>NC_136059.1:1016793518-1017414761 GCF_964261635.1 Lissotriton helveticus | reverse complement strand
ATTTAAGGAATCGCAAAATGCGATTCCTTAAATGCAATCGCAATTTGAGAATTCACAAATATTTGCGAATTCTCAAATTGCGAGGGCCTTCACCCTTCATGCATTCCAAAAGCAGATTTTGCGATCGCAAACGGCCGATTTTTGCGATTCGCACCGTTTGCGATCGCAAAATCCTTTGATGCATGTGCCTGATTATCTACTCCAAGTGCGGCAGGCTGGCTTCAGGGCTCATCACAGCACTGAACTTGTGATGGTGGCCATGCTTGATGAGATCAGAATTAGAGCTGATAATAAAGACGCGAGCGCCCTGATTTTGTTAGATCTGTCAGCAGCGTTCGACACGGTCAACCATGCACAACTCTTGCTGAGAATTGCTAATCTGGGTATCGGCGTGCTGGCTCACCAGTGGATTGAGTCCTTTCTGTCAGGAAGGTCCCAAAGGATCTAATTGGGTGACCAAATATTAAACAGGGGTGACCTCACCTGTGAAGTCTCCCACGGTGCAGATTTGTCTCCTCTTCTTTTTAATGTGTATCTGCAACCATTAGTGGCAGCATTAGCCACTATGGACTGTCAAGTACTTAATTATGCAGATAATACCAAACTTATTCTGCAGATTAATAACTCCCCGCAAGCTCAGTCTTGCACCCAGAACATCCTCAGATACACTGTAAATTGGATGACAGCCAACTCATTATAAGTTAATCCGGACAAGACTGTGATCCTTGTAATCTCTCCTAAGGGGAACCCTTGGAACGACCTCTTTTGGCCGCAGGAGCTTGGCATTGCCCTTAGGCCAGCGCCTGTCGGTAAAAGCCTGGGCATTAAGATCTATGCCAACCTTTACTTGACCAATGAAGTGTCCTCGGTGGTTGGCACCTGCCTGGGTCTAATGCGACAGTTGCGGAAGCTGGCCCTCCTGCTCTCACCTACCAGTTTAAAAATGATCGTATCTGCCATGATTGTGTCCAGATTGGACTATGGCAATGCTTTGTATATCGGCCTCCCTGAGAAACTAATCAGCAAGATGCAGGTGATCATGCAGCTAGGTTGATTTTTAGGCTGCCTAGATGGGCTCATGCCACCCCTTTGCTGCATAGGCTCCATGTTAAACAGAGAGCCAAGTTTAAGGGCCTCTGCATTGCCCATAAAGCCATTTTTGGCCAGGCGCCGTGCTACATTAAGAAGCGTCTGATGAGTTATGCTCCGGAACGCACATTACGATCATCCACGGCCGGCCTTCTGGCCCTCCAAAGAGCCTAATTGGCATCGAAACCCTGTGCGAGCATTCGCTGTTCTAATTCCCCGAATCTGGAATGGATTACCGGAGAACCTTCGGAAGGATTCTACCCTCCTCTCCTTTAGGAAAAGTCTTTAGACTTATTTGTTTAGGGAAGCCCTGGCTACAGTATACTACACTGGCTGTGTGTTTCTGGGATTTCAGTGGCTACCTGAGCATTCTCTACAAGCGCTAAGAGACCTGCAGGTGATTACGCGCTATATAAGCTACAATTAACAATAACAATAAATGTCATATTCAGTGTATGGATCTGATAGCACCAGATATGCAGATGTAGAGGTGCTTTTAGCTCACATGATGTGATGCCACAACCTAACGGTCTGTCAGGCACCGAGACACCAGGATCACATGGTAAGAATGAAACCTGTACAGCACGAAACTCCGATGTTAGACGGGGACCCAGAGGGTCGGCCGAAGACTGAGGGAGAGGCCTCCGATGAGGACCGTCTCCGGCGATCGTACAGACAGGTCACTTCCCTCCCCACAGATAGACACCACACAAGGATGAGTTCAACACTTTATATAAAGTTCGTGCGGCAAGGTTAGGAACGATACAGGAGATATCGGACTCGAGGGTCCTCTCAATTCTAGTCTCGGTAGGGAGAAAGGGGGTAGCGGGACAGTCTTGGTACCGGGTCGGTACAGGAGGTGGTAGGAGGGGAGCTCACAATCCTCGAGCTGGAGAGTCTGCAAGTCGGGCCGCGGCCGCGCCAGCAGGCCAAGATGATGGGTTCACGAGGCAGAGGGCCGCGGCAGCGCCAGCAGGCCAAGACGATGGTTTCACGAGGCAGAGGGCCGCGGCAGCGCCAGCAGGCCAAGACGATGGTTTCACGAGGCAGAGGGCCGCGGCAGCGCCAGCAGGCCAAGACGATGGTTTCACGAGGCAGAGGGCCGCGGCAGCGCCAGCAGGCCAAGACGATGGTTTCACGAGGCAGAGGGCCGCGGCAGCGCCAGCAGGCCAAGATGACGGTTTCACGAGGCAGAGGGCCGCGGCAGCGCCAGCAGGCCAAGACGATGGTTTCACGAGGCAGAGGGCCGCGGCAGCGGCAGCAGGCCAAGAATGAGTTCTCTCGGTGTCTCTCGACTCCAGGATACAACTGACTTCCTGGTCTGGCACTGCCCCAGTTATAGGTCTGGTCCCCTTTGATGTCCGGACCCTCGTGCCTGGGGGCCGGGAGGTCCGGGATGAGGGAGTCCAGACACCCAGCAGGGGGGTGGAGCCAGCGCCCAGGGCGGCCGGGGGTGATCGACACCTGGCGGAGGAGAGCCGTTGACGATTCCTTCTCCCATTGACTCGCCAAGTAGTCGTTCTGCCTCCTGGGGGGAGGTTGGTGCCTCGATGTCGGGGCCGGCCAGGCCCAGGGTTAGGGTCGAGTTGAGGCCGCGCGGCCTCGTGCTGTAGTACCCCAAGATGGCGGCTGGGCCGAGGTCAGGGTGCGGAGGGTGACCCGGGCCAGCCGGGTCAGGAGCTGGTGTCTTGTGGTGGAGGGATTGCCGGTTACTTCGGGGGGTCGCCGGGGACTCTGGTTGGGGATTCAGGGAGAGCCAGGGTCCGGGCCCCGTTGTGGGGAGGGGGGACAGCCCGACCATGCGGCCTGTCCAACATGCGTCCCCCCCAGCTGAAGGCGGGGAGAGTCAGCCATCCTCCTGGGGACTCTCCTCGCTGAGGCGGAAAAAGCGTGACAGGCCGTCTGCGCTGGCGTGGTCCTGGCCTGGACGATGTTCCACCGTGAAGTCCATCCCCTGCAGGGAGATGGACCAGCGCAACAGCTTCGGGTTCTCCCCCTGCATTTGCATCAGCCATTGCAAGGGTCGGTGGTCTGTTTGCACCCGGAAGTGGGTGCCGAAGAGGTAGGGTCGGAGCTTTTTGAGGGCCCAGACTACGGCGAAGGCCTCCCTCTCGATGGTGCTCCATCGCTGTTCTCTGGCCAGTAGCCGCCGGCTAATGAAGGCCACTGGTTGATCGACCCCCTCGGCGTTGAGTTGGGAGAGGACGGCCCCCACGCCATGATCGGAGGCGTCCGTCTGTACAATGAATTCCCGGCTGTAGTCGGGAGCCTGGAGCACGGGGGCCGTGCACATGGCTGTCTTCAATCTCTTGAAGGCTGATTGGCAGTCCGGGGTCCAGTTGACTGTTTTGGGGCTCTTCTTGGAGGTGAGCTCCGTGAGGGGCCCCACGATGCTACCATAGTCCTTCACGAACCACCAGTAGTATCCGGTGAGCCCCAGGAAGGCCCGGACCTCCGTCTGGGTCGTAGGGGGTTGCCAGGCCTGGATGGCAGCAATCTTGAGCTGGAGGGGGGCCACCAGCCCGCTTCCCACTTGGTGTCCCAGGTAGGTCACGGACCCTTGGCCAACCTGGCATTTGCTGGCTTTGATGGTGAGCCCGGCTTGCTGGAGGGCGTGTAGAACTTCCCGCAGGTGACGGAGGTGGTCGGTCCAGTGGTGGCTGTACACAGCAATGTCGTCCAAGTAGGCGGCGCTGAATTCTTCGAGGCCCGCCAGCACCTGGTCCACCAGCCGTTGAGACGTTGCCGGAGCGTTTTTCATGCCGAAGGGCATCACTTTAAAGTGGTAGTGACCGTCCGGGGTAGAGAAGGCGGATCGTTCTTGGGCCCTAGGGGTGAGGCCGATCTGCCAATAGCCCGCTGTTAGGTCGAAGATGCTCAGGTAGCGGGCGGCCCCCATCCGGTCAATTAGCTCATCTGCCCGGGGGATGGGGTGAGCGTCGGTCCTGGTAACGGCATTCAGCCCCCGATAGTCCACGCAAAACCGGAGCTCAGGGGCAATGCCCGGGGCGGCCGCCTTGGGGACCAGGACGACTGGGCTGGCCCAGGGGCTGTCAGAGCGTTCGATCACCCCTAGGGCCAGCATCTTGGACACCTCGGTCTGGATGCAGGCGCGCACCCGGTCTGGTACGCGGTACGCCCGGTGTCGAATAGGAGGGCTGTCCCCGGTGTCCACATCGTGAAGGCACCAGGGGGTGACCCCGGGTGTGAGGGAGAACAGGGAGGCGAACCGCCTCACGAGGGCTTGACAGTCTTGGCGTTGCTCCGGGGACAAGGCCTCGGAGAGCTGGACCCCTTCCACTGAGCCATCCCGCTCGAGGGTCCTCAGTAAGTCCGGAAGGGGCTCGGAGTCTTCTTCCGTCCCATTATCTGTAGCCATCAGGAGGCTGAGTTCTGATCGCACAAAATGGGGTTTGAGTCTGTTGGCTTGGAGGACCCGTAGAGGGTTCCGGGCGGTTTCCATGTCGATTAAATATGTGACGGGCCCCTTGCGTTCGATCACCTTGAAGGGCCCGGACCATTTGTCTTGGAGCACACAGGGTTCAACCGGGGACATCACCCAGACCTGTTGTCCCGGTTCGAACTCAATGGAGGAAGCGTGCTGATCGTACCATCTCTTCATGTCCTCCTGACAGGCTTCTAGATTGGCTTTTGCGGTCTCTCGGAATCGCCGGGTCTGGTTGCGAAGAGCCAGGAGGTACTTGTAGATGTCCGGGGGAGTTTTTTGGGGGGGCTGCTCCCAACCTTCCTTGACTAGGCTGAGGGGGCCCCGGACGGGGTGCCCGTACAGGAGTTCAAATGGGCTGAAGCCGAGGGATTTCTGCGGGACTTCCCGATAGGCAAACAGAAGGCACGGGAGTAGCACGTCCCACTGGCGACGAAGGGGTTCTTCTAGGCCCATGATCATCCCTTTGAGGGTGCGGTTGAACCTCTCGACCAGTCCGTTTCCTTGCGGGTGATAGGGGGTCGTGAATTTGTAGGTGACCCAGCATTGTTGCCAGAGAGATTTCATATATCTGGAGATAAAGTTCGTGCCCCTGTCGCTGACGACCTCCCGGGGAAACCCCACCCGGGAGAAGATCCCCATCAGGGCTCGGCCTACCACGGGGGCCGTCACAGTCCGAAGAGGGATGGCCTCGGGATAGCGGGTGGCGTGGTCCACTAGGACCAGGATGAACCGGTGTCCTTGGGCTGTTCGGGGGTCGAGGGGCCCCACAATGTCTATTCCCACTCGTTCGAACGGGGTGGTGACGACAGGAAAGGGTTGTAAGGGGGCTTTGATTTTTCGGCCACTTTTTCCGCTGGCCTGGCAGGTGGGGCAGGCCCTGCAGTGATTGGTGACATCCTTTCGCATTTGGGGCCAGTAAAAGTGGGTCACCAGGCGGTCGTAGGTTTTGTCTTGTCCCAGGTGTCCGGCAAGGGGGACATCGTGGGCTAAGTTCAGGAGAAAATCTCTGAAGCGAAGGGGCACCACCAGCACCCGACTGGCTCCTAGTTCTGCAATTTTCTGCTCGCTGTAGAGCAGGTCCTGGTCCCAGTAGATCCAGTGGGCCCCCGAGGTATCCCCTGTGCTCTGGGCCAGGGCTTGCTGCCGGAGTCCCTCGAGGGACGGACATGTTCTCTGTTCATCCCGGAATTGTTCCTGGGTGGGACCCCCCTCCTGATGCCACTGTGCCAGGTCAGGGACGTCCCGAAGCTGGTCGGATGCTTCTTCGGTTTGGGTCGAGGGACTGGCTCCTGGGGCGGCCTCCTCTTGGGTGAGCGCGGGAGGAGGTTCCGGCCACTCGGGCTCTTCTGGGCCGGGGACCGCGCGGGTGGTCATGGACCGGGTCGTGACGCAGACCCATTCGGGAAGGCCCAGCATCCCCAGGTGTTCTCTTCGTTCGACGGCTGCCCAGGGAGAACTTTCGAGGTCGTTTCCCAGGAGGCAATCCACGGGGGCATCATTGCGGACAGTCACTTTTAGCATCCCGGATACTCCCCCCCACTCGAAGGGGACGCAGGCCATGCGACACAGGCTTTCTGAGTTGTCTGCTGATCGGACAGGGCAAAGAATGTTCGGCAGGATTTGGTCTGGAGTAACAAGGTGGCATCGGACTGCAGTTACACTGGCCCCGGTGTCGCGGAGGGCTTCCGCCCGGCGGCCATTAATGTTGACCCACTGGCTGTACTTCTGCGTGTTGGCGGGAAGGGGGGCCCGCGGAATCATATCTCTCTCCCCCAAGCAGACCAGGGACATGGCGGCCGGTGCCCACTCAGGCGGGTCGGTCTCGTACTCTTCTTGGTCTTCCGGGATTAGTTCTTCCCCTAGGGCGGCCGCTGCGACCTGGCGGGGGGTAGCGTTCTGGTTCTTTGGGCAGTTGGGATCACTGGCGTAGTGGCCGGGTCGTTGGCATCGGTGGCACATAATGTTGCCCCGGAAGCCGGCCCGTAGGGGCGGGCTCCCCCTTCCGGCCGGGGCCGAGGGTCTGCTTGCGGGAGTCATGGGGCCGGGGTCTCTCCCCCGGCCCTGGCCTCCTCCTCCTCGGGGACGATGGGACCCTTGGTAAGGTCTGTGTGATTCGCTGGGCCCGTTCCGGCCAACTCGTGTGCTTTCCCACCGGTCGGCTTCGGCGGCGAGTTGTCGAGGCTCGGTTAGTTTACTGTCTAAGAGGTGTTGCCGGAGTTCAACGAAGCAATTGTTAGAAAGGTGTTCCCATACGATGAGGTCGAAAAGTTGCTCGTAGGTGGTCACTTTGCTGCCCTTGATCCACCCCTCGAAGGCTCGACTAAAGAAGTTCACGTACTCCACCCAAGTCGTACCCGGGATCCGTTTGCAGTCGCGGAACCGCTGGCGGTACATCTCAGGTGTGAGTCCGTATCGAGTGAGGAGGGCGGCCTTCATGTGGTCGTAGGATGTCATCAGGTGGTCCGGGAGTTGCAGCAGAGCGTCTCGCCCTTCGTTGACAAACCTCCCCCATAACCCGGCTCCCCAGTCGCTCCGGGGAATCCGGTGGGAGGTCATGGCTACCTCGTAGGCTTTAAACCACTGCTGAATATCATCGTTCTTGTAGTACTCCCGGATGACATCTTTGGGGATGTGAACCTTGGGCTCGGTAGAGGCAGGCAGGGTCGGGCGTTCGGGGACCCCGAGCTCTTTATTCTGTTTCTGAATTTCCAGTTCCTTGAGGTTGCGCTCATGTTCGTACGCTAGCTTCTTTTCCTCTAGCTCTCTCTGCTTTTGCTTCTCTTCTCGCTCCTCCCGGAGCCGTAAGTGTTCTAGCGTTATTTTTTGTTCCGCCAGTTTGAGTTCTCCATCCAAGCGAAGTCGGGCCAGTTCCAATTCATGGAGTCTGCTTTTTTCTCGTTCTTGGATCTCTTCTGGGGAGAGACCCGCTCTTCTTCCTTCTATTGGCGCGGGGCTCGTTTCGGTGTTTCGTGTTCGGGGTACGGCTGTACCCGTTTCCGCCCATGCCTCTAGGGCTCGTTTGAAGTCCTCCTTCGTGCTCAGACCTGTGGTTGGAAGGCCAAGTTCTATGCAATATTGCTTCAGTTCCCTGTGGTTGTAGTCTTCCAATTTTTCCATATGGAATTTTTCCGTTGTTCCGCTCTCTGTTGTCATGGTGGTCGTGTGTTGTGGGGCGAGTGGCCCTCTGTGCGATTATGCGTCGGTTCGGATCCCGCCGCTGGCCACCAATGTTAGACGGGGACCCAGAGGGTCGGCCGAAGACTGAGGGAGAGGCCTCCGATGAGGACCGTCTCCGGCGATCGTACAGACAGGTCACTTCCCTCCCCACAGATAGACACCACACAAGGATGAGTTCAACACTTTATATAAAGTTCGTGCGGCAAGGTTAGGAACGATACAGGAGATATCGGACTCGAGGGTCCTCTCAATTCTAGTCTCGGTAGGGAGAAAGGGGGTAGCGGGACAGTCTTGGTACCGGGTCGGTACAGGAGGTGGTAGGAGGGGAGCTCACAATCCTCGAGCTGGAGAGTCTGCAAGTCGGGCCGCGGCCGCGCCAGCAGGCCAAGATGATGGGTTCACGAGGCAGAGGGCCGCGGCAGCGCCAGCAGGCCAAGACGATGGTTTCACGAGGCAGAGGGCCGCGGCAGCGCCAGCAGGCCAAGACGATGGTTTCACGAGGCAGAGGGCCGCGGCAGCGCCAGCAGGCCAAGACGATGGTTTCACGAGGCAGAGGGCCGCGGCAGCGCCAGCAGGCCAAGACGATGGTTTCACGAGGCAGAGGGCCGCGGCAGCGCCAGCAGGCCAAGATGACGGTTTCACGAGGCAGAGGGCCGCGGCAGCGCCAGCAGGCCAAGACGATGGTTTCACGAGGCAGAGGGCCGCGGCAGCGGCAGCAGGCCAAGAATGAGTTCTCTCTGTGTCTCTCGACTCCAGGATACAACTGACTTCCTGGTCTGGCACTGCCCCAGTTATAGGTCTGGTCCCCTTTGATGTCCGGACCCTCGCGCCTGGGGGCCGGGAGGTCCGGGATGAGGGAGTCCAGACACCCAGCAGGGGGGTGGAGCCAGCGCCCAGGGCGGCCGGGGGTGATCGACACCTGGCGGAGGAGAGCCGTTGACGATTCCTTCTCCCATTGACTCGCCAAGTAGTCGTTCTGCCTCCTGGGGGGAGGTTGGTGCCTCGATGTCGGGGCCGGCCAGGCCCAGGGTTAGGGTCGAGTTGAGGCCTCGTGCTGTAGTACCCCAAGATGGCGGCTGGGCCGAGGTCAGGGTGCGGAGGGTGACCCGGGCCAGCCGGGTCCGGAGCTGGTGTCTTGTGGTGGAGGGATTGCCGGTTACTTCAGGGGGTCGCCGGGGACTCTGGCTGGGGATTCAGGGAGAGCCAGGGTCCGGGCCCCGTTGTGGGGAGGGGGGACAGCCCGACCATGCGGCCTGTCCAACATCCGAGAAGATCAATAATCGAGTTAACAGGGAAAACACTGCTTTCTTCATTCACCCGCGAAAGGGGCTACAGGTGCGGGGTATCCACTCCCAGGTTCCCCGGAGTAAAAAACGGAGTCAAACAGTTGGCCGAAAAACATACTGCAAGCGGGATGCCCCTGATACCCTACCAATGTTAATAAGGCCAGAAGAAGACCGGCTACTCACCTGTACTGCAATATAGCGGAAAGAGGGAGGGGGAGGACCAATGGGGGGGGGGGGATTTCGGGACTTTCCTATTGTTGAGAGATCCTACCCTTGGTATGGGGTACTCTCGAGCCGTACCTCATCAGTGTGCAGGAAAACAAGTCGATTGTTGAAAGAATTTCTACAAACTAGGATATTGAACAGTCTTGGGTTAAAAAAGCACATAAAGTTCCTCCTCAGCAATTATGTGGATAAAATAATGAAGCTCTAATACCGACAATACTCAAATAGTCCTTCTAAAAAGAAGTCCTCCTTTGTTCGGTACTTGGTGCTAAGTGCCTGGCAGCCAGTGGCAACAATTGGAATGGTCAAAAACAAGAAAGACTACAGTGCAGCTGTGGAAGTAAACAACGAGGAAGGGCTATCACACGCTGTAGAGTGTGATGGCAAAACAAAAGGTTCTCGGAGTGAAATCACCAGAGAAGGAACTAAGCACGTAAAGGCGGGGCGTTTACACCAATGCACCAATAACAAGCCAGCATTTCTGAACGTCACAGATAGCATCCAATGACAATTGGTGGGTTTGCCAAACCCCACAGAACAGATTTAACAGGTTGATCGAAGCTTGACCTAAAAACTAAAAAAAAATGAAATTAAAAGCAGTGGCGGGAACATGTAAATTAAAACAAACTTCACCTGGACAAATGATAAACTATTATGGGCGCAAGGTGAAATCAACATGAGCATTATTAAATGCACTCAATGTGGATAAACCGGTAACACATCAGCGCCGGTGCAGGCTGTTGTTACTGCCAATACGGTGCAGGAATAAATAAAACAAAAGAAAAGGGAAACAAACGGGCACCGGAAGAACAGGCCAGATAAATAATAAAAAGCTCAACACTCACTTGCATGTGATGGCTGTTGCATAAGTGTCCGAATCTCGTAGTGGGAGGCGGAGGACTCTTCACCCGACCTCAACATCTTCTCATACGCTGACGACACCCAGCTGATCCTTTCCCTCACCAAGGCCCCCACCACCACCAAATCCAACCTCCATGAAGGAATAAAGGCCATCGCCGAATAGATGACTATCAGCCACCTGAAACTGAATTCGGACAAGATGGAGGTCCTCAACATCGGACCCACCCCCTCCGCCTGGGACGACTCATGGTGGCCGGCCGCACTGGGGGCTGCACCGATCCTGCTTCAAAACCCTCTGCATGCTCCGCAAGATCTACAGATGGATCCCCACCGGTACCAGAAGGACAGTCATCCAGGCCCTCGTCAGCAGCAGACTGGACTACGGCAACACTCTCTACGAAGGATCATCAGTCAAACTCCTGAAACGACCACAAAGCATACAGAACGCCTCTGCATACCTCATCCTCGGCATCCCCCGCAACAGCCACATCTCAGCTGCCTGAAAGACCTTCACTGGCTCCCTGTCAACAAGAGGATCACCTTTAAGCTCCTCACCCACGATCACAAAGCTCTCCACAATACCAGACCAGCGTACCTCAACTAACGACTCACCTTCTACACTCCAAACCGCCAGCTTTGCTCTGCTGATCTCGCCCACGCCCCCGCAGCCGTCGAGCGACCGCTGGTGGCAGGTCGTTGTCTCACCTTGCAGCTAAAACCTGGAACACCCTCCCCATCTGCTTACGACAGACCCAGGACCTGCTGTCCTTCAGGAGACTCCTCAAGACCTGGCTATTCGAGCAGGAGCAACACCCCGCCCCCCCCCTTGCGCCTTGAGACCCCCACTGGTGAGTTGTGCGCTTTAGAAATGTATTGATTGATTGATTTATACACCCGGCTCACTGATTATGCAGCCCAACAGAGGCGTGGGCAGTGGTAAAATAGAAGACGGACACCATATTTTGAGGTCAAACTGCGTTACTTTGGAGAATACTTACCAGTGCTCCGTGGCAGACACGATTGCGTTGAGGATAGGAATACGCAAATTAAACCATTGGGCGTTTTTTTAGCAAGACTAGTTGGAAAATACGAATAAAGGAGTATAAATAAAGCCTTGAAGAAGACTCATGGAGTCGAAACGCCCGGCGTCGGCTATGATCATGTATCTTGTTTTTAATAACTGAATGAAAATATCATCTATCAAAATAAAGAAAGAAGAACATTTTTGGATAAAACGAAGTTTTCAGCAAATTTATTGGGCTTTGGGAGCGTACTTATTGTGATTGTGACTGATACTAGATTGCACTTCAATAGATTGTACTACAATATCTTCTTGACATTTCAAATATACTGGTATGTGCTAAGCACCTTTGTTTGTGGCAATATGTAAAGTATTGATGCAGCACTCAAACAGCAATATAGTGACAACACAACTCAAGAAAAATCCAAACAAATTTAGAAATACAGAGTAAATTGTACTAAATAAAATGACAACAGAATGTCAAAAATCCAATACGTAGACCCAGAGTTATGCACTTTTATAGTTTTAAGTAACAATAGTGCGGAAAATCACAATGCGAAATCGCGGTTATCTGGCCGTGCTGGACCGGTTCAATGTCAAAAGTTCAGGCTGACTGCAATGGAGCATGGGCTGGATACAAGGAACATGTTTGTCATGGGGAAAATGTTACCTTCAAACTCGGTCCAGTTCGATGCTGGGAGTTCAGTCAGAACTTTGGGTAGGCAGATGTCACATGTAGAACTTTGTCAGTGCTAACAACTCGTTGCAGATTGTTGTTTGACTGCAAGGAGGTCATTGCTGGCGCAAAGAGCTGGCCACTGGCCAGAGCTATGCTTTGACTGGAAACATGGGTTGTTATTGCTGACGCCAAGAGCACCATGCAGGTAAAGTCTGGAGTATGTAGACAGGGAGGTTGCGCTGGAAGTCAGATGCAAGTCTCATTTTGGTCTCAGTGAAGTACGTTCGTGTTCAGAATGCGCCTGGGGATGGTTCTTTTTCAAAGTGAAGAGCCCAGAACCTCTGGAATTTTTCCTGGAGTCCATTTCTTGCAGGTTGGAAGTTCGAGGAGTACACTCTGTAAGCAACCAAGGGTCCAAGTCCCAGAGAGGCAACTCTTGGGGGTCATGACTCACTACAGCAGAAGCCAGAAGCAGAGTCCAGGCAAGTCTGGTGTTTACTGGTCAGCTGGGAAGTGTCAGGGAAAGCCTCTGGAAGCTATTTATATCCCTGTAGCTCAAACAGGCAGTCAGCTTACTAACCCTGGGAGTCACTTCTGTGATCCTTAAGTGTGCCCTGCATTTGCCAGTGACTGGGTAGGCAGTTTCAGAAGTCTGGAAGAGGTCGGCACAGCTCTCAGGCTACCCTTTGAAGCTCAGGAAATGTTGTGTACAACCCAGAGGCCATCCTACTCAGGAGAGGAACACCTTTTCCCCCACCTAAGGCCCTTTTGTCCCCTGTCTGGAAGGAATACACATCACCCTGCAAGCGAGCCATTAACAATAATGCAACCCTAGGCAAAAGGCACCTTTGGTTTAGGCCAAAAAATGCCAATTTTCTAAAGCGCCATTTTCAGAATAGTAACTTAAAATTGGACTTTACCATTAAAGAGGATTTGAAATTACAATTCAAATGAGTGGAAGAAGTATTTTTCTATCAGCTCAATGAACTGACACCATCACTAAGGTAACCCAGTGGTAGTCTAAGGGAGAGTTTGCCTTGCCACAGTGAAAAACGACTTTAGGAGTTTCTCACTGTCAGGGCATGTAAAACGTAAGTAAACATGTCCTACTTTTTCAATACGATGCATCGTGCTCTATGAGCCTTTAGGACCTACTTTTTGGGTTGCATATAAATTAAAAGGATGGCATGGGCCTGGCAAAAGATTTATTTTGCCAGGTCGAAATGACAGTTAAACACTGCATTATATGATGCAGTGGCATTCCTGAAACTTGTTTAACAGTGCTACTTTAGTGGGTGGCACAATGAGTGCTGCAGCCCACTAGTAGCATTTACAGGCCTGGCACTCATGTAGTACCACTTACTAGGGACCTATAAGTAAATTAAATGTACCAATCAGGTGTAGGCCAACGTTACCACACTTGAAAGGGAGAGCACAAGTCCTTAACACTAGTTAGTGGAGTAAAAATGTGTAGAGTCCTAAAGCCAATACAACGAGTTCAGCAAGGGAAGGCAAAAAACGGGAGTGACCCTGCAGAAAGGGCCATGTCTAACAGGAACAAACATGCAAGAAGGAAGAAGGTGAAGTGGAGTGGGTTTTCAGTATGATTGTCATGTAGACTACTGCTGTTCCTCATCTTAAATTCAGCTTTCACCCAAAAAGATGTTTGTTGTTTTTTAAGGTTAACCCCAATGACAGGTGCAAAGATGCACTCCCCATTAGACTTCAATAGTCCTCAATTGCCAACGCAATCGAGATACTGTTGAGTAATATGCTAATTGATTAACAAACAATACACAAAAGGGGCCCAGTTTAACAGAGTTCATGTGATTTAATTTACAATGGTTGGCAGAAAGCATGAGACATGAGCAGCAGTTTCTCAAAACTATGCAAAGAACACCACCAGCCAGGGCTTTAATTGGGGAAACACCTTCAATACTATGGTGTAGGAAGACCAGTTTGGCATCTCCGCTATCCTAGATGACACCAAGGGGGCCCATAGGAGCAATAGACTTGCAGTTTGGTTTTAGAGGCCCTTGAATCTGAGCAAACACCGGAAGAATGCACGGGAACTTTAGGGGCAAATGAAAAATAGTAAAAACAGCAAGGACCGCTGCCACAGGCAGCTGCACATTTTCATAATCATGCCCTCAACACAGAAAGTAAAAAAGAGATGTATGGAAATGTTTGATCCAGTCTCAACGACTGGAAAGTCGTTTGTGTGTCATTCCATTCCATCTTTTTAGAGATCACTGGCATGCACAGAATCTGATCAACCGTATGTTAATGTTATTCCATCCCTAAATGAGAAGTCTCCTCTGAACTGGAACACGTCTCCATGGAGTAGCGTGTTACCTGTCTGCAAAGCACATAAACGGCTCATCAGGGGTAGTACAATACCATATTAGTAAGTTGAGATGTGTCAAAGCCTTGAGGTGAAGATTGAGTCCCTATGGTACAGAAAGCTATAAGTCACATATAGGCATACTCCAACATAAGGACTGGAAGCTTTTCCACTGTGACCTTTGGGAGAGGTTAAGAGCTTAGGGGCATATCATCAAAGAACAGCGTTAAATATCGGTGAGCGGGCTTAGCGCGGATTTGCTTAACGCCGGCTATATTTGATCGCCGAGATATCGCGTTATTAAGAACGCATATCTCCAGGGCGCTAATAAATCCGGCGATATCGGCAAAATCCGCGAACATCGCTGGAAATCCAGTGCAACAACGGAAGCAGTAAGGTATTCCTTGCAAATAGGGAGATGTGGATTCAGCCATAGAATCCACCTCCCATCATATGTATAGCTAAGTCTGCTTTTTTGCAGACGTTAGCTTACGGCGATATCCGCAGTTAGCCTGGATTTTAACATCGGTATTGGTGTCCTGGGCCAGCTTGTTGATAGGGAGAAGTGCTGTTAGCCATGATTCCCGTGTTGTGTTTGAAGGAAACGCCCACTTTGCATCTCGTTATAGACACAAAGCGAGGCATCGGTAAAAAGGCTGCTAACATGCACTAATGCATTTTAGCACTGCCTTGTTAATAGGGTGAAAACATTATCTCCGCTTTTTTGGCTATTAAAGCCAAAAAAGCGGAGATAAGGCTCTTGATAATATGCTCCCTAGTTTTAAAAAGTCATTTAGTAAGCCTCGACAGCTGCATTCTAACATTATCCCCTTCTCACCTCCATCTATGCACACTTTCACCCTGCCACACCATGTGTGGAGGATATATGTAGTAGTTGTTGGGACTGTTTAATGAAGTAATTTGTGGAGGGGAGTACAGAGGCAGCTCCCATATACAGAGAAATGACTTGCGATATGTTACTTCTGAAAGGTTTGGTGCTCCACTTCTTTTTGATTTCAATAAAACATACAAACAAAGCCCCTGCAGCAGCTGCATTACCTCACAGACTAGCTCTGGTGTATTCAGAATCCACGTCCTGCTCTGTAGACTTCTAACACTGGACTATGCTTGATACCTGTGTAACTTCCCACGAGAATTCTGCTGCTTTCACCTTTGCGCTTCTATGAGTCCATGTTTATTCCAGGAAATTATCCCTGCTCCTTGAAGCACCCAAGCTATATAACCCGAAAGATAAAATTGTTAACAGGCCATTCATCCACCAGAGCGCGCAGCAGAGAGGAGAGTTACAAGCCTTCCTACAGAGAATCCTCGTTGACCTTTTGGCTGAACGTAATTTGCAGAACAGTGTAAGACCTCGATTCGCTGGTGTTTTCAGCTGGAAAGCAGTGTTGTACTTTGACAGATAGGTTTTGAAGTGTTGGCAGAAGTTATCTACTTAAAAGACACGTGGTTCATAGCGCCAAGCTAATGATTAGTTAAGGGACATCTTTTGGTGCAGTGTTTATTGCGTGTGAGTTTCTTAAGAACAGAATGAAAAAAAAACATTGACAAAACCAATAGCTATTGCTTTTTATTTAGTGTAAAATCGCTGGTGTTGAGCATAACTGTCCTGTCAGAATCAGCTGAGTATCAGAGTGGGCTAGCCAACTTGGTAAGCATCTGCTATTCGTCGAAGAAAGGCTAGGATACTTGCTATATGTGTGGTGCTTGGTTGGTGAAAAGAGAAATCTTCTTGCTATGAGTGTGGTATTTAGTTGGTGATAGGGTGCTACTCTTGCTCTGAGTGCGGTGTTTATTTTGTGAAAAGGCTTATATGCTTGGAATGAGTGTGATATTTGTTCCTAAGCATGTCTAGTCAGGGTCACTCATTGCACTTTTCATTAAAGAGTGTCTCCTCTTTAGCATGTTGGAGGTTGTACTGTTCTCCAAAGGTGCTGCCCAATAAAGTCTTATTTTTCGTTGTTTTGCTTGAAGGGTCGGTCTATCAAGTGAAATGTCTATGGTGTTTTAAAAATGTCTACCTAGTACATGATTGATCTTCGCCCTTTTCTATAAACAGAATTTATGTACAGTTGTGGTCATTGTCAGGGCCGGACTGGCTACCGGGCAGTTTGGAATGCTGCTGAGCTGGACGCTAATTTCATTGATGGGGACCTGCGTGTACTAAACGAAATTCGTTTTGTTTTCATTATTTCGAAGTACACGCAGGTCTCCATGTACGAAATCAGCCCCCACTGCAGTAAAATCTTCCAGCAGCTCAGCAGCATTCCAAACTGCTGGGTAGCCAGTCCGGCCCTGGTCATTGTACATTTCTTTAAAGGTAATGCACATTATGTTGGTTGACCCAGGGTTTTCCTGAGCAGAGGATCCATGTTACAGGTCCCCTAGCAGGTGCTCTTCAAGACGTTTTGGTTTCTTCTCTGCATCAAAATAGTTACACTAGGTCAGCCTGTGGCCTGACAAAGGGAACATCTGAACAAAGGACTGTGCCCAAGGGCATGGCCATTACAATACACCTCCACAAGTAGATGGACTCACTGTCCATCTCTTGTATCCTGCGTCCAGACCAGCCATGGAAGAAAAACTCAGCAACAAGGATGCTGCCGAGGAGGAGCCAAGATGGCCGTCGGGACGGTCGTGTAAGCGCCCGGCTCCGCGAGCCTTTCACTCCTGCATCGATATCCTGCCTCTTTTCCTATGCCTGTGATGCGGTAAAACGGAGATTGAAACGCGCTGACAACGCTCGCGTTCCTCCGAAGTCCCTGCCTGCTGTTATTGCGGAGATCTGGACACGCCGCATTTCTTCCATGGTTGTCCCTGGACCCTCTGTCTGCCGCCGCCGCTGGACGCTGTCTCACCGACGTCGGAGAGACGATATGGGGATGCCCTGTTGTTTGCGGTGCTGCTGCCGGCTGCAGTAAGAGATGATGTGTATCCTTCGCGGAAGTGGCGGATTCCCTCTGGGCTGTATTGTACACTGACGAGGTGGGATTCCCCTCTCGTAATGCCTCCCATTGTCCCTCTGCTGACGAGCTGAGCTGCCTCCATTTTTGAACATCCTTCCTGCCTAGGGTCGCCCTCCTCGCCTGAAGCACCACTCCGTGCTACGAGCAGTGTCTCTACCTGCACCCCGACCTTTCCCCCGGGGTTTGTGTCGCCCTCCCCCTCTCACTGGGGTTTCATCGGCGATAAGGTACTGACGCTGGTTTTTTGGGATGGGCTGATGAATGCCCCCTTATCTCCCGGGGGTGCTATCCTGCCTGGTCTTGAGAGTGGTGACGGCCCGACGGCAACAACCTACGCCATGGACCGCTTGGAGCCGCAGCGGGATTTGACTCATGGCGATATCCTGGCAGCGCTCGCCGGCTTATGGGACACATGGCTTCGATGCACCCAGCAGCTGGGTTGGAAGATTAACGACGCCATTTCTGCCCCGGGGCGCCTGACGCGATCCGGCTCCCTATTATTTCCGATCTCTCCTGAAATGGATAATATGTTTCTACATGCCTGTCCGGTACAGTGGATGATTCCTGGCAACAACGAATTGTATCAGTCGGTTGATGGAGCTGCTGTTACATTGTCTCCCCCCACTTCGAGACTTGTGACTCTGCCGTTGCTTTTGTCCCCATTGCCTTCATCACCGCCTTCTCGGCTGCTGACCCTCCTGGCCGCCTTTCCCTCTAAAGGCATTTCTCTAAGGTGGTGGACTGTTTTTTATCCTGTGCATAAGGGGACGATGGTATTCTTGGACACTGGACATATTGTAAAATGGAGACTTTCACTTCATCTTCTCCTGCGTCTTCTTCGTTGGGGGCGGCCATCTTGTCCTTTTGTTCTGCCTTCGGTGGGCTCCCAGCGGTGGCCATGTTTGATGGGCTTTCGACGTTCGGGCCAGGGCTGAAGGTTTTCTTCTCATTGACTTTGTTTGTTCTACGGGCGATGATTCGGACTGGGACGCTTTCTATTATGTTTGAATGCGCTGTTTTGAATGTTTCTTTTCCCCACCTCAGGTTGTATTAATTTGTCCTGTTGTTGATCCTTTTGGGTGGGGTATAGTTTTCGTGCGGGCTGTGGAGTCTGGGAATAATTGGTTCTGGCCCTCCTTCGGGTTTCGGTGCTCTATGGGAGTTTTAGATCGGGATGTTCCTTTCTTGCTCTCATAATTTAGGTTCTTTCCTAACCCTCTCCTTTTTCTTTCTTCTCTTCCTATTCTACATTTCGGGATTGCTGGGCGACAGACACACTGCTGGGGGGGGGGGTAGGCCGTAGCCTCCGCATGCGTGTAGGGTGGGGGGTGGGAGTGGGGTCCTTAGTTTATGGGTTTTAGTTTCTATGGTGCCTTTGTTTCTTTTTCTTTTGTCTTTCTTTTCTTTTCTTTGGGTCCGTGTGTGGGACTAATGCGGGCGGGTGGCGGCATGCGATGATTCGATTGCTCCTGCTGTTACTTTAGTTACACGTACCTTGGCCGCCGTACCGCCGGGGGAAGCTTGACTTTTGGGCTAGGACTGTCAGACTGATTTGTCAATCTATTGCCGTTACGCCTACACGGACTCAGCGTTCTGCTTCTATATTTTATATTATTGATCTGCAAGTGCAATGCTGACCTTTATTGTTGCTGCGAAAAATGTTTAAAATCTACCTTCATTGCTCCTTCGTCACGGTATCATGTTGAACTAAGCTGTGGTCTTTGATGCTCGCTTGGAGTTATGATATATTACTGTGTCGCCATATTGTCTGCGCAAGTGCCTTCACGCTTTTGTGGCCAGCCGGTTGGTTGTGGGCCCGTATATTGTCTTCTTAAATGCACAATAAAGGTTTTTGAAAAAAAAAAAAAAAAAAAAAAAAAACAAGGATGCTGCCTGGGTTTGATGTTCATATGCCATCGACATTATGGGATGCTGGCTGTCACCAAGGAAATAAGAGCATCTTTTCAGAATCTTGTTTCTATGAGCTGAACAACACCTATAGTGAGATACACCGATTGGTTCCCCCAAAGATTTTAATGGAACTTTATTATTAATATTATTATTTGTTTTTTGGTGTTGACATTTTTTATTGAGTTTTATAATATAATACAAGTTAAGAACAATGCAATAAAACATTTGTTAATAAATACTATAAAAGATATTAATGAAGGTATAACATTTTGCTGTTGAATAAAAACGAATAAATATGGAATATATAGATATATGATACATAAGTAAATAAATAAGCAAATTGAGATGTAATAAAAGTCAATGTAGATAATTAATGAAGCATACAACATCAATTGATGAATATAAATAGATTAAATGTAAATATGAAACAATGACTATAAATAGGAGCATCATAGAAATAGTATAGAAATATATTATCATATAAAAATACTCATCTAGTAAAAGTTTAGGGTACAAAAGGAAGGGGAGAAAAAGAAAGTACCCTGAGGAATAATGTGGAAAAGTGGAGCCAGAGTACACAGAGAGAGGAAGAAGAAATATGATTACCATGATGTGAATATAACAAAATGAGAGAGATAGAGTAAATAGTAATGGTAAAAGCTTGGAGGACAAGGGATAAAAGTGATGAATTATTCTGCTTGACTGAGAGTATTAAGAGGGAGAAGAGAGGTGTCAGTTTCTTCAGCTTTGGCTTTAAGGAAGGGTGACCAGGTCTGTAAAAATATATAAACTTGATCCTGTAGATTATAAATCAATCGTTCATGTGAAGCTATCTGAATCATTGCCACTAACCTCTTCTTGAGAGGGTGGGGCTGGTGATTTCCAATTGCGTAAAATACAAATTTTAGCTGTAGCCAATGCAGTGTGGAAGAGACGTTGTTGTAGATTAGAAAGCTTAGGAGAATGACGCAGATCATGCAGGAGAATGTTGGCAGATGTAAATGGTAAATGTAAGGGCATTTTAGAGTGTAATGTTTTACCAACATAAATCCAAAAAGGTCTAATTCTTGGACACTCATAAATAATGTGAGTTATGTCACAGCCAGAAGCAGAACATCTCCAACAATCAGAATTTGAAAGTAAACCAGCTTCATGTAGTTTGACCGGTGACCAATGCCAATTTTAATGGAACTTTAAAAGTGAATGGCTATTAGTTAGTTGGGTCAAAATTTGCAAGTTTCTGAAGAGATGCTGTCCCTGCGTGCAAGTTCATCTTTCGACTTGTAACAAATATGTGCACCTGCCCAGAGAAATTTTGGTCCAGAAGTAAAAAGCTTGTCTGTCTCACCTGAAGGAGGAGGCAACATATGTCAGGATTAAGGATATGCCCTGCTGTTCTGGAGATCCATAGGAGGAGGTACACTGCCTGGCATCCCGATAACCTGCCTTATTCATGCTGAGAAAAACAACTGAGCTGGTCACATGCTGCTGTGAGGTCGTTTCCTCAACCAATACTAGAGATTACTAATATCTATAGCAGAGTTTTTTTTTATTTTTTATTTTTTATTTTTTATTTTTTATTTATCCTCATTTTGCGTATGAATGTATAAGGAGTGCAACAGGGAACTTTAGGACTTCCACTTTTATTCCTTCACTCTTTTCTTATACTTTCCGGCCACATAGAGTACCCCTTTGGTGGAACTGTCATGTTATAGTCCTCCTGTATCCTTTACCATATTCAATAATTCATGGCGGAGAGGAAAGAGAGCTAGCCTTTTTGACTACACGGCGGGAAATTATTCCCATCTGAATTATTGTCACCGCTTTAATCATCGGACATATTGTTTTTATTTCAAGTTTCTCTTATATATTAATTAGTATAATGATTTTCCCAGAAGTTAAACTTTTTGGAGAATTTTCCCTTTCTATCTAATTTATTAGTGGTTATAATGGAATTAAGCCAATCTTCATGCAACGGAGACGTTGGTTTAACCCAATTCAGACAGATCTCTCTTCTAGCAAGAAGTATCAAGACAAATAATACATTTTCTTGTTTTCTGGTTAACCTCTCGTTGCTTACATTTAACTCGGTACAACAAGGGGTGGTGATGGACAGAGTCTCTGAATTAAGCAGAGTACTCTCACCCAGTCAAGAGATCAGGGCTAGATCCAACACCGTTTTTTAGCTCATTGCACCATCCCAGTTTCAGAACCTGGCTGTATGCAAATTAGTCTGTCCCTGGCCCAGTGCATCATGGGAACAGGGCAGACCAGACTACAAAAGCCAATTCTTACACTGGGAAGGAAACAAGCTTCCGGGGACCGGTTTCTGGCATTTCAGCCGTCTTCGGCCCGGCTTGCTTGAATCCTGATGGTGCAATGAGCAAGGGACTCACATCTGAGTATACCCTTCCACGCTTAGGGTGGACAAAATTATTTACAACAAGGGGTGGTGATGGACAGAGTCTCTGAATTAAGCAGAGTACTCTCACCCAGTTAAGAGATCAGGGCTAGATCCAACACCGTTTTTTAGCTCATTGCACTGCTCCATCAGGATTCAAGCAAGCCGGGCCGAAGAGGCTGAAATGCCAGAAACCGGTCCCCGGTAGCTTGTCTCCTTTCTGGTGAAGAATTGGCTTGGTAGTTTGGTCTGCCCTGTTCCCATGATGCACTGGGCCAGGGACAGACTAATTTGCATATAGCCAGGTTCTGAGCTGGGATGGGGCAGTGAGATAAATAACGGTGATGGATCAAGCCCTGATCTTTGGACTGGGTAAGAGTGGTCTGCTTAATTCAGACACTCTGTTCATCACCACCCCCTTTTCAGTATCGTTTTTGGCCACTATAGGTGTGGCAGGGTATACTCAGACATGAGTCCCTTTCTCACTGCTCCATCAGGATTCAAGCAAGCCGGGCCGAAGAGGCTGAAATGCCAGAAACCGGTCCCCGGTAGCTTGTCTCCTTTCTGGTGAAGAATTGGCTTGGTAGTTTGGTCTGCCCTGTTCCCATGATGCACTGGGCCAGGGACAGACTAATTTGCATATAGCCAGGTTCTGAGCTGGGATGGGGCAGTGAGATAAATAACGGTGATGGATCAAGCCCTGATCTTTGGACTGGGTAAGAGTGGTCTGCTTAATTCAGACACTCTGTTCATCACCACCCCCTTTTCAGTATCGTTTTTGGCCACTATAGGTGTGGCAGGGTATACTCAGACATGAGTCCCTTTCTCACTGCTCCATCAGGATTCAAGCAAGCCGGGCCGAAGAGGCTGAAATGCCAGAAACCGGTCCCCGGTAGCTTGTCTCCTTTCTGGTGAAGAATTGGCTTGGTAGTTTGGTCTGCCCTGTTCCCATGATGCACTGGGCCAGGGACAGACTAATTTGCATATAGCCAGGTTCTGAGCTGGGATGGGGCAGTGAGACAAATAACGGTGATGGATCAAGCCCTGATCTTTGGACTGGGTAAGAGTGGTCTGCTTAATTCAGACACTCTGTTCATCACCACCCCCTTTTCAGTATCGTTTTTGGCCACTATAGGTGTGGCAGGGTATACTCAGACATGAGTCCCTTTCTCACTGCTCCATCAGGATTCAAGCAAGCCGGGCCGAAGAGGCTGAAATGCCAGAAACCGGTCCCCGGTAGCTTGTCTCCTTTCTGGTGAAGAATTGGCTTGGTAGTTTGGTCTGCCCTGTTCCCATGATGCACTGGGCCAGGGACAGACTAATTTGCATATAGCCAGGTTCTGAGCTGGGATGGGGCAGTGAGATAAATAACGGTGATGGATCAAGCCCTGATCTTTGGACTGGGTAAGAGTGGTCTGCTTAATTCAGACACTCTGTTCATCACCACCCCCTTTTCAGTATCGTTTTTGGCCACTATAGGTGTGGCAGGGTATACTCAGACATGAGTCCCTTTCTCACTGCTCCATCAGGATTCAAGCAAGCCGGGCCGAAGAGGCTGAAATGCCAGAAACCGGTCCCCGGTAGCTTGTCTCCTTTCTGGTGAAGAACTGGCTTGGTAGTTTGGTCTGCCCTGTTCCCATGATGCACTGGGCCAGGGACAGACTAATTTGCATATAGCCAGGTTCTGAGCTGGGATGGGGCAGTGAGATAAATAACGGTGATGGATCAAGCCCTGATCTTTGGACTGGGTAAGAGTGGTCTGCTTAATTCAGACACTCTGTTCATCACCACCCCCTTTTCAGTATCGTTTTTGGCCACTATAGGTGTGGCAGGGTATACTCAGACATGAGTCCCTTTCTCACTGCTCCATCAGGATTCAAGCAAGCCGGGCCGAAGAGGCTGAAATGCCAGAAACCGGTCCCCGGTAGCTTGTCTCCTTTCTGGTGAAGAATTGGCTTGGTAGTTTGGTCTGCCCTGTTCCCATGATGCACTGGGCCAGGGACAGACTAATTTGCATATAGCCAGGTTCTGAGCTGGGATGGGGCAGTGAGATAAATAACGGTGATGGATCAAGCCCTGATCTTTGGACTGGGTAAGAGTGGTCTGCTTAATTCAGACACTCTGTTCATCACCACCCCCTTTTCAGTATCGTTTTTGGCCACTATAGGCGTGGCAGGGTATACTCAGACATGAGTCCCTTTCTCACTGCTCCATCAGGATTCAAGCAAGCCGGGCCGAAGAGGCTGAAATGCCAGAAACCGGTCCCCGGTAGCTTGTCTCCTTTCTGGTGAAGAATTGGCTTGGTAGTTTGGTCTGCCCTGTTCCCATGATGCACTGGGCCAGGGACAGACTAATTTGCATATAGCCAGGTTCTGAGCTGGGATGGGGCAGTGAGATAAATAACGGTGATGGATCAAGCCCTGATCTTTGGACTGGGTAAGAGTGGTCTGCTTAATTCAGACACTCTGTTCATCACCACCCCCTTTTCAGTATCGTTTTTGGCCACTATAGGTGTGGCAGGGTATACTCAGACATGAGTCCCTTTCTCACTGCTCCATCAGGATTCAAGCAAGCCGGGCCGAAGAGGCTGAAATGCCAGAAACCGGTCCCCGGTAGCTTGTCTCCTTTCTGGTGAAGAATTGGCTTGGTAGTTTGGTCTGCCCTGTTCCCATGATGCACTGGGCCAGGGACAGACTAATTTGCATATAGCCAGGTTCTGAGCTGGGATGGGGCAGTGAGATAAATAACGGTGATGGATCAAGCCCTGATCTTTGGACTGGGTAAGAGTGGTCTGCTTAATTCAGACACTCTGTTCATCACCACCCCCTTTTCAGTATCGTTTTTGGCCACTATAGGTGTGGCAGGGTATACTCAGACATGAGTCCCTTTCTCACTGCTCCATCAGGATTCAAGCAAGCCGGGCCGAAGAGGCTGAAATGCCAGAAACCGGTCCCCGGTAGCTTGTCTCCTTTCTGGTGAAGAATTGGCTTGGTAGTTTGGTCTGCTCTGTTCCCATGATGCACTGGGCCAGGGACAGACTAATTTGCATATAGCCAGGTTCTGAGCTGGGATGGGGCAGTGAGATAAATAACGGTGATGGATCAAGCCCTGATCTTTGGACTGGGTAAGAGTGGTCTGCTTAATTCAGACACTCTGTTCATCACCACCCCCTTTTCAGTATCGTTTTTGGCCACTATAGGTGTGGCAGGGTATACTCAGACATGAGTCCCTTTCTCACTGCTCCATCAGGATTCAAGCAAGCCGGGCCGAAGAGGCTGAAATGCCAGAAACCGGTCCCCGGTAGCTTGTCTCCTTTCTGGTGAAGAATTGGCTTGGTAGTTTGGTCTGCCCTGTTCCCATGATGCACTGGGCCAGGGACAGACGAATTTGCATATAGCCAGGTTCTGAGCTGGGATGGGGCAGTGAGATAAATAACGGTGATGGATCAAGCCCTGATCTTTGGACTGGGTAAGAGTGGTCTGCTTAATTCAGACACTCTGTTCATCACCACCCCCTTTTCAGTATCGTTTTTGGCCACTATAGGTGTGGCAGGGTATACTCAGACATGAGTCCCTTTCTCACTGCTCCATCAGGATTCAAGCAAGCCGGGCCGAAGAGGCTGAAATGCCAGAAACCGGTCCCCGGTAGCTTGTCTCCTTTCTGGTGAAGAATTGGCTTGGTAGTTTGGTCTGCCCTGTTCCCATGATGCACTGGGCCAGGGACAGACTAATTTGCATATAGCCAGGTTCTGAGCTGGGATGGGGCAGTGAGATAAATAACGGTGATGGATCAAGCCCTGATCTTTGGACTGGGTAAGAGTGGTCTGCTTAATTCAGACACTCTGTTCATCACCACCCCCTTTTCAGTATCGTTTTTGGCCACTATAGGTGTGGCAGGGTATACTCAGACATGAGTCCCTTTCTCACTGCTCCATCAGGATTCAAGCAAGCCGGGCCGAAGAGGCTGAAATGCCAGAAACCGGTCCCCGGTAGCTTGTCTCCTTTCTGGTGAAGAATTGGCTTGGTAGTTTGGTCTGCCCTGTTCCCATGATGCACTGGGCCAGGGACAGACTAATTTGCATATAGCCAGGTTCTGAGCTGGGATGGGGCAGTGAGATAAATAACGGAGATGGATCAAGCCCTGATCTTTGGACTGGGTAAGAGTGGTCTGCTTAATTCAGACACTCTGTTCATCACCACCCCCTTTTCAGTATCGTTTTTGGCCACTATAGGTGTGGCAGGGTATACTCAGACATGAGTCCCTTTCTCACTGCTCCATCAGGATTCAAGCAAGCCGGGCCGAAGAGGCTGAAATGCCAGAAACCGGTCCCCGGTAGCTTGTCTCCTTTCTGGTGAAGAATTGGCTTGGTAGTTTGGTCTGCCCTGTTCCCATGATGCACTGGGCCAGGGACAGACTAATTTGCATATAGCCAGGTTCTGAGCTGGGATGGGGCAGTGAGATAAATAACGGTGATGGATCAAGCCCTGATCTTTGGACTGGGTAAGAGTGGTCTGCTTAATTCAGACACTCTGTTCATCACCACCCCCTTTTCAGTATCGTTTTTGGCCACTATAGGTGTGGCAGGGTATACTCAGACATGAGTCCCTTTCTCACTGCTCCATCAGGATTCAAGCAAGCCGGGCCGAAGAGGCTGAAATGCCAGAAACCGGTCCCCGGTAGCTTGTCTCCTTTCTGGTGAAGAATTGGCTTGGTAGTTTGGTCTGCCCTGTTCCCATGATGCACTGGGCCAGGGACAGACTAATTTGCATATAGCCAGGTTCTGAGCTGGGATGGGGCAGTGAGATAAATAACGGTGATGGATCAAGCCCTGATCTTTGGACTGGGTAAGAGTGGTCTGCTTAATTCAGACACTCTGTTCATCACCACCCCCTTTTCAGTATCGTTTTTGGCCACTATAGGTGTGGCAGGGTATACTCAGACATGAGTCCCTTTCTCACTGCTCCATCAGGATTCAAGCAAGCCGGGCCGAAGAGGCTGAAATGCCAGAAACCGGTCCCCGGTAGCTTGTCTCCTTTCTGGTGAAGAATTGGCTTGGTAGTTTGGTCTGCCCTGTTCCCATGATGCACTGGGCCAGGGACAGACTAATTTGCATATAGCCAGGTTCTGAGCTGGGATGGGGCAGTGAGATAAATAACGGTGATGGATCAAGCCCTGATCTTTGGACTGGGTAAGAGTGGTCTGCTTAATTCAGACACTCTGTTCATCACCACCCCCTTTTCAGTACATTTAACTCGGTGCATATCCCAAAAATAATTAATGTTGTACTTACTTTTAGGTTTGTTCCCAATATCAGACATAGCGTGTTACCTACTTCCTGCCAGAAGGGTTCCAATTGTGGGCATCTGTGGAACATGTGTATATCGTCTGCTTTTTCTAATCCACACTTGGGGCAGGATTTTATGCTTGCTCCTTTAAATTTTGACAGTTTTTTTGGTGTCCAATATGCCCTATGCAGTGTGAATAGGTGGTTTCTCTTTAGACGCGCTGGTTTAATAATATTCCAACATTTTTCACATGATTTCTGCCATAAGTTATCAAGTTCCGAGTCTATGATGTTTTTACTCCAGATTGATTCCGATATTGAGGCGTTATCATCTCCTGACGCGATTATAGCCCAGTACCATATTGAAATTTCCTTTTTTATTGGGGAGATTTTCATGATCTCTTTCTCTATTTCCAGTTTTTTTCTCCGACAAGGAGCTTGCCCAGCTTGTAAGTTGATAATATTTAAATTTTGAAAGGGTCCCGTTAGTGATTTCTGTAAGTTGTTCCCAAGGCACTATTGAGTTCTCTGTCATCAGTTGTCCCCATTTGTTAAGTCCTGCCGTTCTTAAAGGGGTTGCTAGGGCATCTTTTAAGCACTCAGGGGTGCCTGGTGAATCCCATATAGGGGCTGCATAGCTGTAGTAAGGAATATTTAATGCGCTTCTTACTTGATACCAGAGTTTTGCCAGATTTTTTAGTACCTTTAGTTTTATTTTTTTAAAGAATTTGGGATGTTCGAATTTAAACAGGAAGTGGTCAGTTTTATTTGTTAATATTTGGAGATATTGGGGGTAAAAATCATAGCTGTTCACCAGAGATCTTGCATTCTTGAATTGGAAAGCTCTACAGTATTCCATAATATCTGGGCTAGCTATTCCTCCTTGTTGTTTTCTTCTCATTTTGTTCCAGGCAATCCTTGAACCTTTTGAGGCCCATATGAAGGTCGTTATATCTCCTTGAATTTTTTTCAGATGGTCTTTCTTAAACTCCAATGGTATGACGTTAAAAAGGTAGGTACATTTAGGAAGGATCGACATTTTTACCAGATTAGATCTTCCTATCATGTTTAAAGGTAGCTTGTCCCATACCTTCAAGAGCTTTTTCGTTTCTAGTGAGATCCTATTCAGATTTATTTGGGGGATTTTTTCAAGATCTTTTACTAAGATTATACCCAAGTATTTTATTTTATCCTTTGTGTATGGGTTATTCTGTTGTGTGTTCCAGCTCATTGATTCAGTTTTTTGCTTCATTTATTAAGTATCCAGATACCTTCCCAAACTCTGTGATTGCCTTATTTATTGCTGGGGAGGAGTTTCGATAATTTCCTGTAAAAATCATTAAATCGTCCGCATAAAGTGCCACCTTTTTGACCCAGTCCTGATATTTAAAAGGGATTATTGATTCATTGTTTCTAATTGTGGCTGCCAGAGGTTCAATGTATAGGTTAAAAAGCAAGGGAGACAGCGGACACCCTTGTCTTGTTCCTCTTTGTATTGTAAAGTTGTTGGTTAGACCCCGATTAACTAGGATCTTTGCTCTTGGGTTTCTATAAGTCTCAGTTATCAGATGACTAACATTTTGGCCAAGGTTATATTTGTTGACAAGTCTGTTTAGAAAGGACCAGTTAACTCGATCGAACGCTTTGGCAGCGTCAAAAGTTATTATTGTGAGGGGGATTTTTTCACTAGTAGCTATATCAACTGCTGCAAAAAGTTAGTGGGTAAGATCAAATATTTGCCTCTCTTTTATGAAACCCTTTTGGTCTGGATGTATCAGTTTTGACATTACCAGAGCTAATCTACCTGCTATTATTTTTGTGAAGATTTTATAGTCGCAGTTTAGCAGGGATATGGGTCTATATGACTCACAGACTGTGGGGTTCTTTCCTGGTTTTAAAATAAGACTAATGATAGCGTCATGCCAGGTGTCAGGAGTTTTTTATTTTTCCCTGTAGATTTTGTTTAGTAATCTCGTTAGTGGGGGGGCTATAACTTCCCTTAATGCTGAATACAGTTCGTTTGGTAGAGTGTCAGGCCCAGCGGCTTTCCCTTTTTTCAGAGATTTCAAGACTGTTTTTACTTCTTCCGTTGTTATTTCTGCGTTTAACTCTTCGTTTTCCAGATCTGATAGCCTCGGCAGATTTAGAGAGTCCAGATATTCTCCTAATTGCTCTGAAGAAGAGGAGGAGTCTTCCACATACAAATCGGAGAAGAAATTTTCGAATTCCTGCTTGATTTCTGACTCATCAGAAGTTGTCCCAGACTGATTACTTAGTTGTATTTTGTCTATTTTGTTTCTGGTCTGTTCCGTTTTAGTTTTCCAGGCCAGTAATTTTCCGCATCCCTCACCATACTCATGAGTGGCTAGTTTACTAGCCTCCCACTTAGTTTTCACTCTGTCTTCAAGATAGTCTGCCAGCTTTCCTCTTAGATCTTTTCTCTCCTTTTCCAGTGTATTTCTTATTTCTAAGTTTGGTTCTGTGTTAATCCGTACATCTAGTTGACTTATAATTTCTTCCTTTTCTTTAATCTCTTGCTTGGTAAGTTTTGCTCTGTAAGCCCCCAGGCTCATGAGTTTACCTCTGATGACTGCTTTGTAGGCGTCCCAGGTTATTTGATCTGAGGTACCTACTTTATTATCCTCAAAGAAATTTGCTGAGGTTATGCTCAGATCTTCCCTTATCTTTGGGTCCAAAAACAGAGTGCGATCTACTGTCCGTCTAGATTGAGATTTATTTATTTCAAAGTGTACGGTTAGTTGGACCGCTGAGTGGTCGGACAAGTGTTCAGGCAAATGGTCCAGAGCTTCGATGCTTCTATGGAGATTTTTACTAATCAGAAAATAGTCAATTCTAGACTTGTGGCCTAGTTTTTTGTTATGTAGAGTAAATGGGTGCTCCTTGTTCCCTTTCTCTCTCCACATGTCGATCAGATCTAAATCCCTTTTATAGATGTTAAGCCATTCTCTCATTTTTGGTAGATTTGATTGTCTTCCTGGAGGAGATCTATCTAAATTAGGGTCTATCATAATGTTAAAATCACCCCCGAGCAGTATTGGATCGGATGTGGTTAAAAGCTCTGAATACAAGTTTTGTAGGGGGTTTGGATCATCAATATTTGGTCCATAATATCCCGCTATTGTTAGGTTGTTTTCGTATATCTTCACTCTTACTACGGCCCATCTACCTTTGTTGTCTACTGTTTTCTGTATGATTTTCACATTAAGTGTTTTTTTGAAGAGTATTGCGATTCCCTTTATATTGCAATTTTGGTTAGTACAGACGTAGGAATCTACCCAGTTCAACGATTTTATTATATGTTCCCATTCTTGGTTTAGAAGATGAGTCTCTTGGAGAATGATCACTTCACTATCCACTAGTTTTAAATATTCAAAGATTCTCCTCCGTCTACTCGATGTTCTGAGCCCATTTACATTCCATGATAAGATTTTAAAATCTTTCGCTGATTTAGACAAGGTATTTTCTTTTTGTTAAGTTTTTAGTTCTAGTTTCCATTTTATTCGTCGTTCTCTTGCACTCTCTGTTACTTCGCTCTTGAGGATAATTTTTTCAGTTTTTTCCCTAGTTTGCTCCCCACCCATGGTGTCTTTTCTATTTGATTATATATTTTTTCTGTGTTTATCTTCGCCCACCCCGAGGAAGCCTCCCTTCTTTCTTTTGGGCGTTATTGTTCGCCCTATTCGAGCTCCACAATTTGTCTTTTTACGTTACCTATCCTTAAATTTATGTTGTAGTACGTAGCTGAGTCTTAATCTGTTGAATGAGATCTTTCATTTCACTTGGTTCTCTAATGTTATACATTTTGTTCTGCCACATGATTCTCAATGTGGCGGGGAATCTCATTTGGACCGTAGCTCCTAGGGTTTTCAATTCGGCCATGTATTGACCTAATTCCCACTGCCTATCTTGGGTGGCTTTTGACATATCCGAACGTATCCTGAAAGTCCAATTGTCTTTCTTTAGAGAGCTGCTTTTTAGACCTTCACTTAGGATTCTCTCTTTTAGGGTATACGTTTTGAAGTTTATTAAAATCCTTCTATGTGTCTTCCTATCTCTACTCTTTCTGAATGGATCTCGGTGTACCCTTTGAATGTCATCACTCAGGTTTATGTCCTTTGTCCATGGAAAGAATTCTTCGAGCAGGGAGATAGAAAAGTTCTTTATGTCTTGCCCTTCCAGATTTTCTGGTACATTTAGAATCCTAAGATTATTTTTTCTTGCTTGGTTTTCAAGAGATTCTAGTTTTTCCTTGGTGGCTTTATCCGAGTCTCTTAATTTCCTTATCTCAGACTGGTTAGAGTCAACTCTTTTGTTGAGGGACACCATCTCTGACTCCACTGCAGACACTCTATCGCCCAGAGCATTCAGCTTTTGTTCTAAAGTCTCGCAGACTTCCTGGATCTTAGCCTGATTGGACTCGGATACCAAGAACCTCTCTCTCATCTCTCCTAGAACTTTCTCCATGAGACTTTCCATGAGTTTTACGGTTTGCTCAAGGAAGGTTTGAGGAGGAGGATAATCAGAGGCACAATTGGATGCACTTGCGCCCGACTCAATTGCGGAAATTGCGGAAAGTTTAGGTAAATTCTCAGGAGTTTCTGCATTTTCACTTTGTATATTAATGTTGCTAGCTGTTTCTGTACTCATTTTTGAAATTTTACCGATCAAACTTTCAGGGGTTTCTTCAATTTGGGGTAACAAAACAGGGGGGCTTTTTTCTACTATTTGCAGGGGCTGTTGCACTTTAAAAAATGATCTCAGTGAGGGTGTGATTTTAAGTTTATGCTCAGTAGGGGCTTCTGCTTTGTCTGGTTTTGGCTTGGGTTGACGTTCTCTGTTGGTAGAACTTTTTTTGTTCTTTTTTTGTATAGGCAGGGTTACCTGTTTGGAAGGCTGTGTAAAACTTTTCTTTGGGAATTGCCTATTTCTAAGGCAGTAGCTTGATATCACTCCACCTCCTTCTTCAAGTTCTGATTTTTTTATCTGGTCCTTTCCCTCTGCCCTACTTTTTGTCTTTGAAAAAAGGTCAAGCACTCCTTCTCCACTGCCCCCCAAGCAGCTATCCTTTTTAACCTCTGTTTTTTGATCAGCCCGGTGTTCACCCTCCTTGCACCCTTCTATTAAATCCAGAGCAATCCTCCCCTGGCTATTTTCGACCCCTCGTACCTGGCTCATATGGTTGCAGTAGAAGCAAAAATCCGACTTTCTTTCTTTGCTTCTCTCGCTCTCCCGCCTCCGTAGCTCGATCTGCTTTCTCTCCGGATAGAAACACCAGGTATCGGTCAGAAACGGGGCACCTCCTCTCCTGTGGAACTCCTGGTCCTCTTGCCTGCTGGCACTCCCTTGATTCCCCCAGTAGTCTTCCCTTCTGTGTCTCTGATGAGCCGGCAGATATTCTCCGACCCTTGGGCAGCCTTCCTTGTTACCGCTGATGCTGCAGCTGCCGTCTTTGCCCCGGAAGTGGAAGCTCACTCTTCCCTGCGCTCTCCGGCAGTCGCGCTGAGCCCCCGAGGCTGCTGCCCACCTGTGTGGGGCATCCGTTATGGCAGTTGACCTGATCAGATCAGCTCCGGAACGCCAAGGGTCGGGACCAGAACCAGGATCGGAAACGAGTCGACACTCCGCTACCCCGTCAACACCGCTGGAGCTGAATCTGTGCCGCTTGACACCGCTCGTAAGTGCTTTTCTCGTCCCGAGCTATTTTCAGTGCTCTTGCTCTTGCTCTTACCAGGATATGCGTGGTGTTTAGTTACTACGGTCCGTAACTCATTACTCATCAGGATAGGATTAGGTCATGTCTTCAGTTCAGTTCAGTTCAAACGACAAGTGTGGAGCTCCCGACCGGACCTCCTAGCCGGCCCCCATCTTCCTCCCCCTCTATACAAATTTTAGCTGTAGCCAATGCAGTGTGGAAGAGACAGTGTTGTAGATTAGAAAGCTTAGGAGAATGACGCAGATCATGCAGAAGAATGTTGGCAGATGTAAATGGTAAATGTAAGGGCATTTTAGAGTGTAATGTTTTACCAACATAAATCCAAAAAGGTCTAATTCTTGGACACTCATAAATAATGTGAGTTATGTCACAGCCAGAAGCAGAACATCTCCAACAATCAGAATTTGAAAGTAAACCAGCTTTATGTAGTTTGACCGGTGACCAATGCCAATTTTAATGTAACTTTAAAAGTGAATGGCTATTAGTTAGTTGGGTCAAAATTTGCAAGTTTCTGAAGAGATGCTGTCCCTGCGTGCAAGTTCATCTTTCGACTTGTAACAAATATGTGCACCTGCCCAGAGAAATTTTGGTCCAGAAGTAAAAAGCTTGTCTGTCTCACCTGAAGGAGGAGGCAACATATGTCAGGATTAAGGATATGCCCTGCTGTTCTGGAGATCCATAGGAGGAGGTACACTGCCTGGCAAACCGATAACCTGCCTTATTCATGCTGAGAAAAACAACTGAGCTGGTCACATGCTGCTGTGAGGTCGTTTCCTCAACCAATACTAGAGACTACTAATATCTATAGTAGAGCTCTTGTTGTAAAGCCATCCTTGTTTGCCCGGCTTCACCCCCGATTTTTGTGCTGATGCTGGTGGTTACAGGCTCTGCTAAGCAGGCCCAGGGCCAGTGCTCTACCCTCTAAAGGTATATGCTGATTGGTATAATTCTAATTGATACGGATAGCCCAGCTTTGAGTCCTTAGTGTATGGTAGGCCATATAGGCTTGGAGACCCCAGTTGCCTTAATGTACTTAAGAGAGCACTGCTGTGGTCTGATGTCATTTTAAAGCCAGGCTTGCTTTGCAGGCTGGTTTTGAAATACATCTATATCCAAATTCGACTTAAAAGCCCTCCCAAAGTTCAAAACTACCTTTTTATTATTTATAAGTCACCCCTAACTTCTGCCCTAGGAGCCCCAAAGATAGGGTGTATAGTTATAAAAAAACAGGGACAATCTAAACATGTTTTATGTGCCCTGGTAGGAAAACACAGCCAACGTATTTTTTCCCTGCAGTAGTACTGCTAGCCCCATGTGCTAACATGGGGAGGACATCATTACAGTTTATAAAGTAAAACTTTGGATTGGAGCTAGCCAGCCATATCATTCACAGTAACTAATAAATAGTTCCATTAAATCCAACAACTTTCCAAGGTCGAATTTAGTATAACTATTACAGGAAAGTAGTTTTAGAACTTACTATCCTGAAGATACTTAAAGCAGACTCTTCTGAGTTGTCAGCCTTTGCCAGCCGGAGCCAAGCTGCTCTCTGAGTAGGTGTGAATAGGCTTGAGGCAGCAACAGTACAGCCATTTGGTGGGAGGAGATCTCCTTTTTCTTCCTGGTGACGCCAGGGAGAAAAAGGGGTTTGGGTATACCAACTGGGCTTCAAAGGCAGGGGCTACTGCACAAACCAGATGTCACAGGACCCAGGACCTCCACTTCCTTGATCTCTAGCCAGATGTGAGCCCCCATAATTAGAGTAAGTGATGGGCTGATAGGGGAGTGCAATCAGTTGTTAGCGATACCTCTGGGTTGGGTTACACAGACACACTACAAGGAGAGAGTTTTTCCATTTTGATTTTTGGGAAAATGTTGAATTCTGGGCTGGATGTTTCCCACACTTCACAGGAAGTGGTCATGCTAGAGAGAGGTAGCTTAGTTCAGTTCTACAGAGCTCACCATAACACTGCCTGGAAAAGAAGAAGAGAAGGACAGCCCTGCTGGACCCCTGGACTGCACTAAAAAAAGGTTTGCACTCCAAAAGACTAAAGTGCTGCACTCCAGGGGCTCCACAAAAAAAGGGTTGTGCCTGGCTCCAAAAGGAAAGGAGTGGATGCCCTGATCAGCAACAGGTACAAAAGTGCTGGAGCAGTCACCTGCAAAGACCAAAGACAAGACCCCCCAATTAGCCAGTTGCAACTGGATTTGGCCTAGACTGGGCAAGAGCATTGTTGGAGATTGTGTCCTAGTCCCCACGTGGCATCCCAGAGCCTCTGAACCATTGGCCAGTGCTAGAGGACACTTATCTCGCTAAAGGAACCAAGAAACAGCAAGATCTGGAAACTTAGAATCTCTCTGCAAATTTTTGCAGAAAAGCTCCAGTAAAAGAAAGCTTGAAGTTAAGAGTGAAGCCACCGATGTCAACTTGCTGATTGAACTGACTGCACAGGTTTGTCTTGCTGAAAAGCTCTAGAGAAGCAGAAAAGTTTCTAAGTACGAGAAGACCGTGACCTAACTGGAAAAGTAAGCCGGTGTTGGCGACGCCTCCTTGGCATTGGCCGCTGACTCCACCAGCTCCCTGGTTCTCCTCGCTGTCAAGGTCAAGGACCCCACTTCTGCCATTTTACCGAGCTGCAGCAGGCCACTGTCATTGAATCAAACTTTGGATGTGACCAGCCAGAGGTCCCGTCGACGTGGGCATTGACAAGACAAAACAACCAAGAACGTTTATACGTCCGAAGGTAAAACTTTGACCAGGACCTAGCCCCAGCCTAGCCTGCCCCAAGTTCATCATGGTCGGCCTTTGTCATGGTAGCGCGCCCCCAAGCGCTTTAGGATTTAGGGTGCTATAAAGTGAATTTTTTACTTTAAACTATAGTAATTCTTATCTCCGGTTCTCTACATTTGATTTTTGTCATTTCAGTGTTATTTTACAGATAAAAATATTTCCTATTTTTATACATTGGTGTTGGATTTTTATTGTATTGTGTCTTTTTACCTATTTACTATTTTGGTGGTATTAAATACTTTACACATGTGTGTCTCCTAAGTTAAGCCTGACTGCTTGTTTGTCAAGCTCCCAAGGGTTGAGCAAGGATTCATTTACTGAGACATTACTGGATCTAATACTGATTGTGGTATTACTACTGGCTAAGGGGGGATATTCCCACTTACTAATATAACCCACTTTCCTAAAGCTCTCCTTACCTCCTGAGAAAGGATTGTATCCAGAGCGATACCAGTTGCCTTAGAAGAGAGAGTAAAAAGTCAAGAAAGCTATGGGACAGACTGCTTTAGGAGATAGGAACTTCTAAATGCACTCTTCTTCCTCTGTGGTTGACTTTCCCCATTTCCCTAGGACATACTCTGGGGAGTATACCCAGCCTTCTGTTGTCATTCTTATGATGCCCAGCATTGCCAGCACATGCTTGCAAAGACAACATCATTCTGAACATCCCTTCTTCTGCTGACATTTTGTTCACTGCTGACTGCAAGAGTTGAAAGAAATTGGAATAAGCATCTTACAGCCACAGTTCCTGCTGAACAGTGGCACACAACTGCACAAATTCAAGGATATAGGAGCTCTTCCACTTAGCTGGACCGGACTGGAGTTTCTGGAAAAGTGCCAACACCAGACAGTCCTTGTCAAAATTCCAAATGGTGTGTGCATCCTAAACTGAGTAGGATTGCTTAGCTGCATTATCTAGCCTTTTTCTATGAGCAGGCACTTCTGAAAATGACTGTAATTAAGTTAGCCCCATTATAGGGCCTAAATAAACCTTGCACAGGATTTAAGAACATTCCCACACAGTAACAATTGAGTTACGATCATTCTGTTGTGAGAGGAACCTTTTGTCTAACTTAAATCAACATTAATATAAGTCATCTTCTTTATACAAGTAATACTCACTAGACAATATATTTATTGCTCGTTATCTGTGTGTTGATTGAATTTACCAAGTGATGCCATACCAACCTAGATGTGTAGACCTTGACTTTCCAACTTCAATACCCACGGACATCATTTAGGGGTTGCCAGGAGTCACAGCTATGATACCTGGCCTGTGCTTGCGTCCCCTGGCCTCAGAGGTGGAAAAATCAGTGCTAATAAAATAAGGGTGGCTATATTCATAGTAAATAATAATCTACACCTGCCTCAAGGAGTGATAAGATTTTGGGGCAAATTCCTGTCTACTGATGTCTGTGATAGGGAATTGCATCAAAACACATGGGTGGTTGCATGAGAATGCCCATGCACCATGCATGGAGCATCCCCTTTATGCAAAATGCAGCAAAGCAGTGCATAGCAAAATTTTGCGTTACTTTGGGATGCGATCCAATGCAAATCAGGATTTTTGTTGGATACTAAGTCCCACCCTAAAATTTTGCACAAGGTCTGCATCACATAAGTGACATAAACAAGATGCAAAGTGTTAGTAAACATGGGCCTGAGTGTCAAAGCGTATGAGTGAGCATGAGTGAAATCAAGAGTGAATACAAATCTGTGAGTGAGAATGAATAAGAATGAGTGTAAGGGGTGTACGAGAGTGTGCATTTGATTTTAGGGTTATGTGAGACGAGGGTCATACGATCTCACTTCCTCTGATGTCATTGAGGTCAGAGGGTATGTGATGTCACTTCCGCTACCCCTGGCATTTTGATGTATTGACACCCATGTCAATACCCCCTTAAGGTATAAAAAGTACTTGCAATTTAGTGAGACTGCAGTAGTATATGGATGCTGTGCTTAAAGGAACAAAGGTCAATACTTATTGGATTACTCATTAACATTGAGTTCCATAGGTCGAGAGGACTGGCCTGACAAGTTGTATTTTTCTAAACTGATGCTGAAATAGATGCAATAATACAGATATTGGAGCAGACAAATAATACAGAATGACCCAGACTTTCTTCATCCTTTGTACATATTGTATATGCCAACGTGTACTTCCAAGAAGCTTACCCCAATTTTTAAGGTGCTCAGCTTGTAAGGTCAGTCCTTAGGGGCTTTGGATTTCCTTTCTCTGGCTATAAGGTAGAGATAACAAAGAAGTGGTTCGACTAGGCAGTGAACTTTTTTTTTTTATAGTTTTATTGAAAACAAAGAAGTTACAATAACAACAAACAGAAAAAAAAAGGAATTTTCCAAGGCAATAGTCACATTAATTACGATCATGTGTCCACATAGGATGTTACTCCAAGTAAGACGATAAGAATCATACAATTGTAACCAGATACACAGGGGGGGGGGCAGTGAGGAAACATTGCGAGAAATACAATCAGTAAGCGATACACGGAATGCTGTTCAGGGGGATAAGGAGACGTCAGGGATTAAATCATGCGGGGGGTACATATATTTCCACGGTAAGCATTCCACTGGGACCAGACTTTGTTCCATTTCCTAGGTCTTCCCCTAGCTAGATACACGTTTTTTTCCCTAAACATGTGCCCTCCTTCCACACCAATACCGTGGGCGACCTCTGGGAACCCCACAACTGTGCAATGTCCCTCTTAGCTATCATGTTACCGAGGGTCGCCCACCGGATCTGAGCGGCAGTGTAATCATTCGGTTCCCACACATTCAACAGGCAACGCCTGGCCTCAGGCAGCAGTGACACCCCGGTAACCCTTTCCATTATAGCATGCACCCGTGCCCAAAACGCAACCACCTCCGCGCATTCCCATAGAATGTGGAGGAAGGTACCAGGCATACCGCACCCACGCTTACACAACCCATCCAGAGAATAACCCATTCGAACCAGACTCGGACCAGTGACATACACACGGTGCAAGATCTTGAGCTGGACAAAACGAAGACGGGCAGGTATGGCGACCTCCTTGGGCGATGACAACGCAGACTGCCAGTCCTCGTCGTCCGGCTCCAACCCATCATCAGTCCATAGTGCTCAGAGATGCACAAGTAGATCAGTCCGATTATTGATCAACTTTTTATAAATCAATGAAATCGTGCTGTCAGGCACATGGCCGTCCAATATACGGTCCTCAAGAGGGGAGGACTCGGGAATATCAGTGCCAGCAGTAAAAACCGAGAGCAGGACATGACGCACCTGTACGTGTCTGAAAAATTCCCTGTCCCCGAGCTCATATTCCGTCCGCAACATCTCAAAGGTTTTAACAGTACCTTTGGACCAGAGGTCACCCACTCTGCTGATGCCAATCATGTCCCACCTCTCAAAACATTTCGTTTTCCACAAACAGCCCAATCTCTCAGACGCATACAATGGGGTCGCACGAGTCAATCTATCACTCCAACCCAAAGCCGCAGTCGCATCATGCCAGACTCGTACGGCAATCTAGTGGGACCAGCCAGTGTCTTGCAAATCCCCTTGGAGTAGAGCGCCCTACCATAATGTCCGCCCGGCAACAGATGTTTGTCCATCTCAAAAGCCGGGGCAGGACCGGGTGCATAGGTTGCGTGGTTAATCACACTCAATTGGGAGGCCCAATAATAGCGCTTGATATCAGGGAGGGCGATGTCTCCGTCATACCAAGGGAGCGTGAGTTTGGAGAGAGCAATACGCGCACGCCCATCCCAAAACAGACGCCTCTGCAGGCTCTCCACTTCCCGAAAATAATTTGAAGGGATAGGGTCAAAAGAGTTTTGGAGTGCATATAGAAATCTCGGCAGTGACATCATCTTAAAGAGGGCCGCACGCCCGAGCGGCGACAGCGGCAACTGACGCCAGCGCGCAACATCAAGTTTCAACCGTTAGAGAGGGGGTAGCAGATTGCGCTCATAGCGGACAACGGGATCCAAGGAGACGTGAATCCCCAGATACTTAAACCCCGTCTCGGATACCTGAATCGGGAATCTACGAGGCAGCGGAGGAAGGTCGCCAGCCAATACGTAGACACAGGATTTTGTCCAGTTAATAATAAGACCCGAGTTCTTCCCAAAGGAGGTCAACACGTCAAAAAGCAAGTTCAGGGATTTCTGGGGAGAGGTGAGGTACAAAAGGATGTCGTCCGCATAGAGCGAAATGCGATCCTCGAAATCAGGGGTCCACCGAATGCCCTTTATCGAGGGCTCCCAGCGGAGCCATGCGGCCAAAGGCCCAGTGCAAGGGCAAAGAGCAAGGGTGACAGCGGGCAGCCCTGCCGAGTGCCACGCCCGGATCATTTTTTTATAAATTTTGCTATCCCTCAAGAGTCTAGCACTAGCCGGAGACCACAGAAGGGTGTGATGCGGCAGTCTAGGGCATTTCACTTAGTTACAGCAGATATGCTGTCAGATGCCATCTGCCGACATCCTTGTAATCTTACGGGTGATCTAGATGCTGACCTGGCTTTGGTTCAGAAATGGATGATAACAAGATTTGAGGAGTTAGCTCCTGCGAAGACAGCTAGAACTGTCCTCTGCCATGAGTCCGCTCCTTGGTTCACCTCTGTATTACGAAAAATGCGTCAAGACTGTAAAAAGGCGGAAAGACTCTGGCGCCGTAAATATGATCCTGAGGAGAAAACAAAATACCGGGAAGCCATAAAACAGTATCATAAACATATCTCTGAAGCCAAAAAAGAATATCTTGAACGAAGAATAGATCAGGCGGATAATGTGAGTAGGGAACTCTTCAGAATTGTTAAGGAGTTTGTTGACCCTGTCGCAGGTGTCCACTCTCATTCCCATACTGAGGGGTGGATTAGGCAGCTCGCTGACTTTTTTGCATTAAAGATTAAAACTATCCAGGATTCTTTCCCTTCCATGGACTCTGCCATGGTCACTGATGTGGGGGCATGTAAATGGAAGCCTGTTCCATCTCTAGGGGCAGAGCCGGGGCCTACACTATCGGTTTTCCCTCGGATGTCCTGCGTAACATCTCTTGAGTTGCTGTCCCGGCTTCAATCGGGCTCACCTCTGGATGCATGTCCAGCAAAATGTTTGGGTAGAGTGGCATCGGCAGTAAACAGCTTGCTGAACCCTCTGCTCAATCTGTCCCTGAGTTCCGGAGTGGTGCCTCAGGAATGGAAACACGCACTGATTCTGCCGCTGCTCAAAAAACCTCTTCTAGATCCTTTGTCGCATGCGAACTATAGACCTATCTCCCTGCTTCCTGCTCTGGCTAAGGTGGTTGAGAAACATGTACAGCACACACTTACCAACTTTATTGAGAGTAACAATCTTCTCCATGATTCTCAATCTGGTTTCCGCGCTAATTATAGCACGGAGAGAGCCCTCTTGGAGGTGACCGAAGCCATCAGGAAGACACTCGATCGTGGGGGAAAGGCTATGTTAGTCATGCTGGACCTGTCGGAGGCTTTCGACACCGTCCCGCATGAAGGTCTCCTGTTAAGACTCTGGGAGATCGGACTGCGTGGATCGGTGTTGGATTGGTTTCAATCCTTTTTATCGGGCCGCCGACAGGTGATCTGGGCTCCACCGTTCTCCGCTGAAATGCCACCACTAGAGGTGGGGGTTCCCCAAGGGTCCATTCTGAGCCCCTCCCTTTTTAATATCTATATGGCCCCTCTGGCGGTGGTAGCGGAGACTTTTGGGGCCCAGATCATATCATACGCTGACGACACCCAGCTCCTGTTCACTTGCAGGAAAGGAGAGGTCTTTGACGGCGACAGGATCAAAGACTGTTTGAGTGCGGTGTTTGATAAGTCCGAGCTGCTTTTCTTTGGCTGTGCCCCTGATCCCGGCTGGAAATCGTGGTGGCCCCAGGACATGTTCCCCCCTGAGAAGGTGTCCTCCCAAGCCAAAAATCTTGGGGTAGTGTGCGACGACAACCTCTCTTTTCGACCCCATATCATGGGGCTGGCAGGGAAATGCTTTGGCATCTTAAAGATGCTCAGAAAGTTTCTTCCATTTCTGTCCCTGCAGTATAGAAAGACTGTCGTCCAAGCGTTGGTAGGGTCTTGCTTAGACTATGCCAATGCGCTATATGCAGGACTGCCTAAGTATTTATTGGCCAGACTGCAAATCGTACAAAATTCGGCGGCCAGAGCCATATTTGGTCTACCAAGGAGAGCCAGTGCTTCAGAGCTTCTACATAGATTGCATTGGCTCCCTATTTCTAGAAGAATTATGTTTAAAATCCTCACACTGGCTTTCAAAGCCCTTCACTCCGTGGGTCCTAATTATATCAGGAAGCGCATGACTTTTTATGCGCCACGGAGGATGTTGCGTTCAGCTGCGGTGGCCAAGATGGAGGTACCGTCTATTAGACGTGCCCGGATGGGAGGACGGTCTTTCCAATATGTGGCCGCTTGCCGCTGGAATGAACTCCCTCTTACTCTTCGGAAAGCCAACAGCCTCTTAGCCTACAGGAAGGAGCTGAAGACCATGCTCTTTACTGCTTAAATCCTGTGACCGTAGCGTTCCCGCAGCCTTTGTGTCTCTTGGTTTTCAGGCCGCTTTGTCAAAGCGCCGGGACACCCCTTCGGGTAGCCGTGCGCTCTAAAAGTAAGGCCTAACATAACATAACAAAAGTGCCGGAGACCCTACCATTAACCACCACCTGAGCAAGAGGCCTCTCGTACAGAAGCTTCACCCAGGCAATGAAAACAGGGCCAAATCCAAACTTAGCGAGAGCCGCCCAAAGATACGGCCATTCTATTGTATTGAAAGCCATCGTGGCGTCCAAAGAAGCCAAAATGGCCGACTCCGAAAGGGTTCCAGCTCTCGCGAGAACTCCATGGAGTCGCCGAAGATTAAGGGCAGAATTGCGATGCGGGATGAAACCAGATTGATCCGGGTGAATCAAGTCACTGATCACCTTAATCAAACGGTTAGCTAACAATTTGGCTAAGATTTTAGGTTCGGCATTTAAAAGTGAAATGGGTCTATAAGAGGCACAGCGGTCGCGCGGCTTACCCTCCTTATGAATTACCACAATAGAGGCCAGTCGCTGATCCGCGGGGAGGGAACCAGAGTCCAATGCCTCGAGGAACATGTCCCTAAGATAGGGCGCCATTTTGTTGGGTCGTAGCTTGTACAGTTCAATGGGCAAACCATTGGGGCCCATAGCCTTACCAGAACGAAGGGAACGGATGGCAACAGCGATTTCATCTATCGTGAGAGGTGCGTCCATGAGATCTCTATCAGCTTCGGATAAGCCGGGCAGCGAAATGTCACGTAACAACAACTGAGAATCCTCCTCGTCCCTATCACAGACAGACGAATACACAGTTCAGAAGTGGTCTACAAAACATTCAACAATTCCAACCGGGTCAGTAACACATACTCCATCAGGCCTCTCAATCACAGGGACGACACGATTCACTCTTTCCTTCTTGTCAAGCCACGCAATCAGTTTACCAGCCTTATCACCCACGTCATACAGTCTACCCTGTTGCTCTCTGTTCATTACTTTAGCAGTATCGGTCAACAGGGCTTTATAATCGGATTGTTTTAAACTGAGGGAATGAAGTTTAGACCGGGTGACACCCACCTCGAGGTCAATCTCAAGGGCAGTTATGTCAGCCTCAAGGCGTACCAATTCATCGTACTTGGCTTTCTTGGCACATGCAAGTAACGACAAAGAATGTCCCCGTATAACAGTCTTAAAAGCCTCCCACAGTGACACAGATGAGGACACAGATCCCACATTATCAAGGAAGTAATGGTCGATGGACTTTATCAGCTCCGAGCGAGTCTTGGGATTACGGAGATACCAGGGGTTTATGGGAGCTACCCTACCTTCGCCTCACAACCCGGCCTCCACACAGAGCCACAGAGGGGAATGATCGGAGATGCCCCTGGGATGATGTCAAATTTCCCTGATAGAGGAAGATTGGGCCGCCGGCATTAGGAAATAATCAAGCCTGGCAAGGCTCCCGTGGACGCCCGAATGGAAGGTGTACTGTAACTGCGTAGGGTGCATCAACCTCCAACTATCTATCAGCCCAAAGGTTTCCAATAGCACACTCAACCACAACTGAGATCTAGGTAAGTCCATAGGAGGGTAGCGATCTGAAGTGCCAGAAACGATCGAATTAAAGTCGCCACCCAGGATCAAAAGACCTTCAGGAAGCCCTAAAATGAACCGTCCAATATCAGCAAAGGTGGAAGTCTGCAGGCCCGGGGGGACATAAATTGTGAGTATGGAGAGCGTCTTCCCTTCCCATCTACCAGTGAGCGCGGCATAGCGCCCTCTGTCATCAAGTAGTACAGCATCGATTTCAAATGGGAGGAAAGACCGAACCAAAATACCCACCCCCCTGGAGCCAGATGTAAATCCAGAGTGAGCAACCAGACGATATCCACGCCTATTCATGGCTTGACATGCATTACCAATTAAATGCGTTTCTTGCAAAAGAACAAAATCAGGAGAATGACGTTTCAGAAACTATAAAACAACCTCTCGTTTTATCCTATCACCCAACCCGTTGACATTCCAAGACAGCAGTCGCAACTCACTAACCCCCATGTCCAGAAATAATGTAGAGCACACCCCACATGGAACACAATGATCGGAGCAAAAAAGAAAACAATACGGTGCCTTGTAAGAAGAAACAAACACATAAACACCCCCCATCCACCACCCAACTTGAACCCGTTACAACTCCCCCCACCCTGCACCCCTGCATACGACTCAAAAGCCACCCCAACTTGCAGTGTGCCTGTCGCCCAGACATTAAACTAATCTACACAAAGAAACCCAGGAGGAGGAAAGAGTCCCATTTCACCCAGGAGAAGACATAAGGAAACTAAAATATTCGGACTCAGCTGCAAAAACAAAGTGTTCAGACATCGGGAACCACAGTATCACTCCTGCTCCGGCAAACCACCCTCGGCTCCGCCAGGGTGCTCAGTTCGATCATCTCTCTTAGGCAAAGAGTCAAGCCAGTCACTGACGTTATCTGGACGGTCGAAGAAAAATGTTCGATCTCCGTACTCAATCCGCAGTCTAGTTGGAAACAGCATGGCGTACTTAAGGCCCAAGTCTCGTAGCCGGCGCTTCACTCCCTGAAAGCCCATCCTCTGCCTTTGAACCAACTGGGAAAAGTCCGGGTAGAAATGAACAGATGCATTCTCGAACTTTACCGGGCCGCCCACCCGAGAGGCCTGCAGGATGGCATCTCTGTCACGAAAGTGAAAAAGTTTCGCAATGATGGGTCTCGGGGGGGGGGGGAGGGGCACCCGGTTTTGCCTGCCCACCCGGAACTCGATGGGCACGTTCCACAGCAAAGAATTTGCTGAGCCCGGTGGGGGCGAGATGATTCAGAACAAGATCCTCCACCAGGAGGTCGGTAGCAGAGCGTTCAGGGCCCTCAGGGACCCCAATGATGCGTACGTTATTACGTCAGGCCCTATTCTCAAAATCCTCAAGTCGGCGAGCCATCAGGTCGTTTGAGGAACGCAAATTCCAACTTCGGTCTGCATTCTCAGAGACGTCGGCTGTCAGGCTGGAGGTCTTGATATCCAGCGACTTGACTTTCTCATTGGTTTTCGCCAGGTCCGCTCTGATCAAAGTAACTTCAACGGCCACCGTATCGATCTTCGAAGCGAGAGCCTCATATTGTTGGGATAGTTCAGGAGAAGCGGCAGGGTCGGCCTTAGGGTCTTCAGGAGCACGGCCAGTACCGCCGGGGGATCCCTTAGGAAAGGCGTAGCGATCCATGACGTTGGTTTGAGTCTGTCCCCCATGGATAGGCGTCTTAGTCTTACGCTTCTCATTATCGAGTCTGGTGGCCATATTGGAAAAGGAGCCCCGAAGGGGCCCGCGAGACCTGGTGAAAATGGCCGTTAATAGCGATGCCAAAAATCAATGAAAATGACCCAAAATAACAGAGATGCCGGGAGAGCTGGATGTGGAATGCTCACCGACAATGATGCACGGCGAAGAGGCAAAGCCAAGCCGGAGAAAATCCAAGCCGACTTCTGATCAGATAAGGCCCGGAGTAGGAAAACGAAACTGAAAGTTAAAACGAGGCCGTCAGGGGGAAAACCCCACTAGCCGTTGTTGTTCCACTACTCCACGGCCTGCTGAGCCCCCGGCAACTCCCCGGGCAGGCCGCAAAAGTTCAAATCGGTGTAACAGCGGCTCCCGACGTCCAAATTAGATTTTTGAAGGAGTATTGAGATCAGCCAAAGTCCGTCTTCAAGAGCCCTTCTCCGAAATCAGGATATAAATCAGGATAATAGCGAAGAGCGGCGAGGGTCCCGGGAGCTCTGTGCTCACGCGACCATCTTGGACGCTCGCGATGCTCCTCCCCAGTGAACTTCTTTTTAAAATCTAAGTACTGTGCTGAGAACAGATTAGCATCCAAAACATATTTTCTGCAGATGTATGTTGTTATCAAGTGGTTAAATTAGGCTTATTTGCAGTGGCATAGCGAACTTGAGGGGGCTTCCCTCCGAGATATGTTGATGGGGCCCCCACCACATGTCTCCCCACTCCAATAAATCCAGTAAATATATATATTTGTGGGATGAATTATAGTCTAGATATGTGATTGCCCATAGTGAAACCAGCAGACCCAACTTCTATTTATTATATTTGTATTTTGTTTTCAGGTACACAAAACAAGAATATTTGACTGCAAAAAGATTTTTTAAAGTCCAATTTAAAACACATTACATTTTTTGTGTTCTAAATAACTTATTGAATTTTATAATATGAACAACAGACAATACGAAAAAGAGCACCAAAAGAGGTGCAAAGAATCAACAGAAATGCCATTGCATGATAATCTTAATAGAGCTACTGACATTAACTTCAAAGCTCTTAAATAACAATAACTTTTATATACATTAGTATAATTTATCTATAAATATAGAACAATATATTCATCAATCGGTTTCCAACATAAGTGATAGGTTGATGAGTTATGGACTACACCCAACAGAGTCAAAGTAGCTCCTCTTCTAGTGAAAATTATCCATGACCACCATGCATGAATTGATAGTAATGAAGCCTTTTTCCAATGAGTAGAAGGTAATTTTAAAGTAGCAGATATCAGAAAGTCTAAACATTTGTTATTAAATCAGACAAATTTACAGACAGTGAAAGAGACTTACAAGTCAACATGTCATATGAAATATTATTTGACATTGTGAAGATTTTTATGATAACATTCCAAACTTCCTTCCAATATTGAGGGATACCATTGCATTCGTAAAGCATGTGTTTTAACGAGCCTGGAGTCAGATTACAGTGCCAACAATTAGGGGAATTTTACATTTTTCACATTATACAACCTTAAAAGAGTCCATAAACAATTAAATAAAATGAAAGAAATTAGTTTGGCATAAAGAAACAGGCAACCAGCCTGAAATACTAATCAACCATATTTTCTTCCATAAATCATTAGAGAGAGTTATATCTAGTTCCTTATTCCAAAAAGTAGAGAGAGAAATCATATTATCTCCTGTGGAATTGTTAAATTTTTTATAAAACTTTGATACAGCATGTGAGGAAGCAGCTATCTTTGAATATAAATCTCCAAATAAGATTTGACCTTTGGAAGGAACATTTTTTGTGAACGAATCAAGGATGGAATGACATAATCGCTCATAATTAGAAATATCCAAGGAGGACAAAAACTTTTTTGTTGCAATACATCAAAAGGTAAAAAAACACTATTATGATATTTATCTTGTAAGTAAAACATGCCAGCTTTTATCCTAGATTGTCAAAATGTTGTAGTACGCTCAGGTTTCAGTAAAGGGTTATATCAAAATGACATTTTTGAGGTATGTGATATAGGATATTGAAAAAGAGTCAAGGTCCTGTAATATTAGTTTTGTAGATTTAAGTATGGTGGACCTTTTCAGTAATGTGGTAGAATTAGACATAGCCATAAAGAAGGTAAATTGATTGAACCAAAAAGAACCTTGCTTTTTAAAATAAATGCTGATGACAATTGAGAAAATCAGTCAAACCAAAAGCACCATTAAACTTTGCCATTTAAAATTTTTCATAACTTATATGAGAGGTTTTGGTATCTATATAAATAAAAATGTAAATGTTCGTTTGTTCAAAATCGCAAATCTCCGAAAGTTCTTCACCGATTGCTTTGAAATTTTGACACAACGTTGGATTCGAATAGGGGGGTATTTTTATACACAACGTTGGATTCCAATATGAGCGTGTCGAATACACGCGTGTCGAATACGCGCGTGTTTTTAATCGAAAGCCGGAACAGGCACATAAAAATGTCAATGTTCCTTTGTTAAAAATCTTAAATCTCCAAATGTTCTTCACCGATTGATTTGAAATTTTGACACAACATTGGATTCGATTAAGCACGTGTTTATATATACACAACGTGGGATTAGAGTACGCGCGTGTCCAATATGCACGTGAAAGGCCGAACAGACCCTATCGATTTGGTTGCTGCGCAAAAACTACAAGGGACGCATAGAGGCAATAGTCTACATATATTAGGATGGACAGTTGGTGTTAGGATGGCAGACCGGGAAGTGGGTGGAGCGACGGGGGAGGAGTTGGTTCACTTTGCGACATTAGGGCGTGTTTATATATACACAACGTTGGATTAGAATACTCGCGTGTTTTTAATCGAAAGGCCGAACAGACCCTATCAATTTGGTTGCTGCGCAACAACTACAAGGGACGCATAGGGACAATAGTCTACATATATTAGGATGGACAGTTGGTGTCAGGATGGCAGACCGGGAAGTGGGTGAAGGGAGGGGGGAGGAGTTGGTTCACTTTGTAACATTAAGAAAGCAACCATAGAGACAATAGTCTACATATATTAGAATGACCAGTTGGTGTCAGGATGGCAGACCGGGAAGTGGGTGGAGGGAGCAGGGAGGAGTTGGTTCACTTTACAACATTAGCGCGTGTTTATATATACACAACGGGACAATAGTCACAAAAACATATTGTGTGCCCACAAGCATTGTGAAAGTAAACATATTAGAAACGTTACCGTACTCTTTTCTTTCTCTTCCATTTAACCAGACTGAGCCACAGCAACGCGTGGCAGGGTACAGCTAGTTCCAAATAAATTTAGATAAAGCTTATCCACATCTTTATAAAACTTAAGAAGAAGTTGTGTGGACATCATAGAAAGGAGGTAAAATACATTTGGAGCTGTAGCCTTTTTAACAGAATCAACTTTCCCCCACCATGGTAGAAGTAAGGGAGACCACTTATGAGATGTGTCTTTAATATGGTTAAGAATGTATTTAGAATTCAAAGAAATCAATTGTTTTATGGTTTGAGAAAATAGGATACCAAGATGTTCACGTTTTCCATTTTGCCATATTATTTCATTATTGGGAGCATAGCAGAGTACAATGAACATTTAGAAGAAATAATGTTGTTTTATTAGTATTTAAACTATAACCTGAAATCTGAGAGTATTTGTTAATTAGATTTAATAAAGGTGGGATGGAAGGGTCAGGATTACTAATATAAAGTAGTGCATCATCAGCATTTACTGAAGTTTTTACAGCTCCATCATCAATATTAAGACCTTCAATTTCAATTGAGTTTCTAATGGTATTAAGTAATGGCTCAATAGCAAGGAGGAAAAGTAAAGGAGATAAAAGACATTCTTCCCTAGTACCTCTTAAAAGTGAAAAGTTCTAGAGATATAGGGGCATATGTATCATCCTTTTTTTTAATCGCAAACGCTGCGATTCGCACAAAAGCAGTGCTTGCAACAAAAAAAACAGAAAATGTGATGTATGATTAAAATCACATCGCAAAATTAAGGAATCGCAATTTGCGAATCCTTAAATGCTATGTATGAAGCACCCAAGTTGTGCGATTTCTCATTAAGAAATTGCAAATTATCACCAACTTGAAGTTGGTGGTAATTCGCGATTTCTTTCACAGATGCACTTTTTTTGCATTTGTAAAGGTGCCATGTGGCACACATACATGCCCTTAGGGCATGTATGTGCGCCATATGCGCGCACATGTAAATTTCAGGGGTGCATCAGGGTGTCTTTATGACACCCTTAAAATTATTCTCAATTTGCGATTCTCAAATTGCGAATCGCAAATTGAGAATAACTTCCCAATCATTCATATGGGCCTCCTGGCCCATAAAAATGAATGGGAAAGTATTCCTTAATTGCCATTCGCAATTTGCTAATCGCAATTAAGGAATATTAAGAAATTGTGAGTTTTTTGCATACATCCCTATTTGCAATTCTCAAATAGCGATTTCTAAAAAATTGCTATTTGAGAATCGTAAAGTGGGATTTTCATACATATGCCCCTTAGCCATTAATAAAGATATTTGCAGACGGACCAGAATAAAGTGCTGAAATCATGCAAATAAACTGAGTACCAAAATTTAATTCAGACAAGGTATGACATAGAGACTGCCAATGAACTTTATCAAAAGCTTTTTCAGCATCAAATGCAAGGACTCCTGAGGGTGTCGGTAAGGAATAACCAGCTTCAATACCATGGAATAATAGTCTTATGTTATTCACAGAAATTCTATGTTTCATGAAACCAGATGATCAATATGAATACTAGAGTCAAGCAGAGGCTAACCTAGGTGCAGGAATTTTTGCATACAGTTTACAATCTTAATTATTTAAAGTTATAGGGTGATAATTAGAAACAATGGTAGGATCGATAATAGGTTTTGGCAGAACTATACTCAAAGCTTCATTAAAGGACCCTGAAGTTGCTCCTAATGTACTAAAGTGAGTAAATGTCTTAAGCAGATGAAGTAAAAGGTGAGGGGATTTATACAATGTATGGGATTTAATGGCTGACTCAACCTCATCTATGGAAATTGGTACATCCAATTCTTCCTTAACTGATTGAGATATTTCAGGTAAGCCACACAACTCTAAAAAATGATCAATATGAGGAGTATCAGTAGAAGGAGGATTATTGTATAAAGCGAAATAATAATTCTAAAGTTAATTGATGATATCTTCATAAGGTAAGGCAATCTTACCATCTGGACCATGAATTGTAGCAATATGCATTGCATCTTTTTTGCTATGAAGATAATTTGCTAAAGGTTTTTCAGATCTATTTGCGCTGAAACTAAATTTGGCCTTAATATTAGAAATTTGTGTGCCTGCCCTGTTACTAAGTATGGGATTTATTTTGTAACAGTTTTTGTAAATGTAGTTTATATTTGATATCACTAGATGTGATAAAAAGACATTCATACTTTTCTATATGCTTATCCAAAACTTTAATTTTCTAGTTAAATGACTTATTATCATGTGCCTTAATGGATATGGTTACACCTCTGATATATGCCTTAAAAGCATCCCAGTGATTTACGATTGATGTAGAACATTCAGGACTGAAAGCAAAAAAGTCATGAATTGCAGGCAGAAAGTTTTGTTTTATTTTTTCATTAAGGACAGCATTAGTATTCATACACCCCCTACGCTGAGTTTGGAGTGTGGAGTTGAGTTGAAAAACACAATACATTAGCACATGATCAGAAATATTAATATTATGAATAATAGGGTTAGAAATTGATTGAATTAAATGATGGGATACTATGAAACAATCTATTTGAGAATAGGAATTATGAGAGTTAGAACAAAAGTAACATTTTTATCTGTTGGGTGATGTAAGCGCCAAATATCCACCATTTTGTATTTTTTTTAAGTTTTAAGAGTTAAAAAAAAGCCATGGGAGAATGATATTTGATTAAAGATATTCTGTTCAATAAAGGGTCATGTATTAGATTAAAATCTCCTCCAATAATAAGTGTAACATTAACTCATTTAAGTTCTTCAGATGTAAAAAGGGACCAGAAATTAGAGTCATCATTTGTTGAGCCATAAACATTAATCAAGTGCAAAACAGTATTATCAATTTTAATTTTAACTATAAGGTGACGACCATCAGCATCGGAACATTTGTTTAAAAATTGAATCTGCAACTTTTTCGTAAAGAAAATAGCAACCCAATTTTTCCAGTTGTATCATTATATGAGTCTCCTGGAGTAAATAAATATCAGCTTTTTGACTCGCCAAGTAATCTAACACGTTAACACGCATAACAGGGTGATATAACCCTTTAGCATTATGAGAAATTATTTTAATTCTGTTAACATTATCCGTTTGCATAACAGAGAAAAAACTGTAAGAAGAAAAGAGAAAATTATGAGAGTAAAAAGTAGCTCTTAGAATTGAATGAAGAGAAAAAAAAGAAAAACAAGCACATAAAAGACGACATAGAAACATAAAAAACATTTTGAAATCATGCACACGCATGTGCAAGAATGACTCGCAAAGCCAATGCCTTAGCGACAAAAATCATGGAAAAGGCTAGCCACAAAAAAATATTAGAACAAAAGATTTAGGTATCAGTCTTATTCGTATCAAGGGAGAGCAGAAAATGCTGGTCTAAAAAGACACATACCTCATCAGGACAGTGAAAAGACCAGGCAACCCATCTTTCCATAATCTCATAATGGGCGGTTCAGTAAGCATGTATTTAAAATCAGAGCTTTGTAGTTGAGTTCGAAGGTCTGTGATCTCTTTACGCATTACGACTGTTTCCTTGGTGAAGTCTTGATGGAGAATGATTTTGTTACTGTTGACTATTAAAGACGGGATCTCTCTTGCTTGTTTCAAAATCATGACTAAATGATGGTGATGCAGTACTTTACAGATCATTTGGCGAGGTTTGGTTTGACTTGGGTTACGATGCAAAGGAATTATGTGCGGCTTATCGAGTTAGAATTTTTCCATGAGTTTTAACTGCAATAAACCAGGTAATAAGTTCTCGAAATACCTTCTACAGTCAGTGCCGTCAACATATTCTGGCAAAATAAAGATGCAAAGTTGTATTGCTGTTTACCATTTTCTAAATCCAATAAAAGAGTATACATCAGCTTAATGGTGGCTGAAATAGGCATAAGACTGTCAATTTTGGTTTTGTTTTCCTGAATTTAATTGAATTGTCAGAGTCTTTCATCGAGTGACTGGCCATGTCCTAACGGATATTGTTGATCCCTGACGCATTCTTATCTGTATTATCATAAACTGCTTGAAAATCTTCTAATAAAGTAGAAAACAAATCAACAATTTTTGACAAAAATGAAGGAAACATGAAGGAAATGATGCCCAGGTCAGATGGGGGGGCACAAGGACAACTGACAGAGCCCATCCCAGTCAACAGGGGAGTTCGACAAGGCTGTGTTTTGGCTCCCACCTTAGTCTCTCTTTATATGTACGGGGTGGTTAGCTTTCTGCAAGAAGATCCAGTAGACGCACCAACCCTAGGGGGTGATAAGGTACCAACCCTCCTGTTTGCTGACGACACCTTACTGGTATCCCATACACAGCAGGGTTGCTGAAAGTGCTCAATAGGTTCCATCTTTTCTGCGAAGACTGGGGTTGGTTATTAACACCCTAAAAACCACATTTATGGCTTTCAACCCCCACAGGTCTTACAAAAGCAGCTATCAACTAGGTGGGATATCTCTGAAAAGGGTGGGCACCTTTGACTATCTTGGTGTCCGACTTTCCTAAAAATTGTCTTGAAGCCCCACCTTGCAAAGATGCTGCTGGGGCACAAACGTGTACCTGGAGCACTCGGGAGGGAACATCGCCTCTCACAAACCAGACAGGTTGCTCCTGTCAGGAATCGCATATGGCGCCTACAGAACTACAACTCCCACAAGTAGTAGGTGAACAGAGTCTATATATTGGTGGTGGCCACTAGATGGCGCTGTATTTGATTTTTACTCTTGAATCCTGAAGGAGAGAAGTGTGGTCGTGTTCCCTGTAGTGGGGAGCTTTTGTTCATGGACTAGAGACATTGTGGATTGCCCGTTCAACTGAAGGTTTTTGGAACGAAGTGATCATCCCATAGAAAGCGAGGGGGAAGGCTTTCCCTTTCTCGCTGTTTCCTGCGCGAGCGGCTGCCGCGAGGAGAAAGTCGAGTTTTGCTTTGCCGGCTGGCAGAGGACATTGCTGCGAGGAGTCGGAGTTCCCCGATGCGCGAGCGGCTGCCGCGAGGGAAGATTCCTGAAGTCTGTGCTCATAAGCGTGGGCGCATTTGTTTTGGACATCGTGAAAGCCTGAAGCGATCTTCTTGCGGATGCCAGACCGTGTTTGGTGCATTCTCGTGAGCGGCTGCCGCGAGGACGAGGCAGAGGTCATTGTATTAACTGAAAGTTGGTACAACACAAATTAAAGACCTTTTGTTACTCGATAGAAAAGGAAAGTCGGTAAGCCTCGGATGAGGAAGCCTTCGTTCAGAACTATTTTTGTTAGTGTTCCCTTTATAGTTGGGCCCAGCTAGGAATGCTAAATGAACTGTATTCATTTTTGTTCTTGAATGACTTGGAAGATATTCATATATCGAACTCTTGATCTTCAGTGAGTGGAACTGAGGTTTCTGGTGACATCCCTTATTATTTTCACTGGGTTATTGGAGAGGATTATTACAGCTGCGAAGGAAGCCTTTTAAGGGTATGTGTGGTGTATGGTTGACCTGTGTGCTGCTTTTCAGAAGGTTGTGGTACTGTTAGTAATTTGTGGTTTTCTTCCAGGTAGCACTCAGAAATAGAGAAGTATCTATGTTTTTAGAAGAAAGAGGTCCCCTCCTGATTTCAGTGGTATGTATCGTTCCTCTAGCGAGAATTGAATGAGAGTAGGTAGAACTGGTGTAATGATATTTTTTGTTCTTGTCATTTCAGCTATCCCATCCGTTCCAGACCCCATCCCTACCTTCCCTGTGTTATCCCTCGCTTGATTGCCTTTACGCTCTGTGTTATATAAACAGTCAGAGAGTGGGGAAATCAGGAGGTGGACCCCTTTTAGCATCACCCTGATCCTGAGGTTCTTCAGAATCCTGACAGAATCAAATACCTAAGATATATTGAGCCTCCCGGTCAGGGTCTGCTGAAAGATGACCACACTAGATGAAGTGATGCAGGCTTTGGTTCTTGTTCAGCAGGAGTTGGTTAATTCTAGGGCAGAAGTTACTGCTCTTAAAGAACGTTTTGACAGACAGGCTCGGAATCCTTTTGATGCCTCTGCAGGTGTACCCCAAATACAGGTTACAGTGCCCCCTCCGATACCATTGGCTAGTCCGGAGCGTTATGCAGGGGATCCTCTAAAGATACAGACATTTTTGACGCAAATTACCTTGCATTTTTCATGTAGGCCTGCTTCCTTCCCTACTAATCATTCTAGGGTAGCGTTTGCGATTTCTTATATGACGGGGGAGGCCGCAAACTGGGCTGTCCCTTTAGTACGCAAAGATGATCCTCTGTTGACGGACTGGAATGCTTTCCGCAGCGAGTTTGAGAGGGTTTTTGATAGACGGGCTACCACCCTTAGTGCCGATCGTGATCTGTTGGGGTTACGGCAAGGGAAAAAAGATTTGTTAACCTATATGACAACATTCAATAGACTGGTGGGTGAAACGGCCTGGCCCGAAGAGAAAAGAATGGCACTGTACTATCAGGGGTTGAATGAAGATATGAAAGACGTTCTGGCCCAGATCGATCCTCAACCCACAAGTTGTTTAGCATTGATTAATTTGACCTTAAGGTTGGATCACCGCCTTTCAGAGAGGGGAGGTGAGAGGAAGAGGGGAGGAAGAACCTGGAGCGGGTATGAGGTAGAGAGTGTTACACACAAAAAGGATACAGGTCCCGAGGCTATGGAAATCGGGGCGGTTCGCCCTCCATTGACCAAGACAGAAAGAGAGAACAGACGTGCCCTGGGTTTGTGCATGTATTGCGGCAAAAAGGGGCACTATGTGAGAGAATGTCCGGCTAAACCCCAAAAACGGGGTGTGTTTTATCCTGCCAAAAAGATGGTGGCCGTTGTAGCAGACAACACCTATGCGGTACAGGAGGATAACGAGGGGGCTGAGAGTAGTCCTGCTCCCCCGAAGGAATGGAGAATACCATCCTTGGGGGTAGTGGATAGAATGGAAGCAGTGTCTCATGTGATATTGCCCATGTATTTGGGATCAGGCCAGCAAAAAGTATCGGTGAATACCATGGTGGATTCGGGGGCTACTGGAAACTTCATCGATTACGGGTTAGTGCAGAAGCTAGGTCTAAAGAAAGTACCCACTCAACTACCCGAGTTGGTGTTGGCAGTGGATGGCACCCCTCTCAAGTCTGGTCCCATTGTCGAACATACTGAAGCCTTGGAATTGACTCTTTGTGGACATCCCTGGGATCATGTAGAATCCATAGTACTAAATATGATCGAAGCTCCGCAATACGAAGTCATTCTAGGGATGCCGTGGTTGTGGAGACACAATCCTTTGATGGATTGGAAGTTGAAAACCATCCAGTTTACATCGGAGTATTGTGTATCCGAATGCTTGCAAGACAAGGAAGGGTCACATACCCTGTCCTTGGCCCAGAGTTTCAGGGTGGCTACGGCAGCGGAGAAGGAGGTGACTCTACCGGTAGAATACCATCAGTATCAAGCCGTGTTCAGCAAGGTGGAGGCAGAGAAACTTCCACCGCATCGCGACTATGATTGTCGCATTGATTTGGTGGAAGGCTCCAAGACTCCTACTTGTAGGGTCTATGCGTTGTCTGACTCCGAGACGAAATATCTGAGAGAGTACTTAGAACATCTGTGCTCGTTGGGGTTCATAAGACCTTCACGATCCCCAGCGGCCTCGCCTCTTTTCTTTATTTCTAAGGCAAACGGTGAGCTGCGCGCTTGCATAGACTTCAGACAGCTAAATAAGATCACGATTAAAAATCGTTACCCTCTTCCACTCATACCCGTCCTGTTAGACCAGGTGAAAGAAGCTAACATCTACACCCGGTTAGATCTACGAGGGGCGTATCATCTGGTGCGAGTTCAGGACGGCGATGAGTGGAAGACGGCGTTTAAAACGCGCTTTGGGCTGTTTGAATATCTGGTGATGCCGTTCGGGCTCTGCAATGCCCCTGCGGCATTTCAATTCTTCCTAAATGATATCATGAAGGAATATATTGACCGTTTTGTTGTCATCTATATCGACGACATTCTGATTTATTCCGATGATCCGTTACAGCATGTCAGTCAGGTTAAATTGATTCTTCAGACATTACAGGAACACAGCTTATATTGCAAATTAAGTAAGTGTGAGTTTGGAGTGACTGAAGTGGAGTTTTTGGGAGTGATCTTGAATCCTCAGGGGTTTAGGATGGCGGACAGAAAAGTGAAGGCAGTGCAAGAATGGCCAGTACCTAGAAGTGTGAAGGATGTGCAATGTTTTCTAGGTTTCTCCAATTATTATCGGAGGTTTATTGCTCATTTTTCCCAACTAGCCTCTCCAGTGACCCGGTTGTTGAGAAAGGGTGTCCCATTCTGCTGGAATTCGGAGGCAGGAGAGGCCTTCGATCAGATGAAAAAAGCTTTCTGTTCTGCCCCTATCTTGAGACATCCGCAATCCGATGTTCCATTCATTGTTGAAGCTGATGCTTCGGACATCGCCATTGGAGCGGTTTTGTCACAAAGAGACAAATCCACCGGGCAACTGCACCCGGTTGCGTTCTTGTCCAAAAAACTGAATCCTGCAGAGGTGAACTATACAGTGGCCGAAAAAGAACTGTTGGCAGTAAAAAGGGCTTTTGAGGAGTGGAGGCCTTACTTGTGGGGGGGTCAACATCCAGTTACGGTGTTCTCTGATCACCGAAATTTGCAGTTTATGAAGACTGCTAGACACCTTTCACAGCGCCAAATGCGTTGGATGTTATTCTTCGCAGAATATGACTTTACAATCACTTTTCGTCCTGGGGCGGACAATCGAAAGGCAGACTCTCTGTCTCGCCAATTGGATCCCGGTGCATCATCAAAGAGAGAACAGTTGTCGATCCTGCCTCCAGAGCGAGTGGTGTGTGCCACTACTGTTGAAATGTTCCTGGAAGCTGTCCGTAAACAACGTTCCGCATTACAGTGGCAGGTTTGGGCGGGTAAAGAAAAACAACGCACATTGAAACATGGACTACCTATGCGGAATAACGCCCTGTTTCTTCCCACGCATGAACTGCGTCTGATGGCCTTTAATTGGTGTCACAACGCCATGGTGGCAGGTCACCCGGGACACACAAAAACCTTCCAGATGTTACAGAGACAATTTTGGTGGGAAGGAATGATGAATGATGTGAAGTCATGGATTGAGCAGTGTGAAATATGTGCAAGAGCCAAGAGTGAACAAACCAGAAGTAAGGGGTTGTTGATGCCTCTTCCCACCCCCTCCAGACCCTGGCAAGTGATCAGTATGGACTTTGTACTTGGACTACCGTTGGATAAGGGTTGCGATGCCATTCTGGTAGTGGTGGATAGCCTGACCAAAATGGGCCATTTTATTCCTTGTCGTAATCTTCCTACGGCTGCTCAAACCGCGCAGTTGGTGTTGAAGGAAGTGGTGCGGTTACATGGAATCCCCAAAACCATCGTATCGGACCGTGGACCGCAATTTGTCGCTAGATTCTGGCGTACTTGGTGTAAGGCTCTGCAGGTCAAGGATGCTTTGTCTACGAGCTTTCACCCACAGTCTGACGGTCAAACCGAGAGGCTTAACCAGACCCTCAAGAAATATCTAAGATGTTACGCTGAAGAGGCCAATGATTCCTGGGTCTCATTGCTGTGGTTAGCCGAATTATCTTATAACAACGCATGGCACAGTTCTACGGGGGAATCCCCCTTTAGGGCCAACACGGGTTATCATGCTGACATCTTGCCTGTTACCATCCCAAGTGATGTGCACAACCATCCTACCGTGGCGGCTCGGATGAAGGCTTTGCTGAAGATACATCGGCGGATACAACAGCATTTGGAAAAGGCGAAAACATCATACAAGAAGTGGGAAGACCGACGGCGTCAGAAGGGTCCGGTATATAACGTGGGGGATAAGGTGTGGCTGTCGACAAGAAACATACGTTTCCGCTTCCGCAGTATCTTTCACCCTAGGTTTATCGGACCTTATGAAGTGCTGCGAGTAGTGAATCCGGTGGCATACAAACTGAAGTTACCTGCATCCTTACGGATTCATCCGGTTTTTCACTGCAGTCTTTTGAAACCTGCCAGAACTGGGAGACGTCAAGCGGTCCCTCCTGTGATGAGAGACGGCCAACTGGAGTATGAGGTGCGTCGTATCTTGGACTCCAAATACCAACGGGGTAAGCTATGGTATTTGATATCTTGGAAAGGATACGACTCGGAAGATGACTCTTGGGAACCTAGCACTGAGGTACATGCCCCTCTTGCGATTCGTCGCTTCCATGCTCAGAATCCTGGGAAGCCTGGTGCTAGAAGGCGCCGGTAAGGGGGGCATACTGTCAGGAATCGCATATGGCGCCTACAGAACTACAACTCCCACAAGTAGTAGGTGAACAGAGTCTATATATTGGTGGTGGCCACTAGATGGCGCTGTATTTGATTTTTACTCTTGAATCCTGAAGGAGAGAAGTGTGGTCGTGTTCCCTGTAGTGGGGAGCTTTTGTTCATGGACTAGAGACATTGTGGATTGCCCGTTCAACTGAAGGTTTTTGGAACGAAGTGATCATCCCATAGAAAGCGAGGGGGAAGGCTTTCCCTTTCTCGCTGTTTCCTGCGCGAGCGGCTGCCGCGAGGAGAAAGTCGAGTTTTGCTTTGCCGGCTGGCAGAGGACATTGCTGCGAGGAGTCGGAGTTCCCCGATGCGCGAGCGGCTGCCGCGAGGGAAGATTCCTGAAGTCTGTGCTCATAAGCGTGGGCGCATTTGTTTTGGACATCGTGAAAGCCTGAAGCGATCTTCTTGCGGATGCCAGACCGTGTTTGGTGCATTCTCGTGAGCGGCTGCCGCGAGGACGAGGCAGAGGTCATTGTATTAACTGAAAGTTGGTACAACACAAATTAAAGACCTTTTGTTACTCGATAGAAAAGGAAAGTCGGTAAGCCTCGGATGAGGAAGCCTTCGTTCAGAACTATTTTTGTTAGTGTTCCCTTTATAGTTGGGCCCAGCTAGGAATGCTAAATGAACTGTATTCATTTTTGTTCTTGAATGACTTGGAAGATATTCATATATCGAACTCTTGATCTTCAGTGAGTGGAACTGAGGTTTCTGGTGACATCCCTTATTATTTTCACTGGGTTATTGGAGAGGATTATTACAGCTGCGAAGGAAGCCTTTTAAGGGTATGTGTGGTGTATGGTTGACCTGTGTGCTGCTTTTCAGAAGGTTGTGGTACTGTTAGTAATTTGTGGTTTTCTTCCAGGTAGCACTCAGAAATAGAGAAGTATCTATGTTTTTAGAAGAAAGAGGTCCCCTCCTGATTTCAGTGGTATGTATCGTTCCTCTAGCGAGAATTGAATGAGAGTAGGTAGAACTGGTGTAATGATATTTTTTGTTCTTGTCATTTCAGCTATCCCATCCGTTCCAGACCCCATCCCTACCTTCCCTGTGTTATCCCTCGCTTGATTGCCTTTACGCTCTGTGTTATATAAACAGTCAGAGAGTGGGGAAATCAGGAGGTGGACCCCTTTTAGCATCACCCTGATCCTGAGGTTCTTCAGAATCCTGACAGCTCCAGCCCTCCAGGTTTATGATGCCAAAGCAGTTAGTGTAGCCTTGTACGGAGCAAAGCTATGGGGATTTGAGAAGGCCCATGATCTCTGCAGATCTGAGGATAGGTTCCTCAGGGACCTGGTGGTGTTCACCAATACGTCCCCCTCACCCCTCTAATGCTTGATATGAGGAGACGATCATTTTGTGACATAGCATGGTTGCGTCCGCTCCTCTTTTGGGCTCGCATTAGGCAGACACCAGAGCTACTCCCCTTTGCTGTAGCTCTTACTGAGGGGAAACAATTAGACACTGGCTGCAAAATAGGCTGGATTTCCAATGTTAGGAAAATGATGTCAGCCTTGGGGCTCCAAGCGCACTGGGATAGGCAGGATCCACCAACAAAAGGAGAGCTCAAACGCCTTTATTGGGAATGGGTGGATCACTAAGAAAGCTGTGAACCGAACTTAGGCAGCTTAAAGGCAGAATTTTATCTTCATAAACAGACTAGATACTTAGAGCCCTTTTTAGATACTTTCCAGGCCCCACGGGATAAGATGTTATACATCCATTTTAGGTTCGGCACACTTCCTGTCTGTGAGACAACAGCGAAATGGCACCCACACAATCAAACACAAAAGGTCTGCCCATGTTACAGGTCCCCGTTAGAAAGTGTTGCCCATGTTTTGTCTGCATGCACGGTATATAACATCCAGAGGGCTAGGTGGCTGAAACCACTGTGCCGGCAACTAGGCACTTAGGACTATTGGGTTGGCCTGCGCATTCTTAGATCTGATCCCGGGACTTTTTTTGCTTGTTGTGTGGCAAAGTTCCTCAGTCATACATTGCTCATTAGACGGAAGTTTTTGACATGATCGGTACAGCTCTCTGCCCGAACTATGCTGACACGAAATCATTGCAGGGCTCCATAGTTGATCCTTCTAGTTTTAAAATCACAAGTTACGCACATGCACTTTTATATACATATTATTTTACCTTATGTGCTGTTATCTCTAGGAGGGTTGGAACATTTTACAGGCCCGCAGGGGGTTGTAACCGGCTTCCCGACCCTATGTAAGATGAATATTATGTCATTCCTCTCTCTCTAATTTTATTGTATCAAGTGTTTGTTTTTACTATAACAACTTTTTAACCAGTTGAACACAGTATCTGCACTTTACACCACTGGCGCAGTAGGGTACCTGGATGGATTGTTTGTATATATTTTTTTAGTATGTTGCTGTATATATGCATATCTTGTATCTTGTTTATAAAATGTCTTTTATTGCTTTTATGACATTGGATGTCAAAAATAAAGCTTTACAATGACAATGACTTGACTAGAGGAGGGGATACTGCTTGTTTACATTTGATATTAATTATATGCAAATTTTTCCCTCCATTGTAAAAAAAACCAATACTGTAATAAACGAGCAAATGTAAAATTAAAAAAATTATAATAAAAGTAAGGAAATTAAAGTCACCACAAAAGCAGGCTGTGCCGCAGCTAAAACCATCTGTGAGAGTGGTTGAGGCCTTAGCTGTGTCCTCTCCTTGAAGTAACTCCACCCTCCTCACAGGAACTTCAGCAACAGAATGCATGAGAGACCGGGAAGAGGAACCTGAGGCACAATTACATGAAAATCGCAGGAAATGCTGCAAAAAATGATTTTCTTGGAACGCTGGCAATATTAGGTCGATTTAAGGCAAAAAATAAAAGTAATGCTAGCTTTAAATTGTAATCACTTCGTTGATATTCAGGGCATCAGGAGAGAGCTAACGTGAGGCAGTCATCTTTCTTCCATGCTCACGCGAATCCAAACACATTACATTTCTAACCTCAACATACCACTTGAATATAAATTAATTCTTTACCTAACATAGAACCTAACTATCAAACAATTTTGGATTCCCAGTCTCTGTGATTCAGAAAGTCATAGGGTTTACAAACACCAAATAGATTTTTAATACGCACTAAACCCCTTTTGCAATCTAGTAAAGTCTTTGAGCCTCCCCTTTCAGCAATAATTTACCCACAGCCACCTGGCATTATCATCATTTGCAAAAATAAAATTATGTGCTTGGTCCCCTTCCTAGCAGGCCCATAGACAATGCTTTGGTATCATGGACTTCCTTGTTATACAGGAGAGAAGGATTTAAGTTTGGAAACTAAAATTGCAATGATGTTGAACATCCCTGTTATTTCAGTATGAAAACGCAAACTTACTTTGTGGAAACAATGAAGGAAAAGGCTTTCATGCTGTATATGTGTACAAGAAATCATCCATTTGAACCCAACACAGTGACCTCGCATATTTCCATTTCAGGTGTGAGTAGTTGATGCATTGCTTTCTGGTACTTGTTGTCTTATCTATAATGGGAAAAGCAAAATAACAATAAACAGGATGGAAAAAAAGAAACATCTGATACGAGAGACATTGAGATGTCTGCTTTATAATACCTGAACTTAAAATGGTTATTTAAATATGGAATCCATTGAATCTTTTTATGAAACACAAACACAACCTGCTTTGTAGACTACTTTAGTTTAAAAAAATACACAAAGTGCTTTGGAAATATTTAAGTAAAGCGGGTCACTTTCATTTTTCAATGTTGTGCTTTAATAGGTATATATTTGTCAATTCTTTTAAAACTATATGTATTGCATGTTGCTTTTAACTTTTGACACACACCTTATTCAATGCATGCATGAGGAAATCAATTACTTTGGTGTTCTATCCAGACCTTTTAAAAGAAACAGTGGGAAATCACTTGCATTTAATGTCCTGGCTGATATGTTTTTCTTCCTCATCAATACATACCTTTAACAGTTAATGTAAGGAGAAAACACTTTAAAAAGTGTTTTCTGCTACTGTAATCTCCCCTGACTGATAACGTAAGTAAACAAAAACAGGAAGACACTGTTAAAGTTAATAAAAATTATTTCATATACAGTTCTACTTTTTCTCTAGGAAATGTGGCAACTCCTACCTCTGCTCCAGTCTTTTATGTGCTGCCTCTTTCCTTCTAAAGGTAGCAGTGCTCTATCGAGGAGCCCCTCATGTAAGGTACCTGGCAGGCTCAGGCGGAAGAGAAATAAAAATGTTTCTTTTAGTCCTGGGTCTGCGCTCTGTATGCTGCACACTGCTGCTGCTTTAGAATGTCACATTGCACAGGCCTGCTGATGGGGCCCCACTCATGTAGCGGACACTGGGGGCTGTTGGGTGTATGTTACGGCCTTGCTTATTTGATGTGCAAGTTGGAGCACTAAGGGGCATATTTACAAGAACTTTACGCCACCGTAGTGTGCATTTTATGACGTTACGGTGGCTTTTTTTTATTGCGGTAATTATACTTCTGTTAGCGGGACTTAATGAAAATTAGATGCATGGTAGGAGTTCCCATGAAAAAAACTGCAGCTAAACACACAACATGACATTTACAAGGAAAAGTTTCAGTGCTCCATCCATCATCTCCTTGTGTTTGTATTTACTGTACGGCCCTCCATGTCGTAATCAATGACAGATATGTCTGGAATCCTGACGTATCTGTCAGCGCTAAAGTTACACATTGCTGCAGTTGTGTCGCAAGCATGACGCAACTCCAGCAATGCATGGGGACTGCCTATCCCTATGGCATTGGTCACCCTTACACCTGCCATGAGGCAGGCGTAAGGTTTCAACACAGTGCCGTCCTAAAATTATCAGTGAAATCTGATAGATTTCACAACATCACTTCTACTAGGCTTTGTTGCGTGGAAATGCCCACCTTGTATACATCATACCTGACGCAGGTATAATGTGGCACAGGGCTTTACAAAGTCACGCATAGGCCTAAATGTGTCACTTTGTAAATACGGTACAACGTGGTGCAAAATTCATGCTGCAAGTACCTCAAGAAAATGACGCACCGGTGGTGCTAAACTGTTGTGATGGGTTCATGAATAAGCCCCCCTGTTTTTTTCACCTACATTGGCGCACAATGTCTGCCATGTGCCAACGCAGGCACCCTTGCGCCATGGGACACCTATCTGCCAAAACCTATCAATCCAGGGTATTTCCTCTTTCTCTGTATGCTGCAGAAAAAGTGAAAAGAAAGAGGAGCAATGAAAACATTTATCCTCGTAGCGCCTCCTAATCGCCACCCTTGGGGTGGTGTTAGATCTGACGCATTCTGAAGGTTTACAGTTTCTCATAAACCTGCAAATGTTTCAGATTCCATTGAATGCCACTTTCACACTATTTAATGCAGGGGCACATAATTACAGGGCCATGAAAAGCCACGTAAAGTGGCTTTACATGGTCTTGTAAACATGCTGTGGCACACTGCGTCACAGGAATGTCAAACAAGTGATGTCATAGCATTGCAAGAGTGCCTATAGGGCCTCATAAATGAAGCCCTTGCATAATAAAAGAACTCCCAAAATTCCTCCTTGGCAAGGTCAACGATGCCATGACCCTCCTGCCATTGCAGCTCGGAGCATCACGGAGACCACCACTAACAGCACCCCTGACATACATTGCTCACCTGAACAACTGCTCCGATCCCTTTGGGTGACAACTGGACCTGAACCCCTCTAAGTGCTGACCTCGGTACACCGGAACTTCAGCAACAGGAAGCTGGTGACCAGGAACCGCAGAAAGCCAGAGACTCTCCAGAGCTGCCTGTAACCGTGGAAGAAGGAGAGACGCACAACCAGTCATCATTAAATTAGGTTATCTGACCTGAGGAGTCACATCCAGGGGTTACACGGACTCCGCACCAGATGACCATGCTGCAGTGGAGCCCACGTCGCTGGGGGAGCGTTCAGGGGAAGTGTTGGGATCCTGTCCCTGAGTGCGATTGCATATCGTTATCGCACCTTGCAGCGCCTTCCGCCTCTCTTGTATAACCTGCTGCAGATTGGGGGTGGCTTGTAGTTGTAGCGGGGACACCTTCTTCTCCTACGCCTCCAAATACAACTGGCTCCACAAATGACAGCTTGTTCCGCAGACCCTTCACCCCTTTCCGCAGTACCTGGCGAACAGTAGATTAAAGCCAAGTCCAGACCTGTTCAGCGGTGTCAATGATTTGTGTGTCAACATCTGAGATCACTTGCAGCCTTTATGGGTAGAGGAGGGAGTATTTGATGCCCATCTCTTAGAGGTATCGCTTAACCACTAGAGATTAGCCTCTCTGCGTCTGCACCCCCGTTACGTGGTCAGGGAAGAAAATAACTGTGGCGTTATACACTTTCACCTCCCTCAGCTTGCGTACCTCCCTCAGGACATCATCATGATCCCAGTAGGTGGTTGAAGAGAAAGGGTCAAGAACCTGTCCCCGGTAGCGGGCAGCTCACCGGCACTCAATAGGCCTGCTCCACAACAAAGAATGGGGACAGTGCACCTGCTGGCACTAGGTCATGCAACCATATCTCAGTATATTCCGCTGCATCAGTCCCTTCTGCTCCCTCAGGCAGACGCAACACCCTCACATTGTTACACTGGGAGCGGCCCTCCACATCCTCTGCTGTTCTTGCCAGTGACTTCACATGTGCCATTAGCTGCTACACCTCAAACGCTGCGCTCAGGGTACCTTATGGGACTTTGACCAGTTCCTGCTCAATGTTATGTACCTTGTAAGTCAGCTTGTGATGATCTCTGTGCTCCAGCATAAAGTCGACACTGATTTTGTCTATGCGGCCCTCAAAGGAAGGACCCATTTGTTCGAGGGAGGTACCCACTGCGAGTACAGAGTCTAGTTTGGAGTACAGGCTGTCCACTGTCACCTGCCCCGGCGGCCAGCGATCCACAGCCGTACAGTTCACAAACATGGAGAAGCGGCCAAATGTCGACGCCACCCCATCAATGCGCCAGACGCCCAGGCACTATGTATGACATACGGTGCAGTGCAGTGTGGCCAGCTGGCCTCTCTCCTCCAGTTAGGTGTATGCTAGCAAGGAGTCTTCGTTTGGGAGGCACCAATGGAAATCATCCATACACCCAAGAGCTCATTACCAGTGGGTGAGGAAAGGCAGCACCACGCGGTTGCCTCCTCCCATCTAACAGTGGTGACCAGATTCTGTATTCCCAGGTGCCCAAGTGAGCAACGTCAGATCAAGCTGCATGCCCAAGGGCCTGGGCTCCCGCCACCCGCCGCCACCAATGGCTTCTATCAGCGACTAGAGCCAGTTAGTGGAGTCCCCCACCAGTCTTGTGTGGTGCCCTATGTGATGTAGGTCATCCTCAGCGCAGGAATTGCTCAGGGCATGGTGTGCACCACCCACAGGCGATAGGCCTGGGACTGACTCGACCCCTGGTCCTCCCACCTTCTCCTCACCTTGACATCGACACCAGGGCTCAAACTGCCATGCTCTCTCCGAATCTCTGACTCAGCTAGCAGGCGCCTCAGCCAGCAGGAGCCTCAGCAGGGGCCTCACTCTCCACAGCGTCCAGACAGCATTACATCCTCCGGCCTGTGATGCAGAGAGGTGCAGCCCACCATGTGCAATCTCCTCCGTGCACCCCAGTGTAGTGGCGCTTGTTATGCAATGAAGACCTCCCTATGTCGGTGCGCAGGATCGCCTCTACCGATCACAGATCAAATGGTTGCCAGGTGGTCTTCTCACACAGGTCAGAAACGTGTCTCTGTGCGACCTGCCAGACTTTGCCATCAGGTAAGGGCGATCACCGAAGCCATAATGTCTACCGCCCCGGCCCACAGGCTTGGGCCTGACGTGGCCCGCCTCTACCGTCAGCCTGCAGCGACTCCACAGCACTGCCGCCTCCCACTCCGGGTCTCAGGCGCAGGCCCAGCGAGGCCTCCGGGCCCCGGAGACTGTCCGCACTTCCAGGCATTGGCTGCCATGTTGTCGCATGGATGGTGCTATGAAAAGTGCTGCATCACTGGTTTTCCACAGCGCTGCCCCTCTTTTCAGGAATGAGGCCTTGATTCTGCATTTTCTTTTCCCCTGGGACTCTGGCTGATCATCCTGGCTGTTGGGTGGTTTGAGGGGGTTGTTGACCTGTGCTGAACTTAGCCCCCTGGCTGCTCCATTCTGCATTACATTGTTTTTATTTTATTTGTTTCATTAGAGGTGATTTATAGGCTATTTTTGACTCTACAGGCTGAAAAGTGACGTTAGGCTGACTAACGTGAATCTTTTTGCCACTAATTGGCCTTTCGTCACTTTTCTCTTACTAACATCAAATTTGTATTGCCTTGACGCCACTGTAAGCTGCAGTTTTCAGCACGGCTAGCTGGTACTATTGCCATGTAACAATGTATTGTAAATTCGTAGCTAACAGGGTGATAGTTTTCGGCGATAGACAGCGTTAAGAAAATTGCTGCTAACCAAGGCAACAACTGGTTAGCGACATTTCTTGTAAATATACCCCTAAATTTTGGTTTGAACCAACATGACATTCATTAAAGATGGTTCCTGGCGAGTCTGTTGCAGAAAGGTGACACTGCAAAGGGGTTCCATCTATCTTTTCTCTCAGGTTCTTTATTCTGAGAAGCTTATGTAACAGGTATATTATGCTACTAGTTTAACTGTCTCCAGTGTGTTCTTGAGGCTTTCCTAGGCTTTTAACCTTGTGGACCTCAGGAGATATGCCTAATTCATGAGGAAATTAGGGGGACTTGTGTGAGAGTGTTGTAAAAGTATCTGAGTATCTGTGGATTTCAAAAGCACACAGGGGATTCAGGATGACACTTGCTTTTGCCAGCATTTACCCTCCTAATTTCTTCAGTGATTCCTACATTTTACAAAGGATTTTTTGTTTGCCTTATTCACAGTCTTGTCCTAAAGGTGCTCTCCTATGGCTTGGGATTTCATTGGGCTGCTAGCCTACTTAGAAAGCACATTACAGTTTTTCCTTTTCTTGATGTAATGCTACTTTTTATTTCTTTTCTTCTCACAGAAGAACCAGCAACCAAATGATACTGAAGTATGCAGGAGTTTCTGGTTTATGATTTCCTTGTAATCTAGAGAAAGGCTTCAGACAGATAAAATACTTTTTTCAAAGCAAGCCTGGTTCGACTATTTCACCTTCTAAACTGGGCTTAAACTAGCAAGCCCTACTTCTTTCCCTTCAAATATTATTTTCTATGGTGGTGACAATTGATCTATGTTGCAAGTGGATGTGGCCGCTGGCTGCCATCTATGTGGAACACTGGATCTGATTATCCTTCTCTGCTTCTTCTTCTTATGTGCTATCAAAGAGATAAATACTCCCGGTGACTGTCTTCAGAATGGCCAGTATTCTATTTGCAAAAACAATAGTTGATGGACAGAATGCAGAACAATGTCATACCTTCACTCCAATACAGAGATCTGGGCCTAAATCCATCGTTTGTTTGCTCACCATGCCATTCCAGTTTGAACCCAGCCATATGCATATCAGTGTTGACCCTGTGCTCCATGGGAACAGTCCAGCCCGAACTGCCAAGCCAGGCCCTCCCTGGACTGGAAACACAATACATGTTCATGGTATGCTAAATTAAATATTTTGTTCCTAAGAAGGTAAGTCAGTATTGTAGGTCCTTTATCAACATAAATCCAAGTGACATTTCCTGCCTCCTTGCAAAACAGTGGCGCTTAAAGAAACAAAAGCTCTTCTCTTGAAATTGGGTCTCCTTTACTCTATACTAATTTTCCAATTTCTGAATGCAAGGTAGGAGTTCGGCCATTGAACCTAGACTTGACACATCAACAAAAGGGCATTATGAGATAATGAATCCACAGTACAACTCAGCAACATATCGACAAGAAAACAAACCTACAAAACATACTAAAATAACAAATAAGCACAGTTAGTGATATAATGTTACATCAACACCACAAAATAACACCAAAAACCAATACTGCACACTCAAACAAAACTCCAGTATAACACAATAACAAAACATCAGCCCAACTTGACACCACAACACAATAAAACAGTACAACACAATACAATACAACAGAAGGAAAATGTCACAATGCACTAATTCAATGCACAAAAAAACACATCACAAAAACACAATAGATTATTACTCCACAACAGATCACACCTACACAACCCACAAAAGAAAACAAATAAACAAATATAACACACAAACAAAACACCAAACTAACACAATAACACACAAATACAGCTGTGTTGGTTTGTATTTTTGTTTTATGTTGTGGTTGTGCTGAAATCTGTCTTGCAGTGTTGAGGTGTGTTGTATTCTGGTGTGTCTTTATGTTGATATGTGTCTTAATTGTGTTTTGTGGTTGTGTTTATATATTGGTTATTTTGTTATGTTATATCATTGTGTTCTATTGTATTTTGTTGTGCTTCATTTGGATATTTTGCTGCTTTATTGTTTTTGTTGTGTCGTCTTGTTGTGTTCTGCTATTATGGTATTATTTAGCTTCCTTTACAGACTCCAACAAAAGCTTCTGTGTATTCATCTAAAAGAGGCACATTTCATTAATATTACAGTGAAAACTATTACCAATACTACTGCTGTGGAACTGCAGTGCTTTAAGACACCAGTCTATCTAAAACGACGTTATAATTTCAGTCCTTAATAGCGCTTTCTAAGATAACTTTATGTGACTTAGCCCTATAAGCCTAAAGTAAGTAGTGTCATTTGGGGTAGCAGAACCAGCTACTACACATTGTGATTAATTTGAAATGCGCATGTATCCCTCAATCTGTGTATGCAAGATAGGTGATGACAGCCACAGTGCTGCTACTGTTCAAAAGAACCACCATAGGTGACACAGAGGCTAAAGCAGAATTTGAAGTAGCAGTCACACGCTGCACAACATTCAAATTTCCAACACTCACAGCGTCATTTAGAATGCAGTGTGAATAGTGGGAGCATTAGCACCCTAGTGGAAATAATATTTGTGCCAGAAAATGGGTGGGTGTTTCCACCACATATGTGTCAACTCACCCTCATTTGGAAGATGTCACCCTCTTTTCACTCGTGTTCAATTTCCTGACAAATATAATCAGGGCTATTAACAGAGGTAACTTACACTTGTAATCTACACATGTAAGTTCACTCTTACAATTTTGAGCAACTTTTCGACTTTTGGATGATCGCCATTAATAGGAGTGTAGACTTACATGTCTCCACCCCTTTAAACTGGAGGTGGTCCCAAATCAGGAGTCTAGCTTACTAGAGCCAAAAAGGAGCAGCAGTATATCCTGAACCACACATTGCCAACCACTGGTACTGCAACACCCTTCTGTAGAAAATAATTGAGGTAGGGACTTAAAATAAAACCCCATAGAAAATAATGTTCAATTAAAATAATGTATTTTAATTTTTTTAATACATATAAATAATATGTATGTATATATATAAATATATATATATATATATATTTATGGAAAATGGAAATATAGTTAACAAATAAATATTTTATGATATCATATTTCAATAACCCTTTATAATTTAAAAACAAATGTCACTTTATATATTTTTTTAAATAAAATTTACTTTAACATTTTCCTTAGACTTTATATCATAGGGAAATTGCTGCACTCGTAGTGGAGTGATCCCCATGGTACATTACAGGGAAAAGCTTATTAAACCTGTAAAAAACAGTAAAAATAGTTTTATGTACATAGTAATTTTAATTAATTTCATATAGTTATTTTAGATTCTTGACAAACAGATACATGTTACAGCATTATTAATTTAATTTAAGATACAGTAATTTTGAGACTATTTTTCCAAAGCTTCAATTAAAAAAATTCTCACCTAAAGTGAAAACATATATTTTTTAATATAAAATAATAATAAGTAAAAGTGGTGTTTAGAATAAGAAAATTACTACTCATTTCAACAACGTGGGCTGACCTGCGCTGAGGGTTGCTTCTCCTGCCTCAGCTTCTGTTGTGGAAGCGCTGTGACCTTGTTGCTGACTTGCCTTGGGACGCGGCTCTTGGCCCCGAGCTGCCATCGTTTGCACCAGGACCCGCCCTCCGCCCACACCGCTGCGGGACTGCGAGGCACTCCAACACCTGCAGCCTCTTCCCGCAGCGGCTCCGCCCCCCGCCCGGTGTGGCTGTATAACTTTCGCAGCACCCGCTGCGCGGGTGCTACTCATTTCAACAACGTGGGCTGACCTGCGCTGAGGGTTGCTTCTCCTGCCTCAGCTTCTGTTGTGGAAGCGCTGTGACCTTGTTGCTGACTTGCCTTGGGACGCGGCTCTTGGCCCCGAGCTGCCATCGTTTGCACCAGGACCCGCCCTCCGCCCACACCGCTGCGGGACTGCGAGGCACTCCAACACCTGCAGCCTCTTCCCGCAGCGGCTCCGCCCCCCGCCCGGTGTGGCTGTATAGCTTTCGCAGCACCCGCTGCGCGGGTGCTACTCATTTCAACAACGTGGGCTGACCTGCGCTGAGGGTTGCTTCTCCTGCCTCAGCTTCTGTTGTGGAAGCGCTGTGACCTTGTTGCTGACTTGCCTTGGGACGCGGCTCTTGGCCCCGAGCTGCCATCGTTTGCACCAGGACCCGCCCTCCGCCCACACCGCTGCGGGACTGCGAGGCACTCCAACACCTGCAGCCTCTTCCCGCAGCGGCTCCGCCCCCCGCCCGTTGTGGCTGTATAACTTTCGCAGCACCCGCTGCGCGGGTGCTACTCATTTCAACAACGTGGGCTGACCTGCGCTGAGGGTTGCTTCTCCTGCCTCAGCTTCTGTTGTGGAAGCGCTGTGACCTTGTTGCTGACTTGCCTTGGGACGCGGCTCTTGGCCCCGAGCTGCCATCGTTTGCACCAGGACCCGCCCTCCGCCCACACCGCTGCGGGACTGCGAGGCACTCCAACACCTGCAGCCTCTTCCCGCAGCGGCTCCGCCCCCCGCCCGGTGTGGCTGTATAACTTTCGCAGCACCCGCTGCGCGGGTGCTACTCATTTCAACAACATGGGCTGACCTGCGCTGAGGGTTGCTTCTCCTGCCTCAGCTTCTGTTGTGGAAGCGCTGTGACCTTGTTGCTGACCTGCCTTGGGACGCGGCTCTTGGCCCCAAGCTGCCATCGTTTGCACCAGGACCCGCCCTCCGCCCACACCGCTGCGGGACTGCGAGGCACTCCAACACCTGCAGCCTCTTCCCGCAGCGGCTCCGCCCCCCGCCCGGTGTGGCTGTATAACTTTCGCAGCACCCGCTGCGCGGGTGCTACTCATTTCAACGACGTGGGCTGACCTGCGCTGAGGGTTGCTTCTCCTGCCTCAGCTTCTGTTGTGGAAGCGCTGTGACCTTGTTGCTGACTTGCCTTGGGACGCGGCTCTTGGCCCCGAGCTGCCATCGTTTGCACCAGGACCCGCCCTCCGCCCACACCGCTGCGGGACTGCGAGGCACTCCAACACCTGCAGCCTCTTCCCGCAGCGGCTCCGCCCCCCTCGTATAGGAGGATATAATCAGCCTACCCGTCTCGCGCAGCGGGACGTAGCTCGGGGCGAAGCCCGGGCAAAGGGCGGGCCCTCTGAGGCCCTCGTAGGCCAGAGTAGGCTGGGCTGGGCCTACCTTCTAACATCTGCAGTTCAGTGGCCTGCCAAGTCGGTCATGTCAACAGAAGAGGAAACCCCTGGGAAAAAAGGAAGATTGCGTAATGGGTCATTGGATAATTATTTTCCCAAGGTTCAAAGTGAGGTTGATAAGGACTCCATTTTAGCAGAGCGCAGGGCCGAGCGGTGTCGCTCAGTTGAGAGCATGAAACATAGACCCTTTATCGATAGTTCCCTGCTTGCTTTGACCCGGGAGGGAGGCTCTGTAGACTTGAGTGGGGATAATGCTAGCCAGGAAGGCGTCCCCCTCTTGTTTCGTGATTTTGTATCCACACCTTGCTTGCCCTTGGATAGCATTATAACTGTTTCTCCTACCCCTAGTCCTAGTCGCATCACTGTCACAACCAAGCCTAGGAAACAGAAACCTAAGCATTTAGTTGCTGCCCAGATCCACCGCCCACCACCTAGTAAAAAAAGGAGGAAATTAAGGGTGGCATCAGGTAAAGCTAAAATCTCGCATACTGAATTTGGTAAGGGGGCAAAAACCCTCAATTCAACTAGGACTACCCTAGTAGAGGTGTTGGATCCTACACCAGTGGTAGTACCACCATTTGCAAATAGTTCACTTGAAGCAGTTGCACAGGCTGTGGTTCCTGACAGCAATGCTGGAGCCACAGTATCTGCTACTCCTCTTCCCCCTACTCTGATAGGGAATTTTGAGTTTTTGCTGAGATCTCTCCTTTTACCTATCAATGAGTCCATTAAAACGGTGGAAATTAGACTGACCATACTGGAAACCGCCATATCTAGCATGGTTACTATGACTAAAACCCAGGGGAATGGGGTGGCACACCCTACATCTATGGCCAGGCCTCCCTCTACCACCGTCTCAAAAAATCCAACTGCACCAGTTCAGCCGGCCAACAAAACTACACAACACCAAGGTAGGGTTGACCTCCCCTCCCAAAACCCATTGCCTCCCAAACTGTTAAATACATCTGTAATTGTAAAGGGTGGTGACCCAAAAAAACCAGCCCCAAAGGCCCCGATAAGTAACAACAACAAGAACGACCATGGGGAAGGTAGCTATAATAGAATACCACGGAAAAAGGTGCCACAAGTGGAGATTCCCCCAGAAGCAGTGCCCTTTGTGGTAGTTTTGACTGGGGTCCCCCCGTTAGTAGAAAATAAGAAGGAGGGATACGTTGATCTCAAAAATAAAATTATCCATTGGTTGAGGACACATAGGCCGATAGCGCCCAATATAGATGGGGATATAGTGCATGTTAGACGGATCAATTGGCTGGGGAGCAGAACTAAAGATATAGAGGGGGATTTAGTGGTGGTCAATTTTAGAGACCCCAGAGCAGTAGACTACATTTTAAACTGGCCACCTGGTAACGGGGAAACTCGCATCATCCCTCGGGCCCTAACTTATTTCTATCCCCGGACAGAGGTTATTCCTCCCAAATATCCACTTAAGTTCCAAACATATAGGCCACCCCTCACCCTGCCATATAACAACAATTATCCCCAGTATGGGCAACACTTTGCCTCGGTGCTTGACCAGCACTCTGCCTGGTCTACGGTGCCCTACAGACACACGATGAACCACGACACCAGGATGGATCATCTAAGACCCTTCACTCCCTTGGACACCTACAATCGGTTTTCGCAGCTCTCTGGGCTGGAAGATTGCGATTGAAGTCTAGCGCCCGGAGGGGAGACATGTGAACATCATGGGGAGGAGGCCCCACTAATTTGTGGTAATATAGACGCAGGGCAAGTTAGTCCACCTCTAGTTCAAACTGCCATTACTAACAACATTACTGAGGCTTCCATGATAGCCGAGTCTATGGCTAGTATGTCTAGTTGTTCTGTAAACCCTACTCCCTTGGTCCAAGACGGGGACAGCCGTATGATCACGGCGGATAATGAGGGTGGGAATAGGGGGGACATACCATAGTGCCCAAGGGTCGGCGGGTAATAAACCTCTTATCTTGGAACGTTGCGGGGTTAAAAAGGAAGTTAGATTTACCAGAGTGGCATACGTTCATTGAGAGGTTTGATGTTTGCCTATTTCAGGAAACCTGGAGCCTAGTACCCTTACACAAATCGGGGTATACCACCCACTATTTGCCTGCAGCAAGTAAAGGAAAGGGCAGACCAGCGGGGGGCCTCATGGTCTGGATTAAAATAGAGCTGGACTGGGTGGTCACACGCTACAATTTGGAGTGTAGTGACATACTCCACCTCTCTTCTAGAGGGAATGCGGAGGGTAGTAGGCTAGACCTCTTTAACGTTTATGCCAGAGGGGCACCGGGGGACACCGCCTCCTCAACTTTAACAGCTCTGGACTCTGCCTTAGCTAACTGTCCTTTATTTGCAAAAATCATCGTGGGGGGTGATTTCAATTGCACGTTCGAACCCCTCCTTGGAGACGACCCCCTGGGCATTGAAGACGAAGATTCTAACTGGTCTATCCCTACCCTATCCCTGCCCCCCATTAGAAAATGGTCAGCTAGGGCAATCCAAATTAATGCATTAACAAGGGACCACAAGTTAAGAGCCCTCAATGGCAGGACTATATCCGACCAGGCAGGTGCACTGACCTTTAATAGACTTACTGGGCCGTCCCGAATTGACTACATCCTAATGGATGTTAGTTTTTGGGCAGACCTTATTGACATGGAAGTGCTTTCAAGTCAGGATAGCGACCATAATCCCCTGTGTTGTAAGTTTAATTGGGGCACCTTTAAAGACAGTAGGGTGAATGCCCCCTTAAAAACATCTAAAGAGATTATCCCATACAACAACAATCGCAGACTGAAATGGGATAAGGCTAACCTGAAGGAGGATGACCTAGGGGCTATCAAATCCCTGGTGGAGGGCCTGTCCACTGATCTGGAGGCCTGGGTCTGTGAAAATGAGATTAGTATGTCGCTGCACTCTTCCCTCGACTCAGCTTACAAGGCTACAATAGTTCATGTTAGCCAATTTTTTATTTCGAAAGGGAAAAGCAACAGAAAAATTATTACACCTCCCACTTCAAATAATCCTTGGTATACAGATCAGTGTAAGGGCAAAAGGAAAAATCTGACAAAAGCCCTGCTTTCTGGGGATCCTTTGCTGGTTAGAGCGGCCAGGAAGGACTACCTAAAAGCATTATCGCTGGCTAAACGTGAGTGGGAGGAACAGCATTGGCAGGACCTATACAATGCTGTGAGTAGAAGGAACCCGAACCTTTTTTGGGATCTGATTAATAGAACTAGACAGAGGAAATCGCAACCTTTAGCAGCTCACATAACTAGCCAGCAATGGTTTAGTCACTTTTCATCCCTATATGGAGGTAATGATGAACCAATCAGCCCCGGGGCAGTTAGTTTTGGCGCTGGGGATAACTTAGGGGTGGATGACCCCCAATTTTCGACCACCGAAGTAGTGACGGCGATTAGACATCTAACCCCAAAGAAGGCGGCCGGGCCGGATGGGATCCCTGGGGACCTGTTGATCGCGGAGCCGCAGGCTTGGGCCAAGTTAATCGCCACAATCATGAACTTGATAACTATGGGCCACCAGGTGCCAGACTCTTGGAAGGGGGCAGAGGTGGTTACTGTGTTTAAGAAGGGGGCAAGAGATGATCCTGCGAACTACCGTCCTATCAGCTTGATAGATATAATTCAGAAAGTGGTTGGCAGGGTTATCATTTCGAGGGTAGGTGATTGGATGGAGGAGGCCAGTATTCTCTCCCACCTCCAAGCGGGCTTTAGAAGGAAGGTAGGCACGATGGACCAGGTCTTTCGTTTTTTTGTTATCTATTGGAAGGCAGTTACCATCAAGAAAGGCAGTTTATACATGGCCTTCATAGATCTCAAGACGGCTTTTGACCTGGTCCCACGGGCAAAATTATGGGAGATCTTAGGAGAGATGGGATTTCCCAGTAGTCTCCTGAGTCTAATCGTAAAGCTCCACGAGGGGAATTACGCGAGGGTCAGATGGGGATCCCAGGGACAGTTAACAGATAGGGTCCCTGTGAGGAGAGGAGTACGCCAGGGCTGCGTTATGGCTCCGACCCTTTTTTCCCTATTCGTGAATGGAGTGGTGGACCATCTGAAAGGGGAAGAGACGGATGCCCCATCCCTGGCGGGGGAAAGAGTCCCCACTTTACTCTTCGCCGACGATACCTTATTGATCTCCAAATCCCCAGTGGGTCTGCAAAAACTCTTGAATCGGTTTAGTTCCTTTTGTACCAACAGAGGCTTAACCATCAATACCTCGAAAACTAAACTGATGGCACTCTCCCCCTCTAAAAGATTTAAAAATAATTTTTTGCTCAGTGGTGCGCCCCTGGAGTTGGTCAACTCATTTGACTATCTTGGTGTCCGGATAAATAGTCGAATGTCCTGGAAGGACCACTTGGCCAAAATGCTACTCAGCCACCAAAGAGTTTCCGGGGTGACTCTGAGGGAGCTTCGCGAGTCAAGTAGCAAACCAGTCTCTCCTGCCATGGCGATTTATGAGGGGCAGATCCTCCCAGCGGCATTATATGGCTCCGAACTTTGGGGTTTTGAAAATGTTTCAGAGCTATCGACAGCGGAAAACAATTTTCTAAGGAAGGTGATGGCTCTCCCCGCTTCCACCCCACTGATCCCCCTGAGACTTGATTTGGGCAGAAGAGCACTATAGGACTTGGTAAGGCTACGCCCGTTGCTCTTCTGGACCAGTTTAAGAAGAACTGAGGAGCTCGCAAAATATGCTGAAGGGCTGGACGATCTTCTTCTGTCGGACACGGGGAAAAAAATAGGTTGGCTGAAGAATTTGAGAGACCTGGTTCTTAACTTGGGTTTAAGGGATGCTTGGGAGACACAATCGCCGCCACCCAAGGAAGTGATTAAAAAGTTATATTGGGACTGGGTACAGAGTAATGCACTGAGGGTCATGGATGGGGGCTCACTCACGGATCAATTTTTGTTAATTAAATGGGTGAAAAAACTGGAACCTTCCTTGACCTGATAACTAAACCACTAGATCGAGCGCTATATCTAAAGCTGAGATATGGGACGCTTCCGGTGCATGACTTCACGGCGAGGTGGTCGAACTCTGGTGCCCCCCAGCACTCTTGCCCTGGCTGTGCAGCACCAAAGGAATCTGTGGCCCACCTATTTTTTGCCTGCCCCGCTTACAAAGGGGCGCGGAAATTCTGGCTGAAACCTGTGTGTAGGGAATTGGGGTTGAGGTGCCATAGCCAGGCACTACGTATATTTTCTACTGACTCTTCTTCCTCCATCATGATCTGCGGGGTGGCAAAATTCTTGGGCAGTGCGTGGGCGACGCGCTCCCGTCTACTGAAATTGCACTCGGGGGGACCTACGGTCTGATGCTTGAAACCGTCTGTAGCAAACGAGTGACTGTGGTGCATTTTTCCCTTTTATCCGTATTTTTAAAGTTTTACTGATGTATTAAAAACGTTTTATGTATATGTATTCTTTTATGGTGATCAATTTGCCGAATAAAGATATAAATCAATCAATAAGAAAATTAATTGTATTATATTTTAATAAAAAAGTATGTTACAATAATTTTACATTAAAAACGTTATTAAAATTTATATTTTTTAATGTTTTGTTTTTAAAAAAATGAACATTAAATCTATATTTGTATTTATAATTTTTAATAGTTTAAATAATGTAATCTAATTTGACATTATTTCGGATGGCTGTTTATTTGAAACCCCTACTTCCATTATTCTGTATAACTCTATAGAGGGTGCTGCTGTACCAGAGGTTGGAATCTGTGGTGCTGAACTCACTCTTTGGGGTCTTTTTGCTGCAGTAACTTTAGAAGTGCAGTTTGTGAACAGCAGTGTACTTATTCTTGTAGGTGAGTGAATGCCTCTCCTTAATCCCACCCCAAACCAATTTTACATCTCCCCAATCCCCTTTCCTTTAGTTTTATTTCCCATTTCCCAGCCACTCCCCTTTGCCCATCCCAAATTTACGGCTAAAACGTATACTTACATGTGGAGAGACTATGCAGTCGTGGCAGAGATCTAAGCACAGTAAAAGATAGGAGACGCGGAGGCAGGTCCTCTGCACGTGAGTTTCAGGATAGCATGTTGTACTATGGTATTAATACTATTGTAGTACTACTAAATGTAATACAAAATGCAGTTAGCTGCCAGTTCCTCCAAAACCTTCAATGGGGTCATCATCATTTCATACAAATCACCCTTCAAAAAACCTCTTCAGTCTCGATTCACCCTAATGGGATCACTCTCCGAAATTCCTGCCTTTACCCTCATTTTAGAGTCAAGGTGTTAGCAGGTACGTCCTCAGATTTACACCTTGGTGTATAAGTTGGAAGTCAAGTGCACACTTGCTCTTTTCAGAACATTATGCCCTCAAGTTCTACCTTCTACCATCCATGCAGTTATATGAAATAACTATAGTATATGGTATATACTTCCATTGTCTTGCCCAGCGGCGGCTGGCATGGACTGGAAAAAAATGGGGCAGGTGGGGGGGTGGATAGCAGGTATTAAAAAAGAAAAGAAAAAACGTACATTCTGGCCTCTTCCTTGCCGCGTCTCTCCTCCGTAGTCCCTCGCTTGGCCTGAACAGGAAGCACTCCCAGTCAGCCAATCACATTGCTGCCTTAGCAGCGTTGTGATTGGTCTGAGCGCTGTGGTTCCACACTCAGATGCTGACTGCGAGCCTGGGCATGTTCTCCTCCCTGGCTTTAATGCAGCCTGCATGGAGGACATGTGTAGTGCGCATGAATGTTTGGACTGCCCGAGAGGGCCGGCCAGTCATTGCGCACTTACGAGGGTGCTACCGCTTCTCCCCTGCCCTGCTCTCTGAGCAAAAGCAGCTCCACTTCGCCCCTTCAAGCTGCCGGAAGTAGGACAAAATAAAATTATAATATTGCAAGTTATTATCATTTTATTTTCCCTTTATTTTACTGCTAAAAAGCATTGGGGCGACACCCCATCGCCTTAGTGGAGGAGCGACTAAGATTCTTGACTGATTTTAGCTCTGGAAGCTCTCTGCATAAATAAACTCAAGTTTAAAGTGGCATGCTGTTTACAGAATACTTATCACCTGGAATCAAGAGAAGACACTTCTCATATAAGGTGGTAAAGTAAGCACGCTAACCCTCTCACGTCGGCTTCCCAGCACCCTTGCACAGTGACATTTCGCTGCTCTGTCAGCAGGTGTGACTGTCTGCTTCAGTGACAAAGCGGCGGTATCTTCAGGAGCAAGTGGCTGTAAAACAAGGACAGGAGCAGTGAGCGATCGACCCTTGCTTTCTTCCCGTGAGTTCAAGGGTAAGGTGGCATTTATGGCTCCAAAGAAATGTAACGTAGATGAGACCGTGTGCAGGCGCCTCCTCCCCCTTCCTGCAGCGGCTCTCAGCTGCTGCGAAGATACGAATCGGAGGTTGATGCGATGCCACTGCCGCCTACCCAGCCCTCTCCGAGACCGAAGACCTCGGTGAAACCCAGCCTTGAGGTGGCGGCAGCGACCCCTGCAGCAGGCGGCCGGCAGCTCCCCGCCACGGCGCCCAACCAGCGGAGACATGAAAGTTCAGCTGAAGGTAATTCACGGAACAAAGTAATGATATTTGCGTGCCCTAAAAGTATGCGTGCGTGATGCGGACGAAAGGTACGTCATAGCGCACCACCGCGTAGGTGAGCCCGTGCAGTAGTCTTTATTGTCGTGGTTGTTGGCCGAGTTCTGTGTCGCAGGAATTGCGTCGTCAATTAGAGTGCGCCTAACGCCCAGTTCCAAAGCGTTTTCTAAATGCAATTTTGTCGGGGGGGGGGGGGGGTTGTGTTATCCAACGGTATCTGCATGAGATGCAAACATGCCTGGACTTAGTTTTAGAGCAAGGGGCAGTCAGTCGTTCGTACATGAGACAGCGCCAGACTTAGTTAGAGGACGCTCTACTTTTTAAGCAAAAAGTTGCTCTATTTTAGCTTTCTCCCTCTTAAAAAAACTCACTCTTCAGTACAGAATAGCCAGAAAATTAAATTCCTCATTTTTTTGGGTACATCTCTGTTATTTATTCTTAACGGAAGTGTAGCAATCAGACGAGCAGCAGGTGCAGTGTCACCAGGCCTTGGGCTGCGAGCGGCCTGCTGCACCCCATTTTTGAATAATTTTTATTACCGTATAAGGAATTAGGGGGGCATGTCCCCTGCATGCATTAATGTACGTTGCACCCGTACTCAGCCACTGATTCCATACTCCCACCGATTTAGGAGGTAGGCTACGGCTTTTTTCTATAAAACGATTGCCTACATATTTATTGGAGCCCTTCTATAGCTGATTGGGTGTCTGGGTATTGAAGGTGTTAGGAGGTGAAATCCAGCTGCCTGAGCAGGAAGACAAATGCTAACAAGCCTGTAAAAGCTGCGCAGCACCTTGAAATGCATGACTCAGAGCAGCTACCCGAGTTACTGACATCACTGTACTGCTCGTGCATGTTTGCTTGCAGCGATATTTGTTACTGAATTTAAGACAGGCAACAGTGTCAATCATTTTGCCATGTAACTTATTTCTCAAAAGTCGATCTAAAACCACACTGTCATTTTCTGGGCTTTGGGTGCAATATCTTGAGTTGTTCTTCCCAGTGAAAGCATCAACAACCTTTCTGCAAACAGTGCTATTTCAAGGGATGTCATCAGGGCTTTAAGTGGGATGAATTCTGAAAAGAGCCGTTCTCCCCTATAATGGAGGATTGCTGTACGCCGCGTTGTATTCACGAGAAAATCGTGTACGTGGCAATCCTTCTGTGGAGTATTTAGCACACACCTCTATGTAGGTCCGCTACACGCCATGCTGATTCTCCGGCTCTTTTCAGAATTTTTAAAAAAACTGTGATAATTGTGACGAAATATTTACACCGAGAGCCACAGATCATTCTAGCTGCCACAATATAGAATAGAAGACTCCTTAGAAATTATACTTAGGCAGTCTGTTGGAGGCCATAGACCTTGACGGATTACTAATAGCCCTTGTCCTGATGAGGCCCGTAATCATTGGGCTGAAACGCGTCAACACTTCTAAGAAGACACCATTCAAAATGTCTACGTTGTATAAGTAAACCAACAAGGAGTACTAAAATTAGATAGGTTTAAATAATATAGACCGGTTAGGCTCCTTTTCATTTCTTTGGTAGATTTTGTTTTTTAGGAATGCTTGGCTTTACGTTAATTAAGCATCCTTTTTTCAAAAATGTGTGCTAGAACACATGAAAAAGATAAAAATGTATATATTGTGAATATAATTGTGTGGAATGTGATGTACATATATGTGTTTGTTTTCTGTATATGTATGGTTTTGCGTAAATGAATACTGGAGCTCAGTACGCGCAAGGGGCCTAGCAAGATAGCGAGTTGTGGCCTGGCTCCGGGAAAAAAAAGGCTACCCCCCACATGCAAAGGGGCATGGAAAACAACAAAGAACAATATACAAGCTGTCACGGTGATTTACGACCCTAGGATATGCAAATGAGCAAAAAGATAAACCAGTGATTTATGGCCAGCCGAGGATTTATGGCTCATGATTTATGATGCCCATGCAGAATGATTTATGACAACAGAATGATGACAGATTTGTGGTAGAATGATATATGACATCCAGGGAATTTATGAACATGATTTATGACAATGATTTATGATGTCAAAAATCAAGAAGGACTAGCTAGGTTTTTTACAGGAAAGACTCAATGGAGTACGTATGCCAAGGAAAACCAGTAGGTTTTTTGAAAAGCCCTCACCCACCAACCTAGTTGGTGGCATGCTTCATCATCGGGCCCACCACAGTGGCACCTAGCGTGCCCCGGGTGTGCTTCGACGCCAGATTACTGCGGAGCTGGTATACTTACTGAGTGTGCAGTGTGGTGAGTGTGAAGGTGAAGATTAAAAAGCCATACAGGAAATCCCAGCACCCGAGGGTAAAAACAATATTTTAATTAACTGGGTCTCTGTTGGCATATTAAAAGGCAGACGGACACGGTGGAGTATGGATTATGACCTCCAGTGTCCTGTGTGGTCTACATGTTTCAGCCTGGCCTTTCTTAATTTAAAACAGGCTTTCCTCAGGACCAAGTGAGTATGTGTGGAGGTGAAAAAGTTAATTTACAGTGAGTGTTTTTGTTTTTATGTGTAGCACTCCCTAAGGTGCTATATGGGTGAGAAGGGGGTTCCCTCTCGCTTTGCTACATATAACATAAAAGGGAGACAGACAGACGTACAGGGTAGAGTCATATTAGCATATTATTGCGAAATAAGCCGTCATTCCACCGTCTTATAAGGTGAGTGAACGAACTATGCATGGCTAAAGTGTGGCCTTGTCAGTGGCAAGACTCATGTGATTGTTATCTAGAAGCCGGTTGTTGTGGTGAGCTGGAAAACGGAAAATACCAATGTGAGGTTCAGGTAAGTGAAAGAAAATTATCCTCACACAGTATTTTGCTGTTCAAAGCCTCCTTGGGTCGCCTGGCAGAGAAAAAGACCCTAAAAGAAGGTTGCATTGGCTTACAAAATTATCCAACCTGTAAGGGAAGACCTCAACACCTTACCCCAACAGTAGCTGTAGTGCGCAGCCTCATTACTCACGAAAATGTCGGTCTGGTTCCTCCTTGGACCTGTCGTCCTTCTGCGGCGCCCGGTTGTGAAAGGAGGGCCTGGCCGGGCATGTTTTTAAAGCCTCCGTGATTGCCTGCACCTGGGTGAGAGTGGAAATAGAGGGAGGGGTGCTTTTGCGCGAAAGCGCCATGTCATCCACGGTCTGCGCATGCTCAGAGGGGTAGTGGTCCCTGTTCTGCGCGCGAGCCGCTGGTTATTGTGCTCCGCGCATGCGCGGAGGAGCAGTGGCTGAGTCCAGCTACCGCGCATGTGCGGGAGAGCGTGGGAGCGCTCGCTGGTACCAGGAAAGCGCTTGGGGGCATAAAGAGCACATTATTGCTCATAGAAAACACAGATAATGAAAATAATGAAGCGCTTTAGAGGAATAAAGGTAGAAGGAATAAAATAAAGATGCACTGTTGGTAGCTCAGGGTGATTCAGATTGGGTTAATGCACAGCATTGGTAAGAGAAGAAAGGGGGGAACATCATACATCAGGTGGTCAGGGAATTCCACGGTATGGAATCGTTCAGCCCCCCAGTATGAGTGGATAGTCTGTAAATCCAACGTTGTTCTTTTTGGAGGAGATATCTTTCATTGTTTTCAGTTATGGCAAACTGTTCAATCACAGTCCAAGTGAAGTCATTAGGGGTGTGATTGTGGGACAGGAAATGGTCTGTCAGTTTACTTATATTTTTGCCACAACGGATGGTACTTCGGTGTTCCGTCATTCTTGTCCGTACTTTGCGGGTGGTCATCCCCACATACCGTAGGCCACATCTTATGATGCTCCGGCAGAGTGATTTATGACAACAAAACGATGACAGACTGATTTATGATACCTGATGATTTATGACCCATGATTTATGATGTCCAAATGACACGGATTGATAACAAATTGGGATAATGTATGATTATGATTTATGACCCCGGCCTGAGAAGGTGTCCAGGGGAGTTGTACAAATATGACGTATGTAATGAGTGATAAACTGCGGCCAACAACCACCACAAAAACAATGACTGTTGGCTGTGTGTAGTAATACAGATATACAGGTATGGTATTGTTCCTGGAATGGGCACAGTGCGGCTGTTATCCCTTCTCCTATAACGCACGAATAAAACGGACCTCCTGTGCCACGGCACAAAACAGAGCCCAATAGAGACCCGTTTCTAGGCCTCCTTAAAACACTGCTGGTGCTCATACCCGGTAAGATCCCACCCACTTAAAGCCCTGGATGTCATCATTATGCTAATTGGTGGTTTTGAACCCGTAAAAATCCTGGGACATATTTACTAATTGGTAGTTTTGAACCCTTAAAATTCCTGGGGCATATTTACAAATACGGGATACAACATAACGCAGCGCAGCATGCAAAATTGCTTGGTTGTATTACACACCAAGAGAGAGACAAACTGCGCCATAGCATCAAAGAAAGGTGTCAGTTCTGCTCTCTCCATATGCTGGCATTCTTTGTGCTGCCTAGCGCCAATGCATGCATTCTTGCGCCATGGTGCAAGGGTACCTGCGTTGTGGGTGGGAGGCCATAATTTGAGATGCTGACCGGCGGTGAGGGGGCATAGTTTTTATTTCTGAGGACCGGCACACATTTTTTCTGGTTCAGATAATTACTGAGCGCAAGAGAAGGAAAACACACAGATCGGAAAGACGAGGAAGAGAAAGAAAGAAAAAAACATCACATATTGAGAAATCAGGAACATGGAAGAGTGACATAAAGGGACAGGGAGGGTCTGGTAGTGGATTAAAGAGGCATGAGGTAGTTTAAGATTACCAGCCTTGGTATTTCACACTCTGATGAATAATTGTACCAGCCACAGGCTTCAGAGCAGACCTTTGGGACCAGTAGTACTATTTCTTTTGAAATTTAAGCACTGGTGGTCAGGATAGATTTTGTACAGGAAGGAGTATCTTCCTGCACAAAACTATCCATTGAGGCTATTTCCTCTTTGTAGGAGTGCTGTAGAATGCAGCACATATGCAAGGAAGCAATAGCAAGGAAAAATAAAGATCTTTCTCCTCATTACGCCAGCCCTAGCAGTCACACCAGTTTGGTGCAAACCCATGCCTACATCTCTTTGTAAATGAGGCTCTGTGTTAAAGTTAAATCTTTGTAAATCAAGGCCCTCTTTTTGAACACAGAATGTTAGCAAGTATGTGATTCCAAATATTGATATGTAAGAGTCACAGAGCTTTAAATCACAATACTGATTTTAAGTCAGGAAAGAATTCTGGCATCGCCTGGTGCAAGCACTTTGGCTACGTGGGACCTGATTGCGTCTTTCCCACACACTTCTCAGGGTATCATTGGAACATGTTATTGTATTCAATTTAAAGGAGACAGAATGTTGGCCCACAACCTTTCAAAACTTCCAGATGCATGCCTGTCTGTGAGTTGATATGCGTTCACATATCACAACCTGTCAAGAGTTCTAATGGACACCCCACTTGAGTTCTTAATTGAGCGCATTGGACTGAGTGAACATATTGGCTCTAATGGAGATTAAAAGTAGGAAACTAGTTATTCTTTTTATACAATAACATTTTTACAATAAGGTTGCCTCATTTTTCAAAGACATATCTGAGATACCCGAATCTATGGCCCTCTTTCAGTGATACATACTTAGGGGGTCATTAGGATGGCGGATTTCCCGCATCCTCCGGGCCGGCGGAAGCCACCGCCGGCCCGGAGGATGCGGGAAAACCAGTGCGGATGCTGGAAAGACCCACCGCCAAATTAGGATGGCTGGTGGGTCTTTGAATCTGTCCGCTGCTTTTCCGCCGCGGTCGCCGTCCGACCGCGGCGGAAAAGCATTAACATGGCTGGCGGTGTCTATCAGACACCGCCAGCCATATTAGGATGGCGGAATTCATATGCTTTTCCACGGCGGCTTTTCCGCCGTGGAAAAGCATACGGACATTGACTTCAGGGGCCCGTTGCGGGCCCCCTTGGTGAAGGTGGGGTGGGGGGTGCACATGGGGGGTACCTATGGTACCCGCCTGCATTTGCGTGGACAAAGCTGCAGGCACCGCGCGGTGCCTGCTGCTTTGTGCACGCAAATGCCGTGCCTGAATTTTTAACATTGCGGCGGGTGCAGCTTGAAGCTGCACCCGCCGCAATGTTAAAGATTGAGGATGTGACCGCCACCCTGGTGGTCACATCCTAATCTGCACGGAGGGACCGCCGCAGCCCCTGCGGACGGTCCCTCCTACTCTATGGTGGCGGACGGACTCAGGTCCGTCCGCCATCATAATCGGCCCCCTAATCTGGTGGTTATTCTTAGATTGCTTCAAGCTGTACCAGTAATTGTTACTGTTAATTTTTATGCATTATTTCAGAACTATTTTCAAAACAGTTTATAGGTTTTTTTACAACATATTTTTATTAAGTTTCTGATATAACAACCATTACTGTAACGAGTCAGTACAGTCTGTGTAGGAGTCCACAGCAATAAAAACACAAGTGCCTTCTTGAACTACATCTTCGGTGTATTAATGAAACAATGAGGCTATTTTAAACAGTGAGATACAAAAACAAAAGGCTGCAATAGAAATGTGCATGGATGGGTAGACAGAGAGTTAAGGGAAAAGGAAAAACCAAACGACTAAATAAAATAAAACAACTTCAAAGTGCCACTGAAGCAAATGTACAAACACACGCAACATAAACATTAATGCTAGGTGAGGGTATGGCGGATGCAGGGTCCCCACCAGAGCACCCTCTATAGGTCGGGAAGGGGCAGGGCCAGTTGTGACAACCCAAAAATTCTCAACTGCTCGGCGAGCGTAGGGCTGTTACTCCTTGGAGGTATCTCCATCTGGGAGGGAGTGCAACTGCTCATCATAGGCGATCAGTAGGCAGTCTTGTAGGTTCATCTCCCAGGCCTGCGTGTGGTCGGGTTTGCACTGTGCCCTCTGCACTACCATTTAAAACAGTTTCTAGTTGAAGGCAAAGTGAAGCATAAAACCCAGGTGAGAATAATTTTGCATATCAATGTGAGAATAATTTTGCATAACACACAATAAGTGCAAGTTAAAAAATTCATGCACATTTTTATGCCTGTTTTTATGAAACACTTTGCAGTGGCATCCAAATTAGGCCCATGGTGTCCGAGTGAGACATCACAGTGTGCAAGTCGACCTGTTTCAAATGTGAAACGGGCCACTTTAAAGAGATAGGTCTGCACTAACAATCATAGTAAACTGGTAATGCGTTAGAGGATAAAACAGAAAGATGGTCTAATACACAAAACACCTAACTCCCATTCACTCTTAATCCTCTAGCATAGCCACCTTCCCCAACATCACTTTCTATAACTGTCAGTCCCCCTGACAAATGTTTTCCCACGAATGCTACCTAATTATTTTCCCCATGATTCATCTCTGCTCCTTCATTGCCCCCCGCAAGTGCCACAATTAGTCAAGCAAGTTTTTCAGAGCATCACAACTCAACTCCTTCCCAAATCTCAGCTCAAGCTGTCTCACCAGCCTATGGCTCAAGACAACTATTATCCAGCTTGCACAAGCTATGCATCCTTTCTCAAAATTTCCAAAGGTAGAACCACTGCCTACAAAGAGCAATACATACTACCAAACACCCTTTGCCCAAATCTGTCTATAAAAGCAACCCGAAGCCCCTTTTACCAAACGCTTCCTTGTTCTAAAGCTAAACCCCTTCAAGCCTCTATATTTACAGGATGGGTGGGCCCAAAACTTCCTGAAGTCACAGGTGTGCATGGAACAGGTGAAAGAGTAAGCCTTCTTCTGTACCCTCTTTCCTGTCATGTTGTCCTCCGGGGCATTCTCAACTCCTCTTGCCTCTCAGATCGCCGTCAGTCTGCAGATTTTCCCGAGATATTGCCACAAAGGCCACGTCTCCCCTCAGGCCCCAAGTTACCAAACTATTTGCTGGCTATTTCTTTGAAAAATAACAGAAGTTTCATGAAGCTATAAAGGGGACAGACAAAGCTTGTCAGCGCCCCAGAAATCTTATTTCTGTGCACCAGCAAGGACAGTTTTATTACCTGACAAGAAAATAGGAAATATTTTATCATAGCCAGGTTCAGGCTGGCACAGTTGAAAATTGTACACCGACTTTACTAAACACTAGAACACATTTGTGGGGTATGGTGTGATTACTTACAATGAATGCCAGCGAGGCTGCAGCTTGATGTGCAACTTAATGCACATGCTATCGTAATGCCCACAGGGCAACCTATTTGGAGAAAGATCAGAGACTACATCTTTGTGGTGATGGGTGCTGATGCTGGGGCAAGATAAGGAGCCAGAATAAGGACCGGATGTTAATGTGATATCTCATCCTGCGTTGAGTTCTATTTTCAAATAAGAAAAATAACATTTTTACAAATAAAAATCGACTCTACTGATTACGCTACATTTGCCTTACCTATTAAATTCAAGGCAGATGGTCTTTTATAGCCTGCTAAAAGTGTTTGAGGAAAGTAAGACAATTCAAGAATATACTTTCAATTTAGTCATGCTTTTAAACGACCACAGACTCCGAATTTCAATTTTGTGAATTTATTATAAAGCCAAAAATAATTGAATATAAACACACCTCAATATCAGAGTATATAGATACATAAAAATCAATACAGAGCCGAATCTACGCTTATAATTAATTCGACATAAAAGGCATAATATGATGAACTCCAAAATCAAAATGCAACAAAGACTAGAAGTTGAGTCCAATTCTCTTTTCATTTGAGGAAAACCAAAGGTATCTTTTCCTACTCTGCTCTAAATGACAATCCTACCTATTTCCTGATATACTATCCCAAAGGTGTCCGCATGTTTTGATTTCCTAAGAAGTACTCACGTCAAATGGGTCTGATAGCTTAAAGCTATGGAGCTCGCTCTAAGATGCTCCTTCTCCTCCGAAATAAGCAGAAGTCTCTCGAATCTGTCCCATGGTAAACTTTTCCATTTGCACCATCCTTTAGTACATTTCCACAGAAGCCATGATTAATTCTTCTGCCCATGGCCTTGGTTCCCAGATAGGCCAAACACGAAAGGCGTCCTCCCTTTTCACCTTCCAGCCTTCTTCAAAGACATTCCGGGTATTTCCTTAAATCTAAGAATAACGAGGTCGAATTCCTGCACCTGCAGTAGGATGAGAACACACTGTCTTGAAGCAAAAAAGGATTCATTTAATCATAATTCTTGAGCAACTAAGGAGAAACGAAACTCAAAACAACCTGCAATATGGGCCTACAATTCAGGCAACATAAACTAAACACAAATTGCATTGCACAAACAATTTTCATCCTGCACATTATACATACAGGAATTATAGGTTTCTTTAATACATACAAAATCCTACTTAAATGTGTACACTACATTTCAATGCTGATAAAACTTGAATTAATACATCTTAATAATCATGAAACACTGCAAACGATAACAATACATGTGAGGGCGTTTAAACCATGAGTACAGTGCACTCATACAATGTAGAGTGCTGTAAGCTCTCTAGCAATACCTATTGATAGACTTTACAAATATAAAACATTGTGGTTGGTGTGCTAGTACACCCCTTTATACTATAAGGGTAATGCTTCTAGACAAAGCATCTTCCACTCCACCGCACCTACACCAGTCAACTGGCTCACCAGTGTGACGTCAGTAGGTAAAGGAATGTGATGGGAGTGGAGCAAGAGGGATTTGTTGGTCTACTGGCTAATGTGAAAACTTCAGTAACCTTCGATCTGCATCTGACAGGGTACTTCTCCACCTAACCAAACTGTGCTACCCTGGGCAGATCGCTTCATTTTCTTTACTGGGGTTGGTCCGGTGTGTTCATTTTTGCAGGGTGTTCTTTATAAGCATTAGTTAAAAGAGAGCAGTCATGTGTTGAAGTAGCAGGCACAAGCCACGAAAGCATGCACAAGAAGGAAGTTAGTAGAACTAAGCGATTTGTTTAAATTATCTTGCAGAATTAGGGGTCTTGTTTTGACAGTTCTAGTGTATGAATTTTCCTGACTTCTTTTAATTGTATGCAAGAATAACAAACAGATTTATTTTTTAAATGTTTTCTCGTCACATAATGGAAAAATAAAATCGCAATCATCATTTTATCATCAGTGTGTAAGAGTTATTGCAATGTACATTTTTCCTGAATGGTATTCCAGGAACCATTTCTTGTTTGAGTGTGACAGCATACTTCTCACACAGATCGGCTTGCCATAAGGAACTAGCATTGGCAATGCCAATAGTTCTGACTTTAAAGAAATTGTGTATGGTAATATTAAGCACTACAAGTAAATATGGGAATAGTTATATATTTGTATGGAAGCAAAGAATTATAGAATAATATAGGTATAGGTTAAAAGGTCATATGACAGTTGTACTCTCAGGCCAGACTTAAAAATCCATGTGGGTTAATGACTGCCCTCCTCTTTTCTGTGCTGCTGCCAAAGAAACAAAACATAAATTATCTAGGTATCTAAGACACTTTAATAGCAGTCCAGTGTCATGTGTAGGCCCCTGAAAGTTCTAAGTAGCTGGATAAATAAACAAAATGATTACGGCTGCCTAGTGGGCGTGGGCAAGTACGTTTTTGTGGAAGCACATAACTTCTGCCCAATCAAAACATATTTGCCTGGCTCCCATCATGTAGGCGAAGCCAAAGTCCCTCTCCGGTAATGCTCACATAATTGTCTGGTGACAGCAGTATTGTCAAGCCAGACAATAAAAAGGAACACTTGGATTTTCAAAGCTTCTCACTGTCTCTGATTTTGTTATGTATAAAACTCGCATTCCTTAGTAGACGTTAGATTACCCAGAGACAGCACTGACAGTGTTAACTTCTTCCAAGAACGTTTGCCACTCAGCTATTTATTTCATCCAGCAAGCTGCCCATTCCTCCCAGCAGTGCTCTAGATAGCCATGAGTTAATCGACACATGAACTAGACATTTTGGCGACACTGGACAGTTGGGGACACAGCTTAGAACTCTGGGACTGCCTTCTAAATTCAGGGATGAATAAATACAACTACACAAACAGACCAATGCAGTGGGTTTGGTTTTTGAACGGTGCGCTCACACAGTGAGACAAAACTATTATTTACAAATTGCCAAAGATCACATACACTCAGAGACATAGGTAGACAGAGTTATACTGGTACATACATCCATGAAGGAACTCAAACATCTGACTGCCACACTATGTGCAAACATGCACACATACCGAAAGCCTACAGCCCCCAAAGCCAACAGAACAATAGGTACGTATGTAACAATACACGCAGACCAGCAAAGCGAAGGTCGCATTCACAGATGACTAAATCACTCTCGCACTTACAGTGCCCCACAATACAGAGGCAGGCACCAACAGACAGGAGTCACTTGGACAGGCAGTAGGAGGAGAGACAGATCGATGAATAGTTGATGCCTTGCTTTAACTTAATATTTAGCCCTTTTGCAGAAGAAGTCATAGTTTATGTGAACAAAGTCATTTATAGTCACCATCCTTCGGCTCTTGGTCTCTCCTAGGAAAAATCGTTTTTGGTAAAGGTGGATTTAAATTTTCATGCCTGTCCAACCCTTGCCATATTTCTAATTAGCAACTGTATATAAAATTCACTGTTCTCTTTTTTCCATTCTTGATTTTATGCAGCACTGCCGCTTAGTAAGTCAATTTTTCTAGAAATAACATATGTCACATTAAGGGTTGCCAGACCGCTCTTCGTACAGTGCACAACACATGTCCGATTCTGGGCTGTCGTTTTCCAAATCACTGTTTGTTAATTCAGTTAAGGCAAGTGCAGTACATTTACAATACAGCTCTGGAAGCAACGGAGCTCATGTTGAGGCCTGGCAAATCTAGTTACACACCGTAGTTTTCTTGCATTACCTCTGACACATGTCACTGTTTACACTTAGTGAACATTCAGAATTTATCATTTAAATTAATTTTGTTTTCCTCTTTTGAAGAGTGTAGCCTATCGGGTTGTCATTTTCAATTGGACTCATAAAACAATTGTTTTGTTTTCTTTTAGTTGTACATCTTGTTTCATTGAGCAACAAGTCATTAAAGGCAGTAGACATTAAAAGTGGCTTAAAGAAAGATGTAATCAAACTGGCTTGTCTGCCGACCACTGGTTGAAGATAAAACAATGCTTTACAATTTAGCATCAGGTGTATAACAATTCTTTAGAACCACTGACATAGGATGAAACTCAAGGGACCGTTAAAAGTTTTATAAGTTCGAAGGAATGCATGCCCAAATATGGCTCTCATCATTGACCATAAACAAGACACAAATTCAGGCAAGCCTATATTTTGTTGCCACTGCGGTGCGTCAGAATATCAATAACAAAAATCTCAATTGACATAAATGTGGTCGCTTAAGTATTATTTACAAAAATAACATTAGATTTTCTAATAATTCCAACAGAGCAATATTTTTGTAAATATTTCAGACATGCATTTTTGTCAGGCAATATTTTAGGCCACGATGTTCTGGGACCATAGCATTACAACTCAGTGTTACTTTTAGATTCATGTAAGCCTCCCTCCAACTGCTTGTGACATGCCTGCTCTTTGTGATTCCAAATACTCTTGCGTCACTACAGGATTACAGAAGAGAAACATCTTTCCCCAGGAGAACATCCATACCCTGGTTAGATATAGCAAGGATAGAGCCAACCCAGCCAAAGCAACTTCTTTTTGAAGGTTTGCGTGCTTTTTCACACCATTAAGGTTTCATGACACCAGTCTGGGACAATATTAGATCTGTTCATTTACAGGTTTCTATTCTTCCTCATAGCCCTGGAGAGCAGTTCTGGGTTATGCTTGCCCACTTCACTGGTTAGTGTACCTTTCCAATCATCCATCAAGGCTTCGGTCCTATTAACTAGAAATTCCACCTTTGATTCCAAATTGGAAGAGAGGCAAATGCACGGTCTTCAAATTTCTCTGAACTCTCTTGTACAAGCATTTCATTTTTCTTTATCTACAGTTGCCTTTCCAATTTTTCCATCTCTTTGTTGGGTTAATACAAGCCTATGATTTCCTTCAGTGTTTCCTCAACTAAATACACTGTGGGGTTTATTACAATGTCAGGTGCACTTGTGTCCACCCGACACTCCTGCGGATTGGAACCGCCCGACCTTAAACAATATATGTATTAAAAGAACTAAAAACAAGTATTCAATTTACATAATTACTAGTCAATAAAAAAATGTCCAATTCATAAATAAATGTTATTCGATTGTCAATTAACTGCCCAGCCTGTACACTATAATATTTAAGTTAGCATTCGCTGCACCATTCTGTATTCAGCCGCCATTTTGAGCCATGATCGAAACTAACTTCTGTCTCCCTCTGTGTCTGCCTCACTGAAAAGCAGCTGCCACTGTGTCCTCTGTACGTGTATTCCTTCAAGGCTGAGTTTGCTGTGCTAATGAATAGAATGTTTTATTAGTGCATACCTTTCTGACTAGATATGCTTGCTCCCACCGTTCAGAACGGTGAGAGCAGGCAGAGTAACCTTGAATACAAGATAATGTGTGTCCGCTCCCAGGATTGTAGCTCATCATTCTGTATCTCCTTTGTTCATTAACTCCCAACTGGAAAAATTCAGTCTGGGCGTGTTTTTAGGGGTACTGGAAATGTACTTTATGCCTTACCATGTTGTCTGAGGTCAGTCCCCTCTGCAGCAATCCAAGGAGGCTGGTCAGACTGGACTCCGCTTGAGTGTATGACTAATAAATCACTTTGGTTTGTATTCTCTACTGTCTGACCGACTCTTCATTTGTATGGAAGTCTGAGAGGTGGTCGCGAGTGACCTGGGTGGCCCTAATGGGGTCACTTCATTCAGTTGGCCCCCGAACAGCTACCCCATCGGGTGAGTTAACCTTCCTTGCCCGAAGACGGGTGAGGAGGTTGGGGCCACGTCGCCTCGGATGGGCGAATCGGGGATCCCTGCATGAGAGAGTCTTGGACTAGCAGCTCCCCCGTCTGTAAGACCAGGCGGTGCCTCTTCCAGTGGTCATCCTTACTGGGTTCCTCAACGGCGAAACCCTTGGATCTGACTGTTTGGTCCGAAGAGTTGGCAGTGGAGAATAACTTTGTTTGACCTGTGTGCACCAAGTGAGTCTGCTTTGGGTCTTTGGATATGGCGCCATTTTGGTTTGTATTTGGCGCGGTCTAAGGACCATCTTTGGACAAGTGCTTGAATTTGTTTGGGTTCTTTATGAACATGGTACCACTTTGATTTGTATTTGATGAGGTCGGAGGACCGACATGGGTAAAGATATTTGCAAATATGTGCTAGGCTTAAGTAGTGAACTTGTTTCTCTCTTAAAAATGCCTTGTTGTAGCAAATTGCTTTGTTTGAGCTGTTGTTGTTCTACTGATGCTCGATTGGAGAAGAGTCCGCCAGCGCCTCCGAAGGCACCCCAAATATTACTTATCTCAAAAAACAGTATTCTTGTCCACGATAGTTGATTATCACGATATTAGTGCCACAATATTTCATTTCCTATATTTTGGTCTCCTGTTACTTTTTAAATGATATATGTCCAAACACTCATCGTTTACTGCACACTTGTGTTCTGTAGGGTATAATAGCAAATGAATAGCTGGAAAACACTACAACAGCATTCCTAAGTCACAAAATTGCATCTGAAGAGCAACCGTCGATCTCTAAAAGAATCCAGTGACAGGAGTTTTCTCCAATCCAAGCTCATCTCACGTTCCCACCATTACTAGAAAATGCTTTCTCCTGTGTAATTGGTTCCAAGCATTGATGGCCCAAGTTGTGGCAATAGCACAGAAGAAGGCAGTTAATGAAGTAAAAACAAACAACAAACGAAAAGTATATTTACTTACCTTGATGATATAGTGGTATTCCATATCTTTCACTCGATATAATTGCAGGCTGTTATTTTTTGATTCTATGTTGTGACTTAAGAGCTGGGCAAGCTGGTGCGATGCTTATTTATTTATTTGCAAGAATGACTCAAAACGTAAAAGAATAAAAAGTGGGTTGCCTAAACGTGGCAACCATGTGCATATGGTAAAAATATTACATAAAAAAAATAACCATTGGATATAATTTTAATAGACAAGTATATGGATATCTTAGGAGCAGTGGTGCTTGGAACTGATAATGAAGCCGTCTTGAATTTTAACGTACATCACAGGACAAAATAATTGTTATTCGTGCAAAATAAGGTAACATTGGCTTTGAATTAATGTAACTTGATGTTGCAGTTCAAACACACGAGGACGACTGAAAAAAAGATAAAGAATGAAAAGAAAATCCTTTGGCAAAGTATGTACTGGCCACCAGTCCTGGCACTAAAGTGCACTACGTTTTAGGTAAATCTGCACATGATCAGAAAAAATTGCATCACTTGTGCAAGAGGGACAGTGGTTTTAGTCGTTTGACTCCTCGGAATTCTGGGCTGGTCAGATAGCGAAATGTAAATTACAGTTGAACACATCAATGGATGAAGAGAGCTGACTCAAAATTCCCTTATTTATCTACGTATGTGTGCATTTTTTAATTCTGATTTTTTTAAATTACATTAGACTGGCGAGATAGGAAAATCTGTTTTTAGGGCAGACCTAAAAATAGAGTCCCCTCTCCTGAAGCAAATATACACAACTACTCTACCAATGAAACTGCTTCGTCTGGGTGCACAGGCAAAACTCTACAGACGAGGATTGACAATTACAATGAATGAGTGATGATTAGTACAGGCTGATCAGTATTTAGTGGCACAGACGGCAAAGGCTGAAGGAATCTTACGTTTTGCTTCTCTCTCACATACTCACTATTGGGACAGACTTCAAGTTCTGTGATACAGTTAGAGCTGTCACTCGCTGTCACTGCAGGAAAGCTACAGCAGTCATTAGCCACACCCAAAAATAAGACAAAAGTGAAGGTGGCAGTTGAACCCTCCAAGTGTATTTTCAAGCGTTTATGGACTGGGTGAATATTTTGGAGAGACACTTGGGAACTAGCTTTTTTTCTATTCCAAACCTTTTTAATGAAGGTAGACCCACCCATAATGAGGTCTGTAGATAGTTGTATAGAAGGCATCGATGAGGGAGAAATATGAAAAATAATTTGGTTCTGACACTATGGGCGGCCCGGATTTTTGCTTTTTGGGCACCTAATTGTTGAGCTTTTATTGTGGGGAACCCTCATAAGTTGGGGCTCATAACTCAGGATGAAAGAGACTGCATGGGGATTTTACTGGTGTCCCCCTGGCTTGACCAGTAAGGGACACCGGGCTGGTTACATGCAGACACATGTGTACATGTGTGTGCGCAAGTGTAGGGGCTGCGCAGGGGAGATTCCTAGCATGCGCAGCCAAAGAGCAGGTGCGGATAGACTGGTGTGGCAGGACTTATGCAGTATGGGGTGGTGACATTGAATAGGCTTTATACACTGGGAAGAAAAATGCCAGGGAAAGTCAGTGTGTTTTACTTTTTACTTCATGATTCCCCTATGGGGATGTGGAGCCCTTGGCCTAGATTAACTTTCGTAAGGCCTACAGATTCCAGACACGCACTAAAGTCCACTGTAACGAGTGTGAGAAGAAGTATTCTGCAGAGTCCAAAGTCCTATTTGTACTACTTTTGGGTCCTCCAGAAATGTCATATTTCTCTGAGTCAGCCATAACCAGGGCCTTGCTGAGGGCTGACCTCAGCAGGCTGGATTAAAAACCTTTCTTCCACGAGCTAAGGCCTCCACTCCAAGGAAGAGAAGATGGGTGGAGCTACAGGCTCATCCATCAGCAGCTATCACTGGGTGCCAGGCACCAGGCTGCACCAAGGAGAAGGCAGCCCTGGAGGAAAGGGGCTTTTTCAGAGACCAAGTGGCCAGAGACCCTGGACGACGCCATCTTGAGCCAACCCAGAGGCCTGGGCAGAAAGGTGGGAACCGGGGCAGGGAAGTGATGTGTCTCTGTGAGATAGGGCCAACATAGACTTCCTGCCAGCCCCCTCCTCAAACTTTAAAACGTGTTTGCACAGGAAGAGAATCTCTCTCTGGGGTGTGGTCTGCTGAGGCAGGGGGTGATGGAGCCTGATGCAATGGGCATTTGGAAGGAGGAACCCCCTAACTGCCCCCGAACCCTGAACAGCACCAGGAGAGGAGTCCAGGGCCAGTGAGCAGCAACCTGGGCCTCTGCGCAAGCAGAAGAAAGGCTCAGGAGGAGAGCCAGCTGAAAGGCTGGCACAGGGACCCAGTGAAGACAGCTCCATGCTGAATCCACCCTCCTTGAGACCAGGAGGGCAAAGCAGAGTGCTCCCAGTGGCTGGGGTGCGCCACCAGGAGCAAGAAGAGGCCAAGATCACGAAGATCGGACACCTGGGGGCCGAGATATGCCCACAGAAGGTAGGCGACCCTTGACCTCTAGAGGGACCGACGACGAAGCGCGTGGGGCTCTGCCGCCGGTAAATGATGTGCCCCCCCCCCCGGGTGGGTTAGGTCCTGGGGGCTGCCCCCAGGAAAAGACAAGTCAAGGTGCGCCATCGCGCACCCCGTGAAGGTGCCCCCCCTGACACCCGCCGAACATGAAGCCGGGGAGCGCCGTCGCATTCCCCGTGAGGATGTGCCAGGGAGGGGACTGGGATTCCAACTCCGGGCCCGTGTGTGAAGTAGGCCGCCGTCACGCTCCCCACGAAGGGGAATCCCTTCTCCGGGCCCCGGCGGGAGAATCCAATTTAGGGAGCGCCGTCGTGCACACTGTGAAGCTGAATCCAGGGTCCCTGGACCCCCGTCCCCGTGGCCCTAAGAGATGGACTAGGCTGGGGGAGTGCCGCCGCACTCCCCCGGGATCCAACCGGACTGGCAGAAGACTCTGTGCCTGCCCGCCGGAGCGGCCGGACCAGAAGAACAGCGCTGGCTACCGCATTAAGAGGAGGTGGGCTCCCCAGGTGGCTACACAAGGAGGCACACACAAGGGGCCCGGGTGGGACGGGCCCCTGCAGGATGGCAGGAGCAGCTGGGGGTGGGATCCCTGAGCTGCCGCACTTACCTGGGGGTCCGGATGGGACCGGGTCCCCCACAGCAGAGATGAGGCGGCGCGAAGCACCACAGCGGTGATCACGGCTCTCACCGGCACAGCGGGAGAGCCGCTGCTATGATATGCAGGGAAAGGAGCACGAAGCACCCCATAATACCTTGCAAGGCATGGGGAATTCTATTCTTCTTTGGTGGTTGGTGGCCCCAGAGGAGGGGGGGTCAACCTCAATTGTGCTAAGGTAAAGGGGGAGCTGCAGGAGCAACCCCCCAGCACCAAGAGGATAAGTTCCAACCTAAGTTTCTAGGTGACCTAAAAGAATAACCCCTCAAGCGCTCAGCAACCCGGCAACCGTACCTAGTGGCTGAAACTTTTGTTCTTCAGCTGTGGGTGCCTTAGAGAGTGCGTCATAAGGGAAGAAGGGCTAAGTTAGGGGTGTCTGGAGATTGGCATCCCCTGGAGGTGAAGATGTGTAATTGCACCAGAACTGCTTTTACTGATATTATTTCTTTTAGAGGGATTGAAAGGCACATATGGAGTGTGAAGTACCTGTGTAAGGTAGAATCATAAGCAAAGTGGGGTTTTATTGCCAGACATTCCCGATAGGATGGCTGACTGTATATGCTTAATCCTGTGATTTTATCTGGGATGCCTTTAGAGGCTATAATTGCAATGCATTCTAATGAACAACAAGTGTGATGAGTACTGTCATTCTAAAGTGATGCTTAAACATATATTCTTGCTGCTGCATTAGGTGAAGAGGAACCCAGACTGTTAGCCCCGACGATGTAGAGGTGTATACTTTATGGTCAGTAGGAGATGCTCAGTCAAGGTTATGTGTCACCAGGGGAGGGGTGCCTATTTTAAATGCTTTTTGAGGTAATGGGGTGGGTCGCCACTGGGATGGCGCCAGTGTACAGGGCCCTCGCTCCATGCTATGTTCAACTAATTGCATTTGGGGCAAGATGATGTGCATTCAAGGGAGTGGTGGTACCAGACCCCAGCCCCCCTGCGGGAGGGGTGGAGATGTTATCCAATGTCACAAAGTAATTCCAACAGCTTATGTATATTTGTAAATTAGTGCATAGTATTGAGTAGTGTGTGTGTTCAATACATGTACTCTTACTTTTATTAAGCAAAGTACAGACTGGACAATCAATTATTGAGTGTTATTGCTGCGCACCTGTAATGGCGATTACTAGCCCACACCACCTCCCTTGAGTAAGCCTCAGACTGCTCTGCAACGCTACCCTCTGAGAGTCAGGCACTACAACTGGGTGTTTGGTTCCCAGTGAAGGACAAATGTAGTCATGTTATTTGTGCAGGCCTCACAGATGCTGCCTCATTTTCCAACATAATTTAAACAAGTTTTTAAAATAAGTGCTACTTATTGTTTATATTTAAAAATTCCACAATTTTAGAAGGTTCACTTATGTTCAGTCCCAGTTTATTTTCACACATTAACGCTTATTTATAGGCCTTCTTGCCCTGCGTTTAGATAAAAGTTAATTGTGAATCACTTTGTTATACAATCACAGTGTGAGCAATCTTTGCCTGACTGTAGAGTGGGTGAAATTGCTGAGAAGTGTGAATACTTATATGTGCTCTGAATAATCCAGGATAAAAACATGTAGGTTGTTGTTAGTGCGTGGATGGCAATTTTCAGAGAGCCTGACATTTTACAGAAATAGCAGAATAGAATTCAGGTAGTCTTAAATTGTACCCATGTGCCATCTTTAAAACGCTGCATTTTGAAGTCTTTAGTGACTTGATGCTGGTTCCAGGTGACTAGTGTACCTTTCAAAGGCACAGGTTGAGTATGCAGGTAGCATTATATCTACATCCTCGTTTAATGCAGCATTGGCCTTGCCTGGTATTTCGACAATTGCTCTATAGCCACTTCTTTAAAAACAGCTAGCTGTGTGTGTATCGACGAGCTATTCCAGGCTTTTAATCTTGACCTAATACCTCGAGTTAGTCCTTTTTGCTTGGTGACCTTGCTCACCAGGGATTTCACAAAACTTGATTTCTGACTCATTTTGATCACTTGAGTTGACTTGGGCCTGCATCCTAGACACCTCTTCACAGGTTCCTAAGTTCAGCATACCTTGGTATAATGGTTGATCTCTCCATGGCTGAATTGCAAGAGTCCTATTGCAGGGCAAGGCCTATTGTAGGAAATCTCTACCTCAAATTAAACACTGAGATTGCCCATTCAGTACATGCTGATGCCAATTATTTTTCTTTGGTCTCAGTGTGGTCTCTTTCTCTTGATGACCTCACTGCAATTTCTGCCAACTATGTTCACTCATTCTCACTTAAAGATGAGTCAAAAAACGTCAATTGCATATACAAAGTCCTTCCATTAGGTGGCTGATGCACCTTGTCCAGATCGAGGGCAATAGCTTCTTCTTATAGAACCTACCTGCCTGAAACTTGGACAGCCTGCACCCGTGAATGGCTTGACCCCCGACCTCCTCAACAAGGTTCCCTCTCAGCCTTTTAGAACTGCTGCAGCACAGCCCATTAGTGGTCTGAATTGAGGGCTAAACTGGCTTATGAGTGCTGCTGACGCTGAAGCATAGCCGTCTTCGTCACCATTGTTTAGAAGAGTGTGAAATAATTAAGCACATTGCCACCTACAAAATGACTCTGCAGTAGCAGCTTTGGTTCATACAGTGATACAAAAGGGGATGATGGACGGAGCGCTTGAGCAAATCAAACACTCACCCCCAGTCAACTGATCTGGGTTTAATCCATCACCATTCTTTAGCTCACTAAGCCACCCCAGTTCAGACATGGCCATATGCAAATCAGTCTGACCCTGTGCCTCATGGGAACAGTCCAGCCCGAACTGCCAAGCCATGTCTTCCCTGGACCGGAAACAAGCATCCTGGGACCGGTTTCGGATTCATAATCCTCATCAGCCAGGCTATCTTGAATCCAGTGGCCAAGTGAGCAAGGGACTCACGTCTGAGCATACCCTGCCACACTTAGGGCGAACAAAGCGATACAAAAGGGGATGATGGACGGAGCGCTTGAGCAAATCAAACCCTCACCCCCAGTCAACTGATCTGGGTTTAATCCATCACCATTCTTTAGCTCACTAAGGCACCCCAGTTCAGACATGGCCATATGTAAATCAGTCTGACCCTGTGCCTCATGGGAACAGTCCAGCCCGAACTGCCAAGCCATGTCTTCCCTGGACCGGAAACACGCATCCTGGGACCGGTTTCGGATTCATAATCCTCATCAGCCAGGCTATCTTGAATCCAGTGGCCAAGTGAGCAAGGGACTCACGTCTGAGCATACCCTGCCACACTTAGGGCGAACAAAGCGATACAAAAGGGGATGATGGACGGAGCGCTTGAGCAAATCAAACACTCACCCCCAGTCAACTGATCTGGGTTTAATCCATCACCATTCTTTAGCTCACTAAGCCAATCCAGTTCAGACATGGCCATATGCAAATCAGTCTGACCCTGTGCCTTGGTTCATACAGTGTTTGTTTCCTGGTGGTTGGTCTACTTTGCTATCCACAACTTCCAATATGACCCTGCTAATGTGGGTGTCCTCTGTAGTTGCAATGGTGTCACCTTTTTAATAGACGCTGCACTCAAGGACTCAACGAAGGGTCTTGCAGCATTATACATGTAAATGTAAATGTAAATGTATGTATACTTGTAAAGCGCACTATCACCTTTCAGGCATCCTGGCGCTGTATACCGCTGTGGAACCCTTCCTGGCTCTCCCTGTGAGATGCCCCTTACTGGGCACCCCCAAAGTGAGGCCAGGCATCCTAGCGCTTTCGGGGCCGTTGTGGAGATTAAGCAAGCTATTGCCCAGAGTTGCAGAGTGAGACCCATGATTAGAGTAGGCACCTAAGCGAGAATTATCAAGTCCGTGGACATTGAGCCCAAGACCCTGCCACGTCAGGAATTGAGCCCTGGTCCTGGGCCAGACCTCTGTCTCAGGGTCTGCCGCTCTAATCGGTGAGCCACACTTCTCCACTTTGTTCTATGTTCTAGGAGCACATGAGTTACAGAGCGCCTGCTTCCTCACCATTTGTTGGAGGGCGTATCAGAGTTGAGGAGAGACCAGAGGAAGACCAGGACAATAACAAAGGCCCAGATGGTCCGGAGTCCTCACTTTTCCACAAAGACCTCCCTACATTATCTCTGGTGCCAACAGTGCACTGGTCCATTTGTGGAGCAGTGCCCTGACAAAAGAGAGTAGTGCTACTGTTTTAGTCGTCAGTATAATCAGCTGGTATGTTGTAGGTGCTTTGACCCATTCAGTTGACTCAGCCTTTCATGTTCCTGTGGTTGATAACATGAGTAGGACTGAGATAGGCAGTAAATCCTTATTTGAAGTGCTACAAAGCCACAACAACGAATGCAATTTTTTAAAATGTTTTTTTAGGGGACAACACTTTACTTTCAGTAAGAAGATGATATTAGGGAACTGAAACCACTCGTATGCAGATTTTGTGTAAAATGTTTTTCGGTTCAATCACAAGTGTTTGCTTATGTATATTTAGATTAACTTCTAACCCACTTATTGGACATAGATAGAAGAGGGTGCTCAATTAGAGGTTAAAGTCTGGGTTGACCAGGCTCAATGGAAGTGTGTCTTTTATTCGTAAGGGTATAAACTATTATACACCATTAGGAATCCAAGGGGCCAGTGAATTTAATGCCTCTCTTCAGAACTTGGGAGCGATTAAGATGGCGGGCTGACTTGAGTCCGCCCGCCATTGTAGCGGGTTCGGGACCGCCCGCCTGTAATGCGGCTGTCCTACACCCCTGATCACAATGTGACCGCCACCGCGGCGGTCCCATCCAACAATTTAACAATGCGACAGGTGCTGCTGACTGCAGCACCTGCCGCAATATTAAATGGCCATGTTGTGCGTTTCCATGCACAACGTGGCAGGCACCATGCGGTGCCTGCCACCTTGTACATCGAAATGTAGGGGGTTACCCTGGGTATCCCCCCAGTGCACAACTGTCCCCCAGAATCCAGCCTGGCTGGCTGACGCCAGCATTGTGATCGGGCGGGCAGTGCCTTCGAAGGACCGCCCCCATATCCCCGGCCTTATCCGCTTCACCAGGCAATTGTTATGATTGCCTGTGGCGGGCGGGCTTTGCACCCGTCACCCTTCTGGAATGATTCCCCCTGCCATCCTGATGTGGCGGGGGAATTGGGCATGCAGATGGCGGAGGGACTGCCACTGCCCGGCCTGCGGTGGCGGTCCCTCCGCCATCGTAATGAGCCCCTTTGACATTTCTTGACCAAGAATAGAGATGAAGGATATTGGTAGATCGTCATAAGTATCTCAGGTACAAGTACATGTGTTGACATCAGCAGCAAAATCATTACATTCATATTTATAAAGGGGCTGGTCAAACAAACCACTGCTGATCAGAAGCCCCGTCCCAGAAAAAAATGTGAATGCTCTACCTGAATGGGAGATCTTACACGTGTGTGCAGACCTGTGGAGTTTAAGTTGCTCTCTTCAGATCAGTTAGTGTACTTTTGTGAATTGGGCAATTTATTCCTTGCTGTTGCTAAGGTAGTCTGAGAAGTGAAGGGGTGCACATGAAACTCTGTACATGATTAATATATGCCCCTTCTTTGATAATTTAGGGAAGCAGGTAACACTTGGGGATAATGTATATGTAGGAAACTGGGTTGTTAAGCTGGGTGAGACTAAGGTGACAGTCTTGACGTGAAAAACATCTGGGTCCCTACAAAAAACAGTAACATGGCTCCTGTCAGATAAACAGGTTTCTGTGAGGAATACTTGGTTCACTTTTGATTGGTGGTACAAGAAACAAGGCTTCCTTGAGAAACAAATGTGTGCTATGCTAAGAATGAAATAAGTAAAATAAAACAAAAATTCAGGAGTTTTATGTAGGGATCAAATGCTATGTCGAAAACTTGATAGTTATTAATGCTAGAGTTTGTTTTGGGAACACAAATCAATTAAAGCAACTTGCCAACTGTTGATCTCCTAAACAGCTACTAAGGTCACCAGTGAATTTGTTTTTGACAGTGAATTAATGAATTTTTTAACACTTAAACGAACACAGTTTTTGTAGTTCTTATGTCCTAAATACTCACTAGTACAGCAGCAAACACTTGATGAAGTGGGGATAGTTGAACCTCAATTTCTTGGTGAAATGATCAAACAGAATCCCTCACTGGCCATATGGACCATTGCTTGTCGACTCGAAGCTTTGAGATGGAGTTGACATTGGAAACACATTGCAAATACAGTAAATCTGAGAGGCTTCACATAAAGGTTTATTTTTTAAGTTATTAGTCAGTCATCAATCAGCAAATTTGGCAATGGTTCAGAAAGTATATTAATTAATACAGCCATTATATTCAGGTGCTCAAGTATTCTGAATGTAACTATAACAAAGTGCAGAATAGTAACGACCAGCCTGTAAATCTCCAAATAATGTGTTCCATAAAGATACCCACACTGTCTAGATTAAAACATGAAGGAGAGTCGGGAGATTTTTAAAGAGGAAGGGAGGAAGGTGTTAGCATTCTCTGAACTTCAGTAGAAGTTCAGAGAAAACAAGAAGAGTGTCTAGCATAACGTTTTCTACACATGGAAAAACCCAGCAGAAAGGTCTGCTCTTTGCTAAATCGGGGTAGGGTATTATCATAACTAACTATGGAACACCAATTAAAAGCACATTTGAAGGCTCCTTAACATCCATATCTCATGCCCACAGTCTGAGAACAATCCTATGGCACCAGTAGACTCCAGAAATTCCCATTCTTACACAATTAGGTACACATCTGCTTATCCTTGAGAGTTGCATGTTCCTAGCACACCAGGTACAGGAGTCTCCTTTCACCTTGAGCTCTACATGTCTGCTGCAAGCTTGCTAGCCTCACTATCAGTCTAATACATAGCAATAAACCTTTCTCCAGCTAACTGGGAACCCAAGAACACGCCTGCAACTGAAAAAAAGCAGCATACTGGCAGCTTTTAAAGTGTAAAAATGCTCAGTTAAGGTCCAACGTCAGGCTAAGCTAACTCGAAAATCAAAATGGGACATTATGGTGATATTAATCTTTAGCAATCAAAAGATTATTATTATTAAAGTGTAAGTACATTCAGTAAATGCGGTTACATTGATTATTAGTGATGACTTACTAAAATTCTTATTATAGTGGAATACTCAGTATAATGAAGTTAAGCTCACATTAAATGTATGAGTTAAATATATAACTCATAAAGAGAAGGTGGAGCCTTGGAGCAACCTTTCACGTCCAAAGATTCAGGATAAAGCCAGTCTTTCCACAGACCTTCTCCAGGCATGTGGACATTCTTTTAATGAGTATCAGGGAGTCATAGGCATAGATTCATCAACCGAAATTGCGATCGCAATAGCTGCGAAACAGCAATTGCGATCGCAATTTCCGCTTCCGCAATTCATGAAGCAAAAACCCACCAAATTGCGAATTCGCAAACATAAATTTGCAGAATCAATGTGGACCCCCCTTAGCGAATCTGTAATAGCGATTTACCACTAATTCTGCAAATTAATTTGCGAATTCGCAAATAAGTCGCAAATACAATTCATCAAACATCGCAAATTGCAAAAAAAAACAAAATCGCTAAATGCGAGTCGCAATTTAAGGAGAAGTCAAACCAGGTGGTAACCATGAAGTTCAATTGGGGAAAAACAAAATTGAAACAGGAACAATGGGCGGAGCAAAACAAACACACTTAAGGAGACACAGTAGTAGCATGAGTACATTCACAATGCCAGGTCTATACATCGTGGCAAGGCGGCTGAGGCTCCAGCGAGCAGCCCGGAACCAACGCAGGATTCAAGAGCGCATCTTCCGGCTGCGGATAACACTCCTGGGCCAGACTGAAGAGGAGATATACTCCAAATACAGGCTAAATGGGGCAATGATTCACAAGCTCATCAGAGACCTTGACCCCCTGATGCAGCACCCAACAAGGAGGACCAATGCCGTGCCCACCCATGTCCAGGTCCTGTGCTGCCTGCACCTCCTGGCCTCTGGAAGCTTCCAGGGGATAGTTGCATATGCAGGGGGGATCTCCAAGAGCACACTGTCATGCTGCCTACGGTGTTTCCTGGACGCCATGCTGACCCGGATACACCACTACATAACCTTTCCAACCACCCAACAGGACTTAAATCAAACAAAGCTTGCCTTCTACAACATTGCGCCATTTCCCCATGTAATTGGATGCATTGACTGCACCCACATCCACATCTGCCCACCCGCTGAGACAAAGTACATGTACCGGAACCGCAAGTTCTACCACTCACTAAACATCCAGATGGTCTGCAATGCAAAGACAATCATCACTGACATAGTGGCCCAATCCCCTTGGAGCACACATGATTCCTTCATCTTCCGGCACAGTGGCATACACACCTGCTTGGCCAGGGGTGACTTTGGCGAAGGACACCTCCTAGGTAAGTACACATGCCCACATACAGTACGTCGAGACCATGTAGCTGCGCATAACAGGCACTGACCCTCTGCTCCTTTCCTTCAGGTGACAGCGCCTAGGGCCTCCGTGAGTACCTCCTCACCCCAACCCTGCCACACCACAGGAATGGCGTTACAATGCTGCACACATTCGCACTAGAAATTGCATTGAACGGACATTTGGGCTGTTAAAGAGCCGATTCCGCATCCTACATAAGACTGGTGGGGCCCTCAAATACCAGCCTGAGGTCTGCTGCCACATCGTGGCCGTGTGTGCCATACTCCACAATATTGCTAACAAGCGGAGTTTACTTGTGGAGATCTCTGGCAGTGATTCGGAGGGGGACAACCGCCCACCTGCACATGTGCATCACGCACGTGGGGAGAATCCTGCAGAAAGACAACATCACAATGAACTATTTCTAGTGCACCCATACCCCTCACACAACATTGAACTCATGCATGCCAAATGAAATAATGACATGAGTCAGATTTACGTTTGAAATAAATTCTTCTTATTTTTTGGACAAAAATGTTTCTTAAATTTTTTTTTCACAATACATGAAAACTCTATTTCCTCATATAGCCCCATGATAGCGAAGCAGGCGTGCTTGTCATATCAGCATGGCACAGCTGCTAGAGTACATGCAATCACTGGTGCCTCCGGCCGGACACACCCAGTCGCCTCTCCACATCCTCCTCGCCAGTATTGGCCGTGATGCTGCACTGGGCCTGGTGCTGCGGCGGCGTTCGGTTACCTCCGGCACAGACAGGCTGCTCAGACTGGATGTGCCCTCACTGGCATCATCCCCCCCTTGCATGGCCATGGCCACATGCCTGCTGATTCTGGACAGCGGTTGTGACCTGTTCCAACGCCCTAGCAACATCCTGGCAGCATTGCACCATCAGAATTTGCATCGCCAGGGACCGGTGTGAAAGTTGGGAGGTCGCATTACCGATCAGGTGGTTTGATCTGGTATATGCTGACAGCCGGGTCAGCAGCTGGCGGTGGCGGCGGCGGGTGATGTCCTGCTGTGACACCATGATTTGGCTGTTCTCCCTTACTGCAGCGGTCAACACCTGCACGCTTTCGTGAGCTGGCTCACATTGCGCGCAGTCTTATAAAGCTGCAGCTGCATGGCTGCCATGTGCCGTGCCTGCTTTTAGTGGACAGCTAGCATTCGGGGTTCTATACCCAGCCCTGGATCTTGGACATGTTGCCCACTGCCAGCGCGTGATGCCACGTTGAGCTGCTGCCTCATCAGGCCGCTGGACTGCAAACGCACAGTGGCTGTGCGCCGTGTCTGCCTCCTGGGTGGTGGTGTGGCCTGTACCACTGCCATGGGTGTCACATGGGGTGGTTGCTGTCCTCCTGTGGCTGCAGGGGTGGCCCTGTCCGCATTGGGAGGTGGTGGTACTGGTGCTGGTGGTTGTGATGGTCCAGGTCGTGGGGCAGGATGGCTCTCTCCCTCGGTGTCCTCAGGGTTCTCCTCAATTTGGAGTGCCTCGCTGTCTGTGCTGGGTTGTTCTGCAGCACCTGTGATGTAAATGGGTGCATGATTAATGATATGTATCTTGCACATGGGATGTTGCAACATGCATGCAGGCTTGCATTCCCTGACTGGCTTTAGGGATATGTTTCACTTGACAGGTCTGGCTGTGTGTGGCTATCAGGGAACTATTGTCACACTACAGGTCCCACAATGCAATATGGCGTTTCTGATGTGCATGGCCAGCATCATTGGGGTTATCAAATATCTAGCTCTGGGGGCATGGGCTTTGTTAAGGGACAGGGTCACAGTTGCATGGCTCTTACCTTGGGATTGTTGTGTGGGTCGGGAGGTGTCCAGCCGAGTGTCCCCCACGCAGGCTGCTGTGTTTATGGTATCCTCCACAAGGTCCTCAAGTGGAGTATTGGCCGCAACTATGGGCTCTCCTCCTCCCGTGGCAAGTTGCTCCCCCTGCCTCTCTGCTATGCGTTCTTTTGCATGGCCTCTGAGGTCATACCACCTCTTCTTTAGTTCATCAGTTGAGTGCTGGGTCACTCCCACAGAGTTCACCTTCGCCCTGATGCGCTACCAAATGCGCCTCTTGTCTGCTTCAGGCACCTTCCTGGATTCCTTCCCAAAGAGGCGATCATGGTCCCTGCTGACTCCCTGGATCAGGAACTCCAGCTCCTGTTGTGAAAATGTTATTTTTCGCTTCCTGCCAGTTGCACTGGCTCCTGCTGCATCCTGGGACATTCTGGAGTTTGATGTATGTCCTGTAGTGGGGCTGCAGGTTGTGTCTGATGGAGCTCACTGCTGTGCCTCTTCCTCTCTCCAGCTCTGTGTACAGAATGAGTGAGGGAACTGGCTACTTCCTGGTTGTGATATCATTGTGCTCAAAATGTGACTTCCCGTTTTTGCGATCTCGCAATTTGCGAGATCGCAATTTGCGATTTTGGTAATTGCGAAATCGCAATTTCGGGTAGGAAGAAAGGAGATCCTGCGATTTTAGGAAATTTGCATTCGGCGATTGCGGCTGATTGCGAATCGCATTTTTTAATCGCAATTTTTAATGCATCCCATTCTGCGAATTCCTATTTGCGATTCGGTATTTTTCGCAAATTAGAATTCGCAGAATTGGTGCTTGATGCATCTGGGGGACAGTCTATTATTCTGACCTGATCAACACTTTCCCTTCAGAGTGCATTGCAGCAGTTTTATGTAGTGAACTTAACAATGAATGGTGACAATCTTTAATGAATGACCCTTCTTGCACCTTTCCCACCTACGTTTTGAAACTAACAGGTAGATTCATGAAAGGAAATTGCGCTCGCAAAGGGCCAGATTCTCAGAATCTGGCCCTTTGCGAGCGCAATTTTTCCATTTGGGATTCATCATCCCAAATGCAAAAATCGGTAATAGCGAAATCGCATATTTGCGAGGAATTGCATTTAAGGAATCTCTATTTGAGATTCCTTAAATGCAATTCATTAACCAATTTTAAATTGCGAATTCGCAATATTTGGTCGCTATTTACCACGAAGTCAGACTTCGTGGTAAATAGCGGAAAAAATAGAAAAAAGCACTTTAGAGCATTTTTTTCAGTTGCATGTTACACACACACATGTCCTTTGGAAATGTGTGTGCGCAACACCTGTGTAAATTTGCATTTCAGGGGTGCTACAGGGTGTCCTTTGGACACCCCTGGCACTCTTGAAATCGCATCCTTATTTGTGATTAGAAAATTGCTAATCGCAAATAAGGAATAACTCCCCATTCATTCCTATGGGCCTGGAGGCCCATAGGAATGAATGGGAAGTAATTCCTTATTTGCGATTAGCAATTTGCTAATCGCAAATAAGGAATGTGTAGGAATCGCTATTTATTTAGCGATTCCTACATGAATCCCGTTTTGCAAGTCCTTAATAGCGATTCCTTATGAATCGCTATTAAAGACTCGCAAAACGGGTCTTTGATGAATCTACCTGTATGTGACCCACTTCCTGATTCATAATGGTGCTTTACTGTAAATCAAATTACATAGTGCTTTGTGCAACAGGTGTCATAGATGAGTGGTTCTAAATCTTTCCTGGTATTTCCTACCTCGTGTCCAACACTGCCCTTGGTCAGCCAAATTCAACTTCCAGGGAATCAAAGAAACCCTCCTCATCAAGAACACACTTGCTCCCAACTCATGCTTGGAAGGGCTTCTTTGAGTGTGGAATACCTTTTCCTCACAAAGGAAGCATAAGTCTTGGGTCCTGTTGATAGCAAGTTGTGACTAAAAAAAGTAAGAAAATATAGGTTTCAGATGAAAATGCTTTTGAGCAGCTCTTACAACAAGCATTTGCAATGCAATAGGTCTCACATTTACATGAATTTGAGCTCTTGGCATTGTAAATGACAATGCCTTTTATTTATGCTTTGGTTTTTAAAACATAAATAAAAGGCATTGTCATTTACAATACAAATATCTTAAACTCTCACAAATGCGAGACCTATTGCATTGCAAATGCTTGTGTTATTAAAGCTGCCTTTCTTTTTCAAACCAAACCCCCAATTTATTCTAAACTGAAAGAAGGAGAGGGAAATTCTCAGGGGAAAGGGGAAGCAATTTAGGAAAGCAGATCAGGAAACATCTTTCATGTTCAATACCAGAAAACTGCAAAAAATGTTATGTCTTGTGCCCGACATATCGTGAAATCTGGAGTTGTGGCGGTATGCCGACTAAGGCTCAGTTTGTACACTCCACATTTTTATTACTCACTATGGCGTTGGACCACCCTTAGGCCTCATCAACGGCAAAGCATTTCAACAATACATTAATGAGCACACGAAAAACCACTCAGTGGTTGCCTGACCTGGCCAGACTGAGGGTGGAGATAGAAGTGACTATCCACCTCAAGCACAAGCACACATCATGTGTTGTGCCTACACCTCTATGGCTCACAACTTCAGCCTCGCTCAGAAAAGGGACCAACAAGTCGGAAGAAGAGGCGAGCATCTGAAATCGTTTCTCAAACATGTCAACCATCTTTAAGTGCACAGACTTTATTTTAATTTAAAGTCTCCTAGGAACATAAACTACTATGAAAAATTAATATTTAGAACATCACATATGTGCTCCGATTTTACCTGGCAATATGCAATGGCAACATACAAATTGAAGAAACACCAAGGTAAATACCAGCTACAAAAAATCATTAAGTTGCAGGAGACGCACGTCCGCTGAGATTTCATGTAAATAAAATAAAAAAACACACGTTCCATCCCACGAGTGGTGCGTGCGATTCATTGTGAATAAGCACGGCCGCTATAGGTAAAGCGGACCGCTCTGTAATTAAAATACATTACTAAAAACGTGCAGCATGCTGCGTTGTCGTGGAACATTATTAAAAACCAGCTGAAGTAACACATATTGTGCCTCCAGTAGGAGAAACTAAAGAAAATAGTGCTTAAACACTATATAACACGTACCGTGTAACAACAGGAAGTAAATGGGGCCAGTCGACATCGGAATTTACAAATGAAGACAAGGCGGTACTAAGGAGGGAATAACAAGCCTATTTCTGAATCAAAAGCCAGCATTTACTAAGGGCAATGACACAAACCAATGAAAAATGCATACTCCAATACAGCATGCCTCTCAGCGCATGCGCATGCGCACTGACTCTAGGCTCGACCTAAAAAGCACAATAAGTGCAATATTTTGAAATGTAAGCGGCAATCAATCTTTTAGTTCAGATTTGATCACACCTTTAATCTATATGCACACTTTACTTGCAAAGTTTTTAACTTACCATTTTATTTACTAACATTGAGTTCTTTTTTGGTTTATCCACTGAACAAACCTGCGCCCCCACATGGGCTGTACTAAGCCCACCGTGCTTGTTTTTCATTGTGTAAGCGGGGAGATTGTTCTTCTGCAACTTAGGTCCACGATGTAACTTTTGTGCAATTGTGCCATTTGTACACACAATACATCAGACTTTCCATAGAGCTAAATATATCAATTTAATTTCAAAATCGTTTTTAATTCATAGGGAAGTGCACACGCAGATGGGAACGGCTTAGAAGATGCAAGCTGAAAAACAGGTCACAATAACATATGCAGAGCCCAAACGTCAAAAAAAATTAGGGGAGCTCAGCAAAAAATCTAGACATGGTCAGTATTTTTCAATTGAAAGGTGGAGAGAGAGAATGTGAGAGAGGGCCAGACAAAAAAGGTTGAGCAAGGAAGATGAAGTCAGAGATAGAAAGAGAACCACAAGTCACTGTGGCCCTTGGTCACTCAACCAAGCTGTGCTTTTTGGCACTCCAGGAAAAGTCAGTAAGTGTGCCTGATATATATTTATTATCACTGGCATCCCCTGCCTTAATATAACCAATTCATACCAAGCCCAGCTACTCAAATGAATCAATAGACCTTTAGTTCGCAAAGGTCGCATAGCATAAGTTTAGAGGTCAGAGCTTCTTCTTGGAACAGATCTGTGAAGTTGAACTGCTAAGCACATTTTTCGTTCTTGTTCCACATTTATGTTGAACCGGTGCTGAATGGGACCCTTCCTTAGTACTCCTTGAAGCAGGCTTGAGGTCCGAGCTGGCATTCAATGAACCTGAGATTCTCTAGCAGTACCGGGTATTGGGCATTTTGAACCCCGGATTGCAGCATGAGGAGTTACTGTGATGATGAGAAGAGGAGAATTCAAGCAGTCAGATCCATGCAGAGGAGGACATTTCTTGTTTACCAGCAGCACCTCCATCAGAGCATTTGCAATGGAGGAATACTGTCTTTTTTTAAATTTGATCGTCAGACAGGCACATAATATTCTTCATTTTGGAGGAGGCTTCACGTTACAAAGGGTAACCATTGATGGATGTATTTTGTTTTAAGCTGCATTCTCTTTGAGTCTCTAGAGTGAGCCCTACTTGGGGCAGAATGGGATGCCAAGTTTCTTTAGTCTGGTGTTTTGAGAAATTAATTTGAAATGTGAATCATTTCATCTGGATTTTTAACAAGTGGGTCATCTACAGTGCACAACTTCTCTCTTAGGGTGAATTAATTGATGACATATCAAATAGCTATCAGTTTTGGCATTCCAAGGGTTTAGCTTCTGGGAAGGTGCATTGCCTCCAATTATACGTTTATCATCTCACTTGTTAAGTGGTGCCAGTGTCCATTACAAGTGTAACAGCCTTGATAAGAAGTGATGATACTCTTGTGTACAAGTATAGAAGCCCTGTCAGAAGGCTTAACGTTGCCCATTAGTTAATAGCCATCCTTGTGAGAAGTGTTGGTGCGAATTCACTTATGATATAAGCATCTCTGCTGGGTAATGTTGACTAGTTCTTTCAGGGCTTTTGAAAGATTTGTCAGTGTGTCATGAAAATATGGCAGCAGCCTTGAGATGTGCCAGTACTAATGCAGAGGTAAGTGGTGGTGTGATGCGTTTCTGCAGGATATTTCATCCAGGTAGCCTATTACCTGCCTGTCACATGACTTGGCTTTAATTCGGACCATAATTAAAATGAAAAAAGATGTCAAGCAGAGTCAAATATTTGGCTCAAGACAGTCTTACGTTCCTGTTTGAACCTCTATTTTTTGGGCCCACACCCAGTTGATTTCCCTAGTTCCCAAAGGAAACTGCGACCTTTGCTGAGAAATGGAAAACATTAAGGTGATTCTTACCTATACCTTTGAGTTGTACAGGAGTGAAGGCACGCTTAGAACTCATCAAATCTGACAGAGAGTTGTTCCACCAGGGGAAAAATAAGGAGGTAAACTCAATTCTCAAATCAGTGCACACACAAAATGTAGTATTTTATCATAATTTGCATTTATAATGCTCTACTCTGCAACTGTTGAGAGTAAGAAATGTCACTCTGATAAAGAATCGCTATGTAATTACAAATAGTATTAGAATGAATAAAAGACACACCCCAAACATTATTCATCACATGAATTATTCAGATTCTCTCTAGCTGCCTTGCAGTATTATACTCTTACTGTTTAGTTTATTTCAAAGTCATGCAATACCTCTGCATATCAGTAAAACAGCAGGTCTTCAGTTCGTTGTCGTGACTGACAGTATTACTCCCAACAACCATTTTATCTCTCTCTGTCCCCGTCCTAGATTAGGGGGACTTTTAATACCTTTTCTTCCTTTGCATTTCTAGGAAGTTGGAGATGTCCTATGCACTTCGAACCCAGTGCTTGCAACACCATGCTAACAACAATGTGGTCATTGGAAGGAGATTGGAAGCATTAGTTACTTTGAAAAGTTCTAGCCACAGAAACCAAACCACTTACAAGGTGGCCCTGTGAAGCTCATCGGCACCCACTGTTCTGATGGAGCACTTCTGCACTTCTGATTGAGTTTAATATATTCAATAGAGACCTAGTCGACCTCAGTTCTACGTCTAATCTATAGGATATATTATTCCAATGCGCAGAGCCTATTGAGAATATAGGAACTACACTACACAAGATCTCTCCTTCCAGCAATTATAAAACTTTTGAATATCTTAATTATCTCTTACTGTCTCCTTCCCACATACACACAATCTACAAGCCACCAAAAAACACCTCCAAATTAATACAGTTGATTTCAGAATACAATGATAGCAACACGTGTGCTGAGCAAATGTTCTCTGGTGACTTTAATGTCATATAGGTCATTCCAGAAAATAGTTTTTTCACAATTCTAAACATGTGTCAAGATATGCATCAATTATAAAAAGAAGGTGCCAGCAAGGTAATTTGTTTTATCAGAAACAATCACAGATTATAGACACGTGAGTGAATTATTATTGTCTATCCAACCCAAATGGTATCTGTTTACTGTTATTTGAGTCTCACTTCTCAGACAAAGGAACAAATCAAACAAAAGAAAAAATGAAAAATTGCTACACAGGAAATTGATTTTGTGAAAAAGTTGATTATTTTTATATATTTTGAAGGGTACAGCTAAATAATTAAAATTCAATATACATGAGATATCAAATGAACAGGAATTAAATCAATCACTCCATTAATCCATCTGAGCTAAAGTCCTGTACAGCAAAAAATATCATCAACAACTCCTTTGTAACAACATAAGGAATGACGTTGCATAAATTCAATCAAGATGAAAAAGACCTGGACAATTCGGTCGACGTTTCGGTATTATAGTTGTTGACTCCTTAAGACCATCTTCAGGACAATCAATATTTAAATAGAAATGTGACCCCCTGATTAATTCTCTATGATGTTGCCAACTCGTGAGTTTGCCTCTGTCTTCTCAATTGTTTCGAATCTTTTTATGGTCTGTTTATTTACTTGGGACCTGAGTGACGATTTCACATAAGAGTATCTCATTGATTTGTCGTGCACTCGCTGTTGCTCAATTCAAAGCACAACCGACTCTCTCGAACCCGACGTGGACTCACGTGTCTATAATCTGTAATTGTTTCTGATAAAACAAATTCCCTTGCTGGCACCTTCTTTTTATAATTAATTATCAGCCCGAGCCCGCAAGGGTTTATTGGGTAACCCACTGTCTTTCATTAAGATATGCATCAGACAATCTCACTGCCCACCAACTCCAAAAACAAAGATTGTGACCTCATGCTCAATAATTCCAGCTGAGTCTACTGTCCACCCTGCTTTCCCATTGACTGGTCTGATTACTTATTGCTTCCTTTTCATCTTCAATTTCACCTTTAAATCCAATCCAAACTGTGCATAGGCGGTGTAGGTAGGAGTGCTGGGGGTGTTGCAGCACCCCCAAATTAACCATGATGAAGTTCCGAAGGTGAATGAGCAATAAAGATGTCTTTAGATTTTGCTTTCATCTTGGCCCAGAGGTCAAATGTTAGGCTCTGATTCCGATGAATTGCTGCTTATTCTTTTAATACAGAGATTGGTGTTTACTTTTCTTACCCAGCAAAGTAAGGGAATTTTTAAAGTGAGCTATGTAACAACATTGCTGAGTCTGAAAGGAAAGGCTGTAGGATGGTCATTTGTTTTCTAAACACAGAATTCGAACTGAATATATATGTTTTAATACATCAGCAGTTAGGATAGCAAAGATGAAGCACTTACATTTATAATTCTGTAGTGCGATGGCAACATATATTTTGATAGGATCAAACCAAATCAAGAGACTCTGTGAGGCGCAAATAATACATTTTTACTAAAACCAAATTTCCTCTTATTATAATTTGTGCGCTGTATAATTCTGTTAAAAATTAGTGGCCATTTTAATGGAAAATTGGCTGTTCTTAAATGCCAGTGCACTACAACTCCATGCTTTACTAATATATTTACATCAACATTCTAAAAAATGCACCTCTGGCTACATACTACACCCTTCCTGTGTCAAAGTGAGCAAAAACGTGTCCTCCCAGCTGAAAGTGCGGAGAACTACCCAACCTCTTGGGAGTTCTCTTCACATAGGCAGTGGAAACTGGAGAGACCATCAGCACTGGCGTTGTCTGTTCCAGGATGGTGTTCCACCGTACAGTCCATTCCCTGTAGGGAGATGTATCACTTTAACAGTTTGTTATTCTCACCCCTCATCTGCTTTAACCATGTGAATGGTCTGTGGTCTTTCTGAACCTGGAAGTGAGCAACAACAGGTATGGTCTCAGCTTCTTCAGTACCCAGACCACAGCGAAGACTTCACTCTCTGTTGCATTCCACCTCTGTTTCCAGCTATTGATGAACGCTACTGGTTGATTCAGGCCCTGTTTGTTTAGCTGTGAGAGCACAGCCTCTATGACATGCTCTGAGCTGTCTGTCTGTACAATGGATTCTTGGACGAAGTCAGGGGCCTTGAGCATGGGTGCAGTGCACATGGCCTCCTTTATGGGGGTCAAAGTGTTCTGGCCCGCCTTTGTCCGGATCACCTCATACGGCTGCTTCTGGGAAGTCAGCTCCGTCAAGGGTGCAACAATGGTACCATACCACTTGAGGAATCTCTTGTAGTAGCCAGTGAGGTCTAGAAGGCTCTCACCTCTGTCTGGGTCTTAGGGGTTTCTAAGCCAGGATGGTTTAGATTTTGGCCTGCAGGTGCTGCACCGGGGCTTCTCCCACTTGGTGACCCAAGTAGGCCACTGAACCCTGCCTTTACTGGCTATGATAGTCAGGCCTGTCCTCTGCAGAGCCTGAAGCACTTCTCTTGGTGGCACAAATGATCCTCCCAGCTAGTACTGAGGACCACAATGTGGTTTATATAAGCAGCACTGAACATCTCCAATTCAGTCAGAAACTATGTGATCAGCCTCGGGAACCAGCGTTTACAACGCTGTCAGAACAACGCAGTGCCATTAAAACGCAGGCACTACAACGAACGTGTCGTTACCACGCGCTCCAATACAACGCGTTGCATTACAACGCAAGCCATTCATCAACTGGCTTTCGGGAACTCAGTGTTGGATTTTAAATCTAACACCTTCCCTACTGTTGCACAGACTGGAGTTGGAATAGTAAAATATACTATTCCAAATTCCAGCGCTTTCCTAAATCAAGAAGTTGTAACGACTTCCGTTTTAATGGAATGGGTAGTAACAACACGTTATTGTATTGCCTGCATTGTAAAGGCATGCGTTGTAAACGCAAGCATGAATACGTCATACATCCGACCAGCCTCTGGAAGATGGCAAGGCACATTATTGAACCCGAAGTGCATTACCCAGAACTGCAAGTGCTCTTCTGGGGTAGAGAACGCAGACCTCTCTGTGGCCCCCTCAGTCAAGGAAATCTGCCAGTACCCAGACGTTCATTCAGACGTGCTGAGGAACTTGGCAGCTCCCAACCGATCTATGAGCTCATCAGCTCTGGGGATGGGGTGTGCGTCAGATTTGATGACTGCACTGAACCCACTGGGCTGGGCCAAAGGCTGTTTGAGGGCTTAATATCACTTTAGCATCTTGGCTGACTCACGTTATCAAATATTCTGTAAAGTTTGCTGTTCACAGGTTTGCTGTCCCCAGTGTCAATATCATGGGCACACCATGCAGTGTGCCCTGGGGTAAGGGAGAATATAGAGACAAACTTCCCCAACAACTGGTGGCAGTCTCTCTGTTATTCTAGGGTCACTGTAGGGGAGAAGTTGACGCCCTCCATTGATCCCTCCTGCTTCTTGAAAGAAAAGAGGTCGGAGAGAGGTTCACTCTCCTCTTCCACCCCATCATCCCTAACCAGGAGCATGGTTAACTCAGACCTCTTGAAGTGGGGTTTGAGGCGATTGACATGCACTATCCTTAAGGGGTTCCTTGGAGTCTTGAGAGCCACCAGGTAGGTGACATCACTCTTGCGCTCCTTTGCCTGATTGGCCCCAGACTTGTGGTGGTGCTCTGGACTCCACAGTCTCCATTACCCACACTTTTTGGCCAGGCTAAAACTCGACTAGGTGGCTTCGAGATTTGCTTTAGCTTTCTTCCAGAAGCGCTTCATTTGGGTCCGTTGAGCCAGCAGGTAGCTAACCACATTCTGGGAGGTTTCCTAGGAGCTACTCCCTGCCCTACTTGACCAGACTGAGAGGTCCTCTCACAGGGTGCCCGTACAGAAGCTCCCCTTTCTGCGACACCTCCCTGTAGACAAACAAAAGGCATAGCAGGAAAGTGCCCCACTTCCATCTCAAGGGCTCCGACAGGCTTATGATCATGCCCCTAAAGGTCTGGTTGAACCTCTCACATGCCTTCCACATGCCCTTCATGTACCCCGATAAGAAGTTTATACCATGGTCTAATACCACCTCCTTGGAGAATCCCACATGGAAATAGAGTCCCATCAGAGCCCTGGCCCCTGCAGGTGCAGTCACTGTTCTTAGAGAGATACTCTGGGTCCCGGGTGGCATAGTCCACCAAGATCTGGATGAACCTGTTGGGCCCAACAATGTTGATGCCTCCACTTTCAAAGGGGGTGCCAACAACAGGAGAATGTTGTTGGGGTGCCTTGCCACAGGCCTAGCTGGTAGGGCAGGACCTGCAGAACGCATCAGAGGCCCTCCTCATCTGAGGCCAATAACAGTGGATGACAAGACTGTCAAATGCCTTATTCTGCCCCAAATGACCTGCAAGGGGTATGTCATGAGCAAACTCCTAGATGGAAAGCCCTGTTGCACTGGAGAACCACCAACACACGTGTTACTCCAGGATCAGGAACCTTAGAGTCACTATACGGGAAACCATTCTCCCAGTAAATCAGGTGATCACCAGAGATATTGCCAGCTCATTGGGCCTACTGCCGTTGAACTGCACTCCATCTGTGCCTTGCAGATCTCCTCCCTGGTGGGACCCCCTTCCTGCTGCCAGTTGACCAGCTCATGTAGGTTACCATGAGTATCAACATCCTCCACTGTAGGCTCTCGGATGCCTCCATCAGGTTCAGACTACTCCTGGACTATAGGAGTTTCAGAAGCTGGTTTCCTGCACCCCCTACCCTTCCTTATTGTGGCAGGCACCTGGTCCATTCTTCCAGGCTGAAGGACCCCCACACTACCCTCTCAGGCTGCCATGTGGTCAGGCACACCTACTTAGGAATCCTTACATCACCAAAAAGCGCATGAGCTCCACCTTCTTCCAGATAGTGTGCTCCAGGTAATTGTCAAGCAGACAATCCACAGGCATGACAGACTTACAGCTATCCTCAAGGAACCTGAGATGCCCCCGTCCACTCAAAGGGAACCAGAAGCACTGGATGGTGACTGTCATGGTTGTTAGCTGCTCAGACTTGGTGGAATGCATTAGGGACAACCAAATGACATCTGACAGTTGTCATGCTGGCTTCAGTGTCCCTTGGAGAATCCACTTTTTGCCCATTGATGGTGACTCACTGCCTGTATTTCTTAGTGTTACTAGGCATATGAGTACTCTGCATCATCTCTCTGCCCTCCAGGCACAATAGGGTAACCTCTACTGACTGCGTTCAACAAAGAATGGATCTCCTGTGAACAGCAGCTCTGTTATAAAGAAACTCCAAAGAAAGACTCTGAGCCTGCTGAGGATGAAGAAACTTGATGCCTGGAACCACCACTGCACCCTTCACCTATGGCCCAAGTCCAAGTGGCCGACCGGTCCCAGGGAGGTCTCCCAGCGCTCCAGAATCTGAGTCCACCGTGAGTTGACCCCTTCAGGACTCCCCAACGTCACTTGCAGGAGACACCCCTACTGCGAGTGGCCTGGTAAGGTGAAATTCGACCACAAAAAGCACCCCTGCATCTGTCTGCCCTGTGTCCTGACAAAGAGGATCTGAGGTGCACCTACATTCCCAAGCTCTCTAATGTACCTGCCCAGCTGTTGGCTACTCCCTGATCACTTCCTGGACCGATCCTGCAGCCTAAATCCAAAACTGACAACCTCCATAGGATTGCATTGGGCTCCCAAGCCTCCTAAGCACCCTGCTCCCGGCCACCCCTGTGCTGCTGGTGGTGTGGACTTGGTACCAACCTGGGACCCCTTTTGCCCTTACCTTAACCCTAGGAGCTTGGCTCCCTCCAAAGACCGAGTGGCCTGCCCGTGAGCAGCTCCCAACCAAGGTGCCCCCATTAGCTAACATTGGCACCCTGCACCCGGCTGCCCTGGTGCCACTGGTGGTGCCCTCTGAGTGCCAACTTGAACCTTGGTTCTAACCCCAGACACCCAGCATTGTAAGTAGTTTACTTACTGGCAAACAAACAACATTCTTGTTTTTCTCCATAGGAACCTATGTTGTGTTTTAAATCCTAAATTGTCTTACTTACCTTTGTATTGTATTGTAGGACCCACAGTGTGACATCTAGGCATATCACCCAGAGTAGTCGATGTAACTAAAAAGTATTGTAAAAGTAATTCAAAGTAATTCCAATGTATTTTGAACTGTTTTAAAAGCAAATACAAACCTGTAATGATTCCAATTTCAACTACAACTGCATTTCTGTGTACAACCTTGCATTTGAAAATATATTTTACCTACTTGTACTAACTTCTGCTTGTTTCCAGAAATAAAACATAAGTATACCTTTTTTTTAAACTTAGCTAATTGGTCTGGAATCAGTCTCTGAGTGTGTGCCATAAGTTCTTGCCTGAGTTAATACAATAAATGTTTAACACACCCTTGTGATAAGCCTAACTGCTCAACCACACTACAACAAAGAGAGCTGTTAGTGATTGTCTAATTTAGCCTCTGCTACACCTCTGGGGATCCACTGGACTCTGTGCCCGCTATACCTTACTTGGTATAGTATATATAGAGCCATATTCCTACACTGTGGTATTAGGCATGATCTAACCAAAGACTCAGTTCCCTGAACCGGCCAGTTTTTTGTTCCCCAAATCGATTGTACTTCTGTAGTGTTCCTCCAAAAGTCAAATCCTTGTTAGGACAGCTGGGAAAGAAAAGAAGCCGAGTATATCAGCTTGGTTTTGGTTAGCATATATTTTTTGCAGGTGATGGTGCAAGCCTATAATAATAAGTGACTGGGTCAGATGTATCATACCCAGAAAAATAAGCAAACTTCTGTGCAAATGTTTTTGAACTACCGAGTGGTGGTGTAGGACAATGTTCCCATTGTGTGCCATTGAAAACAGCATGTGGAGTGCTTGCTTTGTGCAGAAAATAATGATGGTAATGTTGGAAACCATACATTTCATCATAATTGGATGTGCCTTCATACAATTCATCAGATGAATACACAATTTTTTTTTTGCTCTATATTGTTTAGCATTTCATCACTGTATCAATGTCCCAATCGTCTGAAATAGTATGAGGGGTCATGACATCATTCAATGATAGTTTAAACAAATATGAAATTTGTAAAAGTTGAGTGGGGCGGTACACATCAGACAATACTGTAGCAAAATAATTAGATGACACCATTCTTCACACTCCTCTGTTAAGTTTTATTCATTAGAGACAGTGGTCACCCAACCATCACTGCCAAGCGTAAATACAATCCTGTCAACTGCTGAACCATGGAATATTCAGTACGTCACACAGAACTATAACCATGTCATAGCAGTCTCGCCCGGCTGAGACTGCCTAAAAATAGTATAACACGTCTCTTTTTCTTCCTATTAGCACAAAAGTCTAACAAAGAAATACAAAGTAACTCAAACTGAGGCTGAAGAATGAAACCTCCAATAAGTAAGGTAAACGGAGCAATGACACAAGCAAACACCACACATCCGGTAAATGGGCAGGGAAGGGTTGGAAAAATACACAAGGAAGAACACAATGTAGGTCAACCATAAATGAAACTCCACCCCCCCTGTACAATGCTCTTTTAACACGTAAAAGAATGTACAACTCTATTCATTTTCTTGAACATCAATTTCTGAGAACAATTATCCAAACATGTAATCTTTCAAATAGCTAAGAGTCCTCTTCAGTCCCTATCCTTTTGTACAGAAATCCTTGCTTCCTGTGCCCCTTCCCTTGAGGACATAGTGGCATCGTCCCAACTTTTTTTGAATTCGTCATCACACTTGAATGACCAAGGGGACTCAAACTCCTCCACTTCCCCTGAATTTTCCTTATATTCCCTTGTTTCTGATAGAGCACCACCCTCCTAAGATTCTACATTTGACCATTGTGCAACTTTACCCAATTTCCACCTACACTTTCAACCTTATAGAGCCTCTGAACTTGGACAACCCCTTACTCACTCCTCCTGGTTTGACTTTCACTGAATCACCCTCCTGGATAATTCTGGCACCTTCTCCCACAACTCTCATAACATCTTTTCTATGTTTGTTCAGCAAACATGATGAGACCAATTTAGTGTCCAGTTGTTTGCCGTGCATTAATTCAAAATGACTCTTTTCCATACCATCATGCACTGTTGTATGATATGCCCACAACTTCTCTTTTATAGCCTTCTTTACGGTTATGCTTGCAGAAACTGCTCACTGCATTGTCCCCTTCACCATTTAGTTTACCCTCTCACACAACCCATTTCCTTGTGGATTATAGAGTGAGGTGCACCCATGTTTTGAACCCACTTTTCTAAAGAATTATTTCATCTCCCTCGAGTTGAGTTGTGTTCCATTGTCAGTAAGGACTACCATTGAAATTCCATCTCTCCTGAAAACTTTACTTACAACATTAATCATTGATTCAGTGGTAATTGATTCCATGAACACTACTTCCACCCACCTTGATCCAGCATCCACCAACACTGCTGCAAATCTTTCATGCTCCTACAAACCATTGAAAGGACCAATAAAGTCTAGGCAAACCTTCTTTCATGCCACATCAACCCCAACAATATGCTGCACACGATTCACTTTACCCAAACCAACCCGTAATCTCTTTTCAGATTTCCACAATCACATTTCTCAACCCATTGTTTATGTTTGTCCTTACTTGGCCACCAGGAACTTTCCTTCACTTCCATACCAGTTAATGTCCGCCCTAGGTGCTCTCATGTGGTGATACATTCAACCTGCTCCTGATGGGCTCTGGTGGCACAAACCTCTCGTTCTCAAAAACACCCAATCATTTGGAATGGACAACTCACTTTGTATTTTATTAAAAGGTCTAAGTCCTTCAGCTATAGTACTTTCTCGCAATACCCCTTTCTTCACCATCCTCATAACACCCTTAATGTATCATCATTCTGCATGCATACAACCTATTCAGCTCTGAAGATGAAATTACCCAAGCCCTAAATGATGTTGTCACGATTGTCTACAACTTGCTCAGCTTGCTGCTCTTCACACATTGCCTTGATGTCCAGTAATCTCGAGAGGAGTCTGCCACTTTGATTCTCCTCCCAGGAACATGTTCTATTCAACATGAAAAACACTGCAACTTCACAGCCAAATGTGCCAATCTCCCCAAACAATTTCTTGTCAGGAATGTTCAATATGTCACACAGAACCATAACCATGTCATAGCAGTCCCAGCCGGGCTGAGATTGCTTAATAATATTATAAAAGATACCCTACCCCAAACAATTCCATCAGGAACTGGAACAGCTGAAATGTTCTTCAGGGAAAGGTATCTTCATTCTCAGTGTGATCACGAGTGTGGTTGAGAACCAAGTTCACCAGTTGTGCTGCAGAACATTCTGGGAGATAGTGTCCCTTCAGAAGCAAGAAAAAAGACTGTCACCTGACCAATCCAGAGGACCAGAAAAAGTAATGCAATTGTAATCCAGAAGTGTAACCCTGGAGAAACAAAGTATGTCCTTTTGAGCCAAAGATAGAAATCACAAACTTTCAGCCTGAATGGTAGAGGTGACGGTGGTCATCAAAGTCGACGAAGTAGCCAGAGGCAGTCTTATCTGTTTTTGGTAGCTCAGCAGATTTTACAGAATTGGGAGAAGACTCGATCTGTGGTATCTTGACGTACACCGTATTCTTGTCAGGATTCCGAATTTAAATCTGTGTTTCTGTACTAGTACACTATACAGTTGTGGCTGATGTAACCACAGGTGGAAGGCATACTTCATTGTTGTTGATTGTTGTCTCTCTTTGAAGAGAGGATGCTTCATAAGTTATTAAAGCTTTCATCTGAACTTCCTGTACAGTAGTGAGAGGAGGCAGGTAGCTACCCAGGAGTCCATGTGGCTTACTGTTTGGAATAAGCCAAATAGCGTGAATGATCAGATCAATGGAGACAAACCTCTTGTCTTTGTAATGGGCAAGAGGCAGAAGAAGTACAGTTATGGTACCTTCAACAGCCTACAGCCAGGACAGGTACAGGTTCAAATTCTTTTTTGTCCAAAATCTTTTCCCAGACCAGATCCCCAACCTTTGGGACCCACCCAGGTCTTGTCTGTACTTTCAGGGCTGGACTTGGAACCAAAACCGGCCCTGGCAAACTGCTTGGCCGGCCCCACTGGATGGGAGGAGGGGAGTGCAGCCAAGCTGTTCGTTATGGCCGGTTTCTGACGATTTTGTACCAGGGGGCCAAAATTGCCGCCCCCGGTAACAAAAATGGCCCCCACCATGGCGGCCGACCGAGGAAATGCCCGGTTCCCGCTACGGCCAGTCTAACCCTGGGTATTTAATTTACCCAGTGGCTGTGTGTTTTACTTGAACGTTTCCTTGATTGTCCCGGCAGCTATCCGGTTCCTGTAAAACACCCAAACGTTCATTGATGCCAAATGGAGTTTCTGCCGCCACTCTGCTGGGAGTAGTTCTAGGCCCCACATCTTTACCCCAAACAGGATTTCATAGGGAGTCTGACCACCCAGGGATTTTCTAGGCAGATTATTAAGGACCCTCTGGACCCCATGTAAGTAATGGACCAAACTGCAACCTGAGCCTACTACCCTAGCTGTTTAAGACTGCTTTAATTCATGTTATTTCCTCTCCTCGACTGGATTTCCCTCAAGATGGTATGGGGAAGAGAAACACAAGGCCACACCCAAACTTCTCATGGCCTCTTTGTAAGCTCTAGAGCTAAATGCTGGATCCTAGCTGGAATGTAATGTGCCTACTGCGTATGTCCCGATAAAGACTCGCAGATCCTTTATAACAGTTTGGGCATCAGGCAACATCTGTGGCTATGCCCACAGGAATTGAGAGAAGGAATCCATTGCTACCAAGATGTACTTGTAAGCCCCATCTTATGACAAACGGGCCACAATGGTCCAAATAGATACAAGCCAGAGGGTTGCTTGAAATCAGTAGAGGTGTTTTTGGTGGACCTGCCACAGTGGAACCCTTTACCTGCTGGCAGATTTTGCATTTCTCTGTTTGTAAAGACCAGGGCACCAGTAGTGTTGCTGATATAATGAAATTGTAGCAGCCACCTTTGCTTATGCTGATGCAAGACCCTTGTGTGCAGCTAATATTAAACCCATCCTGCGATCAGAATTAGGTGTTGCTCTTTCCCCCTCTACAGGAATGTTAGCATATGGGATGTTTTGTGTATCTAACTTGTAGGAGTACTTGAGTGGAAAGCCTTTCGGCAGGTGGGTGTCATTGCATGCAGCGTTAACCTCCACCATGATGGCTAACTGGGACAATCACCTCCCCAGTTACTGCCAACCAGTAGTGGGCTATGCTCAATTTGGACACTTGGCATCCCCCTTGAAGTACCCATCCTAAGAGTACTCCTAGCATTTAGGGAGTGCCTTCCTTGATTACTTACTGTCAGAGAAAAAAATCTACTTCTGTTGCTCAGGTTGGGATTGGGAGTTCTGACACTTAGAGCTAGTTTGAGGATCTTTATAGAATTCCCTGTTTTTATGTTTATTTCTCTCCTCCTTCTTGTGGTGATCCCACCCCCTCCCTCCCCCCGACACCTTCTTGTGGACCCTGGTGTGACCCAGCAGTCCCTCTCTTCTGCAAGCTCTCTGGGGTCACAGAGCTTACTGTCAATCAGGTGTTGGCGTAGATCTGCAAAACTCAACGTGTGCTCCTGTGCAATCAAATTGTATAGCCTCTGATAATCCTTCACTTCACTGCCCTTCACCCACCCATCCACTAAGCCAGTTTCTGACTCTCCCGTATCTCCCTTATCTTCTGTCTGTACTGTCTGTAAACTTCTCTGACAAGCGCTTCCTTCATGAGGGAATACCTCATTCTGTCTACCTTCTCTAGGGCTAGTAGGGTGCCGTTCCCTTCACTAGGGATATGGCACCCTAGCTAGCACCCCAACCCGGATCTCCTTTGGATCCTTTACCCCATAGACTGTAGGAGATGTTTCGAGAGGAACTGTTTCCGCCTCTGTTCTCCATCTGCTGTCAATCTCTTAACACGGCTACGGTCCCGGACAGCTGGAAACTTGCCGTGGTCTCTCCTCTCCTGAAAAAGGCAACATTGGACCCCTCCTGCTTGGGTAATTATCGACCAATTTCGTTTCTTCCTTTCCCTATTAAGATCCTGGAAAGGTGGGTCACAAAACATCTGTCCAGCTTTCTGGAAACAAATTCCTGGCTGGACATGGCCCAGTTTGGTTTCAGGCCTGCCCACGGCACTGAATCTGCGCTAGTGGTCGTCCTGGACGATCTTCGTTTGCGGGTCGACTTAGGTCATGCAGCATTTTTAGTGCTGCTTGATATGTCGGCCGCGTTCGACACGGTCAGCCACGCTATTCTCATCAGCAGATTGGAAGAGGCCAGGGTGGCGGGTCTGTCCAGAGATTGGCTGGTCTCCTATCTTCGGGATCGACATCAAGTAGTGACTCTACCGCCTTTTAAATCTGGCACAAAAAGAGTGGGGCAAGGGGTACCCCAGGGGTCGGCCATCAGTCCCATTTTATTCAACCTTTACCTCCGTCCTTTAGTAAAGCTGATCAAATCATTCGGTATCTCAGTCATTAACTACGCCGATGATACTCAGCTTATCTTTTCACTGGAAGGTAAAGAGGCTGTGTCTCAGGAGACGTTTCATCGCTGTATGACATCCACTGCGAATTGGCTGCGTACCAATTCCCTTCAGTTCAATGGCTCTAAAACTGAGGTGTTGCACTGCTCCCTGGATCGCATTTCTCGGCCTTTGCCGGTGGATTTTTGGCCTACTGCTTTCCAGGGTACAGCTGCGGCAGCAGATTCCGCCGTTAACCTGGGCGTTATGATTGGATCTAATCTGCAACTGAATGTTTTTGTAAATAAAACCATTGCCACTTGTATGATGCTGCTTCGCATTCTGCGTAAAATTCTCCCTATGCTCCCGGCTCAAGCTAGATCAGAAGTTGTGCGTAGTATTATTCTCAGTAAGCTTGACTACTGCAACGCACTGCTTCTGGGTGCCCCTGGGATTCTGATCAGTAAACTGCAGCGTATCCAGAATATGGCCGCTAAATTGGCCCTTTCTCGTCTGCGCTCGTCCTCTTCATCCCTGGCACTTAAGGACCTCCATTGGTTACCTGTTTATCAGCGTATTTGTTTTAAATCACTGTGTATAGTGTTTAAGGCCCTCCATGATCAGGGCCCCGTCCCGTTACAAAAGCTTTTCTCCTGGTACTCGACCTCCAGAACCCTGCGTTCTTCATCTGCTTATTTAGCCACGGTCCCTAAAATCCAGAGGATACGGATGGGAGGCCGTTCCTTCGGATACACTGCGGCCAAACTTTGGAATTCCCTGCCAGTGACTCTAAGGAGCACGGGGGAATTCTGCCCATTTAAAAAAGGTCTAAAGTCCCATCTATTCCCTAGGGCAGTGTAGTGAGGTGTTCTGTGTTGGTCTGGATAAGTCAAAGCACCAGGATACCCTTTGGGTGACAGTCTGCGCTATACAAGTACGCAATACAATACAACCCTACTCTGGAATCTTTTTTTTTTAACAGATTTTATTTGTCAAAAATTACACATTTGATGCAGACCTCTGAATCCCAGAGACAACTGCGCATATAAGAAGCAACAAAAATTGACTTTGACAATTTCGCTTATTTAAAGACAGGGGAATATGAAAGGCAGTACAAATAAATTCAATTCCCGCAAACACCCATCCTCCCACCTCCCGCCCACCCCCCACTGCACCGTCACCTCATTCTGGAACAAAATATTACTGACCAAGGCTGCCATGAATCTGCACAAGAACTCAACCTCCACAAGACCATTTTCTAGTGAAGAATCACAAACCACACAGAAGGGAGTGCAGGGAACGGGAGAGGCTAACTGGTTACTCTCTGTGACGGCTCCAGCTCCAGACCTCGATAATGCGCGCTGGGGTATAAACCCAGCTTGGTCCGGGTGGACCAGCAAAGCTATGTATGGGCGGAGGTGGTTTGCCAAGGCCTTAGCCAATATCTTGGCCTCCACATTCAGGAGGGAGATAGGACGATACGAGGCATGGTGTTCCGGCGGTCTACCAGGCTTATAAAAAATTACGATCTCCGCATGTGTCCAATCACTGGGCAGAAACCCCGGTCCCTGGCCTCCTCCACCACCCTGCGGTAATGGGGTCCCAGCTGCAGAAAATATTTTTTGAAGAATTTGTATGGAAAGCCATTAGGGCCTGGGGCCTTGCCGGAATTAAGATCTCCCAGGGCAGCCCCCAGTTCTTCTTCAGTAAGCGGGTCCTCCAATTCTTCTCTGACCGCTTCAGAGAGCGTCTTCGGGTGGAAGATCGTCCAAGAAACAATCAATGACGTCCGCTAGGAGACATTCCGTGGGGGCATATAGCTGAGCATAATATTCCGCAAAACTACACACAATAGCCGACGCGCCTGACACAGGCAGCCCATCAGATCCCACAACCCCCGTGAGGACGTGGGGGTGAAGCGAACCCTGACACAATCGATGCATCATTTTACCAGATTTGTCACTCCATTGATAAATCCTTCGACAAGGAGCAAGGTAGGCCTGTCGAGCCTTATCCAAAAGGATATGAGAATATTCTTGTTGAGCTAGCTACAATTGATGTTGAGCCAGCCATCCACCCTCCTCCCTGCTGCGCGCCTTCAACTCAAAAATAGTAGCTTCCTCTCTAACCAGGGCCTTTCTGCGCCGCCTTCGGGCCACAGCTCAGAATGAGATGTCCACCCCCAAATAGTGGGCTTCAAGGCCTCCCAAGGTCCCAGCCCCGAGACCGAACCCGGGTTGATAGCCAAATATTGATCAAGAGCATCTGCCATCCGCTCCCTGTAATCCTTCTTCTGAAGGCTCCAGACTGATAAGAGACATCAGAATGGCCCACAAGCTCCCCTGGCTCGTATAGTATGTGCCACAGGAGAGTGGTCGGAGAGTCCCTGCGGCAGAATGTCCGCCACCACCACTCTACTGTCAGAGACCCGTGGGATGAACAGATAATCTAGGCGGGAGAAAGAACCATGGACTGCCAAAAGATATGTATAGCCCTGCGTATTACCATGCATCCTGCGCCGGAGGTCGACACAATCAAGGCTCGTCACTGAGGAGTACGGTTTAGTAGGATGGCGGGCCTCAGGCAAACCCCCCAACCTCCATCTATCTCTAGCCACATCCATCACATCATTCCAATCCCCTCCCACCACTGCAAGACCTTCGGGTATGTCCGTCCACAGGGTGGGTATTCTTTCCGCCAACCTTCAGGAAGGAGGCGGGGGGCATAGATGCTCCCAAATATCAACATCTCACCTCCTACCATGCCCTGTGTAAACAAGTACCTGCCCTGAAGATCTCCCCAGTTCTTCGTATGTGTGTATGCAACCCTACGGTGAATCAAAAGAGCAACCCCTCTGGAACCCCTCACAAACCCTGAATGAAAGACGTGTGTAAATCCAAAGCTCTGAAAGCATAATGCCTTAGTCCCCATGAGGTGGGTCTCCTGCAACAATAAGACAATGTGCGGGTGCGCTTAGCAGACTTCAAAATAGCCCCCCGTTTGATCTTGGCTAATGCCCCCCTGATATTTCAGCTAAGGACCCTAACAAGACCTGGGTCCTCTCGTGCATCAACAGACATTCCCACTCCATGCAGAACCTATACAGTACCATGGCAGCAGCAAGAATCTTCCACAAAATAAAACAGAGTCCAGAACGCAGGTAGACAGTGCAGCAACCCCACAAACGCCCCCCCCCAAAAAAAATAACCCAACCCAGCAACTACCCCTTATCCCATACTTCCAGAACAATGAAGTACCTGTCGCAGCTGGCAAAGCAGGCTGACCCCAACAGGAGGTCCCACCCCTCACCCACCAGCGGATCCCCAAGTCACAGCCCGTTGTCTAGTGACCTCCTCTCCTTCAGTGGAGCCCCAAGGAGAGACTGGCTAACACACATGCCTCTTCGTTCTATAAAGAATGCCCAAATACTGATAATTGCATGGCCAACCTGATGTCAGTCCGCTGAGACCCGTGGCCGAGAAACAGACCCCTCCCAGGCCGCAGCACCTGCAGACTGCGATCGATGCCTAGACTTGGAGCGCCTGCCCCCTCTCCCCCTCGGCCCATGCTTATTCCGGGCAGGCCCACCCGAGGAGGAGTCGAAGTCTTTTCCCGGAGGAGAATGGGAACGTAGCCACACAGTGTCATCTGTCCAGTGAAACACCTCCTCCGGTGTATCAAAGAAGTGGGTACAGGACCGGTAGACTACTCGCAGCCTGGCCGGATAAAGTAGAGCATAAGGGAGCTTGAGTTCATGAAGGCGGGCTTTGGCAGCTAGGAACGACTGCCGCCGCTGCTGCACCAGCTTAGTATAGTCCGGAAAAATGAAGATGCGTGAGTTATTGAACAGCAACGGTTCCTTAGCTCGGGCCTATTTCAGGATGGTGTCCCTGTCTTGGTAATTGAGAAGCCTGGCGATGACAGGCTGCGGACGGGCCCCCCGGGCGGGGGCATCTGCATTAGAGTCCTACGTGTACGCTCCACCACAAAGCAAGTCGAAAGTTTCCCAGTTGGGAGCCAGCCCTCGAGCCAGTCCGTAAAAAAACGCTCCATATTCCCCTTTTCGTAGTCCTCCGGAAAACCAACAAAGAGCAGGTTGTTGCGCTGCGCCCTCCCCTCCGCATCTTCCACTCTCGATGCCAGGCCCGTTGGGTGGTCTCCAATGACGATACCTTCTGCTACAGTGTGGTGACCACATCATCCACGCCCGAGATTCTTGTCTCTGTCTCTGTAATGCGGGCTACCGCGTTCCTCAGATCCTGGCGTAGGAGCATTACGTGCGAGCCAACCACCCCATTCTTGGCCTCCAAGTCATCCCTGGATTGGGTAATGGCGGCCATGAGGGCTGCATTATCTGGTATAGCAGTTTGAGACCCCCTGGACGGCGCCGCCGAAGCCCCCTGGCCAGTGAGTTTGCCCATGGTACTCTGTTTAGTCGAACCACCTCCGGGCTTGTATCTGGTCATGGTGGCCCAATCACTGCCACCAACCCCGGCCGGAGAGCCTCAAAGAGATGAATCTGCAGCCGTTCCGATGGAAGTCGGGGTCCCACACTCTGTGTCGCTTAGAAGGAGGCAACCTGCCCCCGGACTGCCCCTCGGCTAGCCGGCTCGCAGAGCCCCCCAGAAGCACCCCCAAAACATGGCACCCCCCCCTGCGGCCAGACGTGGACGCCGAACCCTAGATGGTGCCACCCCAGAGAGGTTCACGAGTGGGGAAGGTCGGGAAATAGGGGGAAGGGTGAGTGGGGAATGCCGGGCCCCAACGAGGACTCGAGGGCGCCAGCCCCAGCGGCGCTCCCCACTGCGACTCGACTCATCCGCCGATGTCACCAACGCGCCTTACTGGCCGTGCCCAGATCAGGATAAATGCCCCCTCCTCAAGCACTCGCGATGTCCGGCCAGCAGCCGGTCGAGGCAACCAAATATTCTGTGGGTCTGAGACACAATGGGCCGCTCTAACCTCACCCACACACAAGGTCTTCCCTCTCTCAGTGCTGCACACCCCTACCCCCCCCCCCCCCGTGGCCTGACATGACCACCGAGCCCCCAGGAGATTCAAACACTGAGAAGTGGGGGGGATGAAAAAGCGGGAGCTACCGGTAGCACAGCAGTACTCACTCATTGGGCACCTGTGTAGAGGATATCCCAGCTGTCGTGAGAGGCCCCCTCTCCACCAGGGACCGCTCGGGCTGGAGATAGCTACAGTCTCAAGATAGCACCAGCCGGCCTCGTCCCGCACTCCCAGTGTCCTAGCCACTCAGTGCGGCGACCCGATCAGGCCGCAGACGACATCTGTTCCCCCGACCGGGGATCAAAGGACCACCAATGCTGCACCGCAAGTCTCAACCGAGAGGAACCCCCTCAGCGGCCGCGGCCGCAATCAAACACCGCGGCAGGAAGTTCAAACAACGCTGCCGCTCAGAAGACGCTCGCGACATACATGGGCTGCTGCTGCAGCCAATCGCCGTACCTCTGCCTGCGAGCCTCCAACGACTCCAAAACCAGCTCCGGGGACAGTCCTCAGCGGGCCATGCAAGCGGAGCAGCCCAGGGTCTGAGAAGAGCTCTGAAGAGGCAGGATAAAGACAGGATCAATGTGAGGCTGGACAGAGCGCACTCAGCTCACGTCCGCCATACTGGCCCGCTAAGCCACGCCCCCCTCTGGGATCTTGTACATTTATAAGGCAATCTCATGAACCTCAAACCACTTGTCAATATTGTCTCCCACTACAAATTCAGGCACCAGACCTTTAGGGATGTGGGCCCTCTTGTCTCCAGAGGGCACTGCAGATATGCTGCCACCATTATTGCTGGACCCCACCTGCTTAGTTCTGATGTCTATCTCTCTGAGACTTAGCTCATGGGACATTCTCCTTTCCTCCATGGCTAGTCTCCTTCTCTCTAAGGCTCTCTCTACATAAGTCTTCTCATTTGCTGCCCTCATGGCCAGTTTCCTTTGCTCCATCCTGAGTCTAGCTATCTTCATCCTGAACTCCCTCTCTACCCTCTTCACTGACAGCCCCTCTGGGGGAAGGCTGCCGGAAGAGACACTGCTCTATGCCCTGGCAGGAGGCTCCACTTCAGGGGTGAAGTAATCTTCCTCCACTGCTGGCTGGATCTCAGGAAGGCCCTCTCCTTGTCCTTCCCCTCCATCACTTCATCCTCCTCTGAGGTCTCAACCACTGACTGATGGGTTTCTGCCCAGGCCTTCAGCACGTTTTGCAACTCAACCTTCCTGGTGGTGCTCTTTGCAAGAAGTCTCCTCTCCCTGCAGAACTCCTTGAGGTGGGCCACAGTGTAGGCATCTATATTGGTCAGCTCGAATTTCATCCTTGCAGGTGTGGTTTCAGACACAACAGTCAGAGGAAGAATTTGGAAAAAACTAAAATAAGTCAATTGAGGTGAATTTGTGAACTGAAATTAGTCTTAAATGTTGGCTGGTAGTGTGCACCAAATCACTGGATGGCACTGCACAAACACAAGACCTGGTCCCATCTTTGCCACTAGTGTGAGAAACAGTGTTACTGGTTGACTGGGGTTTGTGCCCTGGTCAAGCAGCAACTACAATCCTTGTCAGGGTAAGGCCAAGCAAACCCCAAAATAACATGGCTTAGCTTAGAGGCAATGTGTAAAATATTTGTGCAACAATCCAAACAGCAAAACAGTGTAAACACCACGCATAAAGAATCCCAGACCGGGTTTGAAAGAGTATCTTAAATCCTGGTTTGCGGAGCAGTGCATAGTTCCACAACAAAGGTTCTTTGTGCAGTTGAAGGAATGCATCAATTCTGAGATGCTATTAGAGGGCCTGCATCATCATTTGGATTCCCGTTGATGGGGCTCGCGATGCGAAGTACAGTGTTGAGGATGCGGCGAGCAGTCAGGATGATGCATCAATTCCAAAGAGTTGTGGGGCTGTGTTGTTGGGTTCGGCATCCTCGTTGAGGCTGTCATTTACGAGGGGTGCAAGGGCCTGCGCTGAGGATTCTTTGTGTAGTCTGGACGATGCAGCAGTTCCCAATAGCTACGAAGTGATGTGGGTCCCTGCGACGGGTTTAATGCACAAAGGAGGGACGATGCCTTGGCTCTGCTTGGGTTTGTGCAGTGTAGCAGAGGAGCCCACTTTCAAGGGTCCAGAATTGGGATAGCAGTACATGGCAGGTCAGAGTCACTGACGACAGTGTCCAGGTGCATATGCAAGGTTTTTGGGAGCCAGTTATGAACCTAAAGCTTTAGATCCGGAGGCCAGTCAACTAGCCCTTGGAGTCAATCTGGGTTCAAGAGATGCAGTCCCAATCCTTCTCGCCCAGGCAGGAGGTCAGCAGGTCAGCACAGAAGAACAACAGTTCCTTCAGAGGAGCAGTCCAGCAGAGTGGCAGTCCTTGTAGCAGCACATCAGTCCTTCTTCCTGGCAGAGTATCCACAGGTCCAGTAGTGTACTCAAGTGGTGGTGTCCGAGGTCCAATATTTATACACAGTTGTGCCTCTGATATGGAGAAAAGCTTCTAGAGGTAGGCCTTTGAAGTGCACAGATGCCCTGGCTTCCTGGCCATGGCTCAAGACCAACTACTGGGGGTATGTGGTATGCAGTCCTTTGTGTGGAGACAGGACACAGCCTATTCAAGTGTAGGTAAAGCTTTGCCCCGCTCCTTCCTCCCATCTTAGCAGTGTTTTCGAATCTAGTCAGACCCAATCTTCCCATTGTGTGTGGCTGTCTAGCAGGAATACACAAAGCCCAACCATGAGCAACAGCCAGTCATGTGAACCAGAGACAGGCTGACGGCACCAAATGGCTAAGGGAAGAAAATGGCAACTTTCTAAATGTGGCATTTTCAAAAGTTGCAATTTAAAATCAGACACCTCCATAAGTTAGGATTTTAAATTGTGATTTCACAAGACACCAAACATGAACTGATTATCTCTTCCCATTTGGAAATGACACTTATAAAATGCATTAAGACAACTGCAGTGTTATCCTATGAGAGAGCTAGGCCTTGAAATAATCTGATATAGTAAAACGAATTTAGGAGATTTTCACTACCAGGATATGTAAAATTTTAAAAGTACATATACTGCTTTTTAAAAACACTGCACCATGCCCTCTGGGCTGTCCAGGGCCTACCCTAGTGGTGATGTATACGTGCTAATAAGAAAGGTTTAGGCGTGGCAAAAGGATTATTTTTCTAGGTCAACATGGCAATTTAAACTGCACATACAGGCTTGGCAATGTCAGACCAGGGAAATGTTTAAAGTGCTGCTTAAGTGAGTGGCACAAATAATGCTGCACGCTCATTAGTAGCATTTAATTTACAGGCCCTGGGCACATGTAGTGCCACTTTATAGAAACTAACAAGTAAATTAAATATGCCAATAGGGTATAAGCCAATGCCTGCATGTTTTAGGTAAAGATCGGAAGCACTTTAGTGCTGGTTAACAGTGGTAAAGTGTGCAGAGTCCTAAGGCCAGCAAATCGAAATCAGCAAAAACAGAAAGTCTGAAAGCAAAAGGTTTGTAGCACTCTCCGGCTAAAAAAACAGATGTGGCTCATTTGCTATGCTTGTTTTTTCATGTAAAAGGTTTGTTTGAGAGTAGACAATAGTTTCCTGAACTCCTACCTACTCCCAATGAATTTTTTTGACATTTATAATGGGGAAAGGATTCCCAAGGGACCATAATGGCATTATACAAGCGAGCACTTGCAGGGGAATGGGTCTCTGATGGAGTTGAACAGACCCAAGTGGAAGCAGTACACGGTGACATCAAAAGAAACATCCCTTCAGCAAACGGGGACATTGAATGATAATTATGAGTGCCATGCAATACTGAGCTGTAAAGTTGCAGAATATTCACTGTGGTCAGTTACTAAATACAGACTCCCATATACATGGATCAAACTAGAAACCCAGACCAAGTGTGACAGCCTTGCTGATAGGCTAAGTCTCATATTTCAAGGTCACATACAACTTTCCCAGCAAGGCACAAGCTCTCTTCCTAAGATACTAAACTTACATATGTTTACTAACGTGTCTCAGCATTCTGGAAATCCTTAAACTTCTTCGCAAGTAGAGAGAAATTGAGAGATTTGGGCAAACTGGGTAACTGGATTATGGCCATTTAAGCAGCCACGGCCAACGCATATAAACAGTGGTAGGGTGGGTGGAGGGGTTGTGGGGGGAGTGCGGCAGGGGAGCAGCAAGGGGGTGAGGAAGGGTTTAATGATACAAATACAAATAAAACTTACCTGATGCTTTTGCCCCCTCGTGCCTTGGTGCTCCTCTGCTTCCTGGTCCCGGCAGCCCCTGAGACAGAATCATAGATTCCCTGTTCAATCCTTCCACTGCTCTCATGTAACCAGTGGTCGAAGTGGGCAGGAACGGCAGGGCACGGCGTGCCCCTACTTCTTTAATACTGTCGATTCCGTTCCCCTACTTTTTTATTATGAACATGCGTCCCTGGACGTCAGAAATATTCTGTTTGGCGACTGACGGGGAGCCGAGAAGGAAAAGGTCTCTGTCTCTTACTTCCTGCCCAGACAAGACAAGGAAGGTGTCCGCTTCTGCTCTGCCGCTGGCAGCTGCCCCCTCTTTCTTACTCCTATTCCCTCTCGTTCTGTCTAACTCCTCACTTTTCCGAAAATCATGAATCAAGAAATGGTTCTCATCGTCTTTTCCTGTCGTCCATTTGCACCCCTGTGAAATGGATGCAAAAAAGAAAAACACTTTTGCTGGAAATGCCGTTTTGACATTTTTCTATTCCAAAGTGCAGCCTCGGAAATAAAAGGTTCAAACTCTGAAAAATAATTAAATAAAGCTAGATGGAGTGTTCTTAAAGTGGCCAGATAATTTTTTTCAAACCCCAACACATTAGCGCCACTTTGCAGAGTTTGCCAGTAAAGCGCTACTTTTGTTTTCTTGTCTTTCTTTGAACAGCATTGTTTTCCTCCAGTACCTCCTACCTGGAGGCAGGGCCGGCGCTAGGCTTGGGCAGTGTGGGCAGCTGCCCAGGGCCTGGCACTCTGCCTGCCAGGATGGGCCCCCCCACAATGGCAATTAACACCCCACTAGTCCTCGTGTATGTCTGCAGATCAGAGTCGAAAGAAATGCTTCACAAACGGGCTCATGGGAGGGCCCCCCCCCTCCTGGGGCCTCTAAGGGATGGTGTGGGAAGGCCTATGGGAGCGTACACCTCTCAGGCAGCCAGTTCAGAGACTCGGCAGGGCGCCCATTGTCAGCACTTTAGCCCACACAGGTTTAACTCAGCCCCCAAGCAATTCTCACACCTTCAGTTCAAAATGGGCTGTACAAGAGTTGCTTGGGGTGGCTGAGAAGAGGAGCTGCGGCCCAAGTGGAGTCTTCATAAAGCAGCTTCCCTGAGATCAGAAGGTGTCACTTATGTAGAGTTCAGGGGCTTCCACATTCCCTTTTGCCCAGGACCCCGAAAATCCTAGGACCGGCCCTGCCTGGAGGTACTGCAATACCTGGTTGATGGGTGGATTGGAAAACGAAATGTGTATGGTGGCTTTGTGTTCACAAATGTGGTCTTTTGAAACCATACTGCTTACGTTTTATAAGCATATAAGCAGTGGACATTGAAATGGGTCCTTTCTGGGCCCTGTAGTTATGTCCTTAACTTTTCAGGCAAAAATACTTGTTGATTTCTGAATAATGACTGTAAAAGCGTTAAGTTCACCATGTTCCTGCTTACATTTTCCATGCTTTATTAAATTTTTCATTCCTTATGAGTGTTTGCTTTTTCCAGGATGTTGTTACCTTTTCTTTTAGGCAGCATATTGCTCTTGCCTAGTGTGTAATTTGAATTGAGTTGCATCCAGTTATTTATAGCAGGTCAAATTGGATTGTAGCTGAAGGCAGTATGAGTTTCTCTCAGTGGGGCAGTATGGTGTTCAGTGAGGGAGCAGATGTATGTAGCACTGGGGGCAGAACTGCTAAATTTAGAACTGGGGAACCAGGTTCAGCCTTCATGAACAGTCCCCCAGACCACTCTCCTGAGGGAGCACATTCCCATGCCAGACCTTAGAAGGCACCAGAAAAGCCCTGGTGTGTTAGCACCTGCAGGTGGACCCTAGCAGTGGCAAGTGTGGGTTCACCTTGAAGGCTTGCCCACCACAATCCATACTGAAGTTCACCTCCAGTCTAGTGGGTAGGCCTACGAAGTAGCAGACCCTAGAGCAACAGTGACTATGTCACTGAGGTCACAGGACCCCTGAGAAGAGATGGCTCTAGGGCGGTGCGACTGATGTGACCGCAACGGGTGCTGACTTTGAGTGGGGGCGTCATATATTATAGTTTTAAAAGCACTTGCTGCCTCCTTCCTGGCCGCCAGCTATTTTCGGCAATAATAAAAATGACATGATAACTCTGATGAATAAACTTCTTCCTAGAGCGAGATCGGAGATTTGTCTAGTGGAAGTTTTGACTCAAGGAAAGATAGCGCAGAGGGTTAATGTGCCTGCTGCATAGAAAATGTACCAGACCCATCACAAAGTGCACATATTGTAAATAGGTCAGTGCGTTACTGCTTTTGTCAGTGAGATCCTTTTGCTACTTGCAGTTTATAAGTTAAAATCCTAACAAAGAACAGTGAGCTATTAACTTTCATCTAAGAGCTGCATACAAACTGCAAGGTATAAACTAGAGCGTTATGGTTTTTTCTCTAATCCTTTGATTATCCTAATGTTGCAAAAAGTGTTATTTTTGATACAAATCAATAATGATTTTTAAAGAGAACCCCCAATCATGGTATTGAATTTTAAATTCTGAGTTTGTGTTTCTCCAGGCCAATCACTATTAAACTATACTGTCTACTTGTATGGTTATCATGTGACTCCTACACCTTGTAGTCCTTTGTCTTATGTAACATTTCCTATACAGTCATTTACACACGTAAAATTGATTGTCTCTGTGTATATTGCTGACAACAGAAACTCCATGGCTCGGAAACAAATGGCTCGTGCTTCTGCTTTTTAGCATTTTTGGGACATTCTGTGATTAAAATAAATTCACAAAGTGGAATATGTTTCTAATGTCAATAGCTCATATTAATCATTAAATAATCATGTGGATCCATTGGTTGAATTACATAACATAATAAGCTGTAACTGGTCAGTGAAATGCCACACAAATACTAAAGATTGGGATGTTTTGCGCATCCTGGCCACACCTCTAACTCCGCCCACTGATCCAATGCTCAGGTTATTCCCGCCCCCTCTGATTCTCCGCCCACAGTTCCCCTACTTTTTTTTCCCCACTTCGACCACTGCATGCAACATGAGAGCAGGCAGAGCTTGGCCTGAGCGAGCTTTTTTAGTGCTTGCTCAGGCACAGGGAGTCTGTGCTGCTTCTTCAACCCGGCTGTCCAATACAGCTGCGTTGGAGAAACCTAAGACGACATGCACAGTTAGTAGTGCACATCACTCTGCATCATTGCCATGGCCCGGCCCTGCCCATCCCCACATATGCAGGCTCAGCCAGCAGCTTAAAAAGAAAACGATAATAAAATATTATTTGATTTTTCAGCTGCTGGCTCTCAACCAGTGGGACGACGCTCCTCCGCCATTGCGGAAGAGCAGCAGCTGCATTTAACAGCTTTCTTTCAGTTAATTGCCGGAAAATGTGATGCACTCAATCATAAGAACGTTGTTACACTGTCTGACACATGGTCATGGATTGGCGCATTGCACTAGCCGTCCTCTGTAATCTTTCAAGCTTTCACCGCATATGTTCAAGAATTGCTTCATACAAACTTGGTATAATATTTATTGTTAGTAATAAAGCAAGAGTTCCATAAGCATTTGCACAAACCATCAACCCTCAGCTTGATATTCCTGCCTCTGCGTACCACAGACACTCAGCTGCAGCAGCACAAGATGGGAAGATTTATTTGCCCATGCGCAGCAATCATTTTCATTAACAGCGCGCTTGCACACCTTCCTCTGGGGGTTGAACTTCATAGGTTAGGATAAGTATTGGAGAGATCAGACATGTAATAGAGTCATATATTGCTAGCTGAGCTCGCCATATTAAGAAGCGGAAACCCCATTGGTAATGAAACTTATTCTAACATGTTAACGCATGCTTCTCTTTGCTAGTGAAACTAATGTTGATTGAAGAAGGAATACCATGAATTTTGGTACAGCTGCCACACAAGCTCCTATTTGTGTATACAAAAGTCCAGCACTGCTATTCTGTTTTAGTGTGATCCTTGTATTGATTTACTTATATAATACAATGATCTATCTAACATGCAGTTGCTTTTTATTCATTTCCTCTGTTCATTTAGAAAAACTAATTTATATTTCTTTCATGTTTTTCCGATTTAGAAACAAAATAAAGGCATGCTTAAAACAGAGAAGAGAATTTTTCATGAAACTTTTACATGCTTGCACATGAAGTATTACCATGGTATGGTTCCTATTATACATTTTACATTGCACTGTAGATGCAATAATATAGGTGTCATAATCAGCACTTTAAAACCTCATGTAAGTGCTTGTCTCTCAAACATTTGAGGGAGGTGGGGTGGTGGGTATGGGAGCCTGATGAGCCAAAATGATAGACGTGTATTAGCCAGGCTCTTGGCTGAAGCCCCACAAATCTGCTACTGTCTGTACTATAAAGCTACCATATGAACCATATAAAATGATATTTTCCTCCCAGCACTGTGTTGAGCTGTGGTGTCTTAATCTTGCTCCTCCCTGGTGTCAGGGAATTAGAGAATGGTGGTACCAGACCAGGCTTTGTTCCCAGCTGGGGTGGATGGAAGAGGCAAGAGCCGGTGGACTAACAGCTGAGCCCTGCCTGAAGAATAGTGAAAGAGGCGACATTGGTGCTGTGAAGGGTACCTTGGACTCCTGACCCACAGCAGAGAGGACTCACAAGAGATGAGACCTAGGGATCACACTGAGATGTGAATGGCAGAGCCAAAGACTTAAAGCTGCTTCTGGGCCCCTCCATGCAATAGTACCTGATTTGTTGGTGTTGACCATGGGTGCAAGGTAGTCAGGACAACTGTTGCTGCACATGAGCTTCTCAGAGATTCAGCTGGCAGAGGCATGGGGCTGTGCATGTGCAGCAGTGTGCACCGTAGGTCAAAAATATCCCAGTCAGGTGATCACAAGAGGGGAACAGGCAAATAAGCTGAGAGACCTCTCTTTCCAGTTCTGGAGATTAACGAGGGTGACATAGAACGTCTGTGTAGAGTTGGAGTGAGTGGCATTTCTTTTTGACCTGATTAATGCGCGTTTACTTCTTTTTGAACTTCTTTTATTATTGTTCCTTGCACTTTAAGGGGCCAGATTGGTGGGAAAAATCTTGCTGTGTTCACTGTCAATAGTCTTTCATCCATTGATACTAGTTGCCTCGGTCTGGTGGTGCTCTAGTTTTCAGCAAGGCCACATGATATTATCCTGCATATCTTTACAGACCAATTAAGGCACTATACATCAACACAGGTTCATTTGTTCTTCAGCATTTGGCCATGTTTTACTGTGCCAGTAGGGAGCTTAGGTCAAACAACCGTGAGCTGCTTCTTGTCCCCAGAATCAAGATAGCTAGGAATGAACGTCCATCTTTTACCTATCTCACACTCAAGCTTTTGAACACTGCCTGCAAGCCTTAGAATGGAGGACAATTTCATGAGTTTCAGGAAAAAACTAAAGCCCTATCTTTTTACCTAATCTTTCTTTTAGTCATTTGAATTCACTTACTCCAAACAGTCCGATAGTGCTGGGAAGCCTGTTGTTCGGGTAGCCATGCACTTTATAAAACTGGTGAAAAGAATAGAAAATATTGTGGGCCAAGAAGGTGGTGGTCCGACTACCAAAAAAAGACCTACCTGGGTGGGGGCTTGACAGTTCCCAAAATTGACTGCAGCCATGGCAGCCCACACCTGGTGATGGATACATGCAGGATAATTAACATGAGAGCCACTGCACAACTGTCCTTTTGTTTTCTACCCTGTGACTTGGAAGAAGGTAAAATATGATGAAGTTGTGAAAGACTATGCTTGTGGTTCCTCCTCCGTGTCGGTTGAAGTAAGTGATGACAGAGATCTCACATATCAGTAATATATAAGAAGTACATTTATTGCAGCACAGAAGATAACAGGTCTGTAACCTATCTGGCTAAAGCATAAACTGCCAGATCGTGGAACAGAGACAAGCATCATAGGTAGAACGTTTAAACAATCTAGAAGGCTAACACAGAGTAAGCTAAGTAGAATACAACATATCTACTCCCCTTAGACAATAAAGGAAATAAACAGAAAACAGAAGAAACAAAAGAGTAAAAGAACCATCAGTGAATGTAATCATCCAAGTAAGCTGGAGGGTGACGGGAGCGAGGACTCCTCAGACTGACACCTTGAGGAGCTAAGAGAACAGGGACAGAAACAGAGGAAACAGCAACAGGAGCATCATCAGGAAGAGTAGTTGAAGTATCACTACACAAAGAAGTTGAAGCATCACCACTACCCACCTCCCCCCGTACATGAGGTGGAGAAGAAACATCAAAATTGTGAGAAGATAATAAGTAACCATTGCAGCTCTTATCGCACAAGTTTGCAGATACTCCTTTATAAACAATCCCACCTTTAGAAACATTTCCACTTTTAGAAACATTCCCACCTTTCTGGTAAAGAGCCACTCTCCTGTGGTTCCACTTCTCACCGTTGTCAAGTAAGACATAATGGGGAAAAGCTTTCTTAACTGAAAAAGGACCTCTGAACTTGGTAAGACCTTTTGAATAACGTCCAGGTTTGACTTTGACAAGATCACCAGCTGAGATTGGTGAAGAAGTCAAGTTAGGGGGAGAAGACAAATTGTCAGGATGTCTCAACCAAGAGGGAGTCAACCTCGATATTGGAGGACGACCACGCATCAGCTCAAAAGGAAACTTTTCTCCATGCTTGTGAGGGGTTGAGCGATATGCCCACACAAGTTCTTGAACATGCTCATTCGAGAAGCAACCAGACGCAACACACATTTGAATCACGCCCTTAACCAGACGATTAACCCTCTCACACAAACCATTGCCTTCAGGATTGTATAGACACGTGCGATGATGTTCTATACCACAATCCCGAACAAAAGAAGCCATTTTGGCAGATGTCAATTGAGTGCCGTTGTCAGTAATCAACACTGAGGGAAAACCCTCTTCAACAAAGACACTCTTTAAAAAGGCAATAGTGGAGTCAGTAGTGATTTCTTTCATAAAGTGAACAGTCAACCACTTAGAATAGCAATCAATTACTACAACAGCAAAACGCTGATTGGTAGGCAATTCACTCATTGGACCAATGAAATCAAGGCAAATACTGTGCCAAGGTAGACTTTTAAAGGAGATGTTCCCAATAGATTGAGAGTCTACGATTTTGAGGCGTTTTTCCCCTTCTTTACAGAAACTACACTTAATCACACATTCTACAGCATCAGAGTCAATCAGAGGCCACCAAAAATTTTCCTTCACACGTCTTTGAGTGAGGGTCTGCCCTAAATGACCTTCGTGGGCTAAGTTAAGAATCTTATTCCTTAAAGAATGAGGAGGAATAAATCGATCACCTCTCATTAGGACATTCTTGCTAGACAACGATAACTCATCTAAAACTCTAAGAAAAGGCCTAACAGAGGGTTCAACAGTACTTTCTCTTCTTGACCCTTTGATAACAAGATCGACTACAGCTTTCAAGACTGAATCCTCCTCCATGCCTTTAGACCATTCTTCTGCAGAAAAAGAACCTTCTCCCAAAAATAAAACATCTTGTAAGCAAGCAACAGCAGTATCATCTTCTGAGAAACTTGGTGACCCAATAGACTGTACCGGAAGACGAGACAGGCAGTCTGCCTGGATGTTCTTCCAGCCATGAACAAATTCTACTTTAAGTTGATAGTCTTGAAGACGAGAGGCTAATCTGGCCAACCTGGGTGAGCCTTTATCAGTACCTCCAGGAGCCAAAACATTGAGCAGAGGTTTGTGATCTGTGCGAAGAACAAACCGAGAACCCCACAAGTAAGTTCTAAAATAGTTTACACCCCAAGCTGCCGCAAGAGCTTCTCGTTCAATAACTGAGTAATTTAATTCAGACACAGTCAAAGGTCGGGATGCAAAAGCTATAGTTCTCTCCGCCCCACCATATTTTTGAAGGAGAACAGCACCTAGGCCAATTCCACTTGCATCTACCATCAAAATGGAAGAGCGACAGGTGTCAAACGGAGTAAGAACATTGGCGGACTTAAGTTCAAGTTTGATCGCTTTGAAACAAGAATCTTGCTCACTAGACCACAAGAACCTAGCCCCCTTCTTTAACAAACACCTCATGGGAGCAGTTTTGGTTGAGAAATCTTTAATGAATTTAGCATAAAATTCGATCAGCCCCATGAAAGATCTCAGCTGCTCCTTGTCAGCAGGAGGAGGAGCTAACTCGATGGCTTCCAATAAATTTTTCTTCGGTTTAATACCCTCAGCAGACAAGCAATAACCTAAGTATTCAACTTCCTTGACCAAGAATGTACATTTCTCTTTACGCAGAGTGAGTCCCGCCTCAGCTACTCTGCACAAAACACTTCGTAAGACACTGTTGTGTTCCTCAAGAGAATCCCCAAAAATCAGGATATCGTCCTGAAAGTATATTACTTTGTCTAGACCCTTAAATACCTCGGCAACCATGCGCTGGAAAACACTCGCAGCTGATATTAGCCCAAAAGGTAGACGAGTGAATTGAAAAGTCCCCTCTCCAGTAACAAACGCTGTCAAATGTTTGGAAGCATCCTCTAAACGAATCTGGTGATAAGCATGTTTCAGATCTAACTTACTGAAAAATCTTGCACCTTTGAGAGTGGAAATCAATTCTCCAATATTAGGCAACGGGAACACATCAGCTACTACACACTTGTTCAACGAGCGCAAATCCACACAGAACCTAATCTTGTTGTCAGGCTTCTGAGAAATCACAACAGGGGAAATCCAAGGTGAAGCCTCTACAGGCTCTATAATGCCCCCTTGTAACATTTCTTCCAAGACAGATTTTACTTCCTTACGCAAAGCGAAAGGCACCCACCTTGCTTTATGCTGAACAGGAATACTGCCTTCTTTCAACATAATACGATGTGAGTACCCCTGCAACTCACCCAACTGTTCTCTGAAGACATTGATATAAGTGGAAAGAATATCGTCAACAGTGAGATTGTCTACAATCATGACAGGTTCTTCAGCCCTTGGATTTACAACAATGTGTAGGTCATACTGATGAGAACGACCAAGAATGGCAGGACCATCAACAGATATGTAAACTTTACCCCAAGTGGATCTGTTTTTGAAAACAATCTTCCCTTCAAAGTAACCAAGGAGATCGATTTTCTCTCCCTGATACCCAGAGGGAAAGATGTCACACTCTTTGAGACACCTATCACCCCACACACTCTTTAATAAGGACACAGGAATGATGGTCCACTTTGAACCAGTGTCTACCATTAGACTGACTGACTTATCGTCATTAATGAAATCAGCTTTAGGAACTTGTTCTCTTTTTCCTAGACAAGAACAAACTGAATCACACAGAACAAGAATTTTGTTCACATCACGCTTTAGCTCACTAATCTCATCCATAACCGTTACTCTTGAATTAGATTTGTTTTTGCACATCTTGGCAAAATGTCCAAGCTTACCACACCGCAAACACTCCTTGTTATTTGCAAAACAAAATTTTGCTTCGGAAGAATGTGAATAACTACCACATCTTGAACACATTTTGGAGTGAGGCTTATTAGAGTGTTGATGTGAGACATTTTTCTTTTGTAGCACATAACCTTTTTTTCTTACAATAGCGATGGCAGCCGCTTCACAGTCACTGTCATCACTATTGGCCAATTTATGGGAAATTTCAGCAACCTTTGACTCTAACCCACTTTTCTGTAGTTCCTTCATGCACTTTTCGCTTTCTTCAACTACTTTGGCTAATTCAATCGCCACTTTCAAAGTAGGGTTTTTAGCAGCCCATAAACGTTCCTGTATTTTGCGATTATTCGCCTGCACTATAAGTTGATCTCTAATCAGTTCATCTGCCATATGTCCAAAGTTACATTTAACGGACAATTCGCGCAAACGCGCAACAAAATCATCGATGCTCTCATCCTCAAGTTGTTTGTTCTTATAGAATTTATATCTCTGTAAAACTAAATTCTCTTCTTTTCCAAATCTTGTCTCGAACCTTGTGACTGCTTCTTTAAACTCATCTAAAGATGAGGATGATTCGGAAGATAAAACTTGTGGCAAAAATTTGAAAATGCGCTGTCCCTCCTTTCCCAAAGTTGTCATGAGAAGTGCTTTTTTTCTTTTGGCCGAAAAATCCTCTCCATCTAACGTTTCTATATAATTATTGAACATTGCAATCCAATCTTCCCATGCGGTAGATGGATTTCCGGGTTCACTGAGGAATTGAGGAGGAAGAGTAACATTGATTGGCTGTGCCATATTTGGAACTATGAATTATATGCCCACAAAAATCCTCAATCAAATGTAAGGACAGTACTCTGTGAAAACGATTTAAAATAAATAATAAAGTCACAGTTGAGGTGGATTTAACAAGTCATGAAATACTCCGATTCTATGTCAGGACCGGAGGCTTCAGATTATGCTTTTCTCTCTCCGCTGTTTATTAACAGAAAACACATAGCAGCCAGAAAAGCAAAACTTGTAAAGGATATGCTATACCACTCAACACTGGGATAAACATATCTCCAAAAAACATCAAACACATGGGATAAACTACAACTCCCATCAGTCCATAAACATAGTCCTTCCATAGTGTCCACTGCGCTAAGGTAGGGCATCCATCTTGTGATCCCATCCTCTTTCTTCGCTGCTACGCAGCCAGTTAAGTGCCTTCCCTGTTCTCTCCCTCGTTTTTGGGTGTAGTGAGAGCGTTTTGGGGTTTGGTACTGCGTGTGTTATTGCAAATTGTGTGGGCTCTTGTTGTGGGGGTTTTCAAAGGTTTTGTTTCCCTTGCAGAGCCCGTGTTTCTTGCCTTTGTCGCGGGGACGTTTCGCCCCTGACGCGACTGTCCCCGGAATTGCGGCTCGTTTTGCTTGCCGCTAGAGGGCCCTGCCGCGTCTCGTTCTCCTCAGCGCGTCTTTCCCTTCATCGGGAGCCGCGCTGAGGAGAGCGATCGCGCCAGAGCCTTCGACTGCTGCCCCACCGTGACGCCCGACCAGGGTTGTACTGCCCCAGTATCTTGACGCCCGTTTGTGGGTCTGTACTTGCGGTTTTACCGCGCTGACGCCTGCGGGCGGTATTTGGTTCAGCACTTGCCGATTTTACTCGGCGTCATTTGCATATTTGTTCTGTGAGCGCGCTGGGGGGCGGCTTGAGACCCGGTCTTGTTTAAGAGGGTCAGCGCGTTCAGAGGGGTGCTGCCTCTTGCTGTCTGGCGTGCCAGATATTCAAAGCCTTTGCTAACCTCTGGTTAGCCCACACTGCTGGTGCCTGGGCCAGTCTAAAACCTCATTCCCCGCCCTAAAGGACTTAGTCATGGCAGAGGGATATTATGTGGAGGAGGAAACCCACCAATACTTGGGGGATGACGAATTTTATGAAGCTGTAGATCAGTCCATCTATAGGTGTGTACAGGAGATCGTGGGGCCTATGGAGGATAGACTCTCGGCCCGCATTGTGGAGGAGTGCACTAAATTGGCCTCTACGGTACCGGGTACCCAGGGTTCTGCCCCTGCCACTTCTGAGATTAAACCACCTGCCCCCAAAAAGGTATGCAGGGATAGTGGCTCCGGAGGGTCGCAAGGGGTGGATAAGGACGCCTTTGAACGCCTCCGGGATGCGTTCCTGGCTAAGGCAACGGAGCCTGACACCCCTGCGTCGCTCCCAGCCCCGGGCCCTTCGGGGTCGACCGCGACAGCCCCTTCCTCCCCGGGAGGGCTCTCCCCGGCGGACACGGATGACGACGAAGATTCAGTGCGCTCGTGGCGCCCGTCCGGATCAGCGGCGGAGTTGCCTCATGACGCCTCAGGTATGCTTGACCCGGACGATATTATCCATCCGAGGTCGGCAGCCTGGGCACCGGGCGACAAAGTCGCGAAGTTCGTGGCGGGACGTCTGCGCAAGCCACTGGAGCAGGAGGCACGTAGTTGCCTCAGGGGAGAGTGTCCGCGGCCTTCACTGGAGGGCAAGGTGGCCCTGACCCCTGAGTTAGACGGGAAAATGGCTACTTTTATGGCAAAGTTTGTTAAGGACCCGCGAAAAGGCATTGACCGTTCCTGGCGGTCATGCCAAGACAAGCTTTTAGATACAATAGGCCCCTTAACGAAGATCCTCGACATGGCGGAGGAGGCCAAAGTTTCCGGTTCCACAATTTCACCGGAAGTTCTCTCTAATTGGGCTCAGAGGGCAGTGATATTTTTGGGCAACGCTAATTGCGCCCTTTCAACAGAGCGTAGACGCTCGCTGCTCATTAAGTTAGATCCTAAATTGGGAGACCTGGCCTCGTCAGAGGCGGGAGCAGTAGCGCAGGGCGGCCTATTTGGAGATCCATTCATAAAAGAACTGGGGAAATTTGTCTCCACCTTTTCATCCCTAGACAGAGCACAGTCCACCATAAAAAGGGTGTTTAACCAGCGTTTTTCCCGGGGGGCCGGCCGTGGAAGGGGCCTCACGTCCGGCCGTGGTGGACAGAACCAACCAAATAAGGGTCAAGGCTCCGGCAGGGGTCAATACAACTCCTCGGCTAATTACACTAACTTCTACCCCTCCAGGGGTCAACGCTTCAGAGGAGGCCGCGGCGGCTTCAGGAATGACGCACACAACAACAATTCTCACGGTGAGTGTAATCCCGGCGGACCAGGTCCAGATTGGGGGGAGACTGGCCTGCTTCCAGGAGGCCTGGTCAGCACTTACGAAGGACGCGTGGGTTCTTCAGACAGTGCGTGGGTTCCACATAGAATTTTACGATCACCCGATTCAATTAAGGGATCCACGGCCCATTCTTTTTTCCCAAGGGGATGCCCGGTTGATCGACGAGGAGGTCTTGGCTCTGTGCCAGAAAGGCGCCATCTGTCGTTCAACACGGCATCCTTCAGGTTTCCGCAGCAACATTTTCCTGGTGGAAAAGACGGATGGCGGCAAGAGACCGGTGATAAATCTCCGAGAGTTCAACGGTTGGTTGGTTTACAACCATTTCAAGATGGAGGGGATCCATCTTCTCAGGGACGTCCTACGGGCGAACGACTGGATGGTCCGTTTGGACCTGAAGGACGCTTACTTGGTAGTGCCCATCCACCCGCCTCACCGTCGGTTCCTGCAGTTCCTCTGGCGGGACCAGGTTTACGAGTTCACAGCCCTTCCTTTCGGACTCTCCTCGGCCCCGTGGTGTTTCACCAAATTGTTACATCCAGCGGTGGAGGTCCTTCGGAGTCAGGGCATCCGAATGATCGTCTATCTAGACGACATCCTTTTAATGGCGCAATGTCCCAGCAAGCTGATTCTTCAGCTCAACCAAACGATAACGTTATTGCAAGGTCTGGGTTTCATCGTCAACAAGGACAAGTCTGTCTTGACGCCTTCCCAGAGGATGGTGTTCCTGGGGTTCCTAGTGGACTCGGTGCAGGCTTCCCTCAGTCTGCCATCACGGAAGATGGCCAAGATCAGGCACGAACTCCGGCAGACGATCGCCAAGGAGCGCACGTCTCTGCGTCAGATCGCCAGGGTGGTGGGCCTCCTCTCGTCCTCCATCCAGGCGATCTTTCCGGGTCCGCTTCATTATCGGGCCCTTCAGCGCCTCAAGGCGTACCACCTTCGGAAAGGTCTATCTTACGAACAGTTGGTCCCATTGTCCGAAGAGGTAAAGGAGGAGATGTCCTGGTGGCTCTCCCACATGGAGGCCTGGAACGGCCGGGCGATTTTCGGGTCGGTTCCGGATCTAGTAATAGAGTCGGACGCCAGCAGATCTGGTTGGGGCGCCCGTTGCGGCGATTTCTCCACAGGCGGAGGCTGGTCGTCAGAGGAGCAGCGTCTCCATATCAATTGTCTGGAGCTCCTCGCAGGTTCTTTCGCGGTCCGTTGCTGGACCAAGGATTCAGCGTCATCGTGCGTCCTTCTACGGATGGACAACATCTCAGCGGTGCGCTATGTCAATCACCTGGGCGGCCCTCGGTCCAAAGCCTTGGCGAATTTAGCAAAGGATTTTTGGGACTACTGCCTAGCCCACCAGGTCTCGGTGACAGCAGAGTACCTACCGGGTCGAGCAAACCAGGTGGCGGACTGGCACTCGAGGTACCTGCGGGACTCGAGTCTCTGGAAGTTGGACACACAGGTGTTCCATTGGCTACAGACCATTTGGGGCCCGTTCTCGGTGGACCTGTTTGCGTCCCGTCTCGACTTCCAGTTACCAAGGTTTTTCAGCTGGAGGCCGGATCCTCTAGCGGTGGCCACGGATGCGTTCCTTCAAAACTGGAGTCAGGAGCGCCCGTATGCTTTTCCACCTTTTTCAATGATAATGAGGTCGGCGGCCCTTCTTCACCGCCAGCAGGCGGAGGTGGTGATGGTGACGCCGTGGTGGAGGTCGCAAGTTTGGTTTCCGGTTCTTCTGGAACTTTCTTGGGATTTTCCAATCCTACTCCCCCGGCTCCCTCATCTTCTTCTCAATCCAGACGGGGACCCACATCACCTGATAGTGCAGGGTTCTCTCCGCCTCATGGCATGGAGGCTTTCCGGAGACGCTGGTCGCTCCCTGGCCTTTCGGGAGCAGCTGACTCCTTTTTGGCTAAAGCATGGGCCAGCAGTACCACGAAGAGATATAGATCAGCGTGGTCCAGGTGGGTGCGTTGGTGTCTTCGACTGGACCTGGATCCCCTGGTCGCAGGAATCGTTCACGTACTGAATTTCCTGGCGGATCTAGCGACTAGCGGTTTGGCCTATCGAACGATTAATGCCGTTCGCTCGGCGATTTCGGCGGCACATGAACAGATAGACGGTGCCCCGGTTGGGGAACATCCCCTGGTGTGCAGGCTCCTTCGGGGGGTACGTCTTGATTTGCCCCCGGAGCCAAGGTATTCTGTCCTTTGGGACGTTAATTTGGTCCTGAACCTTTTCCTTTCTTGGCAACAGAATAGATATCTTTCTCTGAAAGAACTATCGGCAAAATTGGCCATGCTATTGTGCCTGGTGTCGTGTCGGAGGGTGTCCGATGTACGTGCTTTGGATATCTCAGCGAGAGTGTTCTCTCCGGATGGAGTTACCTTCACGGTGGGTCGTCGAACGAAGTCCGCAACGAGATCTATATCTTACCCGGCCTTCGTGGACGTTCCCAAACTATGTGTGGTCCAGTGCCTAAAAGCATACGAAGATATGACTTTAGAACTTCGTCCTCCGGGCGAACAGCAGCTCCTGATCGCACTGCGAAAACCGCATAAGGCGGTATCCTCTCCCACCATAGCCCGTTGGGTACGGTGGATATTGCAAGAGGCTGGCATTGATACCAAGCAGTTTGGAGCTCATTCGGCCAGAGGTGCTATGGCCTCGAAAGCTTTCTCCTTGGGAGCACGTTTGGAGGACTTAATGCGTGCTGCAGATTGGTCCTCGGATTCCACTTTCAAACGGTTCTATTTCAAGCCAGTGGTGGATATTGCGAGTTTGGTGGTCGGTCAGCTTTAAACAAGCATAATCTGAAGCCTCCGGTCCTGACATAGAATCGAAATTTGCCTAGCATAGTAACGGTAAGTTTCAATTCTATTAAGGACACGGAGGCGAGGATTATCCCACCCACTCTCCGGCGGAGATCCCTCCCCGTATTGGTGTAAGTAAAGATTCTTTGAAGTACTTGCTTCTAACGTATTGGTGTAGTAACAACACTTGAAGTGCTTGCTTCTGACGTGTCGGCATATTTATTGTTTCTTGCCTTGTTCAAGTCACTTATGAACGTTTGCGGCGCTGACGCTGTTGTTTTCCTTCCAGGTAACGAATCTAAACAGGATCGTGGTTGATTTGGCGTGACTCGCGCGAAGAAAGAGGATGGGATCACAAGATGGATGCCCTACCTTAGCGCAGTGGACACTATGGAAGGACTATGTTTATGGACTGATGGGAGTTGTAGTTTATCCCATGTGTTTGATGTTTTTTGGAGATATGTTTATCCCAGTGTTGAGTGGTATAGCATATCCTTTACAAGTTTTGCTTTTCTGGCTGCTATGTGTTTTCTGTTAATAAACAGCGGAGAGAGAAAAGCATAATCCTCGCCTCCGTGTCCTTAATAGAATTGAAACTTACCGTTACTATGCTAGGCAAATTTCGATTCATTTAATTATATTATGCAGCTGGTCCGCATTCAAAAGTACTTCACCTGAATCGGTAGTCTTTAAAGTAACTGACACCTCCTTTATACTATGGGATATACTGGAGAAGAGCGCGCTTACTATTGATGGGATGAGAGATGAGAGAATAATCAGATGAATGGCCGAGCAGAATCCAGTTGTACACTGAAAATCCAGACGCAGTACTCTCTCAGACCATCGAAAGCCGATATGCTTTCCGAAAGATGGCCGCCAAGGTCAGATGTCACGTCAGCATCAAACGTCACACGTTTGCCCTTGTGCTGACGACGGGAGACATCAACTCGTTGGCATGCCGGGTGTGGGAGATTCTTAGTTGTTAGGAGACAAGTAAACTCACCGCGGAGCAGTTGCTACGGCAACACAGGAATGACGTCAGGAGATCCGGGCAACGGCATTACCAACACCGAAGAAAATGGAAAAATGGAATTTTCTTCGTTTTTCGTCGTACCACTCGATGAGAGGACCGAAGGAATGTCACACTCTTTTACTGCTTGACACGCCGGGTTTTTCAGGAAACAGAGCGCCGTACTTCCGTAAAATTCAATTTCAGCTGCAAACCAGAAGACTTGAGAAATGGCCAGAAGCATCCACAGCCAAGTCGCCAAATGAAGTAAGTGATGACAGAGATCTCACATATCAGTAATATATAAGAAGTACATTTATTGCAGCACAGAAGATAACAGGTCTGTAACCTATCTGGCCAAATCATAAACTGCCAGATCGTGGAACAGAGACAAGCATCATAGGTAGAACGTTTAAACAATCTAGAAGGCTAACACAGAGTAAGCTAAGTAGAATACAACATCGGTCTAGCCTTATCCCTCATGGTTGACTCATGTTTGACTGATCCAACCATGATCAGAGACAGAGTGCCCCTGGGCACTCAACAAAGAAGGTACCAGGATAGGCCCTCTGTGACACATTAACAAGCCCGCAGCAGCTCTACAAAATGGCATGTCTCTGGCAGAGTCTCGGCATAGAAAGAACCAATAATTCCAGTGGAAATAAACAATCAGTCCTTTGCAATCAGAATGGGCTGCTGGGAGGCTAGTCCGGGAACAGCCAGAATGATAAAAGCTCCTGACACTTGTTAGAAACGGGATCCCTGGCTGGCCAGGGTTTTCGCCAAAGTCAGTCAGAGACCACCACTCCTAAGTCAGGGCAAGGGAGTTACACGCCAAGATAACCCCTGCTCACCCTCTAGGTAACGTGGCGCGAGCAGCAAGGCTAAACTTGGAGGCGATGTGAGTTAAGTATTTGCGCACGCACCCCAGCAACAACTCCCAAGGCCCACCACAAAGGAAACTCCACACCAGGTTATATAAAAATAGCCTTTGTATTATAATAAAAACACATTAGATAAAACACATACTGTTACAGTGTGCCAACAGGCACGGGCAGAATTTACAAGGGATTATGTACAGGACAGGGCCACCTGGACCACTGTCAGGGGTATGCACTAGAACTTAGCACTTGTAGAAATAATAACTCTGTAGGAATAATACTCAGCACATAAATCATATAATGACTTTAGCATCAAAATAGCGCATGTAGCACACAACCAGGACTGCCTGGTAAAGGGTAAATACCTCCTACGTAACCCTAACCACTCTAGGAAAATCACGCAGGGAACTAGGACCTTAGGATCAGGACCTATGGAAGGAAAAGCAATCACCTAAGCATCAACACATAGCAAAGGGAAAGAGCAAAACACATGATGCATCAACACATTCAGAGGTGTAAGGAAGGAAAACACACATTGGCACATAAACCACAAATGCACCAGAATCCCACTAGCCACAACCTGTGGCAGCCCCTAGGCCAACTGGCCTCGCAAGGGCTGTAATGTCCTGAGTCCCAATGTCAGGCAGGCTGCGCAGGCAGCCAAGAACACAAGCCTAAACGTGGCAGTTGCCCACAAAGTGTGGGCAACTGGTGTAGGAAATGATAGGGCAACGTTGGAGCCTCATGGGCTCAAGAACCACAACTGTGGTACTGCTGAGCCTCTCTGGGCTGGTGGACAAATGCGGGCGATGAGCCTCTCTGGGCTCTGAGCAAGAACTGGCCCTCCTGAGCCTCTCTCAGGCTCTAAAAACGGGAATGGGCACTCGAGCCTCTTGGGACTCGCAAAGCAAATGGCACCCTCCGAGCCTCTCTGGGCTCGCAGAACGAATCTGGGCTGTGAGCCTCGCCGGGCTCTGAACAAGGACTGGCCCTCCTGAGCCTCTCAGGGCTCGTCACTGAGGTGGGCGTGGAGCCTCGTGGGCTCGAACACAGGAATGCCCCTGAGCCTTCTCTGGGCTCGCAAAATAGATATGTACTGGAGCCTCTCGGGGCTCAAGGAACAATGGGGCCGAGTCTGAGCCTCTGCGGCTCGCCAAACAAGAAATGGCCTCAGAGCCTCTCGGGGCTCTACACACTAATTGCCCCCAGGAGCCTCGGGGCTCCAATCACCAAAAATGCGGGGTCGTTGGGAGTCCCTCACGGGGGACTCGGAACAAAGGGGAAGGGCCCATGAGCCTCCCTGGGCTCGAACACTACTGGGCCTCTCTCAGGCCCGTGCACTGCAGGAGAGGGGCGGGCACCGGCAATGTGCCCCGACGCCCTCCTCCCTGCACTCGCTCTCCCGGCCCCACTCACCGGCTCTCTGCTTCTCGGCGGCTCTACTGGGGCCGCGGGCGGGGCTCCTCTTCTCCCTGGGGAGCCTCGGCCAGACGCGGCAGGCTGCTTCCTGCTTCTCCGGTCCTCCCAGCAGCCAATCACCGCGCAGGTCGCTCGGCGAGCCTCCCGCTGCCTAAAACAATGGCAGACCGGCTCCCGGGTGACATCAGCGGCTGCTCCTTCGGCGTCTCCTCTGACCTGGGGCTGCGGCGGTGATGCGGGACGGAAGAGGGGTAGACTCCCTCGTTTAAAGTAAATCACGGACCTGGGCAAAATAAGAGGCGGCAAAGGAGCGGGGTGGCACCCGCGCCGCTCGATCACCACACGGGGTGATAGGATGCCGGGTGGGCACCGACCACGGTACACAAAGCGCTAGCAGCGCTAACAGCGAGGAGAAGGCGCTCCCAAGCGCCAGAGGACAAAATAAAGCGCTCACAGCGCTAGGGGCCAAATGAAGCGCTCTCAAGCGCTAGCCAAAGGGGGTTCCTGCTCTTCCAGCTCAATTAGGCACTTCCAAATTGCTGACGTTTGACCCTTTATGTTGTACATGGGTACGTTGATGTGTGGGATGGATGGATCAAGGAATGGCACCATACCCCCACCCCAAAGTTGTAGTTTGTGTAGGGGTTATAAGTTATGGGAGACAGCTGCTTCTGAAGAGGAAGCATGGGGTATGGAGTACTTGGGTGTCTTGAGTTAGTTGTTAAGGTTCTAGTTAAGTTTCAGCAGTACATAGATGAAGGGAGTTTCAAACTTAGAATGCTCCTCTCATTATTTCTCTCATCCAAGTTGCACTCACGGTGACACCCCTGAGGCTCTTATATGTGGTCCCCAACTATCCACACAAGATGGAAGACTGATTCTTTGACACTATTAAAGTGATGCCCTGCAGTTTTCTCTGGGTGGAACCTCTCCAAGAATCTAATGAGGTAAAGATATTAAATCCATGTATGAAGTCAGCCTGGGCATGGCTGATTTTCATCTGTATTATTGCAATGGTCCAATGATTTTTGGGAAGCTAAGTTTGTTTGCATGGTCCCCAATTAATAAGATACTTATGCAGCTCTCCATTCCCCCACTGTGTGCGGGTGGCTATCAAAGGGCACTTGGCAAAATACTTTGCACTGAATAGGTGGGTGTGGAATGATAGCTTGTGAGACCCTGTTGTAGCAAGGCACAGTATTAGGACAGGAGACTAAATTAGAGGGGTTGCACCTATGGGACCTTATTGAAGTTTTTTTTAAATTGGGAGAGGCATGGGAGTCACCCACCTAAAATTCTAGAATGCTCTCTGAGTAGTATGAGTAGTATGAACTTACCCACTTGGAAATCTCAGATCCTTACCCTAGATCAATTCAGGGCCATGTTATCATTGCTTCCATAGTTCAACCCACCCATGATACTAAAATAAACGTAGAACCATTGGGCAATAGCACCAATTTACAGCACTGTGGTGAAGTACCGAAAAAATAATTACAACCCAATAGAGCTATACTTACAAAAAGCCCCAATACCAATTACCAATAATCAGTCAGTTGGCAGTGTAGAAGGTTCAATCATTTATTAAACAAACAAACTCTGCCAGAGGAGCCTCTCGCGACCTAACCCCTCGAGGTCCGCCGAGAAGACAGCTGGCACATTATTAACAGATCACATATATACTGTTGCATTTCGAAACCGTTACCTAAGAAGGAAAAATACAAGCTGGTACAGGTTGGTGCAAAGGAAAGACCGTATATGGAACACAAAGCATCCTTAGTTTAGCTCAGCTCGTTATAGCAAGGTCGAGGAGGGTGTCTCCCTTCTGCCAGCGCTAGGAGAGTCCGCACAGCACCTCCTGTAATGTGCTTATCCATTCTACCCCCACCTACAACCTTGACAGGCCTAACGGGCAGAAGCAGCTGCTGGCTACATTTGTCAGCCTATTTCTCGAGAGAACGACTCTTACTAAATGCAATGGTAGGTTTCCACTAGTGACGCAAGCAGACTAGGCCACTAAATGGCGCTGGTCAGGTTAATCTATATTGCTCCTAAAAGAGGGCAAACGACTTGCATAAGACATGTATCGACCCTTTAACTACTATGTGTGTGTGGTTAATAACACTCGAACATCTTTACTAGACTAACAGATACATCATGCTAATTAATAACTGTTACCATATGTTTTACTAGGCCCAATTCAGATTTCAGTCCCTCAAACCCTCCTTTTAGCGTGATGTAGCTAACTAAGAAAAATACTAATCCTGGAAAACGTCCTCATCAATGGCCATTAACTCACGAATCACCTGCTGGAGCATCTGAGATTTAGAAGGACTGGGAGAAGGGACGATCATGCTGTCAATTTGGTAGCACAATAAGAGCAACATGCCGGACCGCACTGCATGCAAAGGCAGCAAGTAAAGAGGATACCGGCAGCTCCAGCAACTATCATCAATAACTTCCAACCCCAGGTAGACAGAAGCCCCCAAAACCAGCTAGACAGTGACCAGGACCCATTTTCAATGTGCATTTCGGCAGCAATGCGGTGCAACTTCTGGATAACTAAATGGACCGCGGGGGCGGAGTCTGGAATGTAAACACAACAGGAGCTGCCGATCACCCGGCATGCTCCTCCTCGATCGGCCAAGATGACGTCAAGAAGCATCCGGTTCTGAAGAGAAACGAGTCTCGTAGCCTGAAGCTCCTCAGTTATATTTGTCATAATCTCAGTAGTGATATTTATGACATTCTCCACTATTCTGGACAATCGCCTTATCTCCCTACTATTGAATATCGGTCCCCAGAATGGGAGCAAACCCGTAGTAAAATCCGTAAATTGTTGCAAGGAAGTGTCAGTTTGGTCAACTTTAGTCATTCCGAGCTGTCTTCGCTGCCTATTGGAAATCACCTTTGTGTTATGGAGTTGATGTGTTTTGTGATAATCTGATGATGCTATATATACAGGAGGGTATAGAAAGGACAGATAACATTGGCCTGCCCACCCTCGCGGCAACCAGGTATAGGCATTTTCCCCACATACAAAGTACACATTCGGAGGCGTTAACAATGGAGGGCTACTAAAAATCTTCATTCTATATGTATAATTGCAAATGCTATTCCCAACCTGTACATGCCCAATCCCCTGCACACAAAAGAGTGAGGAAGTATTCAAGATAGGGATGGGCAAGACACGTTCACTAGTAACATTTCTGGTAATAAACTGCTGGAAGTACTGAGAATGATCTTTCAACCAAGTACTGTTTTCACTTGCCGTATATAAGTTCATACAGGCCTCTGGATCCAATGATCCCTCCCCCCCATTTCCTGCTGGATCAAACCCTTGGCGTGTTTTAATATAAGCTAAGATCATGTTATAATCTTTTTCTGAATATTGTTTGGGGTTTTCCACATAATGGTTATACATGGCTGAGAACAGTTGGAACCATGCCTCACAACTACCTAAATATGATAATGACAGAGAGAGAAACAAATCATGTTTATGCATAACCAATGGCAGAAGTCCACAAACCCAACAATCGGTCATATTGGTGGTGCTATGGGTTTGGTGGAGCATTTCTACAAATACATTCTTAGCGTAGGTCTGACGATGTCTTTCCTTATGTGGGGCTAAGGTGAACATCAGATGCTCAGGTGGGGCAATGGTAGTGGGCATCATCGCATGCATCGGATGCTTATATTCTAAATATACAAATATACTCGTAAAAACGGCTAATATAATGGCTATTACTAACACAAATGCTATTTTCACACGCATGGTCCAAGTAGAAAACATTGGCTCATAAAATGGCAAGTATCGTGGTGTAAAAGGGCGTTCTTCTTCAAGTACAATACGACCAAAAGGGTACATTCCTAACTAAAAGTCCAAAGCTAAACTCGGGCAAAGCAGTCCGTCCTGCCAGAGGGTTCTTCTCCCTGTGTCCGTCTAGAGTCTCACAGGCAGACTCCTATCGTTCATCTCAAGAAAACAAAACGCCGTTGTCACGGAAATCCGATGTACAACCTGGCCTTTTACATGTGACAGTCTTTCTTTCTGAACAGAGCACAATACCAAAGTTCCAGCTCTCAACGAGTTCAGTCCAGTGTCTCGCTCAGTACCTCAGACACGAATCTAACAGATCCTATTTATTCAAGTCTTTCCTTATCTCCTAGCCGTGATGTCTGAGGTACCGTGATGTTTTCTTGGCCGTAGGTTGTATCGCACGTGACCCGGAGCTTCCTGATCAGAGAATAGCACAGAGGAAGATACGTTTCCTTCATCAGAGCCCCTGCTTACTGGAGTATCAGTGACAGGGTTAGGGGCAATTGCGGATTCAACTGGGGCTGTTTCGCCCGATCCCGTCACTCCTTCTTCTTGCCTTGGCTCTATTTCACAGGCGTCGGAAAAAGGAACAAATGCAGCGGCTCTTTCACTTTCCTGGGTCAAAATTCCGGGAGCGGCAACCATTTAAGGTGAGAGACGTGGATCCATTGCTTCTTCCCATCCACCTTTACAGCTGTCCGCGCGGCGAGGAGGATTTGATATGGCTTAGACCACCTCGGAGCCAAACTGGTGTCTCGTTCGTACTTCTTAACTAGTACCCACTGGCCGGGTTCCAATCGATGTCCGGGACCCACTGGCAGGGGCTGCAGTACAGATGCTAACTGCTGATGAATAGAACGGAGGTCTTTAGTCAAGGTATATAAGTAATCAATCAACATAGGATATTCAACATCGGTAAAGGACCGTGGTCTAGGCACTCCCCATACATTAGCAGGCCGCCCAAAGATCACTTCATAAGGAGAGAGACCAGAACGTGAGTGAGGGGTAACTCGTAATGACATGAGGGCCAGGGGTAAGGTGTCAGGCCATTTTAAACCAGTACTCTCTTGAATCTTAACCATTTTTAGCTTCAGTATCCCATTATACTTCTCCACTAATCCTGCTGACTGAGGGTGTCGAGCTGCGTGGAATTTCTGTCGTATCTGTAGCCCGTCACAAATATGTTTGACAAGAGCCCCATGGAAGTGCCCTCCGTTGTCAGACCAAATCAAGCGGGGCACCCCATATATAGGGATAAACTCTTTGATAAGAGCTTTTGCTGTAGCCAAAGCAGTGTTATCTTTAGTTGCGTAAGCCTCAACTCACTTGCTAAAGGCTCAAACCACCACCAAACATACTTTAAATTGTTGACGCGCTCCATATGGATATAGTCCATCTGAAGCACTTCAAATGGTAAAGTCGGAGGTGCGAAGTTCCCACTCAACACACTTTCCCCTTTTCCTGGATTGTGTTGCAAACAAACCATACAATATTGAACTAAGTGGACAGCCGTCCTTTGAATATTGGGGTTATTCCATACTGGGTCCAACAAAGCACAGATACCTTTAGCTCCAATATGAGCGGGACCGTGGGCCATAGTTACAGCGGCCTGTACCAAAGCATTGGGCAACAACCATCTTTGTTTTTCTGTTAAGTCAACCCAACAGTTATTTTCAACAACCTTCCCACTTCCTGCTCCCACCGTGTTAATTCAGCTGGAGTGGCTTCCTTCTGTATTTCTGTCACACTCTCTATAGTATTATTGAACAAATCAGATTCTTCCACCCATCTTGCTGAGGTTGTTACATACATAGTTGATAACATGGACTGAGCTGTCTGTTTAGCAATCTGGTCGACAAAGGCATTCCCCTCCCCCACTTCACCTACCACCGCCTTATGGGCGCTGCATTTTATTATGGCTAGTTTCTTGGGCAAGTTGAGGGCAGCAAGTAATTGCAACACCAAAGGGCCATTCTGTATTTTCTGACCATGGGAGGTGAGGAAACCCCGTTCCCTCCACAGCCGCCCAAAGCTATGGGCCACGCCGAAGGCGTATTGGCTGTCTGTATCTATGTTAACCTCGAGTCCCTCGCCTAATTCGCAAGCTCGTAACATGCCACTAATCCAGCAGCCTGAGCTGATCGATAGGGAACTTGAGAGGTCTCAACTACCGTTTTCAGCGTAGTGATTGCATATGCAGCTGTTGTTGTGCCATCTGCTAACTGGAAACAAGACCCGTCCACATATAATTCCCCTTGGGGGTCAGATAGAGGAATCTCAGTGAGGTCAATCCTCCCCTTCGTTTCTTCTTCAGTCCGAAATATGCAATTGTGTACATCATTTGTAATTTCATTCGAAGGGAGAGGTAATAATGTGGCAGGATTTAACGTGGCACATCGCATGATCGTAATATGCGGGGCAAACAATGTCAATTCATAGCCGGTGAGGCGTGCACTTGTAATATGCTGCGTTTTTGTTTTATTTAGCAATGCATCCACTGCGTGCGGCACCATCACTGTTAGATTAGAATTTAGAACGAGCCCCTCAGACTGCCGGATGGCCACCGCAACAGCTGCAGTGGCCCTCAGACAGCTAGGAAGCGCTCTGGCAACATTATCCAATGTGGCCGAGAAATAAGCGCAAGGTCTTTGCTTACCACCAAATCCTTGCGTTAACACTGAAAGCGAACAACCGTCGACCTCATGCACATAAAGTACAAAAGGTTTACGGTAGTCAGGAGTACCCAAGACGGGTGCAGAACAAGGAGAAGATTTCAAAGAGTCAAAAGAATGCTAACATTTGTCAGTCCAGGGAAAGTGTTCATGCACATCTTTAGTGGTTAAATGTAACAAAGGTTTAGCAAGAAGAGAAAAATTAGGTATCCATTGGCGACAGTAGGAAGTGAAAAGCACGAGCTTCACGCTGGGTGCAAGGGACAGACATGTTAGAGATAGTAGTAATTTGCTCAGGAGTCAAACACCTACCCTCCTTCGACAGTAGATGACCTAGGTAGGTCACCTCCTGTCGACAATATTGGAATTCGGACAGGGATACCTTATTACTTTTCGCCGCCAAATGGTGCAGTAACTTAACAGTGGCATCCTTACAACCCTGCTCGGTGTCGGACGCTATCAACAAGTCATGCACATATTGCAATAGTACATTACCTGCGGGCAGAACTAAATCATCCAAAAGGGCCTTAAGGGCCTGACTATAGATACTCAGACTTTCAGTATAGCCTTGAGGTGCGCGACAAACTCTAAAGCTTCGGCCAGATAACGAGAAGCCGAATATCTGCCGGCTATCTGGATGAATCGGGATACTGAAGAAAGCATTCTTCAGATCAATGACCGAAAAATATTTGGCAGTTGGTGGGATCATGGTGAGGATAGTAGTGATATCAGTCATCATGGGTTACTGAGGCACTACAATCTTATTAACCTCCCGCAGGTCTATTACAAAACGATATGAATCAATATTCCCGGGAGATCCAGAATCAGAAGATTTCTTCAAAATCGGGAGAATAAGACTGTTACAAATATTGGCAGCGGTTTCCTCCACCACTCCTTTATCAATCAAATCCTGAATAATTGAAAGTAAAGCTCGTTCGCCAGCCGTCGAGATCTTATACTGAGGTATATGTGGCAATTTCGCACCAGGTTTCAGCGTAATATGGACGGGAGGGATGTCTAATTTACCGACATCCGCATCTCCTGTTGCCCACAATGAGTTAGGGATAGCATCGAACTCAGGGGGGAGAGGTTCATTCTTAGTAAAGCACTGTTTCATATTCTCTGTGTAGGGTTGTATTGTTAAGTAAACACCATCAGGGGAACAATATATTTTTGCATTCCATTTCTTCAACATATCCAGACCTAATACATTCTCACCACAATGTGAAGTTAACAAAAAGGGGGAATCAATGGTAGCAGGGCCAATGGTAAATGGGAGGGGTTTAGAGATGGGGCTTACCACCGGAAATCCTGAAAATCCCACGGATACATTATTTTGCCCGGACAGAGCCGCCCCTGGAACCAATGATCGAGCAACAGAACTGTTCATTGCTCCTGTGTCAATTAGAAAATTCTCGGAAGTCCCCATCAATTCCCCTTTCACATAGGGTCCTTGCTGATTGACTGGGATCGACACTTGGCCCCTACTCTGTCCCTGGCTGTCCTATGGATGAGTATACCCATCCTGATCCCCAAATGCATAATCCTCATTAAAATATTGCCTACCTTGAGGGTTATCAAAGTAGTTTCGCTCAGACCTACCATCGCTTCGGTCCGGACCACCTCGACCACGTCCCCGTCCTCGGACAGCTCCATTCTGGGCAAGCAGTAACGGACACTGAGCTTTCCAATGTCCTTCCTGTTTACAATAAGCACACTGATTTATCCCTAACGAGTGGGCCGGGCCTGCACTTCTTCCTGTCCCCACTCCTCTGGACACGGGCCCTCGGACTCCTCTCCCTCCTCCTTGTCCTCGAATGACTTGCTGTAACAACACCCGAGCTTTGAGATCCTTAGCCTTTTTCTCTACTTTATCCTTACTCTCATTTTCCCTGTGCTCATAATATTGGGCCATGCTTAATATTATGGAAGGGGTAGAGGTCGTCCAGGTACTCTCTGCAGCTTGCAGCCGAGCAGAGACTTCAGATATCAGGTTGGTTACGAAGCGATTTACAAACAACCGGACCCCGCCTTCTGTGGCAAGGTCCTGCCCACTAAAATCAATAAAAGTACCATCGAATCGAGTGAAGAAATCAGAGACACTTTCATCTTTCTTTTGTTTACAAGCAGTCAATTTATCCCAGTCGACTTTGCGTGGGGAAATTAACGTGTGCATATAGGCAATTATTTTCGCAGGGAGAGTAGTAATTTCATCTCTAGGCTTGGTTCCAGGCTTACGGTCCCGGCCCCAGTCTTTCAACTGATTCCAGGTTCCCCCTAATTCTGCTCCATGATCGGTGTCATGAACCTGTCGCCATATATCTACAAGGATCAACAGCCCGAAAAACAATTCGACATCAGCTAAAGTCATTACAGCTGATGCTGCGGCTTCAGTTAACTATAGTAAGCGGTGGGATTTGTACGAGGGTCATGCAGCTGTGATTTTAGAGCAAGGACTTCACTTCGCTGCTATGGCGTATATACCCACTGTTCCTGAAACCGCGCATCCTCTTGGGCTCTTGTAACTTGGTTAGCATTATCACGTATTTCAGGTACCTCAGGATGGAAAATAGGATGCACTTCCCTCATGGGATGTTGAAAATTCCAATTGGGACATTTTACAAACATTCTACCTCTGTATTTCACCAGCGTCTCTACATTTTTGTACACTTCTACCGGACTTAGATCGAACTTATGAGCTCGGTCCAAGATGTCATACAATACTTGGGGGGCTAATCCGTCTTGGAAACATTGTTCCCATGCGTCAATAAGATATCAAGACATTTGATGCAAAGCATGTTGCTGCATGACCCGCTCGAGATCCCTTATGGTACTCCACAAGTCGGCCACTGTATATACATCCTTCCGCATCCACTTCACTGCCTGTTCCGCTATAGCCTCTTTTTCACTATAGCCCAGTGAAGCTCTCGTAAATAGTCGCCTAGCATTCATCCCACCTGGATCCCCCAATGGAGTACGATCCCTATCCTCAGGGGTCGTGCCAGCTGATTGACATGTCCATATGGGACTAGGTGCTGCTAAAACGACACAGGAAGTACCCCGGGGCTGCCGTGTGTCGGGGATAAGGGTAGCCGTGACTCTCAATGAGGTAGTCGTGGCACGAGTAGCATCCAAAGGGGTGAGAGACACGTCTGCCTCCAGGGCGGAGGCTGAAGGCGCCGTTGCCGCGTGTAGAGGTACAGCGGGATATATGCGTTGCGGCGCATATGGTGGGGGAGGTCTAACATCCAGTAAATCCTCTATTTCATCTTCTGCTTCATTTCGAGTCACATAACTTTTGTCCACCTGTAATCTAAACATTCAATATTTTATTCAGTCTGATTCTTATCATGAGCAATGGCTTTCTGAGTTATGGTTTGTCCTTGCTTTATCTTCACTAATTTCTCTGTCCTGATACGTCTCCTTTTTGTTTCTTTCTGCCACTTATTGAGGGTGTCAAACATGGCCTCTCTGCTGCGTTTAGCAAACAGACGATCTTGCAAATACTGGATCTTTTTCTCATCAAAGGAGCCTGTCAGCGGCCACTGTAACTCTACGTTGTCTTTGGTGTATTTATTACAATACATATCATGGCTGGGGCTTCCCTCCGGAGGGGCCGGCTGGCTTTCGTCCAGTCTCGTACCCCTGACAAATACAGCCAAAGCATAACTTACTAAAACACGGCATTGCCCCTCTTTATATATTCTAAACATCGCTAGCTGAAAAGGAAAATGTTATTTACAACACTCTCATACACATGGCCATGTTTTACAATCAAATTCAGTCATACACACATACTGAACCAACAACAATTTATACATCAACATAAATGACAAACAACGTATTTCAAACAGAAGGTGGAGCCCGTCGACTCCCACCTATGGAGAACCCACGTATTTTCCAAACCCAAAATCAAACTTCAAAATCAAACAGTCTTGTCCTTAGACTGTCTGGAGATAGCCACACAGGTTTTAAACCACAGATCGACCTACGGACCATCCGGCAGCCTTCATGGTTCACCTCCCGGACTATTCTGGTTGAGCCCGCTTTTCCAAGCGCCGCTCCAGATCTGTCCGAGGGCTACCCACTCTCAGCTGTCAGCGTTTCCAAGAGCAATCCGGCCGGGTGCACACTTCTTCCACAAGTTACACCAGGGCGTCGGGTCACAATCTCTATTATTCTCCAAAATATTCCAAAACAGGAGCGTCTGCCCGTGCAGTCTCAATACTGCACCGTCAGACCCCCTTCGGGGTTCTCCGTGGCATGAAACCACCAAATACCAAATTCAAATCCAAAGGATATCCAACACAAGACAAAACTAATCACTCACCTGGTGCACTCAGGTTTGATTTCAAGCTTCTCCACTGCCAACTCCTGCAGACTCAATGTGGTCTGTTCCCGGGTTACACCCGTAGGACTCCGGCGTGGGGTCACTAGCAGCTTAGGCTCTCTCGACCGGGAGAGTGGAGCAACCCTCGCATTTTCGGTCGGTCCTCCCCCCCGTTCAAGATCAACCTTCCCAATGTCCCGTTTTGTTCTGATTACAGAGGGACGACCCCAACGCGGAGTCCCGGCGGAGTCGCCAACTGAAGTACCGAAAAAATAATTACAACCCAATAGAGCTATACTGACAAATAGCCCCAATACCAATTACCAATAATCAGTCAGTTGGCAGTGTAGGAGGTTCAATCATTTATTAAACAAACAAACTCTGCCAGAGGAGCCTCTCGCGACCTAACCCCTCGAGGTCCGCCGAGAAGACTGCTGGCACATTATCAACAGATCACATATATACTGTTGCATTTCAAAACCGTTACCTAAGAAGGAAAAATACAAGTTGGTACAGGTTGGTGCAAAGGAAAGACCATATATGGAACACAAAGCATCCTTAGTTTAGCTCAGCTCGTTATAGCAAGGTCGAGGAGGGTGACTTCCTTCTGCCAGCGCTAGGAGAGTCCGCACAGCACCTCCTGGAATGTGCTTATCCATTCTACCCCCACCTACAACCTTGACAGGCCAAACGGGCAGAAGCAGCAGTTGGCTACATTTGTCAGCCTATTTCTCGAGAGAACGACTCTTACTAAATGCAATGGTAGGTTTCCACTAGTGACGCAAGCAGACTAGGCCGCAAAATGGCGCTGGTCAGGTTAATCTATATTGCTCGTAAAAGAGGGCAAACGACTTGCATAAGACAAGTATCGACCCTTTAACTACTATGTGTGTGTGGTTAATAACACTCAAACATCTTTACTAGACTAACAGATACATCACGCTAATTAATAACTGTTACCATATGTTTTACTAGGCCCAATTCAGATTTCAGTCCCTCAGTGGATCTACTGGAAGCAAGGTATTGGTCTGCTAGAATATGAAGAGTGGGTTGAGCCCCAAAAGATACCCCACAACCTCATCATCCGTGCATGTCATGTTTCATTCAATTTAAGTTCCTCCACTGATTCCTAAACTCGCTTGTAGAAAATCAGCACAACACGTTCTCCTGTTTTCTTATGTTATGGGCAGAAAAGATTTACTGACTCCGTATGACTTGGAGATGCCCAGTGATCTGACAGTACTCTCAATGGATAGCCTCAGCACTGGCCGGGGTATGGGGACATGCTGTCGTCCTCTGACCAAACATTGTGTCTACTGGGCGGTTATCTAATGCAATATCTCCTACAGAAATATTGGCAAAAAATAATAGTGAAAAATATTGAGAAAACAAATATCAGCTTCATATATTTTGTATGCAAAGTCCAAAATATTGACAAGCAAATAGAAGATTATGGTATCTTTAAAAACAAATCTTTGAGTATAACTGTTATACACTATATTAACTTTCAATATAATATTAAATCACACAATATACTTGTAATATCAAAATATATTCATGTAACAAAAATATATACCAATAATAACATACTATATATTTTTTTCATATAATTGTGGTACTATGGTTTTAATAATATTAGCAGCACTTCACATGGATACATTCTAACCTGCAATCATTATCACTGATATTGAGTTACACATAAAGAAAAATAAAATTGTTATACTATGATTTACCACGGTATAACTGTTAATATACTGCTTCTTGAACAGCTCCATTGGCTGCAGGTGCAAAAACATATAAAGTTTAAAGTTTGCTGCATCGTCCATAAGGCCGTGCATGGAAACGGCCCAGTTTACCTCGCGGAGAAATGTAATCGCTACACCACCTCTAAGGATCTCCGCTCCGGTTCCAAATCTCTTCTAGTGGTTCCTCAGGTCAAGAAGTCAAGGACTGGCGGGAAAGCTTTCTCGCATCTTGCTCCCCTTTACTGGAATTAGCTTCCCACCTCGCTGAGGCAATGCCCGGACCATCATCAGTTCAGAAAGTCTCTGAAGACTGTTCTGTTTTAGACTCACTTCTGCGCCAGCCTTCTCTTGTATGTCCGCAAGCGCAGAGATACCCCTTCAGGGGGGATTCAGGCGCAATACAAAACCCTTAAATAAATAAATAAATAAAACTAGTCATATCCTAATGGTTTATGTACATGAAATAATGTAATGTAGAATCTGAAAATAAAACCCCGGTCTTAAGAAGAACTGCTTATATGGTTTCTAACATTATGTGGATAAAATAGATGCCTCTTTACATTCAGTTTTACTTTTTCATACATACCTTTGACTGAGAGTTAACTGTCACTGCAGAGAACAACCCACACTGGACTATAGCTCTTAAATTACCTCTACTTTGTTTTGATCGAATAATTAAAGAAACTATACAACCAATAAACAGGTAATAAAAATAGAATTAAAAAAATAATTATTCAATTCATTAACTTACATAATTATCAATTAAAAATGCAATTACCTAAATTACTTAAATATTTCATAATTAAAAAAAATGATTTACATTTTAATAAAACTTCCCACCCTAATCCTCTACAAACTGAACAATGCACTAATAAATTAACAATTTCTAATTATATTAAAAAATATAAAAACATTAATTAACAATTAAATACAAATATTATTAAAAATACTGATACAACATAATAATACAATAACTAATATCCATAAAAAACGCTTGTATATTCTGGTCCACGATTTATTTATTAGCATTATGAAAAAAATATATAGTATGTTATTATTGGTATATATTTTTGTTACATGAATATATTTTGATATTACAAGTATATTGTGTGATTTAATATTATATTTAAAAGATATTTTGAAGCACAATATTTTTAAACACTATTTTTTCTGAAAATCCTCTTAGGCGTCATGGGTGAGCAGACGGGTTCATGACTTACTATCCTCCTGCTGGGGTTCAGTTCCTCCAGTCCAAAAAGGACATTGCATGCTATGGGAGGTTCACGGGGCTGTACCCCACATGATTTGGCTGCTAAAAATGGACTGCTGCACGATCACAGAGAAGGTGATATATCAGGCGAGGGGTTTCCCTACAAAACACAGTAAGACAGAGTCGAACTAGGAACCAAAAGCAGCCCTGGTAAAAATGTTCACACTGGCCCTTCTCCCTTCTTCCTCGCTCTCTCATCTCTCCCTTGCCTCTCTATGGCTTCTAAAGTCCCCTACACTGCCATGCTTGCTTTATTTGCCTAGGAAAGCTGTAGAAAGTGACAGAGGTGCCTGAAGCGACTCTCAGCCCAACAGGGGAATGCCCAGTGGACAAAAGAGACCTACTGAAAGATATGTGTCTCCAAATTGAATTACTTTGACCTAGATATTTTGTAAACAAGAACCTATTTTGATGATAGTCTGGCTTTATGTGGTACTGCACTTCCTTCCGCGAGCTTCCTAAGTCGATACAGCTAGATGATGCACTTATGTCTGTCAATTTTACTGCTTTATTCTGTTGACATTTTATTGAAATGTGTTTATATAAAAATCCAAAGGAGACTATGGCCCCGCTAGGAAACTAAACGATGGATAAAGCCCACCTGGGTGAGGTACTGGTGTCACACATGTACTAAGATGTATGATGAAATGGTTGGTTGGGAAACATACTCTTCACTGGAGAGATAGAGGCAGGGTGTATGAATACCACTATGGCCTAAATACATTGGCACAATGGAGGCGTATGAGCACACAAGAAGGTGCACAAGCCTTATCACCCTATCACTGAAATATTGTTCCTAAAGTGGAGACTGCTTAAGACTGCTTGACTCACACCAATGCCACACTCTGCTCCTACCTGCAACCTCTCAGCTGATTACATATATATTATTGTGTTAGAGGAATCATAGCTCCATTTATGTGAGATGTGTTTAACCTATTATCTGTTAGAGAATAATGGACTCATTTAAAGGTTGGCAGGTGTTCAGGTGTCAAATAAATTATGTTCCTCTCCAAGCTGAATTTTGGTCTTCGCCATGTTTCTTATGGCCGCTTCATTTGCTTCTGCTGCCAGAAGACCTATGGATTCGTGGCGCATCTGCTACAGGGCTGAATGTTGGAAGGCACGCTCTTTTTAGGCCAGGCCTTTCGATGGACATTTTTCCTATCCAGAGCTACCATATGGTGCAGGAAACAATACCAATGGCCCCCTAATGTGGGGAGAGAACTGCCTCCTTGTCAGTGCCTTTGCTTTTTTCCCTTTTGTTGAAACAACCCCCTACTTTGGAGGTTTAATTCTGTAAAAGGAACAAAAAATGGCTGATCCCCAAGATGTGCCAGCTTGCCTGCATCTCTGTTTTGATGATAGAGCTCTGCTTTTTGCTTTGTAATGAACAGTTTTTTACCAAATAATGTGGCATAAGGGAAGACATGATTTTGTCCTACATTAACCTGGTTTTATAATGTTTTCTACAATCATTTAATAGATTTTGCCTCAACCAAGCTGCAAATCCTCTCACATTTGGGGGCCGATTCCGATTCGGGAAAAACCACTCCGAATAGCCGTACGGAGCGTTTTACCCATACGAATCGTATCCTGAAGCCTCCCCTGTATGTACGATGAAGTACGATTCGTACCAGGAGCAGGACTCCATACGATTCGTACAAAGACCGTACGACTCTAATCTCCGTATGATTCTCCCTCGGAACCCGCTGTACGCGACATCCTTACGGTTCGAAGCAGGTTTTCCTGACCCAGCAAGTACGATTCGTGTCGGGTACGCACCGTACGACACTTTTTTTACAGGAGCTTAAAACGTCCGGAGAAGCAGAGTACGCATCGAAACAGGTACGGAATACCCCCCCCGGTATGGTGCGTACACCCCATATCTGTAGGGGTACGGTTTGTACCCCTGCGATCATGGGGTGTACGCATTGTACCTCACGATCATGTGGTGTATGCACCGTTCCCCATGATCGCAGGGTGTACGGTGTGTACACCCTGCGATCATGGGGTACAGTGCATACACCCCATGTAGTGTACGCACCATGCGGTGTGTATGTGATTGTGTGGTTGTCCGTACGAATCGCCCTTACCTGACGTGGACCGTATGAATCGCTTCCTCATACCCCGGTGCGGATCGTACTCGACGGGTCGTACGGCATGTTTACGAATCGTACGGTTCACTGTGAGGGTCCATGTCGTACGGTTTCAGCCTTGCAATTCGTACGGTTTGCGACGATTCGGACGGATTGACGAGATACGGATCGTACTACGCGATTCGGACGGACGTGTACGATTCGGACGGAGAGGGCTCCGGATATGAATCAGATGGACGCTTTTTTGCCCGAATCGGAATCGGCCCCTTGATGTCATAAATCGGTAACTAGCCATAATATCGAAAAAAAATATAGAATGGACATAATATCGAAGTAAAAATATAGAATGGACAAAATATCGAATGGACACAATATAGTAGTTAAAAATACTGAATTGAAGGTAAGTAATATCGATTGTCAAAATATAGAAGTAAAAATATCGAAGTATATAATATAGGCATTAAAATATATCGAATTGTTAATAATATTGAATTTTTTAAAGTGTTTTGTATGTTAGTATATATGTGTGAAAAGTGTATATTATTTTTGTAATGTATGTTTAATTTATTTTAAGTAATGAATTTTATGTTATTTAATTTTTGCGTAATTTAATTCTGTAGCGGGTTGTGGGTTTATAGGGGAATAGGGTGGGAAGTAATTTATTATACTAAATTAAATATTTGTATTTATTTATTGGTATTCATTTTAAATTTATTTGTAATTAATTTTTAATTGGTAATTATTTTTTATTAATTGATTAATTGATAATTATGGTAATTGTATTAATTAATTTTCTGTAGCGGGTTGTGGGTTTATAGGGGAATAGGGTGGAAGGTAATTTAATTGTAATTAAGTTAAAAAAATTCTTTATTGGTATTGAGTTTCAGTTTATTGTTAATTAATTTTTAATTGGTAATTCATTTTTATTAATTGGTAATTAATTTGTATTAATTGATTAATTGATAATTATGATAATTGTATTATTTTTTTCCATAGCAGATTGTGGGTTTATAGGGGAATAGGGTGGGAAGTAATTTAATTGTAATTAATTACATATTAAAAATACATTTTGTGTATTGATAATTAATTTACTGTTAATTAAGTATTAATTGGTATTAATTTTTATTATTAATTAGTTTTTGTTATTGAAAAGTAATTAGTTGTTACTTAATTATGAATAGGTAATTAATTTCAATAACTAATATTTATTTGTATTTCTAATTGGTTAATTATTACATAATATTAAATTGGTAATTCATTTTAATTAATTGTTTATTGGTATTGATATTTAATTTATTTTTATTAATATATTAAATCATTACTTTCCCTACTGTTAAACTCACTGGATTGGGAATAGTAATGTTTACCCCTATGCTATCCAACGCTTTCCCTACTGTTGCACTCACTGGAGGGGGAATAGTAATTGTTACCCCTATGCTATCCAACGCTTTCCCTACTGGTACACTCACTGGAGTGGGAATAGTAATTTTTACCCCTACGCTATCCAACGCTTTCCCTACTGTTGCACTCTCTGGAGTGGGAATAGTAATTTTTACCCTCTCGCTATTCAATGCTTTCCCTACTGTTGCACTCACTGGAGTGGGAATAGTAATTTTTACCCCGACACTATTCAACGCTTTCCCTACTGTAAAACTCTCTGGAGTGGGAATAGTAATTTATACCCCTACGCTATCCAACGCTTTCTCTACTGTTGCACTCTCTGGAGTGGGAATAGTAATTTTTACCCCTACGCTATCCAACGCTTTCCCTACTGTTGCACTCTCTGGAGTGGGAATAGTAATTTTTACCCTCTTGCTATCCCCACTGTTGCACTCACTGGAGTGGGAATAGAAATTTTTACCCCTACACTATCCAACGCTTTCCCTACTGTTGCACTCACTGGAGTGGTAATAGTAAATTTTACCCACCCGCTATCCTACGGTAAAAATATTGTATATTTTTTATTAATATTACGTTAATATATACCTATTAAAAAATAAAATTGTATGCTTATTTTGTTTTTAACTTACATTAATTATTTATTAATGTTAAGGTTATTTAAGTATTTTTAAGTATGTTTTAGTTAATTAGATTTATTATTTCATTAATTTTAAATTACTTTTAAGACATTTAATAAAATTCGATATTTTGACTAACTATATTTTTTACAACTATATTCTTCATTCGATATTTTTGTACTTACCTGTTTGCAGATAGGAATTCGATATTTTTGCATTTTATATTTTGTCCACTATATTTGGTAGGTCAATATTTTGGCATTCTATATTCTGTCAGTGATCCCATGAATCGTATAATTATCCTGGGCTATTAGCTAGACTGGCAATCACTACCATATTATGAATGCTTTTCTTTGAAATAAAGTACTGTTTTTTTCAAGAGTGGCGGTGTGCTCAAAGAAAAATGTCTGTTTTAAATCCAATTAAATACCAAACATATAATGAGTTGTTACTGTGATAAATGCTCTAATCATTTTGTTTGCTTCCCTCTAAAAAAGTAACTTTTATGAACTTACTAGCAGCCCTTCCCGACATTGTCCGGGGATGAAATAGAATGTGTGCAATGGTTGTAATAGGCAAGCAAAATGTATTTTAAGATTTCACGCTATACAACATTTTTAGTTGCGTTCTTTATCAATGAGCTTGCATGTTGTCTTTTACCTGTTTTGTGAAGTTGGTCATATGCGGTAACGTTACTTGGTAATTTCTGTGCAATATGGGCGTCCGTTTGTGCATGCACTGTTAGGAAGAGCGTTCGTGATATGTGCCTCCTCCGCGGTAACGTTTGCAGCTTGTGGGTGCTGTGTAGTCCGTTGGTTATAGAATCCCCGACAGCGTTGTGCCCGACGTTGTGTGGCTGTTGTAAATTCATTTACGCTGAGACTGAAGTGCGTGACAGCGTGCTTGCGAGGCCTGCGCGTGTGTGAAATATCACTTTGTGAAATGTTTTTAATGGCCGCTGGGACGATGACTCGCCTTACGCCCCGCCTGAGCCCCGGAGCAATTTGTGAAAACGTGTAGCGTTTCCATCCGCGAGCGTGTTTGTCCGCTGTAGTTGAGGGCAGTGTTAATTGCGAAGTGTGTGATCCTCACTGGTAGGCTGACTGGCTTGAGCCCCCGCCTGAGCACCAGAGCAATATGTTAAGGCGTGAGCGTGTGTTCCCGCTGTAGTTCGGGCACTGAAATTGGTAAGTGTGTAATCTCCGCTGCTACGCTGCCTCGCCTCAGCCCCCGCCTGGGCCCCGAAGTATTTCCGCGCCCCATTTACCAGTAATGCCGCGTCAATGCCGTGCCCCGTCAATGCCACGCCCATTGGTGTTTGGCCACGCCCCTCTCACAACGCCCACGCCCACAAGGGAGTACTGTGAAGGGTTGTTTTTTCCGCGCCCATCGCTGACAGCACAACGCCCACGCCCACAAGAGACTACTTTACCCCTAAGGTTCTTTTACCTTTGTAATGTCTATGGTGGGCAGCTGTATAGCCTATGTCCATCTGCTGCAACTGTCCTTTCCAATGCTGTGGGTGTTGTGATTGGTGCTGTACTTCTTGAGCTTACCCGCCTCAAAGGTTTGGGCTCTCTCTTTATAATAGTAGTATGGATGGATATGGATATTAGTCACTGGCAGCTACAGCAACCATCAGCTTGGCCTTGCATCACCCTGATTCGTTCCTTTTATTTTGTGCTAATGCAGAGCTTTAGTCCAATGTGGTCGCTCTATTAAGGGGTGAGATGAAATTTTCAACAGTGTGTCCGAGTTTAGCATTGGCGTACTTACATTATTTGAGTTATGTGTTTTTCAGCAGAACAACTCCAATTTTGCTCACTTTTTCCGTTATGCAAGCCATCCTATCTATGAAGGAGCAGTGGGCCATTTCCTTTGTGCTGATATCAATTCAAGGTCTCTATGTTTACATTTAATATACATTTTAATGTAACTAAAGGAAAAAGTGCGACTGTGGGAAACATATAACGCAAAGCAATTGAAAATCAACAGCTTTATAGTAGATAAGGGACAACATTTGACAGTCTAGGGATGCGTTGTTCATTACCATTTCGCTGAACAGAACATCTCAAGTCCAAAAGAGTAAATTAATATCAGTGTGCAGGTGTGGGGCATTACCAAGCTGTAATGATGAATTTGGAAGTTTCTGTAGCTATGGCTGGTTTTAACCTATTTTCATGCCTTACCACATTAAACCCAGAACTATCTGCTTTGCCAATGCTTTTTTTATTTCGGTTTTTATTTGGGTCTGTCACACTGCAGAAACTGCATGACCAAGCTCCTTCTTGTGTTTTCAAGAATGTGCAGAGTTCCTTACAGTATATTTAGGTCCCACTTTTGCACACATCCTGCACTTTCACAAGCTGACTCATCAGCAACTTCGAGTTGTTGTTTTAACAGAACATGTGCACATCAGAGTACTGCGTCAGAGTAATGTATTACCCTCAACCCAGTCTCTTACAGGGGCAGTGCCAGCATCTTCGAATTACCTTGGGTACGTGCTCTTGGCCTCCAGTTAGTCTATTCTGTACAAAGAATTAATGTTTATATGACTTGCGGGTTATCTTTCTGGTCTGTCAGTAGTTGTTGTCCATTGTGTTGCCAAAACCACATCTCCTTTTGAGAGAATTTACAAAATAAAATAGACACTTTCCTCAAAAACATTGAATGAATTCAGCAACAAAAACCCACAATGAGAAGGTGCAAGAGAGACTGGGAAGTGGTTAAAAAAGAGGTAATGAGGTATGGGTTCAAGTTTTAGTACCACATTATAGATATGGGTAGAATGTTAAAGTGTGGGTAAATGCAGACATTCGAGGGTCTAAAATGAGTAGATATACGAGTTCACAGGACTGTATGAAGGAAGATGTACAGTCTCTAAAATTGTATTGTGTCTTATGTGGTGCATATGAGTAGATCAAATTTTGGGCAAATTGGATATTCATCTAGCCCACCCTTTCTCCTACAACCTGGATATCGATTATCATTCTAATATATTCCAAGTTATAATTTTGTTCCACTAAATGTCAGAGCTGTTTCAAACACAAGAACCTTTTTTGAATAATCCTGTTCGCTCCAACTGAAAGTCTGCATTCAATGCAGTGTGCCTATGCACTATAAAACACTAGCATGACCCATAGTTGGCTTAAATTAGTAGCAAAAGGGTAAGGCAGAGAGTAAACAGGATCACTTGGAAACAGTTCTGTTTCCTCCTGACTATGTATAGCTCAGACTCTCAGACACCCGTGGGATGTTCAAACAAAGGGAACTTAGATCAAACAGATATAGACAACAATGAACGGCCTTACTTTGCCTGGCATTCATAATCCTTTTACCAATGCACAACAAATGTTAAAAGGAATTAAATGGACAAAGGCCAAAATAGGCCTTAGCCACCACGTAACGAGGTCCCGTGAAAGTATAAAACTCGCATCCTTGCCAAAAATGAAAAGTGAGTCTCGCCTAGGAAGAAAACGGACATTTCCAACTGTTCAAGTTTGCAGTTTGTACATAAATATGAACTTGTTCTGCCTAGATACGAACAGTTATAGAATGTTTCCTGAGTAGAAACAAACATACATTATTGCATCGAAGTTATTGACGATTGTCCTGTCGTCTTCCGCCTCTCTTGAGACTCCACAGACCAAGAGAGGTAGAAGAATGTGGGAATGTGGCTCAGTGTAATCACCAACCGGCCCTTTCCCTGTGAGCCTGTGGGTCTGCGAGGAACTGCAGCTCACAGAGAAGTTCTCTACATGTTGTTGTGGTTCAGTCAGAGCTATTGATGACAGCCCCGCCGGCTCTCCGCTATCTATCTTTGAGAGTAGTGAGCATGACACACAGGTCTGAAGGAGGATGACGAAGAACGGTGGCAGGTGGCACTTTAAAAAAAAATATATAGCCGAGAACTGAAGGTTTTGAACGAGATTTCCGGGCAAGGGTTTTAGGACACCAGGTTTTTTTTTAGTGCTCTGGGATAAATGAAGTGTAATACCAATGGTGGGAGAGGGTGGTGGGACGGCGGGCATTTTTTAAAAAGGTATTTGGGCGGGGGAAGGTGACGTTTCCAACAGAGGGTTTTAGAGTATGATAGTAGGACACGTGGTATCAGTGTTTGGGCTAGTAAAGGGTGATACCAGTGGTGGTGGGATTAGGTGGAATTATGTAGGCATGTTTTAAGAATGCATGGGTGAGTGGAATGTGCTTTCCATGACGGTAGACATGGTGGCAGGATAGTTATTTTTTTAATCTTTATTTGTTTCAAAGTGTGGGTTCGGGGTGGTAGCCAAAAGTTAGTGGAGTTGAATGGAAGGACACAAAGTATAAACTCTGAACCAGTACATTTGTGATAGTGTGAGTCTGGTTGGCAGCTTGGACGAGTTGAGTATACCACCTTTCTAAGTGGTTCTAGGACTACATACACAATGTGCACATTCTGTGTGTTTAATATGATGTTATGAATGAATGGTGAAAGACGATTAACCTGTTGTTGTGTGATGTGGTATTATGATTGTGGGGGAATTGTACCCTTTTGCAATGTGAATGTGGTATTGTGACAATGGGGAAGAAGTGCACACTGTTGTGACGTGTGTTTATGTTGCTGCAGATGTAGGGAAGAGGAGTGACTACCCTATTGCAATAGGATGGTTGTGGAAGTTTACTACCGCTTTTTGTGGTGACTGGTAGTCACTTCTTTAGTGTTTACAAGCGGTGATTTATTATTGGTCTTGTGATTCTTGTGACTGAGGTGGCTATGCATTTTGCCTTTTTGTGTACTGGGACTTACTTTTCTCTAGGTGTGGAAGGGAGGATTCACTAGGACCATGGTACTGGAGACAGTGGTGTTGCAGAGAAAAGATAAGTTGCTGTTATTTTGGTCAAGCATAGAATGGTCAAGAAGAAATGTGTTATCAGAAAAGAAGAGGTTATGGAGGTGAATTGGGCAGGAACGTTTGGTGTCTGTTCCTGTAGGAGCCACCAGTTGTAAGACAGGTGCATGATCATTTGAGAGCAGAAAGGAACCAGATGTGTTGGTGATGGGTATGGATAATTATCAATGAGAGAGATGTCAGTGAAGAGCAACCAGTGGTGAAGTCGTGCAAGTTTCCTCAAGAATAGGGCACTTGTGGCTGGTGAGACACAATGACGAACAGAGGTTGTTTCTTGTGGTTTTGTGGTTTAGTTCGTCAGGATCTATATCTGCCGAAACCTCCCATTGATTTTGGTTACAATTCCAGTTTTCTACTATGGAAGCTCTCAGTGATGGGTTTTTACATTGGTATGCATGGCTCTCATTGAGAGCCATTTGCGTGACTATCACATTCTAAATGTGATAATTCACTGCTATGACATAGCAATGGTAGGTTACAGGTCTCATAACTCACTGTTGTTTCCTCATAAAGGAATTCGAGGCTGCTCTGGCTGGGTTCTGTGAGAGTCTGTCAGAGCAGAGCTGGAATGCAGGGAGCACACTTCTGAAGGAGAGGGAAGAGCCGGCACAGAGAGTTGTGGGGATGGGAGATAGAAGGTCGGGTAGTTTTATTTTATTTTACATTTGGGACAGGGAGGAGAGGCCTTGTTATGTATGCCTCCCCCACTACTCCTCTACCCCTGCGTTGCAGTTTAAAGCAAGGGTAGATAATATCGGTGGGGGTGTGTGGAGGTTGGGGGTGTTGGGGTTATACACAACATAAAATTATAGATGGGTCAGACCAAATTACGGGGATGTTATCCACCTTGGGGTTCTGAGTGACATCATAGACTACTTGAGCTTCACTTCCTTGTCTATTTCATGTCACACAGAACCCCAAGGTGGAAAACATCTATAATTCTACATATTTCATTCTAATATATGAGGAGGTGACAAGACGATGCGGAAGTGACAAGCTACGGTGAAAGCTGCAGTAGAAACTGCAGAGCCACGGAGTCCCGGACCCGTTGAGCACCTCATTACGGTGTGGTGGCCGTGAGCTCAGTGGTCAGGCGGACCGGGCGCCCGCGGTCAAAGAGGCTAGTGAACTGCTACACAGGTGGGGGCGAGGCTAGCGCCACCTTACCTCTTGCCTGCGTTAGGCCGGTGCGGCTTGCACAGCAGAGAGGCTCACCCTACCCCCTCCCCTGCGCTTATGCGCTGCTCTGCCTCCATATATCCTCATGTCCCCTGACACTTCTATCCAGGGTGAAGCCTGTTCATCCACCCATAGCCAGTGTCAACATCAAAGGAACAAAGAAAGTAACAAAAACAGGACACAAGCTGTGTGGGACAGGCAGAATTTTCCCTGTATGCCTAATCTCAAGCACCTAGTTTTAAGCCTCTTCATAACCTCTCCAATCCCTTCATTTTTACATGCTACCTTAGACACCCTGAGAGTGGTACATGCAGTTGGAGCAGTGGGAGCCGTGGTGAGCCGTGGTTACCTCCTGGGCGTGCACGGGACCTGCGCTTGCACCTGCAAAGTGGTCAATCCGGCAAAATCATAAGAAACAGTGGCACCATTATCCCCTGCACGGATTCTTGACGGGGGCAGTGTGGTGTGTGATGTTACAGTCAGCTCCAAACTTCTACATCGTTGCATTAGTGGCTGGCTCCTTGTGACTGAGCAGGACGGAGGCTGAGGCAGGAGGACCTAGAAGGTGAAGAGAGCACTATAGGTCCTCTGTAGGTCAGAGAGCCTCATGGACCAAGGAGGAGCATTGTGAAGGTGCCATGTTCCGTTACAGTCACCTGTTTATTGTAAGTAGACAATTACATATCCCCAACATCTCCCAAATCCTCTAAATTCTCCATCGGAAAAGGTCGGATGGCCCGTGGAAGGCTAAGCGGCCATGCCAATAAGGAAGCTTCTCAAGAGAAAGGACGCCACCCTCCGAGCTGACACCACCTTGGTTCCGCCCGGTGAGTCCAGTGTGCCCCAGCTACAGCAGCAAGCCTCATCTTTATCAGGAGGCCAGCCTTCACAAACGCGTATCAGTGAATTTTTTAGTAAGGTGTCAACCCAAGCCCAGGCCCTGTCCAGTTTACCTCCATCAGCTATCCTGCAATCAAATCCAGGAACAGGGGTCAAAGCACAGCCTTCCACTCCCAGGTCCAATGCGAAACCCCCCTGTTACCTCTTGACCTTGCTCGTTCAAGCTTCAGGAATCTCCTCATCTGCCCCATTCAACTACCAGGGACTCCACAATGACCCCCGATAATGTTTTTGACACAAAGAGAGCTTACTCCCCCAGCCCTAGACATCCCACCACCATAGGTATTACATCAAGCCCTCTAAAGTCAACCTTTTCAACCACAGCCTCTCTGGCCTAAACACTGGGCCTCACATAGGGTCCTACTACAACCTCTACATTCCAACACAAGCAGAAAAGGAACCATCATCAGCAATTGACCCCATGAGTCCCACCATGGTCTCACTGACCTCTTTACTTAATAAGCAAGACTCCATTTCCACAGCACTACTATGGCAATCGCAGAATATGGACCTTCAGATTGATTTAATCCAAACTATGGCTTCAACCTTAGCTGACCTGTGGACTAGGCTAAGTACAATCGAAAATACCATCTTCCCACCGGATGCTATTAATACATGTTCATGTTCTCCACTAATCAATAAACGTTTGTCGCTCCCTGAAATGCTGCGCTCGCTTCTGGATAGTGTGCAGAACTACACTCAGGGCTGCGTAATTCCCACTCAAAATGTACAAATTGGGTTTGTCTTGATACAGGCATCGTACGCCACAGCCAACGGTACTTCGCCCGCCCCCAGAGGAAATATCTCTCCACCTCGTGGACCAGGCTCTAGCAAGCCAATTTTCTCTGTTCACAAGGCAGCAGTCCTTGTAAACGAATAGCCAGAACTATGTCAACCAGCATTTAGAGCTCAACGGCTATTCCGTTCTTGCCTGCTCGAAATCATCTTGGAATTAGCGACCCAGCCTCATCAATTGCTCCACAGTCTTCCACTCATCTCCTAATAAAATCAACTGCCTCCAGAGGAGACAAAAATAAGCTACAAAAACAAACCAAAAAACAACGTCTGGCTAAACGAGATCTTGGCACACAGGGGCAAGTGCTCTCTCCATGTCAGCCACGGATGAGAGGGGGGGGCAACCCACTTTCCCATGTTTAATCAGATTTTAAACCCAAAAATAGAAACTGCAGTTTCCAAGGATACCCTCACCAGTATCAACTTTCCTCTCAACAATCCTTTGACAATTACACAGTAAGCGCCCATGGTCATCCTCATTGTTCCCACTTCACCGTCATTGTTCACTACTACAGCCAAGGCCAGCATTGTGCCTACCCAACTCTCGGGGATACCCTTCCAACCCTGTAGTTTGGTCTCTCATGCCACTTACACACAATCTCCAAGGGGCACTTCCAAGGCGTGGAGAGGACCGAACAAGATCATGGCCAACACAAGCTACAACATGGCGGCGCCACCTGTCACAACCAGCACCGGCCTGTTAGGACCATGCATACCACAGCATACATACGACTCCTCTGAAAGCCCTCGGGCCAGCTGTTCACGAATGTCACTCTCCAAACAGCCACAAACACCACAGTCAACCGACAAGGAAAGATGATTGGAGGAGAATCGTTTGCCACTTGATCCCACATCTCATCACTTTAAGACCTTCTCACTTTCTCTTGCAGAACCAGGAGAGCGGAATCAGCAAATTCCTGTAAATCACTCTGATCTTGCCTTCATTCTGCACCATGCCCACAAGGGCCCACATGACATCCTAAACACGAATAGCCTTCTATGCCTATTCAGGCATGTCCCGGCCTTCAGTGGGATAATCTCCGCTGACCTAACAGCAGTTAAGTTTGCCCAAGTACCGGGCAAAATGGCTTCGGAAGTAACCATTACCACCTGGTCAAGAGAGACTTTAAGGGCCTCTATCCTCAGAGAAACCAGGCTTTTTAAGACTGGGACATTTAGCTCTGGACTCCCAGCGAACAAAAATACACACATGTACTCCTTCAGGATGATTTGTCAAGGTCTCATAAAAGCGTTCTCAGAGGGGCATGGGGAACTACTCATGACTGGCTCCCAGGCACCTCTAAAGCCAACAATTCCATCAAAATTACGTATAACAAGAAACAATGTCTGGTAAGATGTATATTAATTCCCGAAGACCCCATTAACAGTCGGAGTCACCAGGGGCCTCTTTAGCGAGATTAGTCAGTATTCCGCCCCTAGCAGGAACCCCCCCACCGCCCCCCCATTGTCCACCTAAGATGGCAGACTCCATACTGACCATTACTTCCCGAAACGTGGCTGGGCTTAAGTCAACACTCTCATCCAAATCCGCTGTGGACTATCCAGAAAAAGCGATATTATCTATCTACATGAGACCTGGGCTCAATCTCCATCAGCCCTCTACGGCTCCTATGAACTCTTTCAATCGACGTCCGGGCCAAATATCTATGGAGGACCTTCTGGGGGCCTCTCAATTTTCATTAAACATTCCTGCAAGATTATGGTTGCACCCCCTCCATCGCAATTTTCCGTCTGGGCAAGCTGTTTTAATAACAGGGCTTTCATCCTAAACAATGGCTTTCCCTCTCCTTTTAATTAACTGTTATCACAAAACAGCGAAAACATCAAAGCTATCTGCAACAGCTCTTCGGATCAAGAACTTGGAAGATCTCCTATTAGAGTTTGCCTCTGCCAAAATCTTGTTACTAGGTGACTTCAATATCAGGGGCCTGGGATCCAATGATCACTTAGTCACTAAACCTAAAGAACAAGAAGTTATGAATACTCCCAATACTAACCAACTGTAATCTATGCTCTACAAAACAAACTCTACAGTCTCAAGTTCCCAGTGCACTTTTCCCAGAACATTTCAACCATTGATTACATCTTCATGTCAACATCTCTGGCATACCATCTAGTCAAACTGAAGATTCCCACTCTCTCAGAAAATGACCATAACAACCTGACTGTAATAATGGGCCAATTAGCTTCTGTCGCCACCGAAGTTATAGAAGTGGGGCATTTGAAGCGGACCAAATCTCATACACTAACCAGAAGAACCAGAAGAATCAAATGGGACACCTCAGGCATCACCAAGGTAAGCAAACGTCTTAAGGAAGAAACATTTAATTTTATCACCAACCTCCCCAGCAACCACTACCACAGGTGGGACATTCAAACAGCCAAACTAAGAGACATCTTAACAGGACCTATAGCCCCCGGCCGACAAGCCAGGCCCTCTTTATGGCTGCCCTTCAACATGGCTTCTGCCAAGGCAAGAAGATCCCCAAGGAGGTCAGCGTGCTCGTATAAACAAAATCCCACCATGCTTTCCATCAAAAACTTGGTCAACCTTTGCAAATTATGGAAAAAACTAACATGGGAAGCCAAGAAATCTAAAGAACAGAAGGAGTGTTTGAAAATGCATGGAATGTTGAAAGAAAAAAATCTGACCCACTTCTGAAACCACATCAGCAAACTTCGATCTTCCAACAAGCTTAGGGGAACGTAGTGTCTGAATCAGCCTGGACACGGCATGTCACCCAACAATATAGCAGCGAATACCTCGGCCTCACTGAAGCTCCAATCAGGGAGTCATGTGACAATACGCCGACAAAAACACATGTGCTGACAACCCCTGCCCAGGTTTGTAGATTCTTGAAAATCATGAAGAACAATGGAGCCTCTGTGCCCAATGGCCTCCCAGCTACCATATTTAAGTGTGCTCCGGATAAATGGGCCAAGCTGTTAACCCCTTTGTATAACCACGCCTTTATTACTGGCCAGATACCTAACTCTTGGAGAAGGTCGATTTTATGCCCAATTCTTTAAAAAGGAGATCCCTCCCTTCCTTCCAACTACCGACTCATAGCCTTACTGGATCTAGAGGCCAAGGCCTATGCTCTGTGTGTTCTCACGTTATTAGAAGAATGGGTTGTGGAAAATAACATCGTACCATACTTCCAAGCGGGGTTTCATGCAGCCGCCTCTACAATTCACAACATCACTGCACTAGCCATCCTGAGCCGCCAATCAACCGAAAAAAGTTGTCTTCCTCTTTATTGCTGCTTCATAGACGACGCGGTACAAAAGGGGGTGGTGATGGACGGAGCATCTGAACCAATCAAAAACTCACACCCAGTCAACAGATCTGGGTTTAATCCATCACCGTTCTTTAGCCCACTCTGCCACCCCAGTTCAGACATGGCCATATGCAAATCAGTCTGACCCTGTGCCCCATGGTAACAGTCCATCCCAAACTGCCAAGCCATGCCTTCCCTGGACCGTAAACAAGCTTCCTAGGACCAGTTTCTGGCATTTCAGCCGTCTTCAGCCAGGCTTGCTTGAATCCAGTGGCAAAGTGAGCAAGGGACTCACGTCTGAGCATACCCTGCCAACGTATGGCGAACAAATCGGTACAAAAGGGGGTGGTGATGGACGGAGCATCTGAACCCATCAAACACTCACACCCAGTCAACAGATCTGGGTTTAATCCATCACCGTTCTTTAGCCCACTCTGCCACCCCAGTTCAGACATGGCCATATGACTTTTGACTGGGTGTGAGTGTTTGATTGGTTCAGATGCTCCGACGTGAGTCCCTTGCTCACTTTGCCACTGGATTCAAGCAAGCCTGGCTGAAGACGGCTGAAATGCCAGAAACTGGTCCTAGGAAGCTTGTTTCCGGTCCAGGGAAGGCATGGCTTGGCAGTTCGGGCTGGACTGTTCCCATGAGGCACAGGGTCAGACTGATTTGTATTTGGCCATGTCTGAACTGGGGTGACAGAGTGGGCTAAAGAGCGGTGATGGATTAAACCCAGATCTTTTGACTGGATTTGAGTGTTTAATTGGTTCAGATGATCCGTCCATCACCACCCCCTTTTTTACCGCTTTGGTCGCCATAAGTTGGCAGGGTATGCTCAGACGTGAGTCCCTTGCTCACTTTGTCACTGGATTCAAGCAAGCCTGGCTGAAGACGGCTGAAATGCCAGAAACCGGTCCTAGGAAAGTTGTTTCCGGTCCAGGGAAGGCATGGCTTGGCAGTTCGGGCTGGACTGTTCCCATGAGGCACAGGGTCAGACTGATTTGCATATGACCATGTCTGAACTGGGGAGGCAGAGTGGGCTAAAGAAGGGTGATGGATTAAACCCAGATCTTTTGACAGGCTATGAGTGTTTGATTGGTTCAGATGCTCCGTCCATCACCACCCCCTTTTGTACCGCTTCATAGACGACAGCGCTACCTTTGACAAAGTTGCAACATTCTCTGGCAGAAATTAGACGCTTCGGGGAACCCAGGGGACCTGCTTGGAGCACTAATTTCTCTGCACAAGAACACATGGGTGCTTGGGAGAACAGACCTTTTGACAATCTCTACAAAACTTTCCACCAAAACGCCCTGAAGCAAGGTTGCCTCCTCGCAGACCTCCTGTTTAATCCCTACACTGCTGACCTTGGGAGATTTTTGGAGCAGTCTGCTTCCTCCACAGTTGGTCCAATCAAAATCGAAACTGCACATCTTACAATATGCTGCCGATATTGTCATAATGGACCATGCCAAATCTTGTTTCCAACGTGCCCTGAGTATGATGTCAAGAAAAGAAATTTTTTACTTGGAGTATTGGGTCTGCAAAGATTAGATCGACACCTAAGTACAACTACTTGGAGGTACGGTTTAGCGAGTCCTCTAGCCCACTTGTCCACGTAGCTGCCCTGAAAAAGAGAGCGTTGCCATAACATACAGCCTGACACATCTCAAGCAGACCTCGAGCAGCTCCTCAGCTGATCCCATACTAAAGATAATTAAAGCCACCCTTCTTCGCGCCCTAAGCTAAGGGCACCAGGCCTTCCCAGAGGCGCGAGCGGGCAGTCTTGATAGCGCCCAAAATGTGACCTACAAACAAATCTTTCGACTCCCCAAAGACACACATAGGGCAAGACTACGACTCGAGCATGGCCTCTCAGGACAATCTCTTATTTGTGAAGCAGATATCCTGAAATACTACATAAGTGTACTAAGAGCCCCGGATAACACCCTCAAAGCCCACCTAAAAGAAACCTTTGGGAGCCCCGGGAACTCATGGTACAGACAAAGGGAAAAGCCCATAAGTTCTTTACAAATCAACGAAGCATCTCTAAAATCAGACTCCATCTCCTACGCAGTCTGGAAAAGGGCCTTAAACAACCATGTGTGACAGACCTCGTACCATCAGGATCTCTGGTCTTTAAAAGCGTCATCTACTCTGTCTGTCTTGAACGGCTCTTATCTCCCAAGGCTTCCGCAACCATCCCTCTTAGATAGCTTAAACGCGCTGACCTGCAGGAATATTATGTTTTTGCGCCTCCTAGGCATGCGAATCATCGATTTTAACCATTGGGCCACACACGATGAGGAGAGGGCCTGTAGACTATGCATCTATAGGTCAGAATCTTGGCTCCACCTCCTGAGCTGCTGGCCATCCTCTGACGCTCCCAGTTGATCTCTTTTGAAGCCATTGTACCTAAAAAAGGGGACACTATACATGCCTGGAGGCCTCAGCACTTAGTTTTACCTGACCAGGCACTCGTACGCTCGCAAGGTGCGGAAAATATGTGAGAATCTTGGAAGACTTATTTTTCCCTTGTCCAGACCCTTCCAAAGCGATGTCAGCGCCTCAAAAACTTCTAACTGACTATTTTACGGGTTGCCCTAGAGTTTCATTAACACACTAAGCCATTTTATATGTCTTAACCTCGATGTTAATGTTTTTTATTCTTAGCAGGGCTATCGTATAAGATCGCCTTTCATGTATAATGATTTTGCCTTAACTGTGAAGGGTAGTATGATTACTGCTCCCAAGGTTGTAACAAAGGTGTTTTTATTGAAATGGTTTTAAGTAATTGTGCAAAGAATTTACAGCCTGATTCATCATTCTCCCGTTTTGCGAGCCCCTAATAGCGATTCATAAGGAATCGCTATTAAGGACTTGCAAAACGGGATTCATCTAGGAATTGCTAAATAAATAGCGATTCCTACACATTCCTTATTTGCGAGTAGCAAATTGCTAATCGCAAATAAGGAATAACTCCTCATACATTCCTATGGGCCAAAAGGCCCACAGGAATGATTGGGGAGTATTCCTTATTTGCGATTAGCAATTAGCTAATCGCAAATAAGATAGCGATTTAAAGGGTGCCAGGGGTGTCCAAAGGACACCCTGTAGCACCCCTTAAATGCAAATTGAAACAGGTGTTGCGCACACACATGTCCAAAGGACATGTGTGTGTGCAACATGCAACTTAGAAAAATGCTTTTAAAAGCATTTTTCTAAGTTTTCTCTATTTACCACGAGGTTTGACCTCGCGGTAAATAGCGGGCCGAAATTGCGAATTCGCAATTTTTAAATGGATGATGAATTGCATTTAAGGAATCTCAAATAGAGATTCCTTAAATGTAATACCTCGCAAAATAGCGAAATCGCTATTACCGATTTTTGCATTTGGGATGATGAATCCCAAATGCAAAAATAGCGCTCGCAAAGGGCCAGATTCTCAGAATCTGGCCCTTTGCGACCCGATTTCGGCTTGATGAATCAGGCTGTATATGAATAAATTCATTCTATTGTTAACTTGCATGCTGGCTTTATGACCCTTCTCTCTTAATAGGGATTTTACATGTGGGTATAGTGTTAAAATTACGGATTAAATAGCTTTTGAAAGGCCCCAACAACCTGGCTCTGTAGCTAATATTCTATCTGTTATTCTGAGTAGTTGGGTTCTGGCTGGCACGCGCCTTAACTCTCTCTTTATTTTATAAGATCTGAATCCCATCCATCACCGGGGATGCCTCTCTGACACCGTTACCTTAATGCAGGGGTACTCAAAGTACGGCCCGCGGGCCAGTAGCGGCCCGGCAAGCCTTCCCTGGCGGCCCGCGGAGCTTGAGACACATCGCACATGTGTGTGCTGTGTGTGTTTTTTTTTTTTTACTTCAGCAAACACCTCGCTGAGCAGCAGTGCGAGTCAGAGACACTGCTCTGTGGGGGCCCGGGCGATTCCAGCCACAGTCAAGAGTGGAGCTGCAGGGGCGCTAAGAGGTGAACTAAGCCTCATTAACAAACAAATGGTTTTTTAAAGACTGTTAAGTACTGGGGTGCCCGGGAGGCTGTGTCAGCCAGGCTGACGCACAGGGGAGAGGGGGTGGGGGGTGGGAGGGGGGAGGTGAGAGGACAGCAGGAACTGAGAGCTGGGTGAGGTGGGAGGGCAGCGCAGGGAGTGAGAGCCTGGGTGAGAGAGGTGGAGGGCAGAGCAGGGAGGAGTGAGAGCCCGGGTGAGGGAGGTGGAGGGCAGCGCAGGGAGTGAGAGCCCGGGTGAGGGAGGTGGAGGGCAGCAGGGAGTGAGAGCCTGGGTGAGGGAGGTGGAGGGCAGCAGGGAGTGAGAGCCTGGGTGAGGGAGGTGGAAGGCAGCAGGGAGTGAGAGCCTGGGTGAGGGAGGTGGAGGGCAGAGCAGGGAGTGAGAGCCCGGGTGAGGGAGGTGGAGGGCAGAGCAGGGAGGAGTGAGAGCCCGGGTGAGGGAGGTGGAGGGCAGCGCAGGGAGTGAGAGCCCGGGTGAGGGAGGTGGAGGGCAGCAGGGAGTGAGAGCCTGGGTGAGGGAGGTGGAGGGCAGCAGGGAGTGAGAGCCTGGGTGAGGGAGGTGGAAGGCAGAGCAGGGAGTGAGAGCCCGGGTGAGGGAGGTGAAGGGCAGAGCAGGGAGGAGTGAGAGCCTGGGTGAGGGAGGTGGAGGGCAGAGCAGGGAGGAGTGAGAGCCCGGGTGAGGGAGGTGGAGGGCAGAGCAGGGAGTGAGAGCCTGGGTGAGGGAGGTGGAGGGCAGCAGGGAGTGAGGCCTGGGTGAGGGAGGTGGAAGGCAGCAGGGAGTGAGAGCCCGGGTGAGGGAGGTGGAGGGCAGAGCAGGGAGTGAGAGCCCGGGTGAGGGAGGTGGAGGGCAGCAGGGAGTGAGAGCCTGGGTGAGGGAGGTGGAGGGCAGCAGGGAGTGAGGCCTGGGTGAGGGAGGTGGAAGGCAGCAGGGAGTGAGAGCCCGGGTGAGGGAGGTGGAGGGCAGCAGGGAGTGAGGCCTGGGTGAGGGAGGTGGAAGGCAGCAGGGAGTGAGAGCCTGGGTGAGGGAGGTGGAGGGCAGCAGGGAGTGAGAGCCCGGGTGAGGGAGGTGGAGGGCAGAGCAGGGAGTGAGAGCCTGGGTGAGGGAGGTGGAGGGCAGCAGGGAGTGAGGCCTGGGTGAGGGAGGTGGAAGGCAGCAGGGAGTGAGAGCCCGGGTGAGGGAGGTGGAGGGCAGAGCAGGGAGTGAGAGCCCGGGTGAGGGAGGTGGAGGGCAGCAGGGAGTGAGAGCCTGGGTGAGGGAGGTGGAGGGCAGCAGGGAGTGAGGCCTGGGTGAGGGAGGTGGAAGGCAGCAGGGAGTGAGGCCTGGGTGAGGGAGGTGGAAGGCAGCAGGGAGTGAGAGCCTGGGTGAGGGAGGTGGAGGGCAGCAGGGAGTGAGAGCCCGGGTGAGGGAGGTGGAGGGCAAAGGAGGGAGTGAGAGCCGGGTGAGGTGACAGAGGGCAGCAGGGAGTAAGAGCCGGGTGTTGTGAGACAGATAGAGATAGAGACAGATAGAGGCAGATAGGGATTGGTGTCACTACAACGCGGTTTTTTACAACGCATTCCGTTACATCGGAATTTTTACAACGCAGGATCCATTACATCGGATGGCATTACAACGCATGGCATTACATCGCAGATGCTATTACAACGCATGGCATTACATCGTAAGTATAGGTAAGTATACCTTTTTAAAAAAAATGTAATTAAGTTAATTTAATTAATTTAATTAATTTAAATAAAATACATTTTAAAACAGTAATTAATTTAATTTAATAGATTTAAATCTAATATAATGAAATTAATTTAATTTAAATATTTTTAAAATTGTAATTAAATTAAATTAATTAAAAAAAATTATTTCATTTAATTCATTTAATTAAAAAATGTAATTAATATAATATAATTAATTTTATTTAATAAATATATTTTAATTAATTTATAAATGGTAAATATAATTTAATTAGCCCTAAGCACAAACCCAACCCTGAACCCTAAAACACCCCTGTACCCCAAACCCTGCCCTGAAACCCCAAAACCCAAACCCTGCCCTGAAACCTAAAAACACCCCTGTACCCCAAAACCCAAACCCTACCCTGAAACCTAAAAACACCCCTGTACCCCAAAACCCAAACCCTACCCTGAAACCTAAAAACACCCCTGTACCCCAAAACCCAAACCCTACCCTAAAACCTAAAAACACCCCTGTACCCCAAAACCCAAACCCTACCCTGAAACCTAAAAACACCCCTGTACCCCAAAACCCAAACCCTACCCTGAAACCTAAAAACACCCCTGTACCCCAAAACCTAAACCCTACCCTGAAACCTAAAAACACCCCTGTACCCCAAAACCCAAACCCTACCCTGAAACCTAAAAACACCCCTGTACACCTGTACTTATTTTAAAAATTACTTTAATTAATATAATAAATAATAAATTAATAATATTAAAAAACATAAATAGATATATTTAATTATAATTAATATTAATAAAATTTAAAAAAATTAAATACTTACCTATACTTACGATGTAATGCCATGCGTTGTAATAGCATCTGCTATGTAATGCCATGCGTTGTAATGGCATCCGATGTAATGGATCCTGCGTTGTAAAAGTTCCGTTGTAAAAGCCTCCCGTTGTAAAAGTTGCGATGTAACGGTGCATCACCGGCAGATAGAGGCAGAGACAGAGACAGGGACAGACGGAGCTAGATAGGGTCAGAGACAGGGACAGACGGAGACAGACAGCGATAGAGACAGACAGCGATAGAGACAGACAGCGATAGAGACAGACAGCGATAGAGACAGATAGCGATAGAGACAGACAGAGACAGAGAGAGAGAGGGAGACAGACATAGGAAGGGATGGAGACAGACTGAGAGAGACAGACAGAGGGAGACAGACAGAGGGAGACAGACAGAGGGAGAGGGAGACAGAGGGAGAGAGGGAGAGACAGACAAAGGGAGGGAGACAGACAGAGGGAGGGAGACAGACAGAGGGAGGGAGACAGATAGAGGGAGACAGACAGACAGACAGAGGGAGGGATACAGACAAAGGGAGGGAGACAGACAAAGGGAGGGAGACAGACAAAGGGAGGGAGACAGACAGACAGAGGGAGGGAGACAGACAGAGGGAGGGAGACAGACAAAGGGAGGGAGACAGACAGAGGGAGGGAGACAGAGGGAGGGATGGAGACAGAGAGGGAGACAGAGGGAGACAGACAGAGGGAGAGAGAGAGAGACAGACAGAGGGAGGGAGACAGACAGAGGGAGGGAGACAGAAAGACAGATGAAGGGAGGGAGACAGAGGGAGGGAGACAGAGGGAGGCAGATAGACAGAGGGAGGGAGACAGAGGGATGGAGACAGAGGGAGACAGACAGAGGGAGGGAGACAGAGGGAGGGAGACAGACAGAGGGAGTGTGACAGAAAGACAGAGGGAGGCAGACAGAGGGAGGGAGACAGACAGAGGGAGGGAGGGAGGGAGGGAGACAGAGGGAGGGAGGGAGGGAGGGAGACTGACAGAGGGCAGACGGAGGGAGGGAGACAGAGGGAGATGGACAGTGGAACACAGAGGGAGACAGATGGAGGGAGACGGACAGAGGGAAGGAAAGAGAGGGAGGGAGACAAAGAAAGAGAGGTAAGACAGAGAGACAGAGGGAGAGAGAGAGAGAGATAGGAGGGAGGGAGAGATAGGGAGAGATAGGGAGAGAGAGAGAGAGAGAGAGAGAGAGAGAGAGAGAGAGAGAAAGAGAAAGAGAAAGAGAGATGTGTGTGTATGCTGGTCTGTTGGCTCAGTGGATGAACGCGTCAGCTGCAGGTGCCTGTGTCCAACTTCATGGTCACAGTTTTTTTCTTTCTAGCCCCGCCCCCTCCCCCAATGACCCTGCCCCCACCGGTGCGGCCCTCGGCCACAAACCACACTGTAAATTTGGCCCCCGAGAGAAAGTTTGTGAGTACCCATGCCTTAATGGGATGCACACACTGAGGTGGAACGCGTGTATAGAAATACTTTGTCGGCAGCAGAAGCACTGTTAGGATGGCGGTGGCTGACATCCGCTAATGCGGATGTTTAGAAGTGCACCGCCGCCTTCGCCTGTAACTGTTTCTTGTGTTAAAACAGTCTAAGGTCTGGCGCTTATGACCTTTGTTAACTCTCTCAGCAGGGCACTCGGCGTCGGTACATATGTTCATCGGGCGCTCTCTCATTTTACCAACTCTAGTAAAGGTCCCCTTTACTGTCATTTTCTCCACTGCACCTGTCCGTCGTAGATCACACAAAAGCGCTGTGTGCACTGTGCATGTGTGTAATTAAATGACACGACATAAAACAGTATTTTACATCCAAATTGTACAGCTGCCTAAAGCGTGGACTTTTTTTTGTATTTCTCATGCACGTAGTTATCAGAAGAAATGGAAAAAGGTGAGAGGCAGTTAGGAACTAGAAACGGTTCTGCTTAGGACAGTGAGATAGTGAATGTGCCTTGGGCGAAGCCAATACGGAATACTGATAGTAAATCATATTGAGAGAGGGCAGTGTTGTATTGCTGTTCCGCGGGACATGCCCAGGAGTCTGCAGACCCCTGGGGCTCCACGAAACCTACTCGGGGGTCCGCCATTGGTAGGAGAGCAAGTACAGCAAACAGCATCAAGTACGGACAACTGGTGGCCTGAATTTAAGCGCTGGAATGCTCCAACAAAAAGAGCAATAGAGCTAGAGCGTGGCATATCGTTTACCTTTTAGAAATAAGACCGGATTTTGAAAATCTCTAACTTTCGCATTAAAATTAGAACTTCTCTTTTTGGTATGTTTTGGTTTGTAAATGTAAACAAATATTTTATAATTTGTGTATTCATTTGATATATACATGTTTTTGTATATTTGTGTATGGTTTTGAGGTTCAAATCATGGAAATTGCGTATGCCAGGCCTACTGGCTTCCAGTTTTGCTTCAGTGGGGGTCCACAGTAGTCAAAATATTAGGAAGGCTGTTCTAGTTGGTAAGAAGAATTTTCCCAGAAGGTATCTGTTGTATACTAAGTGTTGCTTATACACTTTTATCTACTCTTGGATTCTTTCTTTCTTTCTTTCTTTCTTTCTTTCTTTCTTTCTTTCTTTCTTTCTTTCTTTCTTTCTTTCTTTCTTTCTTTCTTTCTTTCTCCTTTCCTTACTCTCTCACGCACCTGGTGCACCTGCTGCAATAACCTACAGAGAGCCTTCTTGAATGCCTAGTGGACCTCAAAAACCAACTGCTAATGGCTCCAGCCCCTTGGGGAAATGCCCAGTGGATTTAAGGGCCCTTCCACCCTGGACTGTCACCTTTTAGGGTATCCCTAAGCTATTTTTCATTCGCCTGTGTTCTTTGTCCGTCTCACTCTCTGCCCATGTTCACGTACAGGAAGTGATGGTATCAGTGGCTTTTTCTCTAGACAGCAGAAGGCTGTGCAAAGCATTAGGGGGCAGATTTACCAATATTTCTCGCAACGCAGTACAGCAAGTCAACTTGCTGCCCTGCATGAAAGGGAGACGGCAGAAATTCAATATATTATCTACTAAGACATGGTGCACTTCTGCTGCCTCTTTGCTTAGGAGCACTGTGTGCTGCTTAGGGCCAACTCAGGAACCCTTGCACCCTTGCTGCAGAATGCAGCTGGGGTACAAAGAGGAAGTAATAAGAAGGAATACAAATATTTCTTTCTCCTCATTATGCTGAGGCCAAGGAAGAACACTGTTTTGGTACAATCCCAGGTTTACAGACCTTTGTAATCTAGGGTTGTGTGGATGTGTGTGAACGCTCCCACACTACCAATGGAATCCCTCTGTGCCGCAAGGTAAACCAAGGCAGCAAAATATGCGGCCTTGCATTACTTGGAAGTTACTAAACCACGCAGAGCCATACAAGGTGGCTTTGCATCACTTAGTAAATCCCAGTTAAGGGCTTACGTTGCCCTGAATCACCTTGCATTACACAAGGACAACGTTAGCCCTTAGTAAATATGCCCCTAAATATATGTGCTTCTCTCTTTTGTGAACGACACTGTTTCTCTATTTCCAAAACAATGAGGTTTTGAATAGCACGTAATGTCAGTAAATGTTGCCAGTTAACCCTTTAATCTTGTAGTATTATTCACTGTGTGCATCTGAAAGGGACCATTGTTTTCTGAGGGACACCTCAAAGGTGAAAGATATCTTCTAGTTATATTGGGGCTCTCCTTGCTTCTTCCCAGGCAGGGGTAGTGCTGTGCACTTTGTTTTCGTAATCCTAGAATGCAGGAAAAGCAAAGTGTGTCTTACTTTTGCTGAGCTGGTGGGTGTGCCCTCCCTGTACAAAACAGCAAGCTTGTGGTGCCTGACTGATGCACCCCTGAGCGAAAATCTCTATATATTTGTCCAATTGTGGGGGGTGCAAGTCTGCACTTTGTGGAATATATAGGAGGAGGGCTGATTCTGGCCTGGAAGAGGGTCAATAATCACAGTAACAGGTGCAGTTCACTCAAAACTCCAGGCATGGCCCACAGCATTACCAGACAGGCAGGGTTACGTATTCACGTCATTGACGAAAAACAGGAAAGTCCCAGTTGGAAAAAGGAAGAGTGTGAAAGTTGAAGAAAAGACTGGTTATACTGAAATAACAAAGCCTGTACAGCCTTGAGAGATACATGCACCAAGGATTCTATTTGCGTGATAGGACCATTAGTCATTGTCATGCCTGTGGTGATTGTGATCTTGTAACTTTGCACTTTGGGTTATGGCTATTTATTGTGAACCCCTCTCGAGTGTATTGTATGATGAGCCACCCTGGATCTCAGCATGCCATAATTGTAAATGGACAAAGAATCAAGGTAGTGTCCCCCAAGTAACACTATGTTTCCTTACACACCAGGCAATCCCCTGTTCAACCTCTACCACACATATATATAACCACTGAACCCCAATTATATGTAATAATGTCTCATTTTATTATTATAGTAGTACTATAAAACTATTAAAATATATTAAAAACAGTGCTTATATTAATAAAACACAGCCTAATACATTCTAGTATTGACCATGGAGCGATTTATATATATAATATATATATATATATTTTTTTTTCTGAAACCACAGTTAGGTTTTGATAATGAAACTTGTAATTACAAATTAATTTAATGTACATACTTGTTTTTTCCTACTGTGGTCTACAAAAAGAGGCGACGTGTATTGAAATTGATGAATTCTTGCATAAATATATGTTTGAAATGAAGTATTCCTCGTTTTACAATTATAGTTTACTTATTCTTTGCACATGCACTTTAAAATGAAATTACTCACGATTTTTGTACCACAAAAAACCTGTTACAAGATGGCTGCCTTGTAAAGTACACCATTGAGGTCGGTGGAAAGTCCATCTTTTGTTTCCATGGATATGACGACATGTGAAGGGTTTAAAATGGTTGTTTTTTACATATGTAATCGACATTGAAAAAGCCGCGAGGCGAAACGCGTCTTTCGATAGGGGGGAGAAGGCTGAGCACCGAATAAAGCATTTTTGGCTTTGAAAAACAACTCGGTGTGTGCCTTTCATTTCATTATATATATATATATATATATACACCCTGCCTCTCCAAGGTGTTAGAGTGGATGACTGCCTCTTTCCTCAAGCTAAATGGGTCCAAAACTGACATCTTGCTCTTGGGATATAAAACCCCCATTAATCTTGACCCTTGGTGGCCAACCAGTCTGGACCCTCCTCCAGTCCCTAAGAACCAGATTAAGAGCCTTGGGGTCTGGCTCGACTCCACTTTGGGTTTCCAAGTTCAGGCCAAAAAGGTTGCGGCGACTTGCTATGGTCTGCTTCGGATCCTTAGGAAGGTTTTGACTCTGTTGCCTTTCGAGGCCAGACGCCTGCTGGTCCAGTCGCTGATTTTATCACTGGTGGATTATGCGAATGCTGTCTATCTAGGGGCCCCCACAGCTACCATCAAAATACTGCAAGTAGTACAGAATTGTGCTGCCCGGCTAATCATGAACGTTCCCAGACGCAGCTCGGCGAAAGCATCTCTTCGGTCCCTTCACTGGCTGCCCATCCAGGAAAGGATCTTGTTTAAAACCATGGTTATGGCGCATAAATCTATCTCTAACACCGGCCCCACTATTCTGGCCCCCCTATTCCAGCGACATCCATCTCTTAGACCTTTGAGATCTAATCAGCGTAATCTCCTAGTAGTTCCTAGGGTGAAGCGGGCGCGCATGGGGGGCCGCCAGCTCTCCTTTCAAGCGGCCAAATTTTGGAACCTACTCCTGGATAACATCAGGCTTGAGACCAACCTTCTGGCCTTTAGGAAGCGATTGAAGACATTCTTGTTCCATTGAGATTCCACCAGCTCTCAGGTCACACAGCGCTGGGATGCCCTATAGAAGAATGTATTCATTCATTCATTCATTCATATATATATATATATCACTGCTCCAAACTCCTCCAGGTAATCATACCCTATAAAGAAGACAGCACTCCCAGGGGGGGTTTCCAATCAAATTTATTCAAAAGGGTGGAAACCTCGGCACACCAGATGCGTTTCGGCACTCAGCCTTTGTCAATTGTTGCACAGAAACGCCGCGGCCACCATTATTTTTATCTACTCCGTAAACTGGTTTTCGGCACATCGACATTGAAAGAGGACTACACAATTAAAACCACGTAATGCCACCATCTTTAAACAGGCAAAATGGAACAGAGTAAACGTATATAACGTTTTTCCTGTAACCGCTATATATGTAAACATTCAAGGTATATATCTTTCGAAAACATAATTCTACAAATGAAAACTCAAATGTGTTAACAAATGTAAAAAGCTGCAGTATGTCCAATCTCGCCCTGAGTGGGCATAAGCCTCTACAGTGCCAGGCCGAAAACAATATTCATCACAAGCACGAATCATCATTTCAATTTCATGGAAAAATTCATATGATATACTATATCACACAATAGGAAGTTAGATCAGAGTCAAAAAATACATTGGTTTTCTCAATACAAATTCGGAATGCCCAAAAACTGTCATTCAGAATACAACAAACTAATTAGCCTAAATGTATCGCTAATTCCTCGCTGCTGTTAAGGCCTGAGGGGCTTTTGCACTGTAAGTCTATGATGTAACGCAACTCTAAGCGCCTACGTTTTTGTATACGGTCTCCACCTCTAGGACTTACTGGAACACTATCCAAACAAAAGTACGACAATAGATCCCTATTGTGACCATGTACCTTGTTGTAGTGTCTTGCTACAGGGTATGCCTCGTCTATGCTGTTTATAGCCCGCATATGTTCCAATATGCGTATCTTTACTGGGTGGATGGTACTCCCAACATATCTAAGCCCACATGGGCATATCAAACAGTAGATGGCATAAGGGGTGGAGTAAGTTAAACATTTCTTTATTTTCTTCGGTGTTCCTATCCCGGGCACATCATATGTTAAAGTGCGTTTACTTATTTTACATGCCTTACATCGACCACAAGGATAAAAGCCATTAAGTGGTTTTAGAGAGGATTGGACAGGTTTCACATCTTGATGGCTATGTACCAAATGGTCTTTGAGTGCCCTAGCTTTTCTGAAAGTAACCAATGAATTAGTAGGTAGGTCATCTCTAAAGATGTTATCTGTGTGAAGGATATTCCAATTCTTTCGCAATATCCTTTTTAGCGCTGGCCCGCATTATCTGAAAAGGTGGTAATCATCCAGAATGTCCCACTATCAGGTTGTTTCTTTTCTTTAATGGCCAATAACTCACTTCTTTGAAGACCATTCACCCTAGATAAAGCATGTGACAATACTGCCTCGCGATAGCCTCTCACTCTAAAGCATTGCATGCTGGATTTAGCTGCCTTCTGAAATTCAATGTCACTCATGTTGTTCCTTTTCACTCTCAATAGTCCTCCGTAAGGTATACTATTTATATGTTTTTTAGGGTGGTTGCTGGTGGCAAACAGAGTGGAATTTCCTGCCGTGGACTTTCTAAAAAGTTCAGTGCATATATGCCCTTCTTCAATATACACTGTGAGATCTAGATAATTGACTACTGAGGTGCTAATTTCTCTTGTGAATCTCAAATTGACATAATTTTTATTTAATCTTTCAACATATAGTGCAGCCACTCTGGTGTACCCTCAAGTATAATGAAAAGATCGTCAATGTAACGATGCCATGCTTTAACTTTCATGTTCTATTGTTGCTTGGAATTAGCCCAGGCCACCTGCTCCTCCCACCAGCCCACGAAAAGATTTGCGTAGCTGGGGGTGGAGCAGGTTCCCATGGCCACTCCCGACATTTGTCTAAACAGTTGATTTTGGAACAGAAATATGTTATTTGTTAAACAAAAGGTCACAAATTCAAGTAGCACCTTATTATGTTCATAGAATCTCAATTGTCGTGTTTCTAGGAAACTCCTTACTGCTTTTAACCCATCCTTGTGTGTAATGCACGTGTAGAGACTGGCGATATCTAATACCATCATGCAATAACCATCTTTCCAATCTATCTCGTTAATACAGCTCAAGAAATGCTTAGTATCTTTTAGAAATGATTTTAGTTTAATCACATATTGGAAGAGAAAAGAGTCAATATACATTGACAAATGTTCTGTCAAACTCCCCTGTGAGGCAACAATGGGCCTACCGGGAGGATTAATTTTGTCCTTATGAACCTTTGGCAGGTAATAGAAAGTATATATATATGTATATATATATATATATATATATATATATATATATATATATATATATATATATATATATATATATATATATATATATATGTATATATATATATATGTATATATATATATCAATGTACATAGATTAAACACACATGAAATCATCAATAACATATTGAAAAAACACAATATTGTCTGGATTGTGATTATCCATATGTGTAGTGCTGTAAAGTGGAATAGCGATGAGTGTTATGGGGTAGAGTGGGGTGGCGTAGAGTGGAATAGAGTAGAGTTGCATAGAGTGGAATGGCACAGAGTTTAGTGGCATAGAGTGAAGTGGCACACAGTGGGGCAGCGTGCAGTTGAATAGCGTTGAGTGGATTGGCATACAATTGAATAGCATAGAGTGGAGGGGTGTACATTGGAGTGGCGTAGACTGGAGTTGTGTACTTTGTAATAGCCTAAAATGGAGTGTCGTTCAGTGGCGTGGCATATATAGGATTGGTGTAAAGTGGAGTGGCGTACTGTGGAGTGGCATACAGTGGAATAGTGTACAGTAGAATGGCGTAGATTGAGTGACGTAGACCGGAGTAGCGTAGAGTAGAGTGGTACAGAGTAGAATAGCATTGAGTGTAGTGGCCTAGAGTGGAGTTGCATACAGTTGAATAGTGTAGAGTGGAGTGGCATAGAGGGGAATAGCATAGAGTGAAGTTGCGTACAGTAGAATAGCATAACGTGGAGTGGCACAGTGTGTATAATAGCCTACTGTAGAGTGGCATAACCTGGAGAAGCGTACATTGGAAGAGTGTACAATGGAGGGTGTAGAGTAGAGTGGGGTAGAGTGTGGTGCAGTGGAGTGGAATACAATGGAATAGAATATAATGGAGTGCCATGGAGTGAAGCAGCGTATACTGGAGTGCACTAGAGTGGAATGGCGTACAGTAGAGTGATGTAGAGTGAAGTGGCATAGATTGGAGTGAGGTATATGGTAGTGGCATGCAATGGAATAGCATAAAGTGTAGTGGTATAGAGTGGAGTTGCATACTGTGGAGTGGCGTAGACTGGGACAGCATACAGTAGAGTGGAGTGAGGTATGTTGTAGTGGCATACAGTGGAATAGCATAGAGTGTAGTGGCATTGAGTAGAGTGGCATACTGTGGAGTGGCATAGAATGGAGTGGCATAGAGTGTAGTGACTTACAGTGTAATAGTGTAGAGTGAAGAGGTATAGAGTGGAATGGCGTAGAGTGGATTAGCGTAGTGTTTAGTGGCTTAAAATGAAGTAGCATAGTGTGGAGTTAAATGGAAGGGAGTAGAATGGAATAGTGTTGAGTGTAGTGGCGTACATTGGAGTGGCATAGACTAGAGTGGTGTAGAGTGGAGGAGTGTACTGTGTAATAGCATACAGTGGAGTGTTGTGCAGGGGCTTGTAGAGGAGTTGTGTACAGTAGATTGGCATAGAGTGGAGTGGTGCACAGTGGAATAGTATACAGTGGAGTGGCATACACTGGAGTGGCGTAGACTGCAGTGCCATAAAGTGGAGTGGCGTAGAGTGGAGTTGCATACAGCAGAATAGCGTAAAGTGGGGTGTTGTAGAGTGTAGTGATGTAGTCTGGAGTCGCGTAGAGTGGAGTGGGGTGCACTGAAATATCATACACTGGAGTGATGTAGAGTGGAGTGTCGTAGAGTGGTACAGTAGAGTGGCATACAGTGGAATAGTGTATAGTGGAGTGGCTTAGTGTGGCGAGGCGTGTAGTGGAGTGGGATAGAGTGGAATAGCGTACAGTATAGGTGCGTAGAATGGAGTGTCAGAGTGGAGTGAGGTATATTCTAGTGGCATACAGTGGACAGTGGAGTGTTGTAGACTGTAATAGTATAAAGTGGAATAACATAGAGTAGAATGGCATAGAACGAAATTGTGGAGTAGGATAGAGTGGAGTGGCATACAGTGGAGTTGCTTTTACTGTAGTGGCATGAAATGGAGTGGCGTAGTGTGAAAGATCGTAGTGTAGTGATGTAGAGTGGAGTAGTGTAGAGTGGAGTGGCATAGAGTGGAGTGGCATATAGTGAAGTGGCATACAGTGTGTTAGACCTGACAGCCTTAGGGTGATCTTCCCCACCAGCTTTTTCCATACTTCGTCCACTTTTTTGACCTTGTTGTTGCTGGCTTTAAGACTCCCTGCACGTTACCACTGCAAACCAATGCTAAAGTGCTTGTGCCATCCCCCGAAACATGGTAACATTGGCTTGTTCCATAATTGACATATTTAACTGACTTATAAGTCCCTAGTAACGTGGTACCCCCTGTACAGAGGAACTATAAATTAAATGCTACTAGTGTGCCTGCAGCACTGATTGTGCCACCTACTGGAGAAGCCCTTTAACCATGTCTCAGGCCTGCCACTGCAGAGCCTGTGTGCAGTTTTACACTGCTGTGTCGACCTGGCAAAAAAACCTTTTTGCCAGTCCCAAAGCTTCCCTTTTTATACATATCAGCCACCCCTAAGGTAGGCCCTGGACAACCTGGTACTGAAAAACTCCAAAGTCGTTTCTCGCTACTGCAATGCCTATCTCTCCCATAGGATAACATTGGGATTACCTTATTACATTTTATAAGTGGAATTTCCAATTGAGAAGAGATAAGACCCTTAAGTCTGGTGTCTCTGGAGTCCTAATTTAAGTCTGAATTCACGGTGAAGTCGGATTTTAAATTACAATTTGGGAAATGAATCTTTTTGAAAGTTGGCATTTTCATACTTTAGCCATTTGGTGCCTGCTGCCTGTCTCTGATCAGTCTGTGTGGGTGACAACTGAAATTTGTGTATTCCCCTAGGCCAGCAGTTCCCAAACTTTTTCGACCCACGGCTCCCTTGACCTATTGGCCATTGCCTGTGGCTCCTCACTTTTTTTGGAGAGTGGGAAGGATGTAAGCCTGGACTCGGGAGTACTTGCATTTTTCTCCTTGAAAATAATTGAGGTGAAGCTGATGAAGGTATTATAATCATATACGCAGGATGTTTTGTATTACTAAGGCAGTGCCTCTAATAAAATATTCCTAGTTACACTTCTTTGCCCATGCCTTTTTTAGAGTACCTTCTCAAACTTTTTTCCCCCCACTTAAAGTGCTAGATAGCACCCTATGCATGCAGCCCCATTGCCAAAGTGTTTCTGCGCTTCAAGAATATCTGCATGCACTTCCATTTCTACCCATGACATACATGCCAACACTGGTCTCAGCAGAGTGACTCACAAATTTTTTAAACCACATAGTTTTATTGTTTGCTGTCTCCTCCCTAAAACTGCCTCCAAATCAATGAAAGCCAAATAAATTCCTCTGATTTCGTTTTGTTTGTTTAAACATACCTCTTTCTTGCTTCTAAATGTTGGCATTATGCTGTATATGGTGTTTTACTTCCCTGTGCTCAAGGAGAGACCAGGCCTGTCTGGAAATGTGTGTGTCCTGAAGGAAATATGTACTGGGAGTATCTATGGTTCACGTACACCTGTCAATACTTAATGTAATGTTTTGAATAGACAGGACAACTGTACTTTCCTAACAACCTGCATTGGTGCAAAAGGCATTTGGGAAGAAACGAAACTATTAACGAGTAAAATAATAAATATAACATTTTCTGCTTACTTTGGTAGTGTTGGAATGTGGGGATCCAGTGAAATATGGAGGTCATCTCGACATTCCATCAATTGAGCACTACGTCTACAGCTTTAGGCATGTCACTTACAAATCATCGATATCATGCGTTTAAGTCTAATTAGTTTAACTTAAGCCAACAGACCCTTCAACATTAAATGCATTAAAGTGCTTGATGCGCGCCTCCGCTGGCTAGGTTTGGCGGCTCCCCAGGGAGCCATGGCACTCAGCTTGGGAACCACTGCCCTGGACAGCCACACACAATGGGGGCTTAGGTGTGACTTGACAGGCCATCCTGTGAGGATGGGAGGAAGGAGCTTGACCCAGGCTCACTTATACCTGAATAGGCTGTGTTCTGTCCCCACACAAAGGGCTGCATACCCCCCTGTGGTAGGTCTGGAGCCAGGACAGGAAGGGAATATCCCTGCACCTGCCTTTGAAGTCTCCCCCACTTCAAAGGCCAAACTGGGTATAAGTACTGGATCACTGAACCATCATTTCAGTACACTTCTGTCCCTGTGAGAGAAAGACTGCTGTGCTGCTGAAGGACTACTGCTTTGCTGGACTCCTGCCTTGCTGTGCTGTCCTGCTGTTCCCCAGCCTGGGTAAGAAGGACAGGACCTGCATCGCTTGAAATCAAAGTGACTCGAAGAGCTAGTTGGCTGACCTCCTGATCAGAAGTCTCAGCGACATAAAAGACTTACACCCAACTTTAGCAGATGGACTCTGCTATCTGTAAGTCTGCCCTGTCAATTGGTGCCACCCCAGCCCTGGACCATTGGAAGTGGGCCTAAGGTGCTTGTTCCAGCAGAACCAACGCATCCCCTGGCCAACAGACGCATTGCTGCTACTGCATGGATAAGAACAGACACATCACCTCTTGCTGCATGGATCAGAATCAATGCATCACCTCTGCTGTGTGGTCCACCACTGACACATCATCGCTGCTGCATAGATCCAACCCTATGCATCACTTTCGGAACCACAACTCTGCCCAGCGCAAGGTCCTCGAAGCCCCGTTGGTGGCAGCCTTGAGGGCAACGCTAAACCTCCGCACCGAAGCTCAGCGCTCATTGGAGCTGACACATCACCACTGCTGCGCGGTTCAGGACCCACACATCATTGCTGCTGCGTTGATCTGCACTAACGCATTACCTCAACTGTACTACGCATCCTCAATGTTGACGCACTTTTGTTCAGCGAGCCTCACTGGGTCCCTGTATCCGGCCCATTCTCCAGCAGGCTCTATCTGAACGTCTGACTTTGTCCTGCTCCGGTGCGACCAGATATTCCAAATAGTGCTTTTTGCTTCTAAGTGCTATTTTTCCCTAAAAACATTGAAGTTCAAAAGTTCTAATTATTGTATTTTTGTCATGTTTTTAAAATTCAATTAAGCTCTCTTTTTCTAACCTGGTGAGGAATCTATTTGTGTAGTATTTTCACTGTTTTACTGTTGAAGTGCTGCACACATGTTTTACATATTACCTCTAAAGGTAAGCCTGATTGCTCTGTGCTAAGCTACCAGAGGGTGAGCACAGGTTTATTTAGGGTTTGCCTGCCTTTTACCATGACTAGGATTGTGGTTATTGATTTCCCAGGGCATGACCCCAGTCAACCAGTAACCCAATTTCTAACGTAGTTTAATAGCATACACTGGAGTGGCTTACAGTGGAGTGGCCTACAGTATAGTTGCTTAGAGTGGAATAGAGTAGAACATAGTGGCATAGAGTGGAATGGCGCACAGTGGAATGGCATAGAGTGGAGTGGCAAAGACTGGAGTGGCTTAGAGTGCAGTGGCTTAGAGTGCAGTGGCGTAGAGTGGAATAGCGTAGAGTGAAGTGTTGTAGAGTGAGGTAGAGTGGAATGGGGTAGAGTGTTGCAGGTACATTTTAATAGTGCAAAGTGGAGTCACGTAGAGTGGAGTGACATAGAGTGAAAAAGCACACAATGGAATAGCATAGAGTTTAGTGGTTTAGAGTGGAGTGCCATAGAACGTAGTTGTATACAGTGGAGTAGCTTATAGTGGAGTAGGGTAGAGTGGAATAGCGTTGGGTGTAGTGGAGTTGAGTGGAGTGGCTTACTGTGGATTTGCGTACAGTGGAGCGGTGTAGAGTGGAGTGGCATACAGTTGAATAGCATAGAACCAAGTGGTGTAGAGTGGAGGGGCGTGAATTGCAGTGGCATAGATTGGAGTGGCGTAGAGTGGAGAGGATTACAGTGAAATACATACAATGGAGTGTCATAGACGGTAATGGCATACAGTGGAGTGGTGTACAGTAGATTGGCATAGAGTGGAGTGGCATATATTGGAATAGTATACAGTGGACTGGTGTAGAGTGGTATAGAATGGAATGGAATAGAGTGGAGTGGCGTAGAGTGGAGTGATGTAGAGTGAAGTGGTGTACAGTCAGTAGGCGTAGAGTGGAGTGACATCTAGTGAAGTCACATAGAGTGGAGTGGCATAGCCTGGAATAGCATACACTGGAGTGGCATTTTGAATATTGAGAAAGTCGATGTCAATATGAAGAATGATACATTTATCTATAAAAATGAAACTGCATCTTTACTAATTAATTCACCCGATCTGAACTCCATGTCAACCCTGATTCAGAAATATGAAGGAAAACACACAAACAGGAAATCCCAGATCGTTCCCACAGATAGGCGCAGCAACACCACAATGGTCCAGGAAGATTGGCCCCAATAAAGCACACATGGTCGGTGGGGTACGCGCGTTTCCAAAATACCATAAAGTCAGATGCCACATAAAGTTAGGAACATATAGCCAATCAGAACACAGTACATGTAGTGATCACGTGCTTCCCATGCCGACATCTGGACACTTTACCCACTGGCCACATTGTGTCCAAGCAAAGTTGAGGCCCACCTGGATTCCCTATCGAATTCATTTACGACTCCATAGACAGCAATTCACAATGCTTACCAAAAAATGATCGCCAGAACTGTTTATGGCAGTCAATGAATTGTATATAAACTATTTCAGATCGATTGTAAGTTGAGACAGTTCTCAGACACTATACCTGTAACTGTTCTCCCTGTCGCAATGTTTCATTAAATGAACTGTTCCTGTTTTGCCAAATGCCTCGTCTTCTCAAGGTATTTCAAACTCAAGCAACAGCGTAAAGTGGAGTTGCATACGGTTGAGTATCATAGAGTAGAGTGTGATAATTTAAAAAGATGTAGTATGGAAGTAGGTGAATGGTTATAGAGGTAATGTTGCAGGAGTATATAGATTATAGGGTGACAATGGAAATTTTTGGTGGTACGTGAAAATAGTTTGAGTAGATTTAAAGTTATAACTGTGAAAATAGTTGATTATATATTGTTCTACTGTACGCAGCGGTAACTTTGCGGTAAACTGCGGTACATGCCATTGAGAAGGCAGTATATGATTGGCTAATGGCTATTTTTTTAAAACAAAAAAAGGCAGCCATGTAGTTTTCAGCACACTTTGGCTGCGTTCTGGGTTAGGACCTTAGACATAGGTAAGTATTACGTTGTATTGTTGTTTCCTACCTATCACCCCTTTATTAAAATGTTAATAGGTCGAGAAATGTATTTATATTTTTCTATATATATATTTTTTTAAGTTTACGGAGAACCTCTCTAGTACCTAGAAAATACAGCGGTAGTTACCCAAAAATATATATTAACATACAAAAACACACTGAAGTAGTCTATATTACTGCGATAGTGCGTAGTAAAGTGTAATATCATTTTTAAAACTTTTTTTTAATGTTTAGTAATTTGTAGGTATTACTGCGGTACTCCGTAGACTTTTTTGAAAATCATTAAATATGTAGAAAATTGAAAATATATTGTAGTACACTATATTTCTGAAAAATATAGTGTAGTACAGTGTATTTTCCATTTTTTAACATATATTTGTTTTAGTTTGGTTTTTTAAGTACTGCAGTACTTCCTAAAAAATACAGTGGTCCTCCATCCATTAAACAAAAATATGTAGAAAGCTACGAATATTTTTCCCTACCAAGTACCACTTTAATAAAGTGGCAATAAGTGGGTAATAATAACTTCACCACTGTGAAGTTATAGTTACCATAGGAAGACCACTTGTTTGGTTTGCTAATACCTTTGGCACAGTTTGACAAATCTTCAAGAACCTTTCTAAAAAAACATAATCAATCTCAGCGCCTTCCTTGAAAGTTAGTTTTGGTGTGACCGGTCAAGTGGGGGCCGTAGGGATTTTTGGATCAGAGCTACAGCCCAAAAGTCTGAGCGGAATCACACCAAATTTGTCACATAGCTACATCTTTACTCAGAAAGCATGCTGTTTGCCATTTAGGGGTCGATTCCGATCCGGTAAAATGCGCTCCGAATCGTCGTACGGAGCGTTTTTTCCCCGTACGAATCGTACCCGTAGACGTCCCGTACGTACGACGAAGTACGATCCGTACCAGGTGCCGAACTCCGTACGAGTCGTACAGGACTCCGTACGACTCAAATCTCCGTACGAGTCTCACTCGGAACCCGCTGTACGCGACATCACAACGGTTCGCGGCTGGTTTTTACGACCCTGCAAGTACGATTCGTGTCGGGTACGCACCGTACGACCCTTTTCCTACAGGAGCTGAAAACAGTCGTAAACGCAGAGTTCGCGCCGAAACAAGTACGGAACGCCCCCCCCCCCGGGTACGGCACGTACCCCCCATGATCGCAGGGGTACGCGCCGTACCCCTGCGATCATGGGGGGTACGTGCCGTACACCCAGCGTACATGGGGTACGGTGCGTACCCCATGAACGGTGGGTGTACGGGACGTACCCCATGTACGCTGGGTGTACGGCACATCCCCCCATGATCGCAGGGGTACGCGTCGTACCCCTGCGATCATGGGGGGTACGTGCCGTACGGTGTGTATGTGATTGTGCGCTTTTCCGTACGAATCGCCCTTACCTGACGTGGACCGTACGAATAGCGTCCCGATCACCCGGTCTGGATCGTACTCGCCGAGTCGTACGGTGTGTGTACGAGTCGTACGGAAACGGCTCCGGATACGAATCGTACGGACGGGGATTTTACCGGATCGGAATCGACCCCTTAGTGTAAATCTGTTCTATAATTTTTGAGAAAATAAGGTTAAAAATGTATGTACATACGTTTGAGTTCACGGGACTCTCGTGAGAGTCCCATGGGCACGAAATTTAGAATAATAATATAATCTGATTGACTGAGGGGGCTTTTTTACCCATCGATTATCTCGCTCCAGGCTCATATGCGTCCTACGGAGAGTTCACCCACTTATTGGCAGGCTGCAACATGAAGAGAAATGTTGCATCTGGCATTTCAGGACTCAAGGAATTGGTCTGCATGTAATGAAAATAAAAAAATATATAAGCGTAAAGGTACAGCCTATGTACCCTGATCCCTGCACCTGGTATGAGTGTCCCAGATGGAACCCGTGAGAGTCCCACACGATCAGGAAAGTATTAAAAGAAAGGGGGGGGTGTCCATGGTGGGTTGGCCACATACAGGCAGTTGGCCCCGTGGCTAACCCACGTTGTGCACAGCCATCAGCTGTGCACCGTGTGGGGTTGGGTGCATGCAAAAGGTTGGGCACAGGGCCTGCCAAGCTGGGCTCCGAACCCCACACTACACACACCAACGAACATCTTACTTTACATTTAAAAACTATCGAAAATCCCTGAAAAAACTAAAGGGTAAGCAAAGCTATGTGGTTGGCTATTAGTATGTCTGTTATAGAAGGTAATAATCTGCCCTGAATTTAACCCACATGTGAACATTTCTCTTCTGTGGGGATATTTAGTATTTCCAAAATTCGTTGGGCAATGTCCCAATCACAAAGTTTTAGAAATTTTGCAGAGCTATGATCAGCTACTTATGATGAGGGGTTTGTTAATGCAGTTTTGTGAATATTGACCATTCCTTAATATTTCTTTCTGGAATTTGTAGCTACAGCTTTTCATCTCTGGCTGATTTGATGTCTTTGCACATTTTTAAGATCTGGCAATAGTGGAAGCAATAGGAGCGGAGGATGAAGTTTGCAAAAGGGCTTTGGGTTAGTTGGAGGATTCATTGTTATATTAAGTTGTTGGCTTTTGGGGCAAGATATTTTTTCGATGAGGTTTTCTATGTATTTACAAAGCCTACAGAATTTCAAAAGTTTATAACTTATGCCAAATCTTTTCAAGTTTCCTGGTTATCCTTCTTGAATTAACTTGTTAGTGTACCCTGGAGCTAAATTATTTTTCCTTAAATGATTTTTGGGTGAAGGTGGGTACATTGTTGATAGTTTTTAATGATGAGAATTTGTGGTAAGATATTCTGTTAATAGTGGTTTTTTTAGCACTTGCCACGGATTTCAAATCTGTTGGATGCTACCTACTTGAAAAGTGATTTAGAGGTCTTCTGTCAACTTAAATGTCTTTGTTTGTCCTGATTTGTAGATCTGAATGCGTGTTGTGTGAAATTAGAGTGTCTGGTGGTCTGTCCAGTGAAGAATCATGTGCTATCATATATTATTTTGGGTTAAGGAGGTAGAAAACCAGTTCATGAGTTTTCCTTTTCGATGCGTAGGAATTTTGGAGATGTCATGTTGATTTCTTCGGTCAGTTTTGCAACAGGTAGATTTATGACAATATTTCAAGGGATGTTAACGACACCCAGGAAAATATTGAAGCTGACTGTTACAGATATCATATCAAAGTCATTTTAGGAAGGGGAATCTGTGATAGCACATTTCAGGATGGATTTATGTATGACAACAATGTGCCCTCCTGGTTTGTGGCTCCTGTCTTTGTGAAGAACACTGTATCATTGCCTGAATATTTCCTAGAAAATGAAGTTACAGGTAAGTTGGCTTTATATCCATCCACATTAGTCACTAACTTTGTATCCAACTTTAGATCAGCTCTGACACTAAAAGGGAATGATATAATATGGAAAAGTTCTAAACCACATTTTGGCGACAAGTGTTCTTCCAGTCTGCACATTAGCTACTGCCATATTAATTGTTGTATTTTATCTGTGTGCACTGTAGGTTATATTAACATTGGTGACATCTTATTCTTCTTTTCAGTCCCAGAAAGCGTGGATTGAAGGAGTCTTCTATAAGAGAGAATGTTCAAAAATCATACCTAGTTCAAGAGACCCTCACAGGTAGTGTGGCTTTTCTTTAACTTGCTGTAGTGCATAAATGTCGTCATTAACTAAGGGCCTGCTTTAGAGTTCAGCAGGCAGTTTACTCCATCACAAACATAACGAATATACCGTCCTCCATACTATAAGTGTATTATATACAAGGACACTTGTAATATGGCAGACTGGATACCCGTCACTGTTGCGATCGAGTACCCCATCCGCCAAACTCTAAATCGGGACCTAAATCTCTTGTCTTCAGATTTCATGTCATATGTGTTTATAAATGCACATCATGTTATGAGATTTCTAGTATTTAACTTAATTGCTATATATACATTTGAATACTGTATTTCCTGTTTTCCAGTCGTTTGTCAGATCTTTTGTATCTATTTGCCTCACTGACTTTCACCTTCATAAAAGTTAGGCAGGGAACTGTTAACTGAAGTTGCATTTTTTGTCAAAGATGCACTCTTCCTCTACAATGCTTTTTGTAATTTAAAAAAAAAAAACAGAGGGTCTGAATCTCAAAGATATTGAAATAGACTGGCAAACTATGTTCTGTATATGTTATGCTGATGTATGTGTATTGTTTGCTGATTTTTGGGTATGCACATAGATTTTTGGGGTCCTTATATAATCCACATATGTTATAATGTACACATACATATATACATGGTAGTTGCATACAGTAGTGACTTACTTCTCTTATCCTAAAATGATGCGTTTGTTGCATATACATTACGTAAGGTCAAAAAATGTAATTTATATTTTGGTATTTTCTAAACAAAATATAAACAAATCGTTTTATAATTGAAAATAATTAAACATGTGAAAAATATTTTCCAATAAAAAAAGTGGATAGTTAATACATCAATTAACATTAAATTATATATTTTGGATGCTGTGCTAGTTGCTGTGAGGTCTGCAATGCGAGTTCCTGTTTCGAGCTGCATCACGCTTTGTTGGGTCCATTGAAAAGCTATGAGTGTGGTGGCGGGTTGTGTCTCGCTCTGTTGGTTTTGATGGGGCCTGCAGTTAGGCTGTCAAAACACCTTTATCCCCACTTCCAAGGGTCCAGCACGGGGGGGGGGGTACCCAATGGGAGGTTAGGACTCGCAGCAGGCAGAGTTCAGTTGCAGGGTTAAAGGGTGTTGGAGTTTGTTGTGTCCCTTTAGCTCAGAACAGGAAGCCAGCCAACTAGCACTTGGAGTCACCCTGGTGGTCTTGGGTTCAAGGTGCAGGTCCAGTCCTTCTTCCTCAGGCAGCAGGACAGTAAAGCAGTCTTTCTTGCAACACAGCAGGAGGGCAGCAGAGCATTTCTTCTGGTAGCAGGGCAGCAGGGCAACAGAGCTGTTTTTCTGTGTCTTTCACAGGTCCAGAAGTGATCTGAACAGTGGGTATGAGCCTCCTATTCTTATATCCTTATACCTGGTGTGGGAGAAACATTTATAGGCTTCTCCTCACAGAAGTGTCTGGAATTTCCTGCCTCCCTGCCCTGTTCCCAAGCTGTCAACAGACTCAATTGGCTAGTGTGAAGTTCTTTGTTTAAGAACAGGGCACAGCCTTTTGAAGTAAAATGGGGTTGTGCACTCCTAGTCCCTATATTTTGTGGTTGTTTGAGAGGAATACACAATAGCCAACTGCCACCTGCACCCCATCATGTGACTCAGGATACAGACACTAAATGGTTAGGAATTAGAAAAATGAAAAAGGGGAATTTACGTGTTTTCTTTGACCAATAATATCCAAAGCTAATTTAATCAATTGCAGATACATCAATCTAGGTTTAGGCCCAACAAGTTGAAAGGTCATTTATCCCAACATAGGTGGGATGCACATGCATCACATGTAATACAATTTTCTAATTGTTATTTTCTAAAGAGATTAATAACACATCTAGTTCATTGGATTAGCAAGAATCCTTCTTGTGCATAGATCCATCAGTTTTCCAGATTCCGAAATACAAATATATTATTCCCCAGGTGCTTGAATTCAATCTTTTATTTCACTAGTACTTTATACAATGGGTAATAATTATTAGAGCTCAGCCAATATGTGGTTCTCCCTGTAGCGGCAAATAAGCCTAGGCCTTTTACAAGTCCCGAAGGATGAACTATACAGTTTATTAATCACTTTAGGAAATAATAAGTAGAAAAATTGTATTACGTGTGATGTATGTGCATCTCACCTATGTTGGACCAATTGGTAGGACAAGAAAATGCCAACTTTCTAAATGTGACTTTTTCAGACTTGTGGCTTAAAATCCGATCTTTACCATTAAACATGATATTAAATTGCCATTTCCTGGATACCATGACTTTTCTACCTGCTCCCAATGAATAATTAGCACTTAAAAAATATAGTAAGGTAACCCAATATTATCCTTTAGGAGAAGTAGGCCTCAGGGAAAATCTCAACTCATGACTACGGGACTTGTCTTCACAACCCCTGGATGTGACATCTTTCATTAAGTCTTGATTGCGAGCACAGCCCCCACTATGCACTTCTATCCCTGATGATGTCGGGGAGTTGGCTTTTCCTCTGACTGATGAGAACAAGATCCATTAGGGACATCGCTGCCCTGAATTCTCATCGTCTCAGCATCCTTTACCCATACCGCATTCTGTGGAAGCTGCAACGTAGCAAATGTGGGCAGACAAGTGGAGACAGAGATGGAAGTGGTAGCTCCCATGGGTTACGTCAACTGATTTCATTTGGAGAGTTCTGCTTCAATTGCTACTAGGCGCTGACATGTAGGCTTCATTTTAGCATCCATCGATTATAGTGTCACATAAGAAATCCATTAAAGCTTCCATATTAGGCTTCTCCATTAAAATTGAGTCATTATCCCTAAATAACTGATCAATGATACCTGGGTGCTTGGATGTACTGTTGACCTCCAATCTCTTCCTCGTTTCTACCACTCTAGATCCCTTTTCCAGTTCTTTCATGGCAATGGGTTCCACCAAAATGCAGGGTCACAGGCCTTTGCAAACGGGGAATTTTCCAAAACAGTAGATACTGATGTGGGACCCTCTTGGTCTCTACCCAGCAAGGGTGGGGTTGTACCCATGAACCAAGTCTAAAGGAGCAGGCAAAGACATACCGGGTAGGTCAGGAGACAAGGAAGATGAGGGAGCATGGGATAAATGGCGAGTGGCCAACTCTATCTCCTTATCAATGATAACCTCAGCATGTTGCACAAACGTGTCCATGGTAGTAACCATGTTGGTAGGGGCCTTATGAACACCAGCCGGAAGCTTGTGTTTCCTCATGACCAGCTCCCAAAACTTGACAAACCAAAGTCCAATTACCCAGGATTTGGCCCATGAAGTCCCTCCTGCTTTGAGAGAACAGGTATAATTTGTCAGCTTCTCAAACACTTCCTTCTCACCCCTCAGTCAGACAAAAGTTGAGGCAAAGTACCAGGTGACACATTGTTAAAAATAAATAACACTTTATGCCAGCTCACTTGCGGGTAAACACCCGACAAGCACATCAATGATGCAAGGGAGGTAGATTCAGTCAGGAATGGACTGATATGAGCAGGAGCATGAGCTCTATCAGTGCCTCTCGAGATGACATGACCACACACTGCAGTTCAAGTTGGAGGGATGAAGTAGACCAGCTACACTCCAGTGACTGACTATACCGTATGCCTGCGCCAAGATGCTCTGACGGAGCGGATGGGCATGCCCTTGGCCCTGACTTTGCCAAAGCGTGGCCCACGCTGAAGTAGGTTGAGGGTCTTTTTAAGAATGTGGCACGGGGAAACGGTCACAGGCCCTCCTCCTCAGATCCAGCAGAGTCCACAGCATGGCAGTCCAACCCACCAGACGTCCCATGCCACGGTAGGTGGAGGGCGCGTTTCAGCATGCGGCATGGGGAAACTGTGTCATGGGCCCCTCCTCCTCAGATCCAGCAGGAGTATGGGACACGGAGCTCCAAGAACTGCAGCACAGTCCACCAGACGTCAAGAATGGAATTCAATCTTAATCCTGAAGCTCTGGTTTACCCTAAACCCCTCTTCCTTCACTGCCATGCTGACACCCCTGTCCCTGGTTCTGCTCTGCAGCTGTAGCCGCTGCTCTGCTCCAGTACTGCCTTGGATGCTCCCAGGTATATGTGCCACCCGCAAACACAACCTGAGTGCACAGCACGAGACAGCACAGCAGCAGCGGTGCTTGTGCCACAGACCCACTGCTCACCCACCAAACTACTCCCTACACATGCCTACACTTCAGACACCCAATGTCTACAGCAGTATCATTGAGGACATCATTTGAGATGTCTTCAGTAATGTCATTAATTAAGGCATTTAACATGCCATCAGGGATGCCATATGTTAGGTCACCCGTAAAGAGGCCCAAGGCTCCTAGTCTAAAATGTTGACATAATCAAAAAGGTCTCTTATCATTAAGGTAAAGCATATGAATCAAATAAGGGCACACAAGATAATTGCAGGGAGTACACTCGGGCTGACGGGTTGACCCAGGGACCCTTACGATTCTTCGTTTTTCTGGGTGCACATTTATTGAACCATTCTATTCCCTTGGCCATGATTAACGAAGCCTAACTAAATCAGCTTAATCATCCTTGCAATTCCTGCAATTCTCTTGTGTGCCCTCAGCTGATTCACATGCTTTACCTTAATGATGAGAGATCTTTTTGATTACCTGGAGATTTTGGACTAGGAGTCCTGGACCTCTTTACGGATGTATCCAAATTGGACCATGTTGCCTACCTTACGTTTGCACTGCTATAGTTTGCCCTATTATACCTTCACCACTGTCTTGATGAAGACCTCTATGCAAGGTTTAAATTCACTTCATGCAACAGTTGTTTCGAAACGCCTTCATTGATTTTAAAGCCTGTATTGAATACACAGATCCTTAAGGATGGCGTGTTAGGATTAAGTGACCACTGAGGCTCAGCTATGGATTACTATTTTTGTACAAAAGATTGGTTTTTCCAACACTGGCTGATTTGAGGCACTTTAGTCATTGTTAAAAAATGTGTAAAATAATTCTGTGACAATCATTATGTTTCCTCTTTTCTGTATCACCTTGCACATGAGCACTTCTATGAACACTCTTCTATACACTCTTTGGAGCAACCGTTATATAAAGTTCTCAAAATATGTATGCATTACTAAAAATTTCTTGAAAATATAAATGTAATTTGTTTTGAAAATCCCACATGTGTACTCTTCCCTTTTTCTCTCTCTCTCACCAGGATCATAATACGTGAACCAATATCGTATTACTCCTTGTAAGTAATTGTCAGTAGGACCACATTGTTGCATGTACCGGGAATGAGTTACAGTTTATTTCTTTGAGCCCTTTGGAAATGGACATTATCTCATGATAGACATTAATGAGTATTCACACTTTCCTCTAGTAGAGGAGTTATCATCAACAGCCCATGACAAGGTCATCGAGCAGCTGGATGACATCTTTGTAGCGTGGGGCAGCCCAGCCATTCTCAAATCTGACAGTGGACCACCATTCAGTGCCAGAGAATTCAAAGAGTTTCAAGTCAGACTCAATGTCAAGCATCAGACAAGTACACCTCTGTGGTCCCAAGCCAATGGTGTTGTGGAACGATTCATGGATACCCTCAAAAGGGTAGTTCAACGAGCATCAACGGAGGGAATCAAGTTAAACCAGGCCCTGTGTCAAGCCCTCCGTGTTTATCATTCAACTCCTCACTCCACTGTAGTGTAGTTCCTATTATCCCAATAGGCTCTGCGCATTGGAATAATATCTTCAATAGTATAGATCTAGGGCAGAGGTTAACTAGGTCTTCTACTGACGATATTAGACTTAAAGTTTTTGGTTTTGCCAGCTAGCTCAGAGTTCACTAGAAACTTTCTCGAATAGACAAGGAGGAGTTTAACTTCCCTGGATAGACAAGAAGGGATTTAGTTTCTGACAACCATAGAACATGACAACTTTGCTCTCCCCCAATCAAGAGTGTATCTCTAGAGACGTGTGAAAACAAAAGACAACTTATTTTACTCAGTCAGTACGTGCATTCTTAGTTTCACCAGTTTGTAGAGAAAAGGAAGAGACGGGCGTGTTCAATAAAAGATGTTATTTATTGATCAGTCTCTTTTCTCGTACAAGAGAAATGAATCGATATTATTGCGATACTTATGGTTAAGTAAAGTGCATACAATAAAAGCAGAAGTATAAAATAATACTGCAGAAGCATTGATATGGTTTCAAAACCATATGATAGTTAAAATTGATAAAATAGATACATACATATATACATTTGACTAACCGTACTCAACTGGTGCTTCTAACCACGCCTACCCTAGTGTACCTGACCTAAGCCTAATACATGGGCGGGAGTAGATAAGTAGCAGTTTAAGTTAAGTTTGTTTTGCCAAGTGACTGACTCAAGAATTCTCTGCAAGGGGTTGTTCAGTTCTGTACCTGAGATCTAGAATGGTTGAGGGCTGGTATCTCTCGTCTCTGGTCTTGATATTCCAGCTGCCTGCGAGGGCTGCTTGGAAGCGCCGGAGCTAGATTTCTCGGCAGGAGAAAAGCAGCGTCTCGTTCTCAGCGCGTCAGGAAGGCGGGGCAGCGCGTGTGGGCTTCTCTCTCTGCTGGGCTCCTCAGCGCGTCTCGCTGCTCCGATCTCGTCACCACCGCGTGTCTTTGCTTAAGGCAATGTCGGTAATATTTATACCTGTAAGGTGTCGAGATTGACGTAAGGATGGACATGGATACGTCAATAAGGATGTCATACGAACGGGCTTGTTCGCACATTCTTTTGCTGAAGTTCTCGGTGAAATCAAAACAATGGCCGCAGGGATTTTCCCAGGTTGTCATAGGTTCGATTTGTTTTGAGAACTCCGTATGCCTTATCAGGGGCTGGAGGAATAGTGCTTGTCTAATTAGATGGCATGCGTTATTACCTAATCAGATAACACGTTTCTGTGCCGTGGTGTGGCTTAATCAGATAACGGTTTTGCACCGTGGGTCGGCTGCTAGTTAAGTATTAACCAGAACAGGGCCGGGAATAGGGGAATCGATACAGAACCTATAGGAATACATCACACCCACTCCATGCTGACTATGTCCATATTTACAAGATCTAGGCATAGCAAATACACTAGTAGAGCATGTGTATACCGTACCACCCCAAAATACATCCATATGCATTTTGAAAGATGAAATATACGAAACGATATATATATACATTATATGCACTCAAGCAGTATATTAATGCTAAATATCACGCATATTCATACATCATAACTAATAAAATATGAAAATTACACATGAAATGGCTCTTAAGACAGAAGAAAAAAAATGCGAGACCATTTCATCACAAAATAAAATATTTATGAACAGGCTAGAGGGCGGCTAATGATTCTAAAGTTCCTAAAATAGAAATATAGTTCTCTAAGAATAGTCTCTACTTTAAGCAGAAGATGAGTGTCCCGAAAAATTGTAAATAATTTTTGGGGCCGCTGAAAAATAATGTTCCGCTGTCCGTAAACTGGAGAAAATTGTTCATGATACTTTATTATCAAAGTTGAAGGCCAAATTCATGGTGTTGGGAACGCCGTGTGCTAGTCTGCTCAAAAGCCATTATTTCTGCTCTGGTGAGAACATCATATCATTTAGACTCTCGAAAAAGCTGTCAACAGCTTCCTGTGAAAGTTCCATTAACTCGGAAAAAGATGTTACCATGCATTCGTGAGCATGATTGCCTTCATTGATGTTTGGATCAGCATAGCTGACAGAAGTTCGTACCTGATCGATGCTGCTTTCATCTTGAACCTCACTACCCCTTAATCGTAGTGGTGAAGTCTCCACGAATGCCGTCATCAGGATTGGTAGCCGCTGGGGACAGCACAATGCATGAGCCGTGACCGGACCCAACAAAGTTTCTGCATCCATTGGCGCATCCGATTGTAGCGTCAGACAGGTGTCCAACACGCATTCTTCTCCGCATAGCAAGCACCTTAATACAGGTAAAACACAGCTTTGCCACATTGGTCTAAATGAAAGAAACCAAGTCATGTTCAGGTCTCTAAGCCGGGACAGTCCAAGGATTTTAGATATCTGGTCCCGGTATCCAATGGCTAGGATTGTTTCTTCCCTTGTCGCAGGTGTTTTGTCTGTGACACGGTTTGCCATAACGAAATAACAGGATCAAAAATAGGATTCCTGCCACTAGTCCCAAAAGGAGAGGAAGTCCACCAAAGACGGAATGGACAAAGTCTGGAAAAATACCCAGAATGGCTTTAAATGGTGTTAGAGCCCCTGAAAACACTGTCTTAAATACATTTGAGACCCCACTGGTATCAGAAATATTTAAGATTTCGTTCAGGATTTCTGCGAAATGTATGGGGGAATTAGTTGATAACAATGAATGAATCTCTGCCGTTGTCCTTGCAACTTGGAGATCATACGTTTCTTTTGATGACGTGAGCCTGGTCGGCGTCTGAAGGAGCACTGTTTTCATTCTGCTTAAAGTATCAACTCTAATGGAAGAAATTTTCAAATTCGGCCATAACCTTGCCTCCCTGTCTGGCATTGCGCTGGGGAACAATACTCGTTCACAGCACATGACCTTCGCAGTCGTACTTATGAGATAAGCTACTCCGGGCACCAAGCTACAACATCTGCGGTCTACGATTATAATGTAACTCCCGTTCGATAGTCTCCTAAAGAATGGTTCTATTTGTGTCGCAGGTGTGCCTAGCTGGTGACATGAAAGGTTATTTGAGGACCCTTCACAGGCTCCGTGTAAACTAATACCATTACACAGAAGTGTACCGCTTAGTGACATGGCACAATTATTGCCACTAAGAAACACTTTCCGGCCTTTATTACTGACACAAGCATGTGAATAGGGCAAGTTCCATGTTGACTTAATGTACCCTTTACCCAATTTTTCGTACATGCCAGCCTGTATATATTTTTGGCAGTATTGAAACCTGAAAGTAGATATTGGAATATTAATTATTCCATGTATAATCTCTCGAGTTTCTCAATGCTCAGGATTGTATAATCAGCACCCTTCTGTGCCATACTGATTTGTTTATCAGTAAGGTTAAAGATATTTAACAGTGACGTTGTGTTGATTCAACGCCAAGGCACATAGCCTGAACGCAGATTTTGTAACGTCCAGCCAAGTTGTACAATAGAACGCAAATGGGACTGACCGTGTTGTAACAACAGTAAGTCTTGCGATATTATGTCGATTGCTGAAGACACAATGCTGTCCAAAGAATATATTCTGGAGGACAGAGTCATTAACCCATTGTCCACTACAGAAAGTGATTTTTCCAAATTAATACGGTCAATTTCCCGTATTCTCTCTGATGTTTCAATTTGAGTTATTTTCCAGGCTTCGTTATAAGCTGCATATACAGAGGCTGCTATGAAGCGTTTTTGACGCTGTTTGCGTGGTCCCATAATGAAATCACGCAAGTCAGCACCATCAGTAAGTAAAGTTAGGTGTTGCTTAATTTCTGCCAGTGTGGATGTTTGTAGCCATTGAAGGCAGAGCTTGCCCACACTGTACGTGGTAATTATCCCTGGGTGTTGTCTTTGGGAATATCTAGGGTCTGGCCTGGTCAATTTGAACCCCTGGATTTTGTTCAGGAATCTGTCTTGACAGTTATTAGTATCTGTGGGCCAGATCAACCACTTTTTCCAATCTGGATGTGTTCTGTTTTGGCTTAATATATGGTTTACGTCTATCTCCTCATCTGTCGAGCTATTACTGTTTATCGTTGGCTTTGGAATAGACGGTTTGTTTAAATCTTTGATTTTGGCTAGGCCAAGACAGGTAGTTTGTTGAATAGTGTCATTCAAAAATATCATTTGTTCTGGGATCATGCAGGCTCTAAACAATGATTCTATACCTTGTACTTGCCATTCCTTTGTACCCCAAACACTTTTTACTTCAACATTTTTGTCCCAGTATTCAAAACCAAACGTACTCATTTGTTCAAAAAACGAGTCTGAATATATCAATTTAGTGTTTGTAAGCATGGTTTTTGTACCTGTCTTGTTTGATAATTTGAAATAAAACGTTTCTGCATTACTTGTGTTGAGCCCTGAAAAATATGAATATTTGTCATAAAAGGTTCTTGAGCTACCTTTTGGAGGGGTTGCACAGTGTTCCCATTGATTATAATTTAGAAAATTTCTAGGTTGTGCCGATTTATGCAGATAATGATTACTATAGTGATTATAGCAGAACATTTTATCATAATTAGATGAACCCTGCAAATAATCATGTTTTGTAAATTTAGCAGACATCACTAGGTCAGACATCATATTATTAATGCTTTCCACGTCCCAATCATCAGCAACTGAGCTTGGTTTTACAAAGTCACTCAATGAGATCTTGATTTGGTGTGGATATTTCAGGATTTCAACCGGACCATAGATTTCATAATCAGTATCGTCCCATGCTACCCCACCGGGTATAGGATTGGCTGTGAAGTTGACTGAAGAAAGTTCTCTTTTCTCGACGTGTGAAGACGTGTGTGGTTTGAGGACCAAGTTGATTTTCTGGCTTGCTGTGTCCATTTTAGCATATTTTCCCTCAATGAAGTGTCCCAAACATAGTATCATGATGAGCCAAAGTATGAGGATAAGTGCACCTAAGGCCACCCAGAATTCAATGCATGGAGAAATCAGATAGGTTTCTTTCAGTTGTTGAAAAAGTTCCTTAGCTTTGTCTTTAAAGGTTTTTGTTGATGTTTGTTCCTTTGATTCACTCAGGTTTTCAGATGAATCGCTGAAGTTGATGAAGTAACCGGATGCCGTTCTGTCTATTGTTCCAATAGTTTCAGGATTGATATTTGCGTTATCCGTGTGTTTTGTTGCAGCAGCCTAGTCATTTATTACTTCATTGTAGATTGGTGTGTCTCTGCTAAATGTTTTTATTTGGGTTTGTAGAGGTTTAAGTTCCATAGCATTGTTGCATAGACCTTGTTGTTGTTCTTTTGGCATTTCAAACGTGAGTAGCCTCTTAGATTGAACCTCTGTGTTTGTAGCAAACCTTGGTGTTCTACTACTTATCGGGAGTCCACTTGGCCTACTGTTTGTTATCGGCCACATGATTGTGGTTTAACCAGGTCGATGGATACAACTCGGTTCTCCTTTTTACCAGCAAGGGGCGGTAGTACTACTGATCTTGTCCCGTTGATAGACAAGACAGGAACTGCTTTTCTGTAAGAAGGCCCAAATTCCTTCTTTACCGCGATCTTTTCTCTGACTAGATCCCCGACTTTTGGAATCCAGACAGGTCTTGCTGGGACAGGTGGTTTTTCTTCAGTGGTCGTTGGCTGTTGTTTCAACGTTATGTTGCTCAGGTCTTTCCTTGTTTCGTTTAAGTCCTGTAAAATAGCCAAACGATCTTTGATATCAAAGCTTTTTTCTTTAACCACTGAAGTCTGACTGTCAAGATCTAAGACCATCATTCTAGTTCCAAACAATAGTTCGTACGGACTGAATCCCCTCAGAGAATTTCTTGGCAGGTTATTTAGACTACGTTGGACACTTATTAGATGTTTGACCCACCCAGCTCCCGAACCTAATACCTTCGCTGTTATAGATTGCTTTATGTCACGGTTTTTTCTTTCTACGATTCCGTTTCCCTCGGGATGAAATGGACAAGAATACCGCAATGCAATGCCCATGCTGGTCATGGCCTCCTTATAAGCTCGAGAGCTAAAAGCAGGACCCTGGTCAGAATGCAACATGCCAATTGCGTATGTGCCGATAAAGACTCGCAAATCTCTTATAACAGTTCTGGCGTCAGCCGATCGCTGGGGCCACATCCAAATGAATCTCGTGCAGGAATCCACTGCGACCATGATATATTTATAGTTGCCATCCCCTTGTAAGGGACCACAGTGGTCCAGGTAAACACAAGCTAATGGTTTATCCGAGATTAGAAGGGGCGTCTGAGCTGGTCGTCTCACTGTTGATACTTTCATTTTTTGACAAATTTCACATTCTAGAACATAGTTCCGTGTTTGTCTTCTCATTTGCGGCCACCAGTATCTCTGTTTTAATAATGATACTGTGGCTGAGACGCCAGCATGTACAGAAGCAAGTCCTTCGTGTGCCGCTATGATAAGTCCTAACCTATGTTCCATGTTTGGAATTGCCCTATCCCCCACTCCAGGGATTCGAGCAAACGGAACATTGTTTGTATCAGTCATATATGAGTATTTCACTGGAAAGCCTTTTGGGAGTGTTTCTATCTAATCCTTTCCTGTCGCGCTGACAGCTTGTAATATATCGCTGTCTATTTTTGTTTTTGACCGTGTGATGGCGGCTACGGAAGCCGTTTGCACAGCTGCCTTCGCTGCCTCATCAGCCAATGAATTCCCTGCAACGTGAACGCCATCACGTTGATGACTCAGTGTATGTATCACGTGAGTCTTTGGTAGTTCTTTTTGCAAAAGAACTACTTGTTCCCAAAGCATTTTATGCTTGATTGTGCCTCCTTTTGCATCCGTAAAACCATTCTGATGCCAGATCTGTAAGTATTCATTGTAAGACTGAACGCAATAATACGAATCGCACACTATGAGTGTGGGGAATTCTCGATCGGTATTTTCAAGCGCCATCTTGAATGCTAGTAGTTCTGCTCTTTGAGCTGTACAATCTCCTAGAGATTGTGTTTTAGTGACCGTTGGTTTAAATTTCCCTTCGTGCCAGCGACCTTTAACGATCGCGCACGCAGCACTGTAAGCTTGTTTACCCCCTACTGCGGGTTGTGCTGACCCGTCTGTATATATTATACAGCCGTAATTTCGATTGGCGGAGGACATTCAAATTCGTATTGGAGAAATTCTTGTGTTTTTAAGTTGGGATCAAATTCGTATACAACGTCTGTTGCAGCAAGAGAATTAGCCCACTGTATCCACCTTGGATGGAGTGCTTTAGCATTTGGAATGCTTGCTTTTGTTACCGCCTCCAGGGCTGGTATTGGTGTCACGATGATTATTCGTTTACCTTGTGCTAGGGCCCTTTCCTTTGCTACAGCAGTCTGTACCGCTGTCATAATTTTTTCCGTTGGACTAAATTTCATTTCAGCCTTTGTGTACAAGTGTGATTTGTATGCAATTGGTACCTTTTCTCCCTCATTAGAGGTCAGGTATGTGAATCCGCATCTTCCTGGGATGACTCGAATCACAAGATTGCGTGAGTTATCACGTGTTTCTAATTTTGTTTTAATTAGCATGTCTGTTTGTAAAGATCTAAAAATTTCTGTGTGTTTTTGAGTCCAATTGATTCTTTTAAAATCTGGTTTTATTAGATCATAAAGGGGTTTGATCCTTTCTGCGTAATTTGCAATGTATGTTCTTCCGAAATTTAGGAAGCCTAGAATTGATTGTAAGTTTTTTAGTGTTCTAGGAGCTTGGAGTACTGCACATTTCTCTAGGAAATTGTCAGCCAGGCTTTTGCCTTCACTTGATAATTCATATCCTAAAAACAGGACTGTTAGATGGGCAATTCTTGATTTTTTAAAGTTGAATTTGTAACCCTCTGCTGCGAACCCAAGTATTATGGTGTTCACTCTCTTCAAGTGAGTATCCAAGTCATCATCTGTTAGGTAAATGTCGTCGACATATGATAATGCCTCGTCATCGTATGTTTGTAGTAATTCTGTTACTCTCTTTGAGAATAATCCTGGGCTATTCTTGTGCCCCTGGGGTAAACGGCAGAAACTTTTTTGTGAGCCATTTACCGAGAACGCAGTCAAATATCTGCTTTCTGGTGCTATATTTTGACAAAAGAATCCATTAGAGATGTCTAATGTTGTTTTGTATTTTTTGCGTACTATGTTATTCATTAGTGCAGCAAGAGAATTAGCCCACTGTATCCACCTTGGATGGAGTGCTTTAGCATTTGGAATGCTTGCTTTTGTTACCGCCTCCAGGGCTGGTATTGGTGTCACGATGATTATTCGTTTACCTTGTGCTAGGGCCCTTTCCTTTGCTACAGCAGTCTGTACCGCTGTCATAATTTTTTCCGTTGGACTAAATTTCATTTCAGCCTTTGTGTACAAGTGTGATTTGTATGCAATTGGTACCTTTTCTCCCTCATTAGAGGTCAGGTATGTGAATCCGCATCTTCCTGGGATGACTCGAATCACAAGATTGCGTGAGTTATCACGTGTTTCTAATTTTGTTTTAATTAGCATGTCTGTTTGTAAAGATCTAAAAATTTCTGTGTGTTTTTGAGTCCAATTGATTCTTTTAAAATCTGGTTTTATTAGATCATAAAGGGGTTTGATCCTTTCTGCGTAATTTGCAATGTATGTTCTTCCGAAATTTAGGAAGCCTAGAATTGATTGTAAGTTTTTTAGTGTTCTAGGAGCTTGGAGTATTGCACATTTCTCTAGGAAATTGTCAGCCAGGCTTTTGCCTTCACTTGATAATTCATATCCTAAAAACAGGACTGTTAGATGGGCAATTCTTGATTTTTTAAAGTTGAATTTGTAACCCTCTGCTGCGAACCCAAGTATTATGGTGTTCACTCTCTTCAAGTGAGTATCCAAGTCATCATCTGTTAGGTAAATGTCGTCGACATATGATAATGCCTCGTCATCGTATGTTTGTAGTAATTCTGTTACTCTCTTTGAGAATAATCCTGGGCTATTCTTGTGCCCCTGGGGTAAACGGCAGAAACTTTTTTGTGAGCCATTTACCGAGAACGCAGTCAAATATCTGCTTTCTGGTGCTATATTTTGACAAAAGAATCCATTAGAGATGTCTAATGTTGTTTTGTATTTTTTGCGTACTATGTTATTCATTAGTGCAGCACTATGTGAGTTTTGCACTGCAAAAGTTTTGCAACATGAGTTAAGGTGTCTGTAATCCAAAACTAGACGATATGAGTTGTCTGGTTTGGAGACAGGAAACAAAGGATTGTTCATTTGTGAGGTGCAAGTTTCAATCACCCCCTGGTATTCAAGTTGATCTTGGATCTCTTTTACCTGTTTTTTAGCTTCTTGCTTAATTGGGTACTGCCTCTGTGCAGTAGGTTGTGATTTTAACTGGATTTTGTGAGGAGGAGAGTCCTCATCCCATCCTACATGATTTTTATATAAAGCAGGAGCTTGAGCTACTGCCCACTTTCTAGCAAGTGTATATTTTGTATGAATTGGAACGTGATTTGAGAAGGCAGGCAAAATTATTTCTTCGCCATGAGGGCACTCTCTGACGAACTCGGGTGGCCAGTCTTTTTCAGCTAGAAGGATGTCATAGCCCTGGGAGAGATTATCCCAAAATAGTCCCCTTATTTTTCTAGTCTTATCCCCCTCTATACGCAATGTAATTTCATATATTTTGTGAGGTTTGCTAACTCTGGTGTCGGCAGTTTCCACTTGAATATATTCATTCGTGTCCACTGTCTCCAGATGATTCATAAGGGCTTTGCGAGCTATGCTCACTTCTGCTGCGCTGTCTAGCATTGTCTGAGCCCATTCTCCGTTTTTCAGCTGTGTCCTCAGTATTCTCGGCATCTTTGATTACTTTAATACTGGCTACCTTCTTTTTTGGAAATTGTAACTTTTTATTCGGATGAGCAGGTTCCTTGTTTTTGGACTTGACGTGCTCTTCCCTGTGTTCTGATCGTCCTCTTCTTTCCGATTTCTGCGAGGAAGTCTGAAAAGATTGAGAGGGACGTGTATCATTATCTTGATATCTATCAGGTTTCTTTATATTATCCCTATTTCTAAGGTTGTATTTTTTCCCAGAGGGCTCACTTTGGGGAGACCTGCGTCCTTGGTTCGGAGATCTTTCTCTCCGCCGAGGAGACCTTCCTCTGGACTGGAATTTTTTTTTCTTTAGGATTGGATTGTTTGTTTCCATCCCAGCTCTTTTTTTTGAGTGTTTAAATTATTTTTAATAAATATCTTTTCAGGACTTTCAATCAGTTGAGGTTTTACCGGTATTCCACCCAGACTATCTCTTCCTAGTTCTTCATAGGATTTCTCTATGATTCTGGCAATTTCAGTTGGTTGGTCTGCTATATCTGTCTCTTTTAACCTTTGGCGGATCGCCACGTTTGCTGCTTCTCCCTTTATGTTGGCTAATAATATTGCAGAGACCTGCTTGAAATCTTTCAGTAGTTTCATACCCAGAGTTAAAGCAGGTTCTGGACCATATTCATCTTGAATTTGTTTTAGCACATCTGGTATTACTGACATGGATGGTACACCATGTGTTTTTGTGTATATGGAAGCAAAGACTGTACCCCAGGTGTCACAGTCCTCCACGTGTGGTGCGATTCCCATTGGAAGACAGATAGTCAGAATCCTGTGTTTTTCTACCGGGGTGGTGTCTGGAAACACCGCCTCTATTTGAGTGATTTTTTGTGCTAGCCAGAAAGGTATTTGTTCCCGTTTTGCGGGTACTTTACCCAGACAGGACTGTATGTTCTGTGGTGTAATTTTATTTGTGTTACCCTGATGAGGGGTCAGCTGTGGAATTTTATTTGCTGGTTGGATTGTTGAAGTCCGCATTACATATTGGACTAATTGTCTATGTATTTTGATTAGTTGTTTTAGCTGTGCTAAAAGATCTGGTGCAGACATTTCTTCAATGTCTGGATGTGGTGTATATCCGGCTAGGACCGGCCACGTTGCTCCTGGTCTACCTAGTGGACCGAGCCTGGTGATGTGATTATTATGTTTTAGGGCGCCATTAAACAAGAGCAGGTGCTCTTGGAATTTGAGTGGTACTTCCACCTCCTCGAAAGGAGTGTAGGTATCCGGTGGTTCCTCTATTTTATAATAGTGGAACTCTTTTGTTACAGCGTTTGCTGCTGGAAAGTTTATCCATGAATAGAATACCTCTGTCTGCCGATATTCGTGTGCCTCAATTACGAATATGACTGTACCACCTCTCGATGTCAGTCCATTTTCTATTAGTTTTAAAGTTATAGCGTTTTCTTATGTTGACCGGGATGAGTTTTGCCTCCGGGTCATTTTGCAGCAGAGTATTGTCTGCTACTAGGAGTTCAGCTGCTATTCTAACTGTCTCCCTTTCTTCATCACTGTCTATCATTTTACCGACAGGAAGGTTATTCTGTTTGTTCGCAGATCAGGTTTCTATGGAAACAAAGATTAGATGCACAATATTTTGGAACAGTGTATCCTTCAACGTTGAATAAACCAAGAACCATACATAGGAGTCTCCTCCTGCGAGGTTTGGCGGATATGACCTTTTACCCACTCCAGACGTCTTTGGAGTATTATGGGAAAAAAGGGGTTCTGTGTGAAAAAGCACGACTGAGTTACTCTAATGTCTTGCGTTAGTTTTATCGCCTATCCAAACGTTGGGCGCCATGTAGTGTAGTTCCTATTATCCCAATAGGCTCTGCGCATTGGAATAATATCTTCAATAGTATAGATCTAGGGCAGAGGTTAACTAGGTCTTCTACTGACGATATTAGACTTAAAGTTTTTGGTTTTGCCAGCTAGCTCAGAGTTCACTAGAAACTTTCTCGAATAGACAAGGAGGAGTTTAACTTCCCTGGATAGACAAGAAGGGATTTAGTTTCTGACAACCATAGAACATGACAACTTTGCTTTCCCCCAATCAAGAGTGTATCTCTAGAGTCGTGTGAAAACAAAAGACAACTTATTTTACTCAGTCAGTACGTGCATTCTTAGTTTCACCAGTTTGTAGAGAAAAGGAAGAGACGGGCGTGTTCAATAAAAGATGTTATTTATTGATCAGTCTCTTTTCTCGTACAAGAGAAATGAATCGATATTATTGCGATACTTATGGTTAAGTAAAGTGCATACAATAAAAGCAGAAGTATAAAATAATACTGCAGAAGCATTGATATGGTTTCTAAGCCATATGATAGTTAAAATTGATAAAATAGATACATCAATATATACATTTGACTAACCGTACTCAACTGGTGCTTCTAACCACGCCTACCCCAGTGTACCTGACCTAAGCCTAATACGTGGGCGGGAGTAGATAAGTAGCAGTTTAAGTTAAGTTTGTTTTGCCAAGTGACTGACTCAAGAATTCTCTGCAAGGGGTTGTTCAGTTCTGTACCTGAGATCTAGAATGGTTGAGGGCTGGTATCTCTCGTCTCTGGTCTTGATATTCCAGCTGCCTGCGAGGGCTGCTTGGAAGCGCCGGAGCTGGATTTCTCGGCAGGAGAAAAGCAGCGTCTCGTTCTCAGCGCGTCAGGAAGGCGGGGCAGCGCGTGTGGGCTTCGCTCTCTGCTGGGCTCCTCAGCGCGTCTCGCTGCTCCGATCTCGTCACCACCGCGTGTCTTTGCTTAAGGCAATGTCGGTAATATTTATACCTGTAAGGTGTCGAGATTGACGTAAGGATGGACATGGATACGTCAATAAGGATGTCATACGAACGGGCTTGTTCGCACATTCTTTTGCTGAAGTTCTCGGTGAAATCAAAACAATGGCCGCAGGGATTTTCCCAGGTTGTCATAGGTTCGATTTGTTTTGAGAACTCCGTATGCCTTATCAGGGGCTGGAGGAATAGTGCTTGTCTAATTAGATGGCATGCGTTATTACCTAATCAGATAACACGTTTCTGTGCCGTGGTGTGGCTTAATCAGATAACGGTTTTGCACCGTGGGTCGGCTGCTAGTTAAGTATTAACCAGAACAGGGCCGGGAATAGGGGAATCGATACAGAACCTATAGGAATACATCACACCACAACTGGTGAGAGTCATGCCACCTTGCTATTTGGGAGAGTTATCTGCATCAAACTGTCTCAGTGGACAGTCGACAAATCCCATGAATGTTGATAAGGTTTGTGTCACAGATATTTCTCAAAAGTGCTAAATGAAAACATATACTCATCGACAAGCACAGGAAACAGTCTTCAATGAAGGTGACTGAGTCCTTGTCAAACAGACACAAAAGCTTAAAACAAACACTCTGTTTGCTGTCAATCCTCTGAGGGTGGTGGAGTGTGGTGACATTCAAAGGACACATGGTGATGGTGCATCGTCCCGGAAACGGACTTGTCACACTTTAAGTAACTACCTCAAAGTTCTTCAGCCTCTGCAAGTATGTATAAGGCAACCCGCCAAACGTTCAGATCAAACATCAGCACCTGTGCTATTGGTGCACAATCAGAGTGCATCTCATCTACGTCAAATCACTCGATCTGGCTTACAAGTGCTAACACCGCAACGACTTATTGAAGAACTGTGATGTGACTGTTGTTTATCCTTTTTATTTAACAAAGGGTGAGATGTAGTATTGTGAGACTATGTCCACTAGGACCATTGTGGTTCTGGGCTGACTCAACAGAGGAATTGCGTAATTTGCTGGGAGGTGTTAAGGTTTGGTTAACAGTTATGATGTCCAATGTGTGATCGTATCCTGATAAATAAAGATATCTTTTACAGTACTCCGTGTGTGGCGTATTAATTTGCATACTCCTGGGCTGGGGATGATGCTACACTTTTCATGCCGCTTCTTTTCACCCTTTTTACAGTTATTCCCAAAAAGATCTTCCTCAATGTCAGAGAGACTTTTGCAGAATTTTAGGAACAAGTCAGACCTTGTGGAGTTTTGATGATTCATTCCAAAATGCCCAGGCAATACTTCGCAGTTGATGCATACACTTTGAGGTATTTAAAATAACAAGAGCAACCCATATGTCCTTGTGAGCTGGGTAAGTACATAAGTACACAGCAGTGATCAGTATGAAGACAGCGATTGCCGCAGCCGAGCGACCATGGGAAGCCGACGATTGAGGAAGCGATCGCACGCTAAGTGGGTCCATTGAAGTGTTATCAAACACGAGGAGGTGCCCCGATCCTCCATATGACCAGGCAGGACTAAACACTGTCCGGATACTCCATTGCAGCCTTCACTGTCTTCATACTGATCATTGCTATATTGTATAATAACCGTCTTTATGTCTAAATATGTCACCAAATATTCACTGAAATAGGGTTATGGTCACTACACCTGGGGTCACGACATCACTTTAATTGTGAAAAAATACAAAACGACAGAAATCTTTTGATTGTGTATATTTTTTACTTATGTGCAAAATAAATTTACCTGCTTTGGCTGAAGCCAGGTATACTTCAATAATAAGTCTCTGCGGGCTTGTTTAGGAATACTAGAGTTGTTTGATTAATACCTTGACCTATAGAAAGGTCCCTCATTTCATATCTTATTTCTAGTTTAGCGGTGCAACTATTTAATTGCAAAAGTGTATATTGGTGATATAAATGAGTTCCTTGTGAACACTGTTGTGTACCTATACACTTTGAGGTAGTCATTGCTTACATAGTTGATTCAGAGTTTTATCATATTATGATGAAAACCTTCTAAGGGCAGACCTATTTTTGTTTTAGATGAATTTCCATTCTCCCGCCCACAAGTGTTTTATATGTTTTAGAATATTTCAATGAGTGTGAAGAAAGGAATGATGGGTGTAAGCGTAGGCATATTTTTAGTCCTGCAATTTTCGTCTTCCGATAAGCCCAATATTACTTCTTCTTTACCTAAAGTTGTACGATTTGTCTGTGAAATTGGAAAAAGACACTGAGACATGGACTTCAAAAAGTCATGGGGGGTTAGGATCAACATATAAGTGGGACTGCATATGCACTTTGACCTCTTTTTACTCTTGTTTCAGATGTACAAGTACTAGCTTAACAGGAATAAAGAACTAGCCTGGTCAGTTTAGTTCTACACTGTTAAGAAGCACCAATACCCTGCAATTCTCTGAAGCATCTGTATTGAACGTCCGCCCTCATACAACAACATTGTCTGTTTTATCACACAATATTACTCCCAAAAGAGTATTTCCCTAATGTTGTTTTTATTTTTTGGTACAGGTGTCTCACAGGATGTCAGGTGTGCCAGAACCTAATCAGGTAAATTTTTGAAGATTTTTCTTGATGCTTCCTATAGCCAGAAATATTTATGCCACTGTCGATGTATCATGCAGTCAGTTTCCTTTGCTGATAATGAGACTTATTGTATGATAATTACTGGAAAATATTCTATCCTTATAGTTAAGTTAAAAATATTACAACTAAACTCACTTGCTAACCAAAGATAAATTGCAGACTGCTGTAATTTCCTATTTTGTAATTTTACTAAGAGCATTCACAGCATTTCACAGCCCTATGATTAGGGTGATGGAAGGCTGACACACCCAATGACAGAGCCCCTGCTGACTCAACTATCAGTTCCATCATTCATCGACGTTGCTGCTGGCAAAAATGATAGCTTGCCCAAATAAAGTTCATAGTCTGTCATATTTTTTGCTTCATCCACATTGAGGAAGACTGAAATGCAATTGAATTGCTAAGGACCACAGTTCTAGAATTTCCTTATTAATGAAGGTCTAACCAGAGGTAATACTGTTACGCCACTTAGTAGATCAGTATTATTCTGCTGTAAGCAACACTTGCATCATCATTGTTTTACTTACTAATTAGCATCTCTCCTTGTTCTTGTGTCTGTATGTCAGAGGCAGGTATGTGTGCTGCTGGGTAGAACATGTGTGTGCCAACTAGAGCTAAATCACCTGTGATGCCATCATTGGAATAGTGAGATGAAAGTCACTTGGAGGTGGGAATTGAGAAGAAAGGGGTTGAAGGTCAGGGGATTCACTTTTATGCAGGTAATACTGGTAGGAGCCTTCGTACATGTAGCCTATGTAGCCCTTGTCGTACCTTTATACTTTCAAAGATGTCTGGGGTTCTCTCAGGCTCTCTTAGGTTTATCCAAAGAGAGATCCTATGGTGAAGTACTGTAGTTTTTTTAGGGGTCCTGTGAAAGTTTTTTTATTGCACTCACAACATGTAGTGATCCTATTTCTAAACTCCCCCAATATTTTCATATAATGGGAAAAGGGACATGAGTAGATTGAGATACCTCTTTGTTTGGTCCTGGGACTGTAAGTGGTTATGATGGGCAGTCTCCATGTTGGAAACTGGTATTTACCAGTGGTGTTTCAGGACTAAAGAGTATATTTATACCTTTGGATAACAGGGTTGTTCATTTTTCAAATGTGCCTCTCAAAAGTGGCAAATGTAAGCAGCCAAGGCTTACTTCAGTGTGGAGTAAAGGTTTTGGAACTCAAATACATTATAAATATAATCACGCCTTTTAGGTTTAATGTCCAGTCAAGTTATATTTTATGAGAGCGCTTAATTTAGAAGAGAGAGTTACAGAATAAAATCCAAAATGTTGCAGTGTCACACAATCACCCCCCTTCACCTGCTAATGTCTTATGATGTCTCCATGTTAGCGAAATGTCCTGCTCATGCACAGGATTTCTTGCAAAGTGATAAGGTAAAGCTGGACAGCCGGTGTAGAAGGGGTCCACATATGCACCACCTCATATAAACCACTGCACAGGATTAGTAGAATTTACTGTTGAACATAGTGTACAATCTGCTGGAGCTCAATCGTGGACTCTGGTTCAGTAAGGCAGCTTCCACAGCCTGACCAAACTGAACAAATGGGTTGAGTGTGCAGCTATCAAAGAGGATGCCCAGACTCTGCTGCTTGTCTCTGTTTATATGGTGAGTCAGCCAAATAAATAAGGCTTGGTGGCAAATAACAACAAGTAAAGACTTATGTATACACAATAACCTTCCCAGCTAGCAACTGTTGCCCCTGCAGACCCAATGATTCAAGCCAACTGTCGGTCCTGGAGCACTACACCTTCTTACGACAAAACATTAATTGAGTTTCTCCCCACTTCTGCGGTGCCCCCCATAAGGACCCCAGCTAGAGCGCCTACAGCACCTTTAGCATTCAGCAATGTGAATGCAAAGTACAAATTAGGAGCATAGATATATTACTCATAAGAACTTTCTCAACTTAATAGGTTTATATCCAATTTACCAATGGGTATGATATTATATTCCTTAGGGCCGATTCAAAAAGGTAAATATACATGAGTAGACTTACTCATGTATAGATCAACACCTGGACCTAGTTGTAAATTGCCCCTTTTCTGCTATTCACTGTTTCTGAGTGGATATTTGCACCTATATATCGACTTGAGTCTCCTCGTCCTCAAATGAGGGGTGAAACCTCTTTCAATCAATTTTACAACCTTAAAGTTAGTCTGTGTGTGTCTCTGTGTGTCTCTGTGTGTAGATCTCTGCCACTGGGGAGGAGATCTCAGTTAAGGTAAATGTAGGGTAGATTAGTAAAGTTAATATTGCCCAAAAAGTACTAAGATAAAAAGTTACAACAAATTGCGTCATCAAATTGAATTTGTAGTCAATATAAAAATAATTGAATATATAATTATTTAATTTATAAATATTAGACCTGGGATCCTTGGCATGGTATTCCCCTAAGTTCTTTGTCTTCAACCCATGTTTTTTCTAAATTTGTTTTTTGTTTGCATTAGGACTCTGTGATCTGTAGTTCTGTACCCCCACTAACCATTGGTAAAGTGCTTGTGCTCTCTTCCTTAAATATGGTAAAATTGGCCTACACCTGCTTGAATGTTTGTCGATTGATGTTATTAAACTCTATATTTCTAAATTAGTTTGGGATTTTTTGTGTTGTGATATTTCTAAATTGGTTTGGAATTGTTTGTGTTGTGTTTTCACTCTGTTACTGTTTGAGTCCTGCATGAACACTTTACACGTTGCCTCTAATTTAAGCCTGACACTTTTGTGCCATGCTACCAGAGGGTTAAGCACAGGTTTAATTAATGACTTTTGTGGTTCACCCTGACAAGGATTGTGTTTATTATTTTAGTGGGGCTTCCACCACTCTCAACATATAGCCCAGTTTTGTGCAATAAATATTTATTTTTAAACAAAAAGTTAAAAATAAAATCACCTATCCTCTATAGCATTTATATTTGACTTGGTTAAAAGTAGTTTTCATTTATTTTTTTCAAAGTTTCAAATTAAGTAAAAAAGTTTACATAATTATTGTAAATTACAGGTATGATCAACTTTATAAAAAACTAAAACCGATCAATAATTAAATTAAATTTTACATCACAACCGATCAATAATTAAATTAAATTTTACATCAAGAAAACTAAATGTATATACGTAATTTGAATCAATTCCTGTGGGATGTTAGTTTTAGTTTAGTTTGCTACCTCCATTGTTTTCTTTGGGAATGTGTTGCAATACCAGTGTTTGGCCATCCTTGGTGCTAGCTTGACTGACACCAAGACTTGGCAACGTACATTTAAGTCTCTTTCGACACTTCTAATACATTTGGAAGTGCATTCTGTGAATTGCAGTGGTTTCACTCGTTTGTGGGTGTTTATTTTGTATTAAAATGCGCATTCCTGAGCCCCTCCTTAAATCTCCCTGAACCCGCTCTTTTAGTAGTAATTACTCTCTTTGTCCTTGCCACATTTACTGCTAAATCTTCTACCTACTTCACATATGTGTGCAGAGATCTCCATTACCTGGGAGTAGATATCTTTACATAAACGGACGAAGCAAAGGCAGAGTTCTCCAAATGTTTTGGAGTATGTGCGGTAGTATTACTGGAATACAACTTCCAAATTAATTTTGTGAATCAGGCTGATTTCCTGTGATTGATTTTACATATATTTGGAATACAGAATGGCAGACAGTTTAACATCTCCTATTGCTTGATCACTTGATTGACACATTCGAATCTAGCCTGGAAAAGATAATTCCTTAATGCAAGTTTAAAAAGTGCAGGTGAAGATTATTGCAAGGGGAGAATCAGAGGGTAGATTTAGTGGGAAAACCTTCCAATCGAGAACTCAAACTATATGAAACAGATGATGAAAGTCTACAAGTAAAGGGAATTAATGGGAGATCGAAAGGGAGGTCGATGGAGGAAGGAGAAGAAAAAAAAAAAAACAGCTCAGACACAGTGTCAGAAGTCCCAGATGACACAGACCAACACAACAAAGATGACCCACATGCACCATATCAGACTCCAAGCAAGTCACATGAACCAAGCCTAGACTCTCTTACCTAAGGGCAGTTCTTGAGAATTTAAATTCTCCGTTCCTGCTTATGGAAGTATGGGATGATGTGACTAAGTCAATTAGGTGGATACATAGTGACATGCTTGCTTATATTTACAACTGATTCTATGTACCATTTTTCTGTTTAGGTTCACCATAAAAAGCCTAATGGTCCTAAAAAGAAGCAAAACAAAAACAACCAAAATGACCCCACGCTTTGGGAAAAAAATTGAAAACTCAAATTTCAGTCAGAACCTTAAGATGGAACTTTTACTAGCTGAATTATTAACTTTTTCCATATGTTTCAGTTTTACAAACCCAATTCCTTTTATCCTAAAACCCCACTGAATGATCAGTAGTATTTCCACAATGCTATGTAACATGAGGCTGTGCACAGTTGATACTAATCTTGAATTCATATCACTTGCGTGCCTTCATTTGTGCAAAAAGCTTTCAATGATTGAAAGAGACAATTATTGCATTGCTGACAGTTTGTAAAAACACCAGAACAAAGATGGCTTTCTGTCTCAAGGCATGAGAAATATGTGTATAACTTAAAATTTGTCCACAAACCAGAAAAAGAGTACACATTTGAAGTACTTCCGCAGGTTCTCCTCTTCTCTTAAGGGTAGGCATTGGGAGAGGAGTACATAAGCTGTTTTGTTCAGTGGGCCTATCAATTATTTACATACCAACATATCCCACTCTTCAAAAACTCAGGAGCCAGAAATTTGTGGCAGCATGACTCTAGTTTGTGGAGTTGCACAACTAGGATCACTGACAGAATATCGAGGAGCAAAATATCGACCTGCCAAAATATCGTGGAGAAAATATAGAATGCCAGAATATCGAATTCCTATCTACAAACAGGTAAGTACAAAAATATCGAATGCAAAATATCGTTGTAAAAAATATAGACAGTCAAAATATCGAATTTTTTAAATGTCTTAAAAGTTATTTAAAATTAATATAATAATAAATATAATTAATTTAAACATACTTAAAATACTTAAATAAACTTAAAATTAATAAATAATTAATGTAAAAATGACTATTCCCACTCCAGAGAGTGCAACAGTAGGGAAAGCATTGGATAGCGTAGGGGGTACAAATTACTATTCTCACTCCAGAGAGTGCAACAGTAGGGAAAGCGTTGGATAGCGTAGGGGTAAAAATTACTATTCCCACTCCAGTGAGTGCTACAGTAGGGAAAGCGTTGGATAGCGGGAGGGTAAAAATGACTATTCCCAGTCCAATGAGTGCAACAGTAGGGAAAGCATTGGATAGCGGGAGAGTAAAAATGACTATTCCCACTCCAGAGAGTGCAAAAGTAGGGAAAGCGTTGGATAGCGTAGGGGTAAAAATTACTATTGCCACTCCAGTGAGTGCAACAGTAGGGAAAGCGTTGGATAGCGTAGGGTTAAAAATTACTATTCCCACTCCAGTGAAGGCAACAGTAGGGAAAGCGTTGGATAGCGTAGGGTTAAAAATGACTATTCCCACTCCAATGAGTGCAACAGTAGGGAAAGCGTTGGATAGTGGGAGAGTAAAAATTACTATTCCCACTCCAGAGAGTGCAACAGTAGGGAAAGCGTTGGATAGCGTAGAAGTACAAATTACTATTCCCACTCTAGTGAGTGCAACAATAGGGAAAGCGTTGGATAGCGTAGGGGTAAAAATTACTATTCCCACTCCAGAGAGTGCAATAGTAGGGAAAGAGTTGGATAGCGTACGGTTAAAAATTACTATTCCCACTCCAGTGAAGGCAACAGTAAGGAAAGTAAATACTTCATATATGAATAAAATAAAATTAAATATTAATACCAATTACAAATAATATAAAATAATTAACAATTTTATATAATATATTAATTAATCAATTAAAATTACAAATGAAATTTAATTATTTAAAAAATTACCCACTAATACAAATTATTTACCAATTAACACTAAATTAACAATTAATAAATAATTAATTACAACAAAAATAAGCAATAAATAAACAAAAAATGTAATTATTTATAGTTCAATTACCTCCCACACTATTCCCCTATAAACGCACAACCCACTACTGAAAAGAAATTAATAAAATAACATAATTATCAATTAATCAATTCATTAAAAATAATGACCAATTATATTTTAATTAATTACCAATTAATAATTAATTACCAATAATTCAAAATAAATACCAATAAATAAATGAACATATTTAATTAATTATATTTAAATTACTTCCCACCCTATTGCCCTATAAACCCACAACCCGCTACAGAAAATACATTAATTTAATTAACATAATTATCAATTAATCAAAATTAATTACCAATTATGTTTTAATTAATTACCAATTAATAATTAACTACCAATTAATTCAACATAAATACCAATAAATAAATTAACATATTTAATTAATTATATTTAAATTACTTCCCACCCTATTCCCCTATAAACCCACAACCCGCTACAGAATTATATTACGCAAAAATCAAATACAATTAAATTAATTAATTAAAATGAATTATAAAATAAATATACACTTTTCACACATATAGTAACATAAAAAACACTTTAAAAAATTGATATTAACTTACTTACCTCAAATTCGATATTAATGCTATTCTATTCGATATTTTGCTATTCTATTCGATATTTTTGTGGTCTATATTGTGTCCATTCGATATTGTGTCCATTCTATATTTTTGACTCGATATTTTGCCCATTCGATATTTTTTATTCGATATTATGACTGTATACCTCACAACTGTACTGCCCTATTCTTCTCTTAAGAAGAGAGCTGCCCGCAAGCTTTTTGCAGCACACGCGCTTTAGAATGAGTACATTACACCTTGCACCAGGCATTTTGATGTGTATCAAGACCCATCTTGGGATGAGTTTAAGGGTGCCTCTGCGTGGACTCCAAGAGATAGGACTTGTTCCAATGTCTGTGTGAACAAAGCAAACACAAGGAGATGATGGAGGGAGCGCTAAAACTTTTCAGAGACTCACCCCCAGTCACAGATCTGGGTTGAATCCATCCTCGTTCTTCAGCTCACTTCGCAACCCCAGTTCAGACAAAGCAGTATACAAATCAGTCTTAACCCTGTGCCTCATGGGAACATACCCCAAAACCGGTCCCAGGATACTTGTTTCCGGTCCAGGGAGGACCTGGCTTGGCAGTTCGGTCTTGACTGTTCCCATGAGGTACAGGGTCAAGATTGATTTGTATATGGCTGGGTCCAAACTGGGTTGGGGTAGTGGGCAAAAGAACAATGGATTTAACCCAGATCTCTTGAGTGGGGGAGAATGTTTGAATCATTCAGCATTCCATCCATCATTTGTTGCAGGTACACCTTTCGCCCTAAGTGAGATGGGTATGCCCAGACATGGGTCCTTTGCTCACTGTGCCACTGGATTCAAGCTAGCCTGGCTGATGAAGGGTGACATACCCCTAAACCGGTCCCAGGATGCTTGTTTCCGGCCCAGCAAGGACCTGGCTTGGCAGTTCAGCCTGGACTGTTTCTATGAGGCACAGGGTCAAGTATGATTTTCATATGGCAGATTCCAAACTGGGGTGGTGTAGTGGGCAAAAGAACGATGGATTTAACCCATATCTCTTGACGGGGGGAAAATGTTTGAATCATTCAGCATTCCCTCCATCATTTGTTGCAGTTACAAATGTCTGTGTGAAGGCATTCTTACATATGCCAGTAAGGGAAGTCTGACTTAGGCACTAAGTCTACATCATCTCCTGGGTTGTACTTACTGCTGCATCTTCCAGGACTTGTTTACACATGCCTTGTTATCCAACAGTCATGCTTTTACAAAGTTGTATAGGCAAATGTTTTTTTCTGAATGGATGAGGCCGAGCCACATGCACATTAGGCAGATCCCACTTTCCCTTTCATGGATTTTAACTTTTCAACAGACATTTTGCAAATATATTTAACTGCTTTTATATCACCAAATTGCCACAAATGTGCAAGAACAGTTGCAAAAGCCCATTGTACTCTTGGGCAGTTATTGTAATCTGCCTACAGAAATCTAGTTCAGCAGCATCAGTGAAGTCATATCTACAGTGCACCTTATCTACCTGAAAATGTAGAAATGGAAGTGCTGAAGTCCTTTATGCGTTTACTTGGTGAACTGACTGTAACAGCTGGGTGATTTGTTATCTGGTGCATTCAGACTCTCATCCCAAAGAAACGGAGGAAGCAGATAATAGAAACAGCACGTGGCCAAGAAACAGCTTATTAGAGAAAGGCTGTGATTCAGTTTTTCTGTATGCAGTGGCTAAAAAAAACAGACCAAACAAACCTGATGGAGTAGTTCTGCATGTCCTGCCCACCAGACATAGCATGGCAGTCAGTGGTGGTGGACCTCTTTGGAAAACTGCATTCCGAAACACACATACTTCTCATAATGGATGAGCACTGTTGATTGTACTTGATGCCCATGTTCTAACAGTCGAGGGACATGTTATTATTGGATGAATTATATTCTGTCAGCTGTTATTTTCTGATGGATTACATTGTCAACACAGGCAATCTGTTAAGGTTGGCAATGGACTACAGTTCAAGAGCAGTGATTTGTTTTTCTCATTCGTTACAGTCCATGTGTTTTACTCACAGGAAGTGATCTTCTGCCTGTTAAAGCCACGAGCCAATGGAATGGGCAAACTCTTCAATTGGGAGCAGTCTTGCATGAATGTTGAAAATCTCTGCATCATCCCATACCTAAATGCTCTCTGAATCTTCATGGGGTAGTAGCCTTCCAAGTTTGTAATAGTTTCTTCATTGTATTCTCCCAAAGCCTCAGCTCCATTAATTTCACATTATCTTAGGGGACACGTATTTGCAACAGTATTACGTCATGTATGCTATGGCCAAGCCTCCAGTGACATAAAATGCTAAATCCGGGGTTTCCAGTAGAATTATGAGAGCCCCAACAGGGGCGATACCTGCTTTTGATTAAATTTACAGATTGCAGACCAATATTAAAGGTAGTTCTTCTGTCTCGTTTAAGGAGCACCGCTCCTCATGTAGCATGGGAGATGCCACCTCTCTTTGAGCGACATCATCATGGAAACGACACATACTGTCTATGAATACCATGTAACAACGAAACCTTTCCCGTGACATCATTGTTACAGGTATATATAGTCACTGATCACAATATATAAGTTCAGAGCACCTAGGTAAAAGCCTCCTTATTTTCTACATTGTTACTCAGGCCCTAAAATAATCCGCGATGTGTATTGACTTCACACTAGTGTCAGCAACCTCAATCATTACCCAAACTAATTCTACAACCAGACATAACCGAAAATTTAGAAACTATAATAATAATCATGGAGTTATAGCAAATAGAAATAAATATTCTGAGGCATACGATCCTTTTAAAAGAGTAAATACGGAAGAAAGACTTCCGTGAATGCACCACCCGACGTTCCGCTAACGGCGGCCATCTTAGGTCAGCGTGCTAGTCTTGTCATCACACACCAAACGTGAGGACAGCGCAACGCGGAGTTTATATGATTGCCGAGCACAAGACCCCATTATTCTTCGGAGCGGCAGCACGGGTAGGAGTATGGCAGTGAACTTATGCGGAAATTGTGAGTAATAGACTTTGGCCATGAGTCTTTAAAAACTTGGTCCACGAGACAGAAGCTAATAATTAATAACGAACTACTTTGGTTTGTGTATTTTACGCTAAGGGCGCGGCTTTCTCTTGCAGAGTACCGTGGGGAACACCTACCGTCTGTCAGCTCATGGGGCATATAACGTGTGCCAAAGTAGTATGTATCAAAAACTTTTGTGTGCCCTACAGCGATTTTGAATGACTGTTATGAATAACACTTTTCGAATTGAACATTCCTCTCGAATGAATCGGGTCCCTCCTATTTTAACCCTGTGTGATGCTGATGTGTGCATTGAGTTATGATTGTGTGTGTGTTGACACAAGCCAGCCCTAATTGTATGGGGCTACACGATGTTCGGTCAGCAAGTGCAAACGAACAACCAGGGGATGGTAGAATGCACCGTTTCTCTGCTCATAAAGTTTTATGTATATTCTTTATCAAACAGGCTGATATGGACGTATAGTGAGACCAGTGGCACTGTCAATAATTTGTGCTGAATGACAGATTATATATACAATTGTATAAATCTGGTGTTTTTCTCTCTCCCTTTTTCCCATTTCCTTTACAGAGACCGCAATAAGGTCCACTTTTTTGATAAATTTTTATCTCGCTTCCCCTGGGCCAGCTCATGCCCGGAAGCTAAAACTACCAGCTGATTTTTGCTGCTAGTTTTTAGGACTGTAGGCATATTATATTTAGAAACCGAGCATTTTCTAGTAGGGGCCACTAGAAGGTCCTGACGACTAAGCAGTAGGGGACTGCTTACGAAACATGTAGACCAGGTAGCAAGCTAATCGCTCTACCTCAAAACCCCCTTCTTAACGTTCCCAGCCAGGGAAGTGAATAAATCGTTTTTTTCCACTAGCCAGGGAATTTTTAGTCTTTTTAACACCCACACATAAATAGGTCCCTACACTTCACTGACATCACTCACCTTGCACTGTCACCTTGCACTGTCACATAGCCTCTGTCACATTCAAAGTGCTCCAGCGTAGTTCGTCAGGTCGTAGCACGCCCCGCCCCGTAGAGGGACGGGAAGACCCCCATGATGAAGCATGACACTAAAGGATTTTTTTAGTGTGTGAGGGGTATTTTAACAAGCACATTGTGCTCTCATCTTTACCATCCTAAGAGAGAGTTTATTATTCTCACCATCCACATGTAAAAATAAAAATTAAAAATTAAAACCACCACACATTGATAGAATCTCTTTGTTTATGTATATCTAATTGGAGGGTGATTCTGTCAACACCTCTACACTTCCTCTATTGTTTTGGAATTTCCAGTAGAATCCCCAGCTCTCTTCTCAGATTCCTCCAAAGAGCCTGCATTTAAGAAAGGAAACAATTTTTTGAAAACAATTGAAGGTGCCTTTGTAGATTTTTAAAATGGAAATGAACATTCTAGGTAAGAACTTTGGTTTGTGTCTGCTTTATCCTTCTACCCAGCTATGTATATGTTAATATTTGATACTAATAGTATCTATCTACTTGACTGAATAAGACGATCTTTAAATAGATGTGCACTTCTATATCTAAAGGTAACCACGCAGGTTTTGTTTGCCTAGAGTTGAATGCGCGAGTTACGATGTCAACAAACAAGCTGATAGGTTAAAGGCTTGAGTTAATCTCAGCTGCTGTTGATTGCTGGGACCACATTCCAGATCATGATTTTTAACCAATAGGCCACAGTAGAAAGAGACCCGCCTATGCAAATCAGAACTCACAGAGCATGTTATGGGAACAGTCCATCCCGAAATGCCAGGCTAGGCCTGGGGAAGGTAACATTCCTTTCTGTGGCACGATGTTCCTTTGCAAAGGATAGCACGCAACCCCAAAGTCCCTACCTACTAAAGGATGCCACGAAAAAGTTAGACTGCACACAGAGGCATGGAGCCTTTTAAGGATTGATACTAGAACTTACCTATATAAACTGCAAGTACCATCATACAAAATGGCGCTTACTGTAAGTCACGGCATCTATGGGGGGACTCTTTCAATAAATTAAGAGTAAATCAACAGGTGAGCTTTCTGTGCCTCTGTGAACTCATGATTAGGAGGCGTCTGCCTCGAAATGCGTCGAGTATCAGTTTTGCAATTTTGGACAGAGAGGAAGCGTACTGCATCGAGGCAAATACAGGCCAAGTGGTCAGAGCATCGTTGAGTGAATTTCTTGAGTGCAAGGGCATTTATATATATATATATATATATATATATATATATATATATTACCTACTGGCGGTCGCCAGTAGGTATATATAGTTAGGATTTTTTCTCTATGGGTTTTTTGAAAATTCTATGTCTAATAACTTTGGCGTTTGTGGACGGAATCGGCTGAAATTTTCAGGAAAATGGCACATTTTGTTTCTGAGCAGCCCTTGAAAATTTGGGGGGGGTTCGTCCAGTGGGGGCCGAGAAAAAAGGGGGGTCCCAAAACGTGTTTTTAACATTGAGTTTTCCATAGGGCGGTTGGCCTCACTTTTAGCCCGAACGGCTGAATGGATTTGCACGAAACTTGGCAAAATTGTAGGGACTGGTAGCCCGATGTGCCTTTTGTAGGTCTCAATATATGTGCTCCAGTGGATTTTGAGAAATTAACGTTTAAAAAAAGATATATATCTGTAACAGCGGACCGGTTAGCGCTCTGGTTCGCGGACTTTTCGCGCAACGGAGCTTTGTGAAGCGAAGCTGATTGGTTCTCCGGCGTCTGTCAACATTCCAAACAGTCCGTAGCGGCCGCCATCTTGTCTCTCGGTAGGATCGAGAGACAAGAGGAGGTCAAAACAAAGGGGGAAATAACTATAAGGGGGCATAGTAGATCCTCGCTGACCCCCTAGGTTTGATGTGGAGGTTTTAAAAGGGCCCCGCGGGGCAAAAAAAAACCAAAATAATAATAATCGAACGGCTGAATGGATTTGCACGAAACTTGGCAAAATATTAGGGACTGGTAGCCCGATGTGCCTTTGCTAGGTCTCAATATATGTGCTCCAGTGGATTTTGAGAAATTAACGTTGAAAAAAAGATATATATCTGTAACAGCGCTCCGCTTCGCGTACTTTTCGCGTTACGGAGCTTTGCGAAGCTGATTGGTTCTCCGGCGTCTGTCAACATTCCAAACAGTCCGTAGCGGCCGCCATCTTGTCCCTCGGTAGGATTGAGAGACAAGAGGAGGCCAAAGCGAAGGGGGAAATGACCATAAGGGGGCATAGTAGATCCTTCCTGACCTCTTAGGTTTGATGTACCATTTTGCCAAGTTTGGTGTAATTCCGTTCAGCCATTCAGGCTGTAGACGTATGTAAATGTCCTATGGAAAATTGCATGGGGAAAACACATTTGAAAGTGTTGAAATTTAGAACCAATTAAAATGTTACTTTGGTTTTGTATTTGTGTGTGATGAAAGTTAATTGGTTATGTATATATGTCAAATGAGAGGAAACCACAGCCATTTTGTGATACTACTGTCTGAGGTACATTTGTGAGGAATTTTTGGTGGTGAATTTCTGGTGTTTGATTTACACAGTACTAACACTTCTGCTACTTTTAAAAAGGTGAGTTGTTAATTTGTAAGGGGAACTATGTTGTACACTTGAAGATAATTTGAAAAATGTTTTCTGTTATTTATTTGCTGTCCTTCTGTTATACTAAATACTTGATGAAGTTAGTTTTATATTATGTATTACTAAAAACGATAAATGAAAGTGATTATTTTTTTCTGCAATTTACAGCAAGCAATTTCAAAATAAAATGGCTCACAATGAAGAGACCGTGGCAATTTCTTTTGAATTGTCCACTACATTGATTGAAATTGAGAGCACCAATAATGAAATATTGTCACAAGGAGGACATGACTTGTATGATTCCATTAGATTGATTGAAATGGACAGCACCAAGAATGAAATATTGTCACAAGGAGATGACTTGAATGATTCCACTACATTGATTGAAATTGAGAGCACCAATAATGAAATATTGTCACAAGGAGGAGATGGCTTGTATGATTCCATTAGATTGATTGAAATGGACAGCACCAATAATGAAATATTGTCACAAGGAGGAGATGACTTGAATGATTCCACTACATTGATTGAAATTGAGAGCACCAATAATGAAATATTGTCACGAGGAGATGACTTGAATGATTCCACTACATTGATTGAAATTGACAGCACCAATAATGAAATATTGTCAGAAGGAGGAGATGACTTGAATGATTTTTTTGATCAATCTCTTGATGGCGAATTTATCGAGTGTTTGGAGACCATAGAGTTACAAGAATCATCATTGCAGACTTTTAATGAGGAGATTCCAGATGAGATGATTGAAGAGGAAATTACTGATGAGGACATGTTAGTAGTTGTTTCAAATTTAGAAAATTCTGAAGAATAAATTTATATTTAGAAATCAAAAATTGTTTGAGACATTATTTATTTTTATTTTTAATTTATGAGGTTGTAGCGAAGTGATTGTAGTATAAAATGAGACTTATAGTATAGAGTGCAACATTTTTATGTTACATGGTAAGTTTACTCATATTTACTTCCCTTCTGCCACTATATTATCTCCAATGTGTATTTGACATGTCTTCTTCATCTCCGGCCTCCTTTCTCTCACTGTGTGTCTCCGATGCATCTTATCGCTGGTATTTTGTGTAATTACAGAAGAGAGTAAAATAAAATAGTTCGGAACGTGAAAAGGGGGCAAAGTAGAGTACTCCTCACCCCCTAGGCCTTTTTAGGCGGTCCCAAAAGGATCAGTTTCTGCTTTCCTGAGAGATTATGGTATGAGTTCCATATACCACAATAACTTGCATTACAACATGCAAGATATCTATCTCCTATTACCAACTTTTGGAGATATTCGCGCTAAGCGCGAATATCTCCAAAAAGTAACACCTGCCCTGAGCAGTTCTTAGCCATGTTATCCAATGGGAGGTGGATAACATGGCTAAGAGTATTAGCTCGGTAATGCATGAATATCGCTGAGTTTTTAGCGATATTCATGCATTGCGGCCGTTTATTATCGCATTTGCGATAAACCTTGATAATAGTAAGGTTTATCTTCGATAATTTCTGACGATGCTTAGTGGTAAAAAATTGGTTGGTAAGCATCGTTAGCGATAAATATCGCTTAACTTTGGTAATATGCCCCAACGTCTGTTAACGTTCGATTCGAAGGAAATGAGGAAGTGTTGAAAAACATTGTCTGCGCCATCTTGCCTTTTTTGAAATGCCACACTTTTGTCGTGCACGGCAGCCATTTTAGATGTCTTGACCAGACCCACTCTCTGCACGCTGTCGATTCGTAGCATGGCTCCTCACCCTCGTAAGCATCTCCCCCAGGCACTGGTCACCACCGCTCTCTGTCTTATGCATGGGCAATAAACCTTCCCCCATCTGCGCTGCTCTTCCCTGAGAATCACACTCTGTGCCCGCCCGACACCTCCCTTTCGCCCTATTCACTACCGCACCCTCTGACACTCCTCTTCCTCTGTGTCCGAATGTCCAGGCCGGTCCTAGGCTATCAGCTAGCCCTGCAGATGTAGTTTATGGCCCCAGCTGTAAAGAATCAACCCTCTTCAAAGGAGTTATAGTAGATCAAGGCCCACACCCGATGTGATCCGTCACAGCACACGCGTTCCTACTATCTGAAAACCATCCTGTATTGTGATTGGGGAGAGGACCGAGCCTGAAGCGGAAGATTCCAGGAATGACTCTTTGTACATCAAAGTTTTTACAATTATGTGTCACATTAAAAATATATAGCACTCCAACAAAGTAGTAGGAATATAAAACTTTAATAACATATAAATATATACAACAAAACAAAAACAGTAAAAACATTTAAACAACGAAGAGACCGTGGCAATTTCTTTTTAATTATCCAATAGATTTATTGAAATTGACAGCACCAATAATGAAATATTCTTGTCAGTAGCGGTCTGTTGTGCGAATAGTTCCAAGGCAGCAGAACGCGCTGAAATCTAGATGGCACGAAAGTGATGTCTAGCAAGTTGCCGCCCAGCAAATAACGGCGTGGGGCGCCGCGGGGGTGAGTGAGTCCAGTAGGCACCACAGCTATTCTTACCGGCATTGCAGAATTACTGCTGGGGACAATGCCTGTGCTGTAGCAGGGTCACAGCAGAAACAAAAAGGATTCTGTTGAAGATGTTGTTGGTTTTCAATTTGAAAACAGTTCTGGTGTCAACTGCTATGCTAATGTAGTGGTTAATGTTTTGTTTTCTCTAGAAAATGTAAAAGAGGGGGAGGCAGTCCAAAGTTCCGTTAAAAGGGCAAAGGAAAGGATCGGTGGTTTGAACTATCAGTCAAAAAGGGGAGGGGGTGCAATAATTTTTCCTACCGGGTCACACTGTGCTTTCACCGGAAGTGAGGTCTGCAGGATTGTAGTAATTCAAAGTGAGGCTGGCGCCAGCATGGGAGCGCCGACGTCCCGCGGATACAGTTTCGTCACTCCACGGGCGATCATGGCAGTCATTCCCCATCGGGGGTCGGAGACTCCCGCGGCTCCTCTAGAATCTTCAAGGTCGTGGAGGACTACGGTGGTGGAGTCAACCAGTGACCGGGCCATTTCTTTATGTTGGGCCCGCTCTTGCCAGGTCGACCGCCATTTTGAGAGTTCGGCAGCTACCGGCGATCGCGGGGTCACATGAGCGGACGGGCTCCACCCTGCCGGGCGAGACGTTGCAGCATGGCCACAGTGGAAGAACCGTTATCTAGGTCGTTCCGAAACTGTGCAGCACTGGAGTTGTTAGGATGCCACCGCCTGGAGCGCTGAGGGTGCAGCTGGGAAGCCTCCACCTGGGGAGGCGGGAGAGGCCTGTTCGCACCGTCTCTCCCTCCCAGTGCACCCCACGGCGTCTCGCTTGAGATTTGTTATGGCCGGACCAGGCGATGAGGACGAGGGGGGGTCGGAGGCATGTGCAAGACATCCCCCTCCAGTGTTGTCGCAGCCATTATAAAAGAAAGAAGTGTCCCGTCCGTCTTCGGGCCGGGCTTCCGGTGGATGTCGGCCGGACGCCCCTGGCTCTGGCCCCATGAACGGGTTTCTTGGTTTATCGGCTGCAGCCGGATCCCGTCGGCCTCGGCCCCCCGACCGTTGGTGGTCGGACCGGAAGAGCATGTGGCGGGACTACCTGCAACTCTCAAGGGCCACCGCGGCCGGACTGGGAGAGAGAGGGGAGGGTCGAGGAGACATTCCCCCCCCCTGCAACTGTTCAGCGTTGTAAAGGCAATCCCCTGGCCGGGTCCCGCTGGTCTCGGCCTCTCCTCCGGCTACACCCTACGTTAGGATCTCCTGGCCGAGGCGTGGCAGCAGAACCTGCCTTATATGGGCTGCTCCCGGCTGGGCGTAGCCGGAACCCTGCCCCACCTTGGAAGTTTCCAGAGTGGGGGTGGATGTTCTACTGACTTGCATTTTCCCTAGTCTATCGATTTTTTTGGCGTGGCAGGCGGTGGGACAGCGAGGGGTGATTTGGTTTCTCTTACTGTTTTTCTGGTCTCTCACCACTGGCATATTTTAACGTTTTCTTGTTTCTAGGACATTAATAGGTTTTATCATTACGTTATGTTATCGTTTCTTTGTTCGTTGTTTAATAAAAGTTCATGTTCATCAGTGGCCTACTGATTTTCGTTTTCCTATTTTTTTCTTTCCAGGTTGTTTCATGGTAAAGTTTCTGTTAACAGGATACAGTGATCACTTCGTTATTATTGCATATGTCCTTTTCACTAGGGGTGCTCTCTGGTCGGGCCAGATGACGTATCTCTAGTAAATGGTCCGGGTGAAAAAGGTGCATCAATCAGTGGGGAGTAGATAGGCATGACAGATTACAACGGGGGAGAACGGTCCGCATTACGTACCCTTTCACTACTTGCAAAGATTTTCCTACGTTTATTTGCAAACAGGGAATACCTCCAAAAAGAACTAATTCCCAAACAGTCAATGTTCGGACAATCAATCAATCAATGAGGAATGAAATAGGTACGACGTGTTAAAGGCTTGCGTTACCTACCCTTCACTATCTGCAAAGGGAGATAGAATATTCCTATTCTTCCTCGTTTGCAGGTAGAGAAGATCGTTAAGAGAATTAACTTCGAACAATTCAATGCTCGATTGAAACAATCAACAAGGGGTACTGTGAACACAAATGAACGCCGCTTATATACATACGCATTGCTATTTTCAACAGGTTGTTCCTAATGTTTCTATTTTAGCGAGGTCAAAAGAGATCCCATTAGTGGCCTACTGATTTTGCTCGATTCCTTTTGTTTTTTTACACGATTTTTCGCTATCTGCAAAGACTAAACAGAGTATTGCGACTCTGTGCTTGTTTGTAAATAGAGAATGAACCAAAGAGAACAATCAATCAAATGGAGAGAGAAGCAGGCACGACGGATTACAAAGGGGGAAAGGGCTGCATTAACTACCCTTCACTATCTGCAAAGAGAGAGTACTCCTAATAGAAATGAGGGGTGGGGGGCAGCAATCAAAGCAGATCAGTGTGCATAAACACGAAAAAAAAAATTCTTACCACGTACTTGACATTCGACAGCTTATGATATTTGCTATTAAAAAACCATTGAAATTCACTGAAAAAACCATAGGTTATAGACCATATATAGTTAGGAATTAGCATTTACAAAACCTTGAAAATTCACTGAAAAAACCATAGGTTATAGACCATATATAGTTAGGAATTAGCATTTAAAAAACCTTATTTTACTCACACAAAACCATTGAAATTCCATATATAGTTAGTTGCACTAACTATATATTGCGCACCCGCAATCCACTGCTGATGATGTCACATATTACATCATTCATGACATGGTCAGTGACATCACTGATGACATCACTGATGACATCTCAAATGACATCACTGATGACATCACTGATGACATCTCATTTGACATCAATGACCACATCACTGATGATATCATTCATGTGACAATACAATGCATCTCCTCACATTTTAATATAACCTCTGTTTCACCCAGTGTTAAAAACAGAGTATAATTTTTGAAACCATTGACACACCAATACTAGTTACTACATACGTACTCACTGATTCCTACGTCTACACACACATTCACTCATTCACCCATACAATCATTCATACATACAATCACTCATGTTTACAACACAATCATATGCACTCATACACCTATACAGACACTCACACTCTGCCACTCATCCATGGAGTTACTCACACACCTAGTCAGTCCTGTAAAGAATCAATCACACTTCCATTTTCTACTCTATACAGTTAAACATAGAGCACCTTACGTTTTCAACCATATACTAACACATACTTACTCTCTTATACAATCATTGATACAAGTACACATTGATCTGTACAGAGTCACACACCTCCCATCCAGCCACACACACACTCAGTCTCCCATGCAAATACTTGGGCAATCAATCAATAACCCATATAGTTACTCATATAGCTACTGATCAACACATGCAGCAGTTTACAGAACAACAGACATAATGATGCACAAATTAAGACAGTTTAGTCACTAACCCATGCACTCAGTGAGACACATTTAATCACTCACTCATACATTCAGTCATGCACCTACTAAATCCTTCGTCCAGACACTTATACATCCACTCATTCTTCAATATGTAAGACATATTTTAACTTTACAGAAACATAGTCACTGGATGTTGTCATCAGTGATGTCATCAGTGATGTCATTTGAGATGTCATCAGTGATGTCATCAGTGATGTCACTGACCATGTCATGAATGATGTAATATGTGACATCATCAGCAGTGGATTGCGGGTGCGCAATATATAGTTAGTGCAACTAACTATATATGGAATTTCAATGGTTTTGTGTGAGTAAAATAAGGTTTTTTAAATGCTAATTCCTAACTATATATGGTCTATAACCTATGGTTTTTTCAGTGAATATATATATATATATATATATATATATATATATACACGCTCACCCATACATTTATATATATATATGCATACATATTAATTTGGCAAAACGCATAACGTTTGAGAAATAAAGAGCTATCTGCTTACTGCACTTGGACTTTCGAGAGAGCGCTTAATTTCAAAGCAAATTGGGTTATGTTAGTCCGGTTTGGGTTCCACCGTCAACGTGCATCACCTGACCACGGGCTCGATCCCAGAAGGACCCGCTCTCTGTGATGAAAGCACACACACACACACACACACATGCACATGCACACACACACACTTGCAAGCACACACACACACACACACACACTTGCACACACTTGCACACACTTTCTTTCACATTCTTTGCAATTGCCTATTGCCGGTGGCCCCACCTGTTTTATCTTTGGCCCAGAATGCCCCCTAATAATCATGTCTAGATACGCCACTAAAAAAGCCATAGAATGCTGTGACTTCAATCAATTAAACAAATATGTCAATAACAACCATCTCCTAAATCACGATCATCCAAAATTCAGACCATGCTTCAGCACGAAAATGGTTACCCTGAAGGTGCTTGACTACATTGAACATATCCTTGATGAAGGTTATTGCTCCCTTCTGGTTATCCTGGATCTCTCTCACTCTGTCTCTCTCTCTCTGTCTCTCTGTCTCTCTCTCTCTGACTCTCTCTAGGAGAGAGAGAGAGATTTTGGCATTCTTGATGTTCATAGGCTACTAAACATTCTTGAACAAAGAATGGGTCTCTAAGAGAAGGTTTCCTGCAGGTTTGCTTCATATTCCTCTAATCATAGCAATCTGGTAAAAAAAAAGTGGCAATAACATCACCTCAGCATTTAACATGACATACAGAGTACCTCAAGGATCAATGTTTGCACCATTATTATTCCAAATCTAACTATGAACTCTCTCTGAGAAACTAAAAGATACTGAAGTCAGCATATATCAATACTTGAGGACTTTCTATAAACAAGGTGCCTGGTGGACATAATTTCACTGCAATTTGCCTAAAGAAAATACAGCACTGGCTGTGAAGCAACTTCCTCCTAAAAATACCAAAAGACTGAGTTTATATTCACCACTCTAAGAAACAGATACACATTTGACAGAGCCCTTCTGAAAGAGCTATCTTCTGATGATTTTTATCCTATTTCACCATCTCATTTAATCACAGACAATAATCTGTCTTTAGTGCCTCATATTAATAAACTGTCCTATTCTGCTAATTTCTTCATATGTGCCCTGAAAGAAATCAAAGATTTATGACCTCTGGCACAATGAGAACTGCAGACCAAGCACTAATCATATCTTGCCTTAAACATGCAGTGTAATTTTTACAGGAATATCACAAACCTCCTCCTTTCCCGTTCTGGTAATCAGACAACATTTCTGAACTCATCTCTTGTAGGAGAATAATCCTCCACATCTGATGGGTGCTAAAGGAACTCTACCCCCCATCCATGCAAGAATGCTGTGCAAAATTAGCACTCTGATCCTTCTTGTAGACAATCCTCCCAGCGTAGCTACACTTCTTACCATCTCCAGTGAGCAGAGGGGGCTTCAGAGTATACTCCCTCTTACCTCCCTTAAACACCACAGTGACGGCAAAGCAACCATTTAATGACACAGTGACCATTCTCCGGAACTTCATTCCACAATCACTCATGATTCAACTGGATTTGTTTGTCCTCAGAAAGTTGTTGAAAATCCCCATTTTCCTGCCTTATTTGAACTTACTGTGTATGTTTCGCTATTCCTACCTTTATTGTTATTCTTGCTTATATCTTCTCATATTGCATGATTTATGTCAAGTGCTGTATCCACTGGATTCTCACAACCTCAATGCCTGCTAAGACTCACCTCCTCTATTTGTATTTTAAGTATGGCCCTTTCACATAAAATTATTTACATATCTCAATATTTTTCATTGGTTATTTGTAAATTGCTCTAACACCTAATTAGACAAAACAGTGCTATGTAAAACTGAAAATAGCTAAATTAGTCATGCCTTTCCCCAAAGGGTATCGGATTTTCATGCTGGCCCCTGCTGCGGCCCCACCAAGCATATTATGAGTTTTCTCTCGGCTACACTTTTCATGGCAGTGCCAAAGCAATGCAGTGACATGGAGACATGATATGATTCCTCCCAGGAAACAGGAATGCTTTGAGACTGAGGGTCGGGGATATGTTCATTGACTTTCTAGAATGTTGCTATTCTGAACTCCTGATAGAAGCCCTTTACATTTGGTAAACATACATACATCCATGCACAACAAAACCTCCAACAGTACTAAAAGGCCAAGGAAGTATTATGTTATGCTGCATAAGATGCACATTATGATAATAGAAGAACTAATGAGCCTAACTTACATAGTCTCTATCTCATGCTTCTTGATTTTCTCTGCATTGGTGTAATGCTATAGGCAGACGTACATTGCAAGAATGTGTATTGACCCATGACTCCATGTTGCTTTAACTACATTTGTGAGCACAATTTTATCTTGTGTCTGTCTGACACTTCCTTTCAGTTGCGAAGGTAGGGAGGATGAGGCTACTTGCTTGCACATAGATTGTTTATGTTCCTCACTTCTTCGAGTGGGCGAGATAAGCTACTAGAACAGACAGTGTGGGCGGTCTACAGTGTCCAAGAATGAGAAAGTGAAGAATACTGTCTCAGCTCTCATTGGAGCCTGGCCAGCTCCATTGAGTGACCTCAATGCAGAGAGTGCAGCCATCACCTACTGTGCAGATGAAAGAAGGGGGAACTTCTAGACCTCTTGGTGCTTTGATAGGAACTCTTCTAGGAGTGGATGCTCTGCCTAGATACCTTTCTGGGTTGAGAGCTCCTGCTGAGACTGTCAATCGGTTCCCCAGTCGTGCTGGCAGGGTGATGCCAGACAGACAGACGGTGAAGTATTCCAAGTTCTAATTATCTATTTTTGTGTACATGCAGTTATCTTTCTATGCATTTGTTCTTGTGTCTATACATTCATTACATGAAATTATTTTACATGTGCATTATTGCCATTTTATATATAAGAACGTGCTGCAACAAATATTCTCCTTTACTTGGCAAATGAGAGTTGAGATCTGTTCACATTGTATTTTGGTATTCTAAAGTGTGTAGAGTTCTATTGTGAAGATTGTTTATGTTGTGTCCTGGTATTTTGAAGCCTTGCTCATGTGCTCTGAAGGAAGGATTCTATGTACCATTTTTCTGTTTAGGTTCACCATAAAAAGCCTAATGGTCCTAAAAAGAAACACAAAAACACCCCAAAATGACCCCACGCCTTGGGAAAAAAACTGAAAACCCAAATTTCAGTCTGAACCTTAAGAAGGAACTTTTACTAGCTGAATTATCAACTTTTTCCATATGTTTCAGATTTACAAACCCAATTCCTTTTATCCTAAAACCCCACTGAATGATCAGTAGTATTTCCACAATGCTATGTAACATGAGGCTGTGCACAGTTGATACTAATCTTGAATTCATATCCCCTGCGTGCCATCATTTGTGCAAAAAGCTTTTAATGATTGAAAGAGACAATTCTTGCATTGCTGACAGTTTGTAAAAACACCAGAACAAAGATCGCATTCTGTCTCAAGGCATGAGAAATATGTGTATAACTTAAAATTTGTCCACAAACTAGAAAAAGAGTACACATTTGAAGTACTTCCGCAGTTCCTCCTCCTTTCTCTTAAGGGTAGGCATTGGGAGAGGAGTACATAAGCTGTTTTGCTCAGTGGCCTATCAAATATTTACATACCAACATATCCCACTCTTCAAAAACTCAGGAGCCAGAAATTTGTGGCAGCATGACTCTAGTTTGTGCAGTTGCACAACTGTACTGCCCTATTCTTCTCTCAAGAAGAGAGCTGCCCGCAAGCTTTTAGCAGCACACGCGTTTTAGAATGAGTACATTACACCTTGCACCAGGCATTTTGATGTGTATCGAGACCCATCTTGGGATGAGTTTAAGGGTGCCTCTGTGTGGACTCCAAGAGATAGGTCTTGTGCCAATGTCTGTGTGAACAAAGCAAACACAAGGAGATGAAGGAGGGAGCGCTAAAACTTTTCAGACACTCACCCCCAGTCACAGATCTGGGTTGAATCCATCATCGTTCTTTAGCTCACTTCGCAACCCCAGTTCAGACACAGCAGTACACAAATCAGTCTTAACCCTGTGCCTCATGGGAACATACCCCAAAACCGGTCACAGGATACTTGTTTCCGGCCCAGGGAGGACCTGGCTTGGCAGTTCGGTCTGGAGGTACAGGGTCAAGATTGATTTGTATATGGCTGGGTCCAAACTGGGGTAGTGGGCAAAAGAACAATGGATTTAACCCAGATCTCTTGAGTGGGGGAGAATGTTTGAATCTTTCAGCATTCCATCCATTATTTGTTGCAGTTACACTTTTTGCCACTGGATTCCACCTAGCCTGGCTGATGAAGGGTGACATACCCTGAAAACGGTCCCAGGATGCTTGTTTCCGGCCAGCAAGGACCTGGCTTGGCAGTTCAGCCTGGACTGTTCCTATGAGGCACAGGGTCAAGACTGATTTTCATATGGCAGATTCCAAACTGGGGTGGTGTAGTGGGCAAAAGAACAATGGATTTAACCCATATCTCTTGACTGGGGGAAAATGTTTGAATCATTCAGCATTCCGTCCATCATTTGTTACAGTTACAAATATCTGTGTGAAGGCATTCTTACATCTGCCAGTAAGGGAAGTCTGACTTAGGCACTAAGTCTACATCATCTCCTCGGTTGTACTTAATTGCTGCATTTTCCAGGACTTGTTTACACATGCCTTATTATCCTACAGTCAGGCTTTTACAAAGCTGTACTGGCAAATGCTTTTTGCTGAATGGATAAGGCCGAGCCACATGCACATTAGGCAAATCCCACTTTCCCTTTCATGGATTTTAACTTTTCAACAGACATTTTGCAAATATATTTAACTGCTTTTATATCACCAAATTGCCACAAATGTGCAAGAACAGTTGCAAAAGCCCATTGTACTCTTGGGCAGTTATTGTAATCTGCCTACAGAAATCTAGTTCAGCAGCATCAGTGAAGTCATATCTACAGTGCACCTTATCTACCTGAAAATGTAGAAATGGAAGTGCTGAAGTCCTTTATGCGTTTACTTGGTGAACTGTCTGTAACAGCTGGGTGATTTGTTATCTGGTGCATTCAGACTCTCATCCCAAAGCAACGGAGGAAGCAGATAATAGAAACAGCACGTGGCCAAGAAACAGCTTATTAGAGAAAGGCTGTGATTCAGTTTTTCTGTATGCAGTGGCTAAAAAAAACAGACCAAACAAACCTGATGGAGTAGTTCTGCATGTCCTGCCCACCAGACATAGCATGGCAGTCAGTGGTGGTGGACCTCTTGTAAAACTGCATTCCGAAACACACATACTTCTCATAATGGATGAGCACTGTTGATTGTACTTGATGCCCATGTTCTAACAGTCGAGGGACATGTTATTATTGGATGAATTATATTCTGTCAGCTGTTATTTTCTGATGGATTACATTGTCAACACAGGCAATCTGTTAAGGTTGGCAATGGACTACAGTTCAAGAGCAGTGATTTGTTTTTCTCATTCGTTACAGTCCATGTGTTTTACTCACAGGAAGTGATCTTCTGCCTGTTAAAGCCACGAGCCAATGGAATGGGCAAACTCTTCAATTGGGAGCAGTCTTGCATGAATGTTGAAAATCTCTGCATCATCCCATACCTAAATGCTCTCTGAATCTTCATGGGGTAGTAGCCTTCCAAGTTTGTAATAGTTTCTTCATCGTATTCTCCAAAAGCCTCAGCTCCATTATTTTCACATTACCATTATCTTAGGGGACAAGTATTTGCAACAGTATTACGTCATGTATGCTATGGCCAAGCCTCCAGTGACATAAAATGCTAAATCCGGGGTTTCCAGCAGAATCCCCAGCTCTCTTCTCAGATTCTTCCAAAGAGCCTGCATTTAAGAAAGGAAACCATTTTTTGAAAACAAATGAAGGTGCCTTTGTAGATTTTTAAAATGGAAATGAACATTCTAGGTAAGAACTTTTAATTTTGTCTGCTTTATCCTTCAACCCAGCTATGTATATGTTAATATTTGATACTAATAGTATCTATCTACTGAATAAGACGATCTTTAAATACATGGTGCACTTCTATATCTAAAGGTAACCACGCAGGTTTTGTTTGCTTGGAGTTGAATGCGCGAGTTACAATGTCAACAAACAAGCCGATAGGTTAAAGGCTTGAGTTAATCTCAGCTGCTGTTGATTGCTGGGACCACATTCCAGATCATGATTTTTAACCAATAGGCCACAGTAGAAAGAGACCCGCCTATGCAAATCAGAACTCACAGAGCTTGTTATAGGAACAGCCCATCCCGAAATGCCAGGCTAGGCCCACTTTAGAAGACAACACCAGGCTTGGGCTATTTGGGAAATGCCAGTTGGGTGCAGCTTGATTCCTATGAAACACTGAGAACAGGACCCATGTCTGGGTTCCCCATAGTGGGCGTGGCCTCAAATAAGCGCCACTTTGCATGATGGTACTTGCAGTTTATACAGGTAATTACAAGTATCAATCCTTAGTAGGCTCCATGCTTCTGTATGCAGCAAAACTTTTTCGTGGCATCCTTTAGTAGGTAGGGACTTTGGGGCTGCGTGCTATCCTTTGCAAAGGAACATCGTGCCACAGAAAGCAATGTTACCTTCCCCAGCCTTTCAGTCTGAAATGGTGCAACTCTTGTTACCACGACTCGGGCAGTCGCGTTCCATTTGTGTTCTCCAAAACGCCCTTGTGCTCAAGAAATGCACTTGATGATGCTCTGACCACTTGGCCCATATTAGCCTCGATGCAGCACTCTTCCCCTCTGTTTAAAATTGCAAAACTGATACTCGACGTGTTTTGAGGAAGACACCGGACTCTTTCAATAGGTTAAGAGTAAATCAACAGGTGAACTTTCTGTGCCTCTGTGAACTCATGATTAAGAGGCGTCTGCCTCAAAGCTCGTCAAGTATCAGTTTTGCAATTTTGGACAGAGGGGAAGCGTGCTGCATCGAGGCTAATACGGACCAAGTGGTCAGAGCATTGTCAACTGAATTTCTTGAGCGCAAGGGCGTTTTGAAGAACATAAATGGAACGCGGCTGCCTCAGCCGCGGTAACAAGAGTTGCACACTTTCCGACTGAAAGCCTGGGGAAGGTAACATTCCTTTCTGTGGCACGATGTTTCTTTGCAAAGGATAGCACGCAGCCCCAAAGTCCCTACCTACTAAAGGATGCCACGAAGAAGTTTTAGTGCACACAGAGGCATGGAGCCTTCTAAGGATTGATACTAGAACCTACCTATATAAACTGCAAGTACCATCATGCAAAGTGGCGCTTACTGTAAGTCACGCCCACTATGGGGGGACTCTTTCAATAAATAAAGAGTAAATCAACAGGTGAGCTTTCTGTGCCTCTGTGAACTCATGATTAAGAGGCGTCTGCCTCGAAATGCATCGAGTATCAGTTTTGCAATTTTGGACAGAGGGGAAGCGTGCTGCATCGAGGCTAATACAGGCCAAGTGGTTAGAGCATCGTTGAGTGAATTTCTTGAGCGCAAGGGCGTTTATATATATATATATGTACACGCTCACCCACACATTTATATATATATGCATACATATTAATTTGGCGAAACGCGTAACGTTTGAGAAATAAAGAGCTATCTGCTTACTGCACTTGGACTTTCGAGAGAGCGCTTCATTTTAAAGCAAATTGGGTTACGTTAGTCCGGTTGGGGTTCTACCGGCAACATGCGCCACCTGACCACGGGCTCGATCCCAGAAGGACCTGCTCTCTGTGATAAACACACACACACACGCACATACGCGCACACACTTGCACACACTTGCACACACTTTCTTTCAAATTCTTTGCAATTGCCTATTGCCGGTGGCCCCACCTGTTTTATCTTTGGCCCAGAATGCCCCCTAATAATCACGTCTAGATACGCCACTGAAAAAGCCATAGAATGTTGTGACTTCAATCAATTAAACAAATATGTCAATAACAACCATCTCCTAAATCACGATCATCCAAAATTCAGACCATGCTTCAGCACGGAAATGGTTACCCTGAAGGTGCTTGACTACATTGAACATATCCTTGATTAAGGTTATTGCTGCCTTCTGGTTATCCTGGATCTCTCTCACTCTGTCTCTCTCTCTCTCTGTCTCTCCCTCTCTCTCTCTCTCTTTCTCTCTCTCTCTGACTCTCTCTAAGAGAAAGAGAGATTTTGGCATTCTTGATGTTCATAGGCTACTAAACATTCTTGAACAAAGAATGGGTCTCTAAGAGAAGGTTTCCTGCAGGTTTGCTTCATATTCCTCTAATCATAGCAATCTGGTAAAAAAAGTGGCAATAACATCACCTCAGCATTTAACATGACATACAGAGTAACTCAAGGATCAATGTTTGCACCATTATTATTCCAAATCTAACTATAAACTGTCTCTGAGAAACTAAAAGATACTGAATTCAGCATACATCAATACTTGAGGACTTTCTAAAAACAAGGTGCCTGGTGGACATAATTTCACTGAAATTTGCCTAAAGAAAATACAGCACTGGCTGTGAAGCAACTTCCTCTTAAAAATACCAAAATACTGAGTTTATATTCACCACTCAAACAGATACACATTTGACAGAGCCCTTCTGAAAGAGCTATCTTCTGATGATTTTTATCCTATTTCACTATCTTCATTTAATCACAGACAATAATCTGTCTTTAGTGCCTCATATTAATAAACTGTCCTATTCTGCTAATTTCTTCATATGTGCCCTGAAAGAAATCAAAGATATATGAACTCTGGCACAATGTGTACTGCAGACCATGCACTAATCATCTCTCGCCTTAAACATGCAGTGTAATTTTTACAGGAATATCACAAACCTCCTCCTTTCCCGTTCAGGTAATCAGACAACATTTCTGAACTCATCTCTTGTAGGAGAAGAATCCGTCATATCTGATGGGTGCTAAAGGAACTCTACCCCCCATCCATGCAAGAATGCTGTGCAAAATTAGCACTCTGATCCTTCTTGTAGACAATCCTCCCAGCGTAGCTACACTTCTTACCATCTCCAGTGAGCAGAGGGGGCTTCAGAGTATACTCCCTCTTACCTCCCTTAAACACCACAGTGACGGCAAAGCAACCATTTAATGACACAGTGACCATTCTCCGGAACTTCATTCCACAATCACTCATGATTCAACTGGATTTGTTTGTCCTCAGAAAGTAGTTGAAAATCCCCATTTTCCTGCCTTATTTGAACTTACTGTGTATGTTTCGCTATTCCTACCTTTATTGTTATTCTTGCTTATATCTTCTCATATTGCATGATTTATGTCAAGTGCTGTATTCACTGGATTCTCACAACCTCAATGCCTGCTAAGACTCACCTCCTCTATTTGTATTTTAAGTATGGCCCTTTCACATAAAATTATTTATATATCTCAATATTTTTTCATTGGTTATTTGTAAATTGCTCTAACACCTAATAAGACAAAACAGTGCTATGTAAAACTGAAAATAGCTAAATTAGTCATGCCTTTCCCCAAAGGGTATCGGATTTTCATCCTGGGCTCTGCTGCGGCCCCACCAAGCATATTATGAGTTTTCTCTCGGCTACACTTTTCATGGCAGTGCCAAAGCAATGCAGTGACATGGAGACATGATATGATTCCTCCCAGGAAACAGGAATGCTTTGAGACTGAGGGTGGGGGATATATTGATTGACTTTCTAGAATGTTGCTATTCTGAACTCCTGATAGAAGCCCTGTACATTTGGTAAACATACATACATCCATGCACAACAAATCCTCCAACAGTACTAAAAGGCCAAGGAAGTATTATGTTAAGCTGCATAAGTTGCACATTATGATAATAGAAGAACTAATGAGCCTAACTTACATAGTCTCTATCTCATGCTTCTTGATTTTCTCTGCATTGGTTTAATGCTTTAGGCAGTCGTACATTGCAAGAATGTGTATTGACCCATGACTCCATGTTACTTTACCTAGATTTGTGAACACAATTTTATCTTGTGTCTGTCTGACCCTTCCTTTCAGTTGCGAAGGCAGGCAGGCTCAGGATACTTGCTTGCACATAGGTTGTTTATGTTTCTCACTTCTTCGAGTGGGAGAGATAAGCTACTAGAACAGACAGTCCGACAGTGTGGGCGGTCTACAGTGTCCAAGAATGAGAAAGTGAAGAATACTATCTCAGCTCTCATTGGAGCCTGGCCAGCTCCATTGAGTGACCTCAATGCAGAGAGTGCAGCCAGCACCTACTGTGCAGATGAAAGAAGGGGGAACTTCTAGACCTCTTGGTGCTTTGACAGGAACTCTTCTAGGAGTGGATGTTCTGCCTAGACACCTTTCTGGGTTGAGAGCTCCTGCTGAGACTGTCAATGGGTTCCCCAGTCGTACTGGCAGGGTGATGCCAGACAGACAGCCGGTGAAGTATTCCAAGTTCTAATTATCTATTCTTGTGTACATGCAGTTATCTTTCTATGCATTTGTTCTTGTGTATATACATTCATTATATGAAATTATTTTACCTGTGCATTATTGCCATTGGATATATAGGTCCGTGCTGCAACAAATATTCTCCTTTACTTGGCAAATGAGAGTTGAGATCTGTTCCTATTGTATTTTGGTATTCTAAAGTGTGTAGAGTTCTATTTTGAAGATTGTTCATGTTGTGTCCTGGTATTTTAAAGCCTTGCTCAGGTGCTCTGAAGGAAAAGCAAGACAATTGGCGTTTTTATCCAAAAAGACTCCTTCTCTTCTTTTGTCACTGACATTTTCTGAGTGTCCTGTGGTCAAATTCTCTCTTTTAGGGCTGCCACATCTCCTCAATTTGCATAGTCCTCTACTTCTGGACTTCTGTGAAATTACCCTTGAAAAACACCTCACTATTTGCTTTCAAAGATGTTTCATTGTGAACAGGGATCCCAGTTTTCATGGACATCTACAGTCACCTTCACACTACTGTCACTATTCTGATTTTTAGAGTCTGCTTTTGCTGAGTTTATCGATTGGTTTCTCAGAGCCTATGTAGCCTAAAGATGTATGAGGAAAATTGCTAAATATGTATAGCTCACAAAGATCAGGGATGTTCAGTGCAGACAAAAAGGTCAAGCAAATTACCATTTTCACAAAGAAAATCAATGATGGTAGCTTCTGGTTAAATCTGGACTCGCTAAGGCAAATTGAAATCTGAAACAATTTTCCCCATTACAAAATGGATGCTCATTTTTTGCACTGAAATGCTCAAGGTAGTGAAGTGAGATTTGCTTCCACACTGACAATAGGATCACCTTAGTTCTCACATTGTTTTTAACATCTGCATACATTACATAGATTCCAGAATTCCCGTTCCTGGCACCATAAAATATGGCACACAATTAAGATTGGAACAAGGCTTGTTCAACACCACAGTAATCGAAATTAAAACCTACATTTGACTTCTGCTCTTCCAAAATGTGCAATTTTTGTCTTGCCTAAATTTATGGTAAAACCTTTAGGTCCTAATTCACAAGCTGCCACTTGAAGTACACAAATAAGTACCACAATAGTAGTACTGGCTACAAAATGCATTTGACAAACATTTTCACCTTCACACCTTCTACCTTTTCTATCGGGACATATAAGTTTGCTACTTGGGGCCCGATTAAGATGATGTTTGGAAACTGTCCCGAACAAATCGGGTCCAGACTAGTTTCCACACTAATCGGGTCCTGCAAGTCCGGATTACGATGCTTACCAACATCGTTCGGTCGGACTCGTATTGACTTCAATGGGAGCCAGTGTTCCGAACGAGAACACAGGCTCCCATTGAAAAACAGGGCGGTTGAGGAAAACCTTGGATTCTGTGACAGGCACCCCATGGTACCTGCCACATTGTACAAGGTTGGGAAGAGGGGTCCCATGGGTGCGTCCACAACCTACATCTCTACATCTCCGGATGAAGGGGTCACACAACAGGTCCCCAAAGACCGATTCCTGCAGCAGTTATGTCTCGGGCATACCGATTCGGTACAGCTGTCCGAATCGGTCATCGTAATCTCTCATCTGGAAACCGTGCCCATAGAGCGGTACTGTTCGGCTTCGGAAAACTCGTACTGTCCCAGTGCCTTTCGGAACCAATTCGGTCTGCTCGAACGTTTTCTGGGCTTTGTTATCAGTCGTTGGGAAATCTGTACGATTCAGTCGGAAACAAGGGTTCCGAATCGCATTCTACAATACCGAATCCGATCTGGAGCCCTTCCTACGACATCGTAATCGGGCCCTTAGTAGTAAATGTGTGATGAGGGGAGAGGCTGGAAAAGGGTACATACCTCCTACTGACTGGGAGGGGTTCAGGGAGGAGTAATTAGTGACTTAGCAAGGATTAGGGAGGGTTAAGGGAGTGACGTGCATCCACCCACACAAAGTAAGCCAATTTCTATTCACAAACTGCACCTCTGAAGTTAATAAAGCTAAAAAGGACCCAAAGCTGTTGTAAATGTACTCCAGCTCAGACTTGGAGTAAGACCAGCACCACCCATGGCCAACCAATGGTATTAGAACACCCTCACATAGACAATAAAGGAGTAGGGACCTAAAATAAACCACCATAGTAAATAATATTACATTTAATTACATAACTTAAAAATATAGATATAGATATATGTAATATAATGTTAAAAATAATCTAAATATAAAACATATGTGAATGTAGCATTAATTTTAATAAAATATAATTAAATTATGTTTCACTAAGTCTGCACATCACTTGAAATGATTATTTTTCCATAACAAAATACCATCCTTTTAGATGTTTTTGTAATTTAAATGTCAGAATAATAATTGTAATTTCATTCAATATATTAAAACGAATCGATTTTTAAATCTTAAATTAAGTTGAGAGCACTGGAGAGGTTTTTTTAAAATGTTGCTCTGCCATTAAAATAAATATTGAACATGTTTAATAAACTTTTTTTAAATTTTCCATACACTTTACCAAATAGAGATCTGTGCCACCAGTAAAAATTAGGTTACATTTAAAAAGTTTGTTAACATTTTAATGTTGAATAACATTTACTACTTATTAGTTTAAATATAGAACAAAATAAAGAAATGCAACATCACTAATAACTTAATTTTAATTAAATGAACAATATTTTTAATTATTTATTAAAAAACATCCCACCTAAAGTAACATCTTTTTATTTATGCACTATAAAGTTTCAACACATTACATATAAAATTCCTTCAATTGATTCACTCATTTTTAAACATTTAAGTTATATTTATTTTTAAATAGACAAGACATTAAATAAAACAAAAAGGTTATTAAAATATGTTATTGCTAAATATGTATGTTTTAATTGTATTTAAATGTTTAAGCTTAAAACCAACATTATATATAATATGTTTCCTCTTGGGTTTTAGTTTAGGTACCAGCTTTCTGCTTTCATTATTTGTAATGGGAGGATATTGCAGGTTCAGTGGTTGACAATTTGTGATTGTGTGATGCTGGACTATTGCACCTTTTGGCTGTAGTAACTTACCGGAATTATATTCAGAAAATGCTGACATTTTTGGTAGCAAAATGATGAGTATATTTTATGTCTAATTTAGTAAAAATGACAGTTCTTTCTATCTTTCCAGATGTTGCTGTGGGAGACTCATTGGGGATCACCCAGAATTAGATAATGGTTGGCCAGTCTACACATGTACACAAGATAGAGAGGATGAAGAATGGTTTATAGAGAAGCACACTAAAACGAGTCCTACTGATGCTTTTGGTACCATCAACTTCCAAGATGGAGACCATACGTACCATGCAAAGGTATGATACATAATAACTGTTTATCAATATTTTTCTATAGTTTTAAGCAGGTTATGGACATGTTTTTACAGAAGGAGTAACCTGTGTTTGATTTACTAAATGCCCTGGGAAAAGTTGGAAAATGAATACTAATTTTAAAGAAACTTTGAAAATGTTTATTGTCTCAGAAACTATTACTCTGATTCTCCAGAAAATCCATGTCGGAGTCACGTTCCCAAGAGTACACAGATGAGTAACCTCTTCTCAATAAGGGAATATACCAGGTATACATTTTTGTAAGCATAAATGTAATTCAAAACTGAATTTGCACTGGTTAATTTGTTTGATTTCTCTGTGGGGAAGATATTTCTCATCCATAGAAGTCCCCTTCTCTACACCCCATCAATTCTTAGGTGGTTCTCCCCCATTATATTTTGAAAAGACATCTACTGCTGCTGTTGATCATGGCAGATATGTAAGCTTTTTCATGTGGAAAAGTACCAGAAAATATTTGTCAAAGAAACACAAACATATGAGTTTGTGGATGTTCACCAGACTTTGATATTTATTTGATTTAGTTCATTTCAGCAAATAGATTTGCCCCGTTACCCACTTGATGGGAGGAAGTAAATGAGATATATGTCTGTGACAAAGCCCTAGAAGTAGAGACTGGCATAGATGGTACAGGGCGTAGGCCGGGAGAAAGGCATAACCCCATTGATTAACTAGTACTAAAACATGGAATGTGGTGGGGGTGAAGAGTAGATTAGGGATTCCCGGGTGGCTGAAATTCATATACTCTGCCAGCATAATTAGCTTGCAAGAAAGCCTGGCTCAGGGAAGATTTCCATATCAAAGGCTATATCTCATTACTCACCCATGCTACTCCTTCACGCTGTGGGCGAGCAAAATAAGGCCTTGTGATGCTTATTTCAATCTTAGCTTCCCTTACCGTAAACAAATTGTTTAATAGCTTTCCTTGCTATCATCTGGTACACCTGCTAATCGATCCAAAGTATGAAGTAATTTAGATACATTTCTATGACAATGTGTTTAATAGTACACATTACACTGTTGTCATGGAATTGAATAAGGAAATGAGGTAATATGCAAAGAAAACTGGTACTGATTACATTTATATTGGGGGGGGTGATTTTAATATGAGTAAATGTAATTGCTCTTCTAGTATAGTATGTGGCCACACAAACTATTATGGGAAAGAACACATGCACTTCCCAAGAGCTGTCTTTAAATTAACTTATGTATAGAATAATTATGGAACTGATTGAGCACGAAGTAGAACAAGCTGGAGTTTTACTGCCTACATTTCATGGAAACAACCATCGTTCTACCATCGACCACATTATGATCTCAGTAAATTAATTAACCTGTGCAATTGTCTTACGCTAGAACCCACTGTACTCAGCGATCATTTGGTATTTAAGCTTGCACCTATTGGGACTTATAATAAAATAAAGGGTGTCGGGCCACAATTACCTATTGGAAATGTGGGCAGCAATGGAATTAGTTTAAAATGGAACGGCATAAACAAGGAAAAACTAACAGAAACACTAGTTGAAGAGAACTGGGAAGCTTTCAATACCACCACTCAATGGGGATCAACTGTGAATAACTGCTGGAGAATTTTCTCAATATTGTATCAGCAATTGCAGATTAATTGTAAATTCAGGTGAAGGATCCAGGGAAAAGTAGAAAGGCCAAGTGGTGGTTTGATAGCACCTGCTCTAGAGCAAATCAGATCTAAGAAGGAACTATAAGTTAGTGCTATCCACAGGGAAAAGGGAACTCCAGGAACAGGTTTGGGTAAATTTAGAACATGCAGCGGACACTGGGGATAGTAACTTGTTCTGGAAAATCTTCAATTCCCCCTTTCTTAAAGATAATGACATAACCTCCACTGTGGTCTCAGTTACCACAGAAGCTTAGAATCCAGAAAATGTTGCTGTCCTTCCAATTAGAGATCCATCTGATGTATGGATGTTTGTACCTGTGAATCTAATTGATATTGAAGAAGTAACTGTAGCCCTACGTGAAAGTTCCCTAGGAAAGACGCCAGGCAGAGCCCCAGTTGATGCTTTCATATCTAGTATATCGTTATGGGTGCCAGTCTTAAGCCAGGTCTGTAATGCTGCAGCAAACAGTTACTTTTCGGAGCCCTGGTACCTATATTTAAGTGTGGGGGGAGGACAAAGGTGACGCTAGATACTACCGTCCAAACTCTTTACTAGATGCTTCTGTAAAAATAATAGGGAGGGTAATATTAGGCAGTTTGGAAACATGGACCCAGGAAAATCATATTCTGACAGATTCCCAATATGGATTTAGAAAGGAAATTAGCACAGTGGAACAAAGTATTAATCTGTATCTAATAGTAAATATACCTTGGCACACCAGGGGTGCATTCATCTCTGTTTCACAGATTTTAGTAGTGCGTTTGAGTGAGTGAAACTGTTGCAAACCTCAGTGGATATGGGAGCTCCAGCAGACATCATCTGCCACCTCTCACAATTTTTGCATCTCTAACAGTCTGTGTACGTTTTTATGGAAAATGGGAATGCGTCCTCTCCTCACCCCATTTTTATTTTTATTATACATTAACTGGGAGTATGGTTTGTTACAGGGGATAAAAACAGATGCACTCAGGATTAGGCTCCCATGTCACCCCAATTTTATAATATGACGTGGAATTGTTGCCTTGGACGGCAAGCGGCTTTCAGCTCTTGAATAATAACTTTGTAACTTTTATGGAGTGCAGAGACCTAAAACTGAAATAACAAAATCATACACCATGGACTGTGGTAGGAGGTAAAACAGGGCAAAAGCTATTTTGCCGCAGGACACAATCTAGAGCAAGTGAAGACCTTCCCTTATTTGGGCATGCTGTTTTCACTGGAAGACAATGGGGACAACATGCTCAAACTGCAAATTTAAAATTCATTAGGATCTATCGAAGGGGTGTTTAGATTTGCCAACAAAATAAGCAGCAAACCCATTAGAGAGCTTGTGAAATTATATCAAACTATATGCCTTCCAGCTGCACTGTATGGAGCACAAGTATGGGGGCAAAACAAATTGTAACATGATTCAGATACAGGAAATTAATTTCCTAGGCAGGTTTTTGGCACTTCCTAAATCGACCTCATCCTACATTACTAATAAAGAACTTGATCTAATATACAAAGAAGATTCTATTCACCTTAGTACCTTGACTAAGTGGCATAGTTTTTGGAGTAAAAACGGCACCAAGTTCACTAGAGATATCATAAGAGGTTGTCTAGATCTTGATCATCAAATAAAATCCCATGGTTGCAGTTTGTGGATGGAATATTACAGGAATTGGGGGGTTACCTTAGCGTCTTGGTCCCCACTGACATCCTGCAATTTAGTAAGAAAGAGCTTTAACAGTCTTTTTTAGGCAAAATGGATGCCCTTAGAGAGCAGCGAGGAAGAACCAAGACTAGGAATTTCAAAGGTATTGCATGGGACCAATACATCAGGGGATTCAAGGCTACTTGAGAAATGTCACTAACACACAAGATAGATGCTATCTCAATTGATTACATTTGCAGTTTTTTTATTTTCTTTATTGATTTTTAAACAATAACAAATCCCCCCACCCAGCATAGTAACACTTGACCCTGTTACATTGTATCATTGTACTCATTGTATGCGATATAAGACAGCATGCTCAATCTATACAATATGGATTTTGCAATGTCATTGACTCATACTGACTACCAATGCTCCTGTCTCTTTATGATGTGTCTAAGCCAGGCTAGTGGTAGTACAGCCACTGCAGGTTGACCTCAACAGGCCCTCCCAACTTCCATCTGGGCGGGTGTCTGTGTTCAGTGCGTGCGACCTGCCCGTGTCGCCTTGTCTGAAGTAAGCCACAAAAGGTTACCAAATATCCTCAGGCCGCGCAGGTAGAGGCATCATGTCCCAGTATGTCATCAGCAGCTCCTGGCAATGGGAAATGATTGCCATCCAAACCCGCGTCGTAGGGACCTGTTGCCTCCCCCAGTGTATCGCCACCCTACGTTTTGCAACATAGCCGTGAGTCATCTACATCTCCCCAACGAAGCCCAGCAGACAAATGATAGGGTCTGATAGGAGATTCTCCCCAATTATAGCATTTTTCGTGTTGCATACCCTCACCCCAAAAAATGCTATCCTAGGACAGGACCATGCTAAGTGTTGGAAAGTTGCCTCCGACCTCCGGCAGTGCAAGCAGCGTGGATCTGCAGTCAGTCCCATTTTGTGTAGTTGTGTTGGTGTAAGTAATAAAAGTGTATCAGTGGTAGTCTGTAGTTGGAAGATAATTTCTCTATTTGGGCACACCAATAGGACCATTGCGTCCCTGTTATCATAGAACCCAGATCTTTTTCCCTCGCCTTCCGGGCTCCTCAGGTCTCAGTCTGGGTGGCACAGCCAACCTTTTGTAGGCCACCCTCGATTGTTTACCCACCCAAGCAAGCGTTATCAAGTTGGATCACAGCCTTTTAAGGAATTGAGCTATGAGGGGGATTGGAATATTTACAAAAAGGTATATGGCATCTTTGGCAGTATGACCATTTTGGCAATGTCTGTGCGGCCCACCAGTGACAGAGGGAATTTAGTCCACAATTGAATTCGGGCCTCCAGCCAATCGATGGCACTGCCGTAATTTGCTCTCCATACCTCCTCTGGATCTCTACCAAGTCATATGCCCAGATATTTAACTGGTTCCAATGTCCATTTTAGAGGGTATGTAGTTGTGTATGGTTTGGTGGTACCTGTCAGTGGAAATAGGATTGACTTAGACCAGTTATTCTGGATGCCAGAGTGTCCGTCATAGCGTATCACCTTGCATATAACCAGTTCCAGATTAGTTGTTAGATTGCAGACATTTAGAGCCACGTCATCAGTATACATGGACACTATGAGCTCAGGACTTGAAGCCAATGCATCGCTCTGCATGATGCTGCTGTAGCCTGGCTGCCAGCGGTTCCATGGCTATAGCGAACAAGAGCGGGGTCAATGGGTATCCCTGTCTTGTGCCCCAGGTGATGTTGATTGGTTCTGAGACACCGCTGTTTAGTGAGTTAGTGGTCAATATTATTTTATTGAGTGACCCGGCCACCTGTGGACTTGTTCGTCGTGTATCAGACAAGTCCAGCATCCCATGTAGCGCCACAATAAATTCTTCCCCCCGAGCACCATTCCCGGGCCATAATTCGCTGCATGTCTCCACACATTCAGCAAGAACTCTGGGTCGTCTTCATTTGGTCCATACACAGCTATCAATGTCATGGCCTTTTTGTATAGGGTGCCTACTGCAATTATATATCTGCCATCTTGGTCAATGTGAAGTTGTGTAGTGTGCCACTGGACATCTTTTTTCATCAGCAGAGAGACTCCCCTACTGTAATTTGAGTACATTGAGGAGTGTGTCTCCCCCACCATTGGGCTTGCAATCTAGTGGCTGTGCCAGCAGTCATATGTGTCTCCTACAGGAGACATATATCAATTTGATGTCTTACCAGGTAGGCATGCACAAGTCGGGATTTGCAATAGTCATTCAGGCCTCTTATATTCCAAGTGAGACATCTGATGCTAACCATCTTGGTAAGATGTAGCTATGCTCATTCCCATTTTAACTCTTACCCGGGAGTCAAGGCCGTCAGCGTTGTGATCAACTTTAGTGCTAATATGGCCTGAGCATTCTGCATTGGGTTCAATCTGTCTATGTATCATCTCGGGTAGTCGGGCTTGTGTGACCGTCCCTCCCCCATTGTCCCCCCGCGAATATCCCACAAAATTAAAAACATTGCAATGGTCAAACTCCCCCCTCCCACTCCAACCCCCCAATCAGGTTGAGACATTGTTTACTCCCACCTCCCATTTCCCAGTTAACCCAACAACAGAGTAAAGTGGGATTGTCCCGTGGGGCCTCGGAACACCTGGCTTATTAACCCTGCCACAAGGACTAGGGTGGCCGAGAGGTGAATTAAGGCAGTCAGGTTCATAATTTTTTAAACCATCCTTATATGCTGACCGTGCCTCGTCAGCCAGTAACACTCAGAAGGAACCACCGCCACAGTCCAGTCTCTCTTCCGCACACTGGTGGCAGTCTTTTAAAGTGTAGCTTCCTCTATTCTCAGTCGTTATCACTAGTACGGCCTTCCTCCGACGAGCGGGGGGACTTGGATGAGGCACGCCTACTCTTGCCGATTTGCTTGGCTAGTTTCACCGTGGCCGTCGAAACTGGGAATGTTTGTGTTTTCCCTTCATGTGTGAGTCTGAACTTGGCAGGGTAGAACAGGGCATACTTCACCCCAAGTTGTTGGAGTGCTCGTTTGGCGAGCAGAAATTCTCTTCTCGCCGCTTGCACTGCCAACATGAAGTCTGAGTAGAAAGAGACGGTATTTCCCTGGTGTTGCACCTCTCCTCGTTTTCTTTCACGGATAAGAATAATTTCTGTTTTGTTAATAGTTTAATTGGCGTCTAGCACAGATTCCCCAAATTGAGAAGCTGAAATTGAGATTTGATCAAATTAGATAGATTGTTGAAAACAATCCTGCTTCCATTCTTTTTCATTCTGATCTAAGAGGATTACTATCGCTTTTGAACCAATGTAATTTGCTTTCTGTGTTGTCTTTAAAGTCTGAGTAGATTCCATGGAGGAATGTCGCCTGTTTGTGGGCTGTATCTGATTGCATATTTTTCCTCCATATCCTGTCCTTTAATTCTGACCTTGAAATCTTGATGGGGAATTTCAATAAGAATCTCAGATGGCTCAGTGAGGCCCTTTTACTTGCTGCCTCTAGCAACTTTTTCTAACAATGTCATGCTATTTCCAATTTCTCATCAAAAGACCATAGTCTGTCATTTAGTATGTCTAGTATCTCTTTTTACACAGATTTTTGTATACATTTTTGTTTGTAAGCCATCATATCTGGTTTCATGAGGAATTTCCTGTGCATGCTTGATCTTTCTTTCTTTGATGTCCTTCAGTTCTTCTATATCAGGGTTCTCCAATGCCGGTCCTAGAGGGCCGTATCCATGCCAGATTTTTAGCAAATCCCCACTTAGATAAATGTAGTTATCTTAAAAATCTAACATGGATCTGGCTCTCTAGGACTGACTTTGGAGAACCCTGTTCTATATCCACTGTGAGTACCCTCTGCAGTACATGAGGATGGAGTAGGTGCAGGTGGCTTTGGCATTGAACTTCCAGTTCTTTTTTGGCTCTGCGCCTTCTGACCATTCTGTAGCTGTTCCAGCTATCTGATCAAATTAGTGTTTTTTGCATTAGACTTGACCAGCTTATCTGAGTCATCTTTCTCCTCCTTTTTGCATGTCACAGCACGAGGGGCATGGCACGTTATTCTTAGATGTTGCTTCTGCCTTCATACTGAGTTCGTTAGTTAAGTCAAAGTGTATTGTTTCAGCTGACCACCATACAATTATAAAAACGCAGATAAAAACACAATGAATACAATAGATTTTTCTTAAGAACATGTTGAAAATGCAATCTGCTTGAAAACACAGTCACAGTTAAGCACAGCATTGCATTGGAACATAGAAAACTTCAAATTCATGAAATACATGAAAATACAAGTGCATGGAGTAAAACACTTAAGTGAGATAAGCTATCCCACAATTAAGCACAGCATTGCTTCCCAGCCTACCAGTCACAAAATTCATGAAATATGAAAGTGCAAGCACGAGGAATAGAACATTTAGGTGATATTTGCCGTCCCATTATAAATAGTCCGATACTAGACAATTTCTATAATTTACACGGTAAGAACTAGGGCCAGTAGCACATTACCTGATGAGCAAAGCCTCTTACGGTATCAGGCTGAATTGGTCTTTAACACAGTGGCTAGTTCTCTCAGACAGGGCCATGTCACCCAAAGCAATGACACCACTGAATTATCCACGTACATATCATCCCAACTAAGGCATAGTGCCATTGTCGACTTAACCCATCTAGCTTCATAAGCTTTAAAGTGGGGAGAAGACAACGACGCAGGGTGAAATCATACTTACTACAAAACAAGAGAAAATGAGTTTGGTTATCAATCCCACCAAAGCTACAATCACAGCACTCAGATCCTGGGGCAAGCCTGAAAATTCAGGTTAGGTAATCCCTAGTCGGCAGGATACTCAGCTTGTGCCTTATGTACAGCGCTCTCTTTAATTCAGAATTTAACATGTCTAAGTACTCAGTGTAGGCGGAGCATGGGTGTTATTAAAATAGCTGTGATCATTAAATACTGAACTCTTTTGGCTGGCGAGTGAATGCCCATGCTATGGAGATTTTCCCATTATCTTTGCGTCCTTAGTTGACTTCCTCCCTGTGCAAGGGTTTTTGTGCCAGTCGTGCTGGTCGGAGTATTGTGGTACACATAGAACTGTGGAGTAGCAGCAGGAGATCTAGTGTTGCTCTCTACTCTTCCAGTGTTTCCTCTGTCTTTTCAAGTAGGAATCTCCATGGTTTTCCCATCTTGTTGAATTTATCTATACTCTGGTCTGTGTGACCATGGCAAGTTTAGCATGCTTCTATGCTCTGGTAGATTTCTTGATGCTTTTTAAAGGCCATTCTCAAGGATAATCCCTGAAGGCTTTTGCCTGTTGTTCTCATTCTTAGTCCCGTCTTGGTTTGTATGACCTAGTCAAAAGTAATCCCTAGGGGAAGTTGTATTTCCTAGACATTTCCAAGATTAATACCTGGGCAGAACACGGATGCTCATCAGCAATGAACAAATGTTGGCATGTGACTGCGACCCCGACAGCCAGCACTGGTGATGAGGGCCTTGCGTAACATGAAATCAGCGCATCAAGGGGCATTTCCATGCTATGCTTTCAGCATTATACTCCATCCTGAAAAAACAAGTGCAGTTCGAAGAGTAACAACATTGGTGTCTCTTGATACCTTTGCAACTGTCACCTAAAATGACCCCCGAGCCTCCCATCGCCCCTACGAGAAAAAGCATTTGTATGAGGTTTGCAGGGGTTCAAGGCTAGTGATTGTATAGGCTGTAACAGCTGTATCTTTTTTAGCATGAGACTTTAATCAGTAAATGAAAGGTCACGGGGTACTAGCCCAGCAGTGGAAGCCCACGCATAGAGCAGGGCAGAGACAGAATGTATAGAGGGGTGTAAGAAAAAATGATACAAACAAAAGGAGTAAAGAATGAATGAGAAAATGCTAGAAGCATGATATCCGTAACAAATATAAGGCAAAAGATAACCTGTTAGAGGGGAGATGGTGAGGGTGGTCGTATGAATGACTGGACTGCACTTTTTTTCTGGCGGCTCACCTCTTTCCAGTTATTTTACTGTCTCCTGCTATTTTGTAGAAGGAGGGCTGTTACATTCAAAACCCTGTATTCCACATGGGCAGCCTACGGAATCAGCGGCAGATGACAGAGGTCTGGTTTCGATGACGACAAAGGTGCTTGCACTTTCACAGGAGGGTGGGAGAGCAGAAAGCAGATGGACTAGGGTGATGGATCCTGAGGTTCCTCCTACAGGAATCTCCTGGTTTTCCTGATCACTGGACTCTCTGACCAGGGTTTATTGAAGAACCATAAATAGCACCCATCCAGTGTTGCCAAAATGCGGCCGCTGAATGCGGCGAACACCATGAATACTGCAAGCAGAACGGAATCCCTGCTCATGCCTGGGTGACAAAGCGTTGTGTGATCTCTCAGCAGTCTCTTCAGTAGTCCACCCCTGTGTTATCAAAATTGCCTGCCTGATTTACATAACTGGGGCGGTATCATGATGGGCTCTGCTATTTTAACGCAAAGCTGAGCGCCTGTATCATGTGCCTGCAGTGCACAGCGTCTATTTAACTCCATATTTGTCTGAATTAGAATTCATGTTTATACAGTACAGCTTAGAAGCAGTGAACAAGGTTTGCCTCTTTCTCTTTCTGGGCTGTGCTGTCTGAAGCAATGCACTACCTAGGAGAAACAGCAGGGTAAATGAACTGTCTTTACATACTGCATGCGCATAAAACTGTCGCTTGATTCTGCTCAGTGCTAGCTAAGCCCATCAAGATGCGGTCCCAGATTTATGCAACTCCCTTGAATATCTGAAAGTGGATTTCACAAGGAGTCCTCGTTGCCTGCTGTACAGAGCAGCACTTCCTTGAAGCCTTGTGGCTGAAAAAACAACATTCTCTAAACCGATCCTCCAAGAGAGTTCCCCAGATTCTAGAAATCATGTCTTTCTAATTCATAACTGCTCCAGTCTTGCTTATATCTGGATTCCGCAGCAACCACAGCACCGAGACCGCCCTCCTTCCCGCCACCTATGACATCCGCGCCCTTCTCCACCAAGGTCACACAGCAGCCCTCATCCTCCTGTACCTATTGGCAGCCTTCGACACCGTCTCCCACCGCACACTAGCCACCAGACTCCACGAAGCTGGCATTCAAGGAAAAGCCTTATACTGGATACGATCTTTCCTCTCAGGCAGAACACAGGGAATAAGACTCCCGCCCCTCCTCTAGGTACCGACAGAGATCAGATGTGGAGTACCCCAAGGATCCTCCCTCAGCCTCACCCTCTTTAACATTTACATTGCCCCCCACGCAACCATCGTCAGAAACCACGGGCACAACATTGTCTCCTACTCCGATGATACCCAGCTCATACTCTCCCTCAGCAAGGAGCCCGACAACACCTGGCGCAACTTCCAAGAAGGGATGAGCTGTTGTGACCGGGATGAACAACAGCTGCCTCAAGCTCAACTCGTTAAACGCTTCCATGTGGGACAACAGCTGGTGGGCCCTGCCCTCGGAAACCCACCCACCCCAACAGACCACGCAACTTCTGCATCATTCTCGACTCCTCACTCACCATGAATCACCAGATCAACGCCATATCCTTCGTATGCTTCAGCACCCTCTGCATACTTTGCAAGACGTTAAAGTTGATCCTCCCCGATTCCAGGAAAACCATCTCCCACACACTCATCACCAGCAGACTGTACTACAGCAACGCTTTCTATGCCGGAATTAACAAAAAACTTCTCCGCAAACTCCAGACCGTCCAGAACGCTGCAGCCAGACTCATCCTCGTCATCCCATGACATGACTACAACACCCAATACCTCCGCGACCTCCACTGGCTACCCCTCGAAAGAAGAATAACATTCAAGCTGCTCACACATGCCTACAATGCCCTCCGAAACACTGAGTCCCAAAACCTCAATGACCGATTCTCCTCCGACGTCCCCAAGAGAGACCTCCACTCATCCGGCCTCGCCCTAGTCACCGTCCCTTGTTTCCACAGGAGGACCAGAGCAGGTGGAAGATGCTTCTTCTACCTCACATCACCAATTCAGAAGGGACCTCAAGACCTGCCTCTTGGAATGACTCTAATGGAGAGGCTCACACCCCTCCCTCAGCACCTTGAGACCTTCACGGGTAAGTAGTGTGCTCTATAAAACCCTGATTGATTGATTGATTGATTGATAATAAAGCCTCAAAATCTTACCTATTGGCAAATATTTAGTTAGCTAATCAATCCACAAAATGTGTCTTGACTCTACTCATTGACATGTTAGCTCACTGTTTACTGGCATGTAGTCTCTCAGGATAATGTTGCCTGTTCCGTCGACGGTACCAGCGACGACGAGTGGTCATTTCTCATCGACGCCCACCTCATCGACGACGAGCCACCTCCCGTCAACGCTTCCGCCGTCGACAGCGGTCCAACTCCCGTCGGCGGTTCCACCGTCGACGACGGCAGAGGCTTAGACGACGACAGCATCGGCGATGATGGTTTTTACGTCGATGATGACAACGTCGATGATAACTTCTGTAATGGCTGTTTCTGCTGGAACTGATTCATCGTCTATGTACATCTCGTTGATGCTGAAGCGTAAGAGACTTTAATTTTTCTTGTTGGTATGTACACTTTGCAGGCAACACTTAAAACCTATAAGTCACCCCTACAGCAGGTCTTTTCAATCCTGAAGGCAGGGTGCCTGGTTCTAAGTGTGAGGATACCCTTGCATGAGCAGGACACCCCATACAGCCTTCGGAGTCCATTCTACTGGGTTGTAACTGAGACAGCAATATAATATATAGAGAGGCACCACATCATTACGCGATAACCGTTTCAAAACTGGCTGTAACGAACCCTGTCATGTTTGGTATCAAGCATGTTGGTATCATACCCCTACACCATAAACGATGTGGGGATATGATTCCAAGCACCGTAAAGGCCCTCCATTAGGACCTCAGTGCTCCCAGTACCAGTCTTCTAGACCCAGACAGCACAGCATGGCTGCTGCCGACCAGAGACACGATTCTGCCCTCCTGCTGCTGAGCCGAGCTCGAGCAAAGGGAAGGCAGAACAATAGGCATCCTGTCACAGGGAGGTGTGACCACCTCCCAAACAGGGTTTAGTGTATTGGGGCCGGATGGGAGCGCTTACCAGTGCCACTCAGTCTGCTTGAAGGGCACATTAGGTGCCCTCCTTGCATTGTCCAGTTGGTTCCCGCTCTGGCACAAAACTGGACAAAGGACATGGGAGTATCATCCCCACTGTCCAACCCCTCCCCTGGGAGGGAACACTGAATCGCCCCAACCCTTTCCTTAGGTTACTTAAGGGCTTACCTGAGAGTGGGTCCCTAGATTCGTCGTGGGACATGATTCAATTCAGACACCACTTCAACTTCGACCATCTGGGTACTCTGGACTTTTCTGGATTTCGCTCTGGGCATCAAGGCTGCAACCGGGAAAAATCCTGCTGCACTGATCTCTTCGACCTGCTCGTCTGCTGCAACGTCCCATTCCTGTGCTCTAAACAGGAAACCTTCTAAGGCCTGTGAGAATCCAAGACTCCTGAAGTAATCTCCCTTGAAGTTAAGCAGTCACTTCAAGGCTCAGCAACACAGGTTGTGGTCCTTCGCATCCCACAAGGCCTGCCCTGTCATGTCACCAAATTTGAGGTCAGTATCCCTTGTCAGAGCCGCAGGAATTGAACCCTTGTGCACCGCTTCTACTTGCTGTTGCAAAGGCTTGTTGGCTTCCTTTCATCAAGATCATTGGTCTCCCAGCAACCCCAACCTCAAGCATCTCCAGTGACCAGAATCTTCAACCACACCTCATCGCTTGCACCGTGGGCCTGCTTCTTTTGTGAACTGCTCGAGGTCCTCTTGCGACTCCAGTGCCTCCGGCCTGTGAGTCATGTTGAAGGTCACCTTTGAATTCTTTGGACTCCCCTGATTGCTTGGGGCCTGCCCCGACTCCCCTACTTGTGGTGAGTCCCCTGGACCTTGCTGGTCCCAACACTGCAACTTCTTCGCTTTCCATGTTGTTTGTAGTTGCCAAGGCTTGCTGGTGCTCATGACGGACACCGATCCCTCAACTCTTGACAATGGACGTGGTACAGCTCTGTGAATGGCTCCTGGTCTTTCACAGAATTGCCTGGTCCTCACAGCTGCAGCTCCAAGGTCATCTTCATCCAGCTCCACTTCTAACGGGGACAGTGACGTGTAGCCAGGGCCTGGGGTGTCACAGTGGGGAAGGTTAGCGTGGCGAGGGGTCTCAGCACAATATTCATAACAGAAGATTAGCATTATTGTAATACTTAACATTACCGAGAACAAGGCACCAAAACACACATGCTTGTATCCACTCCTACATGTGACGAATGGGAAAGGGTGGGATCTGTACCTGTGAATGACAGATGGATGCTCGCACGCAGGGACGGAGACTCCAGCTCCCAAAACCATGAGGCAGAAAGTTATCACTGGCCTGTAGAGAATACTGCCATGGACTACAATGACAATAATTCATTATGAAGGACTTTAGAATAGTAAGGCCTGTGCCATACGTCACAGTTCAGAAAGTTGATTACTGCCTGCCTTCCGTATCCTGCTTCAGAGCGAGGAAGGGCAGGCAGCTTGGGACAGACAGCCCAGACTTAAATACATCGATCTGTTTAGAGATACGATTGTATCTCTACATAAATCGATCTACTTAATATTTGTACACTGTGAAAGAATATCAGGGGCTCAGCCCCAAAGCCCTAATTGAGAATCCGCTGCCGGCTCCGTGTAATGCCTTGGAACTTTATGCTCTTAAAAACTTGAGCAGTTATCCTCTTCAAACAGCACAAAACATGACATGCTGTCTACCTATGCCTGGCCAATATCTGTATACATTATCACCTGAATTTAACATACGTTCGGCCTGCTATCCAGAGAGGTAAAAACACAGTCGTTAAATACTAAGATCACAACACCTCATGGTTTAGTATGCGACAGGTGCTGTATTCCTGGCTCTGCACTGTAGCATGAAGGAAATTGTTTAGAAATGCTCTCTGTTTTCCCCATTCCAATGTGTGAAATTGCTTAGGATTTTCTCCACAAGAATTCCTCCAAATGTTAACCTGTTAGAAAATTGTGTGTTGAAAATACCATGGGGTGCTGCTAGCTCCGCCTATCTTGGAATCCCAGTTTGGGTGCAAACTCCTATTTACACTTAAATCAGAATTCTTACGACCTTCAGAATGACAACCAATGATGAGATTATTTCTACTTAAATGTAACTTTAGGGAATTAATACTGATCAATCTGTGGATATATATATCTATCTATACTACTATTATAAAGAGAGAACTTTGAACCTTTGAGGCGGGTAAACTCAGGAACCACAGCACCAATCCAAACACCCGATACATCGTGGTAATTGTCAGGGTCTGCAGATGGACATAGGCTATATAAAAAAATAAAATATACGTTCTTTAAAATATTTACGATTAAAAAAAAGTAGTCCCTTGGAAGTAGCACCGGCCGCAGATTGCTCTGAAAGCTGTCAAGGAGCGAGCAGTGAAATGGATGCAAATAAAGGCTTTGCTTTAATTTGGGGCTTCCTGTTTAGACTATATGGATATCGGCTGTTTGCCCAGTCGAGAAGCGAGGCCCACCTTACGAAGGGTTCGTGCAGGCTCTGAGAAGGGGCTTGCAAAGACGGAACGAAGAGAAGAGCAGCTCCAATGCAGGTGGTGCTGCCTTGAGCACAAATTCACTGCTGCAAAGCGCAATCTGAGGGCTTACAGCGCTTTACTTTACTCCACTTGGTGAATTCTTGGTTCAAATTGCAAGGACTGTTGAGTGGCCCCACTGTGGGAAGAGGGCCAGCGTACTACAAGGCACAGAAGGCTTTGCGATTTAACCACGCCCACTGTGGCAGGTGCCAGTGATTATATGAGCAGACGCGGCCAAAAACTGCTCTTCCAGCCCTTCGTGAACAATGCCTCTGAAGAAAGGATTATTTCCTGAAACGCGTCAGGCTTTACATGTTCAAAGATTGCTCTGAAAGCTGTCAAGGAGCGAGCAGTGAAATGGATGCAAATAAACGTGCTGATCTGAACTTTGTGTGGCTTTGCTTTAATTTGGGGCTTCCTGTTTAGACTTTATGGATATCGGCTATTTGCCCAGTCGAGAAGCGAGGCCCACCTTACGAAGGGTTCGTGCAGGCTCTGAGAAGGGGCTTGCAAAGACGGAACGAAGACAAGAGCAGCTCCAATGCAGGTGGTGCTGCCTTGAGCACGAATTCACTGCTGCAAAGCGCAATCTGAGGGCTTACAGCGCTTTACTTTACTCCACTTGGTGAATACTTGGTTCAAATTGCAAGGACTGTTGAGTGGCCCCACTGTGGGAAGAGGGCCAGTGTACTACAAGGCACAGAAGGCTTTGCGATTTAGCCACGCCCACTGTGGCAGGTGCCAGTGATTATATGAGCAGACGCGGCCAAAAACTGCTCTTCCAGCCCTTCGTGAACAATGTCTCTGAAGAAAGGATTATTTCCAGAAACGCGTCAGGCTTTACATGTTCAAAGATTGCTCTGAAAGCTGTCAAGGTGCGAGCAGTGAAATGGATGCAAATAAACGTGCTAATGCTAATCTGAACTTCGTGTGACTTTGCTTTAATTTGGGGCTTCCTGTTTAGACTTTATATATATATATATATATATATATATATATATATATATATATATATATATATATATATGAGGAAATACTCGCCAGACGCCACCGGCGTCACCGATCTAAGATTGAAAATCGGATAAATGATGAAGAATGGAACCCAGGTCTGGTGCCAGAATCAAGGTGTCTTTATTCGTGCAAAATTAAAGCTTAACAAGCCGCCACGACGCGTTTCGACTGTGTCCACAGTCTTGATCACATGATATATATATATATCTATACTACTATTATAAAGAGAGAACTTTGAACCTTTGAGGCGGGTAAACTCAGGAACCACAGCACCAATCCAAACACCCGATACATCGTTGTAATTGTCAGGGTCTGCAGATGGACATAGGCTATATAAAAAAATAAAATATACGTTCTTTAAAATATTTACGATTAAAAAAAAAGTAGTCCCTTGGAAGTAGCGCCGGCCGCGACGTGCGTGCTGACATCAGGAGCGCGAGGAGGAGCGGCGGACATGAGAGCGGTGAGGAGCGGCGGCTGAGGTAGGTGAAGCGGCCCGTGTGCGGCTCATTGGGGGCCTTGAAAGTGGCGGGTGCGCTCCGGGGGACCCACGGACAACGTCGGGGCGGGCGGGGGCCCTGAAGCCTGAGACAACGTCGGGGCGGCCGGGGGCCCAGAAGCCTGATTGCTCCCGGACAACGTCGGGACGGGCTGCTAGTACTAATATAATAAAGAGAGAGCCCAAACCTTTGAGGCGGGTAATCTCAGGAACCACAGCACCAATCACAACACCCAATACAGCGTTGGAAAAGGCATTTGCAGCAGAAGGACATAGGCCATGCAGACGCCCACCATATACATTTAAAAGGTAAAAGAACTGTGCAAGCAAAGTAGTCCCTTGTGGACGTGTCTGCGTTGTGCTGGGGCGTGTGCTGGGGGCGTGACAAATGCTGGGGGCGTGTGGTATGTTTCGCCCTTCATGCCATGTCTCATATTGTGTGCTGTGGGCGTGTGCTGGGGGCTAGGGCGTGTGCGGGGCGTGGTATTACGGAAAAAAAGCGATTGTTGTGCCCAATATTTCATTGTTTTTTCTTCCCAGGTTCTGTACATTCCAGCTCCGGGTGTCCACCCTGCTCCCTTTAAATACCCCTGCACCCCATAATCAAAATCATAACCCACCCTTACTCCTTAAAATACCCCAACACCCTTAAACACTAACCCATCTTAACCCTATAAATATACCCTGTACCCCAAACCTATCCCTAAACCCTAAAAATACTACCCATCCAATCCCCAAAACCCAAACCTAGCCCTGAACCCTATAAATACCCCATACCTCAAAACCCAAACCTACCCCTGAACCCTAAAAATACCCCTGTACCCCAAAATCCAAACCTAGCTCTAAACCCTAAAAATACACCTGTACCCCAAAACCCAAACCTACCCCTGAACCCTAAAATACCCCTGTACCCCAAAACCCAAACCTAGCCCTGAACCCTTAAAATACCCCTGTACCCCAAAACCCAAACCTACCCCTGAACCCTAAAAATACCCCTGCACCCCAAAACCCAAACCTAGCCCTGAACCATATAAATAAACCTGTACCCCAAAACCCAAACCTAGCCCTGAACCCTAAAAATACCCCTGTACCCCAAAACCCAAACCTAGCCCTGAACCATTAAAATACCCCTGTACCCCAAAACCCAAACCTAGCACTGAACCCTAAAAATACCCCTATACACCAAAACCCAAACCTAGCCCTGAACCCTAAAAATACCCCTGTACCCCGAAACCCATCCCTATCCCTAAACCCTAAAACTACCCCTGTACCCCATAACCCAAAACGATATCTGAACCCTTAAAATACCCAAACAGCCCAAAACATATATCTCAGTACCCCAAAACATATTCCCCTATACCCATACTTACCTTATCCAAACATTAAAAAAAACATGATTTTACCATTCATGCATTTACAACGAATTTCGTTGTAAATGTATGTATGGTAAAAGCATATAAAATGTAATGCCATGCGTTATAATAGCATTGCGGAGTCATGGTGCTTTCGTAATGAAAGTATGCGGAGTGATGGTATGCGGAAAGAAAGTTGCGGAATACTGGGTGTTTACCCTCCCCCGGTAAGTACATTGGTGGCACGGCGGCCCACATCTCCAGCAACATACTCATATTTTTTCACCACCGATTTGAAAAATGCACAGGTCTCTCTCATTGATGGCCAGCACCGACATACACTTTTAGACACACCTCCCGCCACAAGTTCTAGAATTGCGAACTTTAGAGCTGGGGAGCTACGTTCGAATCTCAGCATCAGCTCAACATCCTGCGATTCCAGGCAAATCGCTTTGTCTCCCCGTGCCTACCACAAATGAATGTGTTCTTCTGTAATGTAAATTGTGCTCATGCCATGTTGTCGAGTTCGCGCTATATAATATTGCAAGGAAAAATAAAGTAGGGAAACTCGAGTTCACACACTACTGAACGCGCACTCTTAAGTGCATCAGCAGTGCACTGTGAATCGGAGCGTTTCACAGGCCTGTCACAGATAAGAAATGCTATCAAAACTAAATCCTACAAAACAATATACTACTGGCCGGCAGCAATTAATACCCGGACAACGTCGGGACGGGCTGCTAGTATATATATATATATATATATATATATATATAGCCCTAATTTCCTCAGGAGGGTTGGCAACTTTTATGCTGTGCAGCTGATTAATTTTGTCTACTTTGTACCCCCATTCACACAATCAAATGTGCGTGACTGAGGACGGGTGGTAACTTCTTCTGATATCTAATTAAGTCAAGACAATGTTGAAATAATATTGCTTTCAGGCTGTGTGCTAAACCAGCTTGTATGGTATTTTAGCACAGTCGGACTGCACTCAATAAAAACCACAAACTACTTTTTTCTCAAATAACATATTTAAGGCATGTTCTTAACAGTCTATGTTGATTTTTGCTATTTGCTTCTACATCAGGAAAACATACTGTGCTTCGCTTGACTTATGGTGCAACTGACCCTAAATGTGTGAATACATTTTTGCAGTACATCAGAACCTCTTACGATACCAACTTGGACCAGCTGTTGCATCTCATGGTACAAGAATGGCAAATGGAGTTGCCCAAGCTAGTGATTTCTGTACATGGGGGTGTGCAGAACTTCAAGCTTCCCTCCAAGGTCAAGCAGGTCATCAGCAAAGGTTTGATCAAAGCTGCAGAGACTACAGGTGCATGGATTGTGACCGAAGGCATCAACACAGGTACATGTGCATATTTATCTCACTTGTTGAACTTTATTACGCAACATGACATTTTATTCAGTCAAGCCACTTATTTGTCCTTCTGTGTATTAGATTTCAAATAGATAGTGCGAGGCTTTGCAACGCCTGTGCAGGAGTGGTTATGCGTGTCTGAGCAGAGATGTGTGTATTTGCACAGGTGTCCTGTCTACAAAGGGGTGTTTATGCGTCTGTTCCAGAATATGTGTGTCATGGTTGTTGGGAGTAGATGGGACAAGTGGACAAGGAGGACTGTATAGGACTTGTCCCTTGGACAAGCTGATTAGTGAACAAAATCCACAACCCTGCCCCTGACTGCTGGTGCAGCTTAACTACTTACACTGCCTCACCATTTTTATGTCTTGTTATGTTCTATGCTTACTAGACTTACATTACCAATAAATCATGCTGACATTCATTGTGCATCTTAACAGCGATCAGCCCACTTGTACAACATTGCTAGATTTCTTAACGTTTTGCAGTGAACCCTACCTTGCTGTATGCCACAACCCTCATGAAACTATCTTAAAAAACAAACATACACGTGCACACGCACACACACTCAGCATCAAGATTATCCTCAGCCACACCTCCCCGCTCACATGGACAGATCACTCCATCGTACCCTTCTATGTCAGCACCCCCCCCCCCGACCAAAATATACCCAAACCTACCATCAAATTCAGCCACAGCTGGAGCAACATAACAGAGTCAGACTCGACCCACGCCCTTAGATCCAACCAACCCTCACAGTTGACCTGCAGAATGGCCTACTCACTTTCGACAACTGGATCTCAGACTGTGTCAACAACCTGGCCCCAGTGAAAAAGATCAGTCATACAAGAACTCCACCTCAAGCATGCTGGTACACCTTGGAGACTACAATCGCCACTGCAAGCAGCTGGAAAGAAGATGGAGGACCAGCCAAGACAACATCTCCAGATCCACCAATAAATCCACTCTCAGAAGGTACCACGTGCAGATCAGAGAGGCCAGGAAAGGGGCCCTGGTGAGCAGACTCGAATTCTGCTCCAACACAGACAAAGAACTCTTCAATATCATTAAGGAATTCTCCAACATGACAGCTGTCACCATCCCCCCCTCGCAGACCCTCTGCGACAACCTTCCAGACTTCTTTCACATCAAAATCCTCAAGATCTACTCCAACATCGCACCCAACGACTATTGAGGATATCACCAAGCAAACCCCCATGACCATCTGAAACTTCCACCCCCTAACAAAATGGATCCCACTCACCACAGAGAACATCTCTAGACCCACCATACAGAGCAAACACTCACTAACCCCCTCAGAACCCTGCCCTCACCACATGTACAACCTGGAAAGCACACTGATCAGCGCCAACCTCACCAGGACCATCATCTCTTCCTTCCTTAGCGTACACTTCCCAGACAAATGGAAACATGCAGAGGTCACTCCTCTGCTAAAGAAACCCTTGACTAATCCTAAAGATATCATCAACTACAGGCCTATCTTGCTCCTACCCTACCCTTCCCAGCCAAAGTCCTGGATGAAGAGATCAACAAGAAACTCTCCACCCATCTTGAAGAGCACCACCTCCTGGACTCCAACTAATCAGGATAAACTGAAGCACTCATCCTACTTGACCTCTCAGCAGCATTCAACACCATCTCCCATGGCACCCTCATCACCAGACTTCAGGAATCAGAATTCCAAGGACTCGCCCTAAGTAGGATTTCCTCCTTCCTCTCCAGCAGGACAGAATGGGTCTGGCTCTCCCCTTTCCCCTCCGAACCCAAGATGTTCATCTGCGGAGTCCCCTAGGGCTCCTTCTGCAGCCCGACCCCGTTCAATGTTTACATAGCACCTCTTGCCCACATCATAAGAACACACAATATCAGCATCATCTCCTAAGCTGACGACACTCAGCTCATCTTCTCCCTCACTGACACAAACCACAGCACCAGGAGCAAATTTACAGCCTGCATGTCCAACATAGCAAACTGGATGCAAGCGAACTGCCTAAAGCTCAACACAGATAAAACAGAGGTCCTGATCTTCGGAAATAAGAACTCCCCTTGGGATAACTACTGTGGGCCACCGACCTGGTTCTGATGCCCACTGACTATGCCAGAAACCTCTGCATCATCCTTCATGACAAGCTCTCGATGAACAATCAAGTCAATGCCGTGATCTCAGCCGGCTGCCACATCCTCAGACTGCTTTGCAAAATCTTCAAATGGCTCCCTATGCACACTAGATGCACGGTCACCCAGGCAGACTTGACTACGTCAACCCACTATACATCAGCATCTCCAGCCAACTCACTCAAAGAATCCAAACTATCCAGAACATCCCCTCCAGACGAATCCTAGCCATCCCCAGAAGTGCACACATCACCCCATACCTCGCAAATATGCACTGGCTACCCATTGAGAAACGCTACAAATTCAAACTTCTCATGCATGGCACATATCCCTCCACAACGCTTTACCAGCCTACCTCAACGACTGAATCCAACTCTACCAACTCTATAGACATCTGCGTTCCACTTCTCTCTGCCTCACATGCGTCCCCCACATCCACAGAAGCAAGACAGGAGGTCGTCCTTTCACCTTCATTGCAACCAAAAACTGTTACTAACTCCCTCTACACATCAGGACCACCACTCCACTCTTCAACTTGTGCACTGAGCTGAAAACCTGGATGTTTAACCATGTGCACCCCTAAACCCATGCTCTCTTAACGTGCCAGCACTGCTAATGAGAATCAAGGAACAAATCCAAGTTCAGCATGGTTAATGGATATAGTCTTGAAAACAAATACAGCTTTCCTGTGTGAGTTCTAAGGTTGTATCCTGAGGAATGTCTTTACAGACTGGAGAGTAACTGAAACATTGGAAAGGCAAATGACGTTTGCTAGACTGTCATTGGAATTAACAAGATTTATGTGCAGAAAAGAAGCGGGAATATTGCTGGGGTCACCATTAGCTAGCAGTCCATCATGTTGGCATCACAGCAATAAACAGCAGTTCCTACAGTACAAAAGTGACTTTCCACTTCTGAAACTTTCTGAAAAAACAGGTTCTAAGTCACATCCAGGTCATTTCTGGCAGCTGATACCAGGGGCCCGGTTTTATTATAACTTCGTCTTAGAGGTTTCCCTGATGGTGCCCAGTATGATACTAGAACGGGGTCCCCAAATTGTTGGGTGTTTGGGTGGTCAAATACCTGGAAGGCCCATCCGGCTTGGGTAATATTGCTAAATTATTGTTAGAAATATTGTAGAAATGTATCATTTTTTTCAGGTTGTTAATTTTATTGGGGGTGTGGATGGGAATACGTTTTTTTTTAAATTATACATCAATTCATATTAACGGATACACATATTAGTTATGTATTTTTTTGTTATTTACCTGTTTACATATTTAATACATTTCTAGCTATGTAATACGTTTAAAACTCTGGTTTGGGGTTTATAGTGTGTGAATGAGCATGTAGTGTTTGTAATAAAATATATATTTGTAATAATTGATTAATGTATTCGTTATGCATTTTTTAAATTGAAAATTATTTTTATGTTTAATTTTAAATGATAGAACTATTTGTTTAATGTCCTTAAACCTATTTTATTATTTTTGAACGGCTTGTGGTTATATTGGAGTTCGGATGGGTTGTGTTTTTTTTCAAGAGTATACTAATTGCGCTATGTTTAATTTGGAGTATAGTTATTAGTTTTTATTTGGTTTACTGTATGATTTTATAGTCACTTATATATTTTTATTCGTGGGATGTGAGTTTTTTAGGGGATTGGATGGGTAGTATTTTTCAAATATATATACACATATTAATTGATTAATGTATTAATAATTTTCATTTGTAAATGATTATTTTAAATTTTAACATGTTTAATCTTTTTACACTCATTATATGTTTAATTAAAATATTTATTATTTTTTTATTACAAGCTTTTGGAATAATTGAGTGAATGGGTGTATGGAGGTTTTAAAGAAAAGTAGGTCTGATTGTAGTGCTTCCAAGACGCCAATAGCAGTAAGCATCTTTTTCAAGCTTTAGGTTGACTACATTTTGGTAACAAGCAATATAGGAATTACATCCCATGATATCTCTAGAAATGTTTTACCCCGTATGGATGTGCTGAACCTTTGACAAGAGGGAAAAGTTGTCAGATACCTTTTATCTCTGTCATATGTACCGCTTTTATTTATTTATTTATTTATTTATTTACGCAACTTTTATAGCGCAACAAATACCCTGAGGTGTCTCGGCGCTGTGGAGCTACTGAATTCAGCTATCCTCTTACTGGTTAAACAACCAAGTTTTTAAGAGCCTGCGAAAGCTCATCAGGTTCGGGGCAGTTTTGATGGGGAGTGGCAAAAGATTCCAGAGTTTTGGTGTGGCTACAAGAAAACGCCTGTCTCCCCAAGTGGCCGTTCTTGTACGTGGCACAGAGAGGAGACTGATGTTAGCCGATCTTAATTGCCTTCTGGGGACATAAAGCTGAAAGGCTTCAGTCAGGAACCTGGGTCCTATGCCATGTACTGCCTTATATGCAATACAGAGGGCCTTAAATTTTATGCGGCTCTCAACTCTCAGCCAGTGGAGCTGACGGATGCCATGGGTAGTGGATTTGCGGCGAGGAATGTTTAGAAGGATCCTGGCAGCCGCATTCTGAATGGATTGCAGCTTAGTTATGACACGCTTCTGGGTGTGAAGAAAGAGAGCGTTCCCATAATCTATTTTTGAGAAGACTAAGGTGGAGACCAGAGTCTTCCCAGCTGAGGGAGGGAGATAAGGCAGTAGTTTCTTTATTTTTTTCAAAATAAAGAATGATGAGGAAATAACCTTGTTAGTATGAAGGTCAAAAGCCAGCTTGCTATCAAATATCACTCCCAGATTTCTGGCTTTTTCCACTGGGACAGGTGGAGGGCCAAGTTTTTCCGGCCACCAACTGGAAGACCATTCAGGGGAAAGTTTTCCGAAGGTCATAATCTCGGTCTTGTCCGAGTTGAGCCTAAGACAGTTCGAGGTCATCCAGGTACTGATCTCAAGCATAGCTCTCTGGAAGTTAGCTGCCACAGCAAGGCCATCCCTGTGGATAGCCAGGACCAGCTGGGTATCATCTGCGTAAGATGTAAGCCGTACCCCATAGGCCTTTATTACCCTCGCTAAGTCCGCTACATAGATATTAAATAGCATCGGACTTAGCGAGGAGCCTTGTGGGACTCCACAGGGGAGAGCAGAGATAGGTGAATAAAATTCTCCCAGCCTCACCATCTGGGTGCGGTTTGCGAGGAAAGATGAAATAAGATCCCTGGCCAAACCGTTTATCCCCAGGGCTGTGACACGGTCGACTAGAGTGACATGGTCGACCGTGTCAAAGGCCGCTGACAAATCCAAGAGGATCAGGACAGCCGCCCCTCCCTGATCCATGATCACCCTGATCTCATCAGAGGCTTTTATCAAAGTGGTCTCTCTTCCATGCCCTTTCCTGAAACCAAATTGCGTGTCGTCGAGAAGTTGGTGAGTCTCGACGAACTCTGAGAGCTGTCTATTCATCAGAAATTCGCATACTTTGGCAGGAAAGGGCAGACACGCAATGGGTCTGTAACTGGCAACAGCTGTGGGATCTAGGCATTGCATATTCGATTTTCTTGTAGTCCTGTCAATATTAGGAATATGCAAAAACACACAGGTGATTCCACCATATCCTCCATCCCGAGAAACCACAACTTTTCCTACAGCTGATAAATCATTTTCACTGCTGCTGGATTTCCTATATGTTATACCTGGCATCTTTTGGTGTGTTTCTCTGTCTTTTTTGCTTTCTGACCTCCTGTTTTGATGATATGCTAGGCTTCGTTTTTGCTGGTTTGGTGTCTCTGCGCACTTTTTCACTGCTATTCAGTGCTAAAGTGCAACTGCTCCTACTGTAAATTGTGGCATGATTGGTTTTCTACGATTGGTTTTCCAAAATTGCTATATTTGATTTACTGGTAATTCCCTAGTACTGTGCATTGTGTGTGCCCAGGGCCTGTAAATCCAATGGTGGTGGGCCTGCAGCACTGGTTGTGCCACCCACACAGGTAGCCTTTCAAAGGTGACTCCGACCTGCCACTGTTGTGTCAGCACACAGTTTTTACTGCCATGTCGACATGGCTAGTGCACTCACTTGCTAGGCCCAAACCTTCGCTCTTACTACATACCACCACTTCATCTACCATGATTGCTCAGGCATGGCAAAGTCAACTATGAACTTCACATGAAGCTCAGTAGGCTATGCATCAAATGCCTTTACTGCTATCATGCTTGCTTATACCTTGAAAAGTAATCCACTTGGTTGCCTAACACGAGAGCTGCATATCCTGTAGCTGGAGCCTCTGCTTCTGAAAGCACGATGGTGGGTTAAGAACAGGTGCATTGAATATGGGTATCAGCTCATTATGTACAATTGTTGCAGTGAATTAAGGATCATGGGATATGGATGAAAGTGCCTCATCTATAGAGGTTTGCAATCAGCCCCACATTCTGTCAGGGAATAACATAATTCCATATTATTAAAGGCTTCGCTTGGATAGTGAATGGTGTGGTATTCCCAACCATCAGATGTGCAGTAGGATGTTTCTTGGTACTTGGAAATCTTTTCTATATCTGAATGGCATTGGAGAAAGCAAGGTGAATCAGACGTTTTAAACACCACCAATAAATACACAAGACTCCTAGCAAAGAGTTGGCAGTTATTCAGAGTCATCATCATTTCAAACCAGTTCCCTCTGGCCACTATGTAGTGATACATGATCTCTATTCTTCAATTTGCAAAAGGTACACCCAACATAATTCTGGATGCATTGCAAATTATTTAAAACATATTATGGGCATTCTGCATGTTGGGTATTCCCCTAATCCAGCTCTGATAATATGAAGGGCATAGGTAGAGGATACCTGAATTTGAAACCTAGCTATGGCAAAATGCTTCTAACCAGAATACAAATGATAATTATAGAATATGACACCTTCACTGACCTGTCCATTCATTGTAATTTCATGGTCAGACCAAATTATCCTTAACAGCCTTCGTGGGTGCCGGCATAAGTCTGAAAGTTGAAAGTCAGTTTGAGATCAGCGGTAGCACATTACTTTCTAAGAGCAACACTTCTGTCATAGTCTGCTTGGACCCATCAAACTGCTTTACATCCATTTTGGACTTGGAGCAAAAGGTCACTGAGATCAATGTTGACTCCTACTCCCATAATTGCACCATGAATTGGGTTTTAAGTAGCATCAACATAAATATGAATGTCAGAATTTGATCTCCTTAGTAGCTTTGATAGTGGTGGCAAACCTATGTCAAATAATGGAGGAAGAGTCCTGCACCCTAAAAGATACCAAGAACGAGATTTGAAGGAACTAAAAGCAAATGCCTAATTATAAGATTGGCGGTGTTGCAGTGACCCATCAAGCCAGCGACCGGCTACAACACTGCCAAACCTGTAGTCAGCCTGCCCCAGTGGCATAGCTAGACTTAGTGCAACCGGGGTGGAACCTAAGTTTGCCTTTCGATGCAGGTAAGAGCAGGGGGATGGTGGCGGCTGACTTGTCCAGGGGTTAGGGTCTGGGGCCGACAGACGACTTGTTTTTAGGGGGCAGGGGGATGGTATTAGTCGACAGACATGACTTACTCACCTCTGCCGCCCCCAAAAACAGTGCCCCCCCAACTACACCACTGGCTCGCCTGCCGTATTCCAACTGGAATATGTTGTATTCTCATCACTTCCATTTTGTTGTATTGCTTTAAGACCCACATTCTATGTTTCTGATGTCACAGGTCTCTGTATTCTGTCTTGTCAGTTAGCTCCCTGCTTTCTGATGGGAACACCAGTTATTCTCTGTAGTACATAATAAATATAATATATTCATCTACAATGGACCATCATCATTATTTACAACACATGGCGACGATGAGCCGGAAGAGCTAATCAACTACAGAGGGAGAAGAAGACTCCACTGGTGAGGAAAAAAAAAAACCACGCAAGCTCTCTTGGTTAACCTTTCCAAATTGTAAGAAAAATTGAGAACCAGTTACTTCTACCAAGAAGAGGAAATACAAAGCTGAAGAAGGAAGAAAGAAAAAGGTGAAGAAATCGTACTCAAAAGGGTGAGATACGTGAACTTTTGTTAATTGAAGAGAACCATTGCCAATAGAGGAGCATATTTCCAACAGAAGGAAACTGTGAATGAAACGCTACGTGTTTACCTAGGCAAATAGACTCATGCGTCCCAAAACAGAAAATTGTCGCTGTGGAGAGGAGAAACTAAAGTCTCAAGGGAAGTACCAAGCGTGACCCCAAACAACCGGTGACTCCAAACTCTAACGTACATTTTTTTCGCTGTGCTGAGATTGAATTTACAGCGAAATTGCGGCGAAAGTGTGAAATTGTGACACGCACATAGACTTGGATGTTGGTACAAACGCAGTTGGGAATAACGTTATCGGAAGCTCATTCAACCGAGTGCAGTCACAGAGCCATTTCAACCATACACAGCATTATTTAAAAATCACATGAGCGCTGCTGCACGTGAGTACTCACGGTTGGAACTTGCCTTCCCCGCGACTCCATCAGAACAGTGTTATTCTTCTCGCTCACAGCTGAACGTGCAACGTCACCACGGTAAACGACGGAGCGACGGACGTTGCGTGGTGGCCATCTTGTGTGTCACGCGTTACCTAGCAACCAATCTATTTGTCGAAGCGGCAGAGACGGCAAATTGTTTCTAAAAGGAAAAAATCAACGTTATCCCCACAGTAAGCAACCTGCATGAAGCGGGAACAACAATTTGTACCAAATTGAAGAAAAAATATAGTTCTCTTCACAAGTAAGCCACAATTGTTTATTTTTGTACAAGTGAGTTATAAGTAAGCGACCTACATTGGTAGTTTATCATACTTCATCCAAACAGTATATAATCTAGAGTAACTACAAGGGTGTGATATCCACGAAAGAACCAGTGCCATGGAGAACATTAACGTTATAACACCACCAATGTTCTTACAGTCAGCTGGAGATCCTCCCATCGAATGGGATGAATGGATCGATATTTTCGAAAATTACATAGAGGCACTTGATGGGAAAGATTTCAGTGCTATTAGGAAGAAAGCTCTTTTGTTAAGCGCTCTAGGAAAAGAGGGACAGCACACTTTTAAATACTTACCAGTAGGTCTAAACCAAGATGGTAGGACATTGTCCAATGTATATACTGAAGCTAAAGCGAGGATGAAGAAACAATATTCGAAAGAAGTAAATATAGTCATGGCGAGACACAAATTCTACACCCAACCACAGAGAGCAGAGGAATCTGTGGATCAGTTTGTAACCAGATTACGCGAGTTGTCCATCAAATGTAATTTCGGAGAGATAAGGGATGAAATGATAAGAGATCAACTAATAGTACAGTGTAGGAACAAGAAAATGCAAGAAAAATTATGGGCAGCAAAGAATCCCACTCTACAGACAGCCATTGACATAGCCAAAGTGGTTGAAGAATCTAACGCATGTATGAAAGAAATGGAAAAAAAGGACGGAGTGAAGGAGAGTGGGAATGGTGTTTCTTGTGTAGAACAGGAAGAAGTTGCGGCTGTGAATAGGAAAAACATAGATACAGGAGAAAAGAGCACCAAGAGATATAGTAGTGGGTTTCCAAATACTGAGAGGAATAGATTCCAAACAAAGATGTGTAGTAGGTGTGGTAGCACATTCCATACCTCGGATTACAAGAGGTGCTTTGCCCTAGACAAAGTATGTAGGAAATGTGGGAGAAAAGGCCATTTTTTTAAAATGTGCAAAGGGATGAGTAGCGAAAAAGTAGCGGTAGTGGAAAAGAGAGAAATGGTGAGAGATGACACTGGGGTTGAGGGCACCAATAAATTATTATGCTTAGGTGGACAGAACGTGAGTAAAGGAGAACCTGGCAGGAGGTATAGACCCAAGGCCCTATTCCTTATTGATAAAAAAGAAGTCCAGTTAATGGTTGACCCAGGGTCGTTCTGGACTATTATTCCAAAAGATATGTACTTGGAAAAGTGGAGAAATGTACAGTTGTTAACTAGTGATATTAGTCCTTGTGGATATCAAGGGGAAAGTATAGTGTTATTAGGGTACATGGAGTGTGAAATTTCTTTCGAAAATCGTTTCACGACAGGGAAGGTTTACATAGCAGAGTCAGGCCCTGCAATTTTAGGTTGGGAACAACAGTACGATCTCAGTATAATTATCAACCCCAGGGCAGTACCACAAGTGATGGTGGTAGATAGCATAACAACTGAGTCGATAGTCAATGGAATGTCAAGTTTATTTGATGAACACATCGGGGAATTGAAGGGATATGTACACAAAATTATACTACGTGATGGTGCCATGCCAATACAACACAGAGTCAGGAAAGTTCCATTCATTGCGCGTGAAGAGGTCAAGAAAATGCTTAAGGAAATGTTAGATCAGGGAGTGATAGAACAAATTGAAACATCACCCTGGATTTCCCCAGTTGTTATCACGACCAAACCTGACAAAAGTTTCAGATTCTGTGTAGACCTTCGCACATTGAACCAAAACATTGTTGTAGACAATTTTCCGTTGCCAAATATCAACGAGTTGGTCCTGTCGCTAAAGGGTGGAAAGTATTTTTCCAAGTTGGATCTCCGCAGTGCATACCACCAAATTAGATTGCACCAGGACTCTAAAGCACTGACTGCTTTCATAACCACTGAAGGGATTTATCAATTCACCCGCATGCCCTTTGGACTTGCATCTGCGGCAGGAGTCTTTCAACGGATGATGGGTGCTGTGTTAAAGGGAGTGAACAAAGTTGTCTACTTCCAAGATGATGTGTTAATCTTCGGAGAGACTGTAGAGGAACATAATCTCATATTGAAGACTGTTTTAGAGAGAATGGAACAGGCAGGGTTAACATTGAAAAAGGAGAAGTGCAAGTTTGCAGTAGAAGAAGTAGAATACCTAGGCTATACATTGTCAGTCAAAGGAGTTAGACCAAAAAGGGATTTATTAGAATCCATCAGAAATGCACCAGTTCCATGTGACAAAGATCAGTTGAGGTCTTTTCTTGGCCTCATCGAGTATTATGCGAAATTTGTAAAAGGTTTTGCAGAGAAAACTGAAAAAATTAAGCTTCTCTTGAGAAAAGGGTACAAGTATGTGTGGGATCTGGAACAGGATAATTGTTTTCAAGAAATCAAGAGAGAAATATGTGAAGCTGGTATCTTGACACCATTTGACACCAATTGTAAGTCTGTTTTGACAGTAGATGCAAGCGCTGTAGGTGTCGGTGCAGTATTAGCTCAAATGCATGATTCCGGTTTGAAAACCGTAGCTTTTGCGTCAAGAACTCTCACAACCACAGAGAGAAATTATTCTATTATAGAACGAGAGGCCCTTGCTGCAGCATGGGGTTGCGAGTATTATAGAATGTATTTGTGGGGGTTTAAATTTACTCTGTTAACTGACCACAAACCTTTGGTTAAGATCTTATCACCTGGTGGGGCTGGGAAAGGATCGGCGAGATTGGCCAGACTAGCTGCAAGAATCCAAGAATATTTGTACACTGTAGAATATATTCCTGGTTGGAAGAACTGCCAAGCTGATGGCCTTTCCAGACTTCCACTACCCTGGGAGACAGTAGACAAACCAGGTGTGGATTCACTCAATTCAGAAGAGTCCGTAGCAGCTGTAGATGAGATGATAGAGATGTGTGCTGGAGCAATTAGTAGGAGTTGGTGGAATGCCTCCATGGTGAAGGATGAGGTGTTGAAAGGGGTGAAAGACCTTATTATCAAGGGTTCAAGGAGGGAGAGTTGTGTGTCTCCTGCTCTTCGCCCGTATTTAAAAGTGTTGGAAGATTTATCTATTTTGGATGATGAGGGTTTGATCGTCCTGAAAGAAGACAAGTTCATCCCGCCACAGGAGGTGAGATCTACCTTATTCAAGTTAGCTCATGAAGGTCACCTAGGGCAGTCTATTACTAAAAGAAGAGTAAGGGAACACTTTTGGTGGCCAGGCATGGACCGTGAAATTTCTGATTGGGTGGAAAGATGTTCTGATTGCAGAGAAAGCGAGAAGAGGCTTAAGGTAGGTAGTCAAAATAGTTGTGGTACGATTGAAGATCCAGGGTGCCCATGGCACACCATATGTCTTGATTTTATTGGGCCCTTTTATCAGTTGAGTCAGGATATGAGGTTTGGTCTAGTGGTTGTAGATGTTTCATCAAAGTGGTTGGTGGTCAAATTCATTAAGGAAATCACCACCAGCAGCACTATCATTGCATTGAAGGATATTTTCAGGGAAGATGGTTTTCCTATGAAGATCATCACGGATAATGGAACGCAATTGACATCCACACAAATGACTAGTTTCTTGAAAGAATGTGGCATTGCACATTCACGAACTTCACTTTACAACCCACAGGGGAATGGCATAGTGGAGAGGGCGAACCGTATGGTCAAAGGTGCGATCCAAATGGCCCTCTCATCTAAAGCCAATGTGAGAGAATTGGTTAATGACATGGTTTGGGCCTATAGGACTACTGAAAATGGTGTGACAGGGGAGATTCCCTTTTGCTTAATGAGAGGACGTTCGGCAGGTACCAAACTAGTTGCTGCATGGATGAAGGAATGTTTGAATACTGGGGTGTTTGAGAAACATGAAAGTGGAGAAGGGTCAGACAAGCGTGGAGAAGGGTCGGACAAGCTAAAAGACGGGAAAGTGTCAGAGAGTCAGTGCAATCTGTCGGTGAATGATTGGGTGAAGGTGAAACCTGGAAGAGTAGGTGTAGGGTTAACGAAATTTAGGGGTCCGTTTAAAGTTAAGTCTGTTCATAAAAGGTTTGTTACTTTGTTTAATGGTGAATGTTGGAACTTGAGGCGAGTAGCATTATATAAGAAAGCTGAAAAGGAAGTTAAACTACCTCAACCTGACCATGTATCAGAACCAGTAAGTAGAGGTTCTGCCGATATTGGTAGAGGTCAGAGGGATAGGAAGCCTCCTAGCTACTTACGAGATTTTGTTTCACATTGATGTGGGTTCTGTAACGAAGGACATGAGTTCTGTTTTTTTAAAAATTTTATTCTGTTATCTATGCGAAGGAGAGAGGATATGTTGTATTCTCATCACTTCCATTTTGTTGTATTGCTTTAAGACCCACATTCTATGTTTCTGATGTCACAGGTCTCTGTATTCTGTCTTGTCAGTTAGCTCCCTGCTTTCTGATGGGAACACCAGTTATTCTCTGTAGTACATAATAAATATAATATATTCATCTACAATGGACCATCATCATTATTTACAACAGAATACAAGTCGGGAGGTCCTGCAGCGGCGGTCCCACGACAGTGCCTTTCTAAGGCTTGTAGGAGAGCCTTATCAAGGCACTGGTGTGGGAGCGCTGCAGCCCGTTCCTGCACAGATCAAAATGCACATCGTTGTGCGTTTCGTTCCGGGCAGGAACAGGGTATTTATACAGACAGGGGGGCTCACCCTATGTCCCCCTGCATGCACAGAGGCAACAGGGGCCCCTGTAGGGCCTCCTTAGTTTCCTCACTGCAACCCTTTTAATGGCGGGCTCACCACCATGAAAAGGGTCACAGGGCCCGGTTCACAGAACGAACTTAAGACAAAATCCTAAACTTACTACCATTTTGGTATTCACAGAAGGCACTTACTCATTTTGGTATTCACAGAAGGCACTTACTCATTTCGGTATTCACAGAAGTTAGAAGTCCTAACTTGAGGACTCCTAAATGCCTTCTGTGAAAACCAAAAGTCTTAACGTTAGGATTTTTCTCAGTTTAGGAGTAGTAAAGTTAGGACTCCTAACTTTAGGACTCCTAAATGCCTTCTGTGAATTCCAAAAGTCTTTTTCTCAGTTTAGTCCTAAAGTCAGGAGTCCTAACTTTACTACTCCTAAACTGAGAAAAATCCTAACGTTAAGACTTTCGGTATTCACAGAAGGCATTTAGGAGTCCTCAAGTTAGGACTCCTAACTTCTGTGAATACCGAAATGAGTAAGTGTCTTCTATGAATACCAAAATGAGTAAGTGCCTTCTGTGAATACCAAAATGGTAGTAAGTTTAGGATTTTGGGTTAAGTGAGTTCTGTGAATCGGGCCCACAGTCAGGAAACTAGTAATATGCTTGGCGGTGCTGCAGCGCCACCACCAGCATATTACAGGCTCACATCGCTATACCACCGCTGCACGATCAAGGATCCCAGGCGGTTGCGACAGTCCTGTGCTGGTCTCACCTCTATTGTTGTAATACGATGGGTGGACCGCCACCACAAGTTCAGTGGTCTAGAACTGTTAATTAGACCCTCAATCTCTCTGTGCCTAAAAAATGAATGAGATCTTGTGTAATAACACACATTAGTGGTCACTGCCTTAAATGTGCCCACATGCAATACCTAATGCAGACACTAGCCTCTCAATCTAGAAACAATCTAACTATAACCCTTGCTAGAGTTTTAAAGATGGTGATGCAGATGATATTCATTGTAGTCTTCTTCATGAGACTTGTCTTTCCGAATAGATAACTCTTGGCATGGTTGTAGTTTGTTAGTAGAACCAGAATGTAGGTTTAGAGGGTGGTAGGCAAATAATGTCTGAACTAGAACCCATCTGGAGGAGGATCAGTCCTGAATTTGGCCAAATACATTGTAAGCGCCAATGAATAATGCTGCCAAATAGGCTAAGGAGGCCTATTCCCTCTACCACCACCCTCCTCTGAACCCTAAAATCCCTTGCCTACATTTACCTCTACCCACTCCTAAACCCTAAAAGCCCTTACCTTCATTTAACTTTATCCTCCCTTACCCTTACCCATCCCTTAACTCTTGCCCATCCCTTGACCCTTAAATCGTGCTTTTTTTATAATGACATAATAATTATGGTGGTAAAGAACCATGGGGTAAAGTAACAAAAAACGGGCTTTTGTGACACTTACCTGTGTGGTTCTTACCTGATAACGTCCTGCAGAGTAACATCTGCGGGGTAAAGACGGCATAACATATATACAACGACTTAAATGAAATCAAGTTGTCTCCAGTGTTTGTTTTATATCTATATAGTGTTTTTTTTCTTATTGATGAATGAAATATGAAATACTCAGTATATATAGAACTGTTCCGGGATGTTATGGGATGCATGGGCTTTGTTGACATTGATTCTTCGCATACGAAACAATAAATATATAGAAAACATTGAATAAATAATATATAACTCGTAGAACTGCATGCTAAGTGATAAGCTGTAACAAATGTGATCGTACCTATATGTATTATCTAAATGGGCTCCACACAGTACAACTGTATATAACGTCCTATGTTTCATGTGACAACCACCACTGTTTCTATAAGGTTAATAAAAAGATTTAAAAAAAAGAATAAATAATATATGAGCTGTATGACACAGCAACATGTGACTCGTGAAAATTAGAATGGTTCCCTTTTAAGCAAGCATGAGAAATATGTTTCCAAAAGAGGACACATTTATGTTATTGAGTACTGTGAGGGATCACGAAAATATGAAAGACCACTATCAGGCTTTTTTTTCCACTCAAGATCCATCTCCATACCTCAAGCCTCTTTCATCACCTCTAAATCACTGAGTGTGCAACAGGCAGTGCAATCAGCCTTCACATTCAAAGATCCATGCCAGCCGATGGTACCCTGCAAGTCAACATTACTAGTTAATTTCCCTGTTGTTTTTTAGTTAACATTTTGGTGTTAATGTGCTACATCTGTCTATTGGAGAAAGCTCAGTGCATTCCCTACCTCATTCCTATGGTAGGATTTCCATGTACATTTTAATACCTGTTTCCATCCTTCTCCCACTCAGCACAGTCATTCTTCGCTCTATTTCAGTCCTACCTGAGAGGCCTCAGCAGAAATCAGAAAACATGTAAAAGATACTACAAAAAGTAGCACGCCAGCACTGCCTCTGCTAAGAAATCATCCAGGCATCTGAAATATCATTCTGTCGGTGCAACAAGAGCAGAGTGAACACCGATGTTGTGGAACAACATGACCCGGAATAGTCAACTTAAAGAGTCAGAGCTCAAGCCACAAAATTTATATTGATTTGTGATTAGTGCTCAATGATCTAGTTAATATCTAGTCAACAAGAAAAGGGACTAGTGGGCTTTTTTTCGAGGTCCAGCATAAATGCCCAGGCAGATCCTAATACCTAACTGTATGCTTTTCTTCTTGAAGTGGTGCCTAGACAACAAAAAAAAAGAAAAACAACCACTGTCATTCGTGGTGACAAGGAAGGTGGTATCTGGCTTGGGAGGGAGAGTGGAAGGATTCCCTCTTTCGGAACTAAGGTCTTCACACACCCAGCAAGCTAGGTGTCATGCTTCATCATCTGGACCTGCTCCTCATTGGGTCGGCGCTGCAATACCCAATGGGCACCCGTAAAGGGGCTCTTTGTTGGAGATCTTTTGTTCCTCGCCGTATGATGAAGTGGGGGTGTGTGGCCTGTGGGATGTAGATATAGTGGAGTGGAAAAGTGATTTAAAAGAAGTAGGATTGTCCAAATAACCCTTTTATTCTGGCTGGCTATCCACCTCAATAAAACAAAACGAGTGGCCGCTTAACTGACTTCAAGGTTCAGTTAAGGCTATGCTCATCTCTCCAGGTCAACATGTTTCTTGCCTCATGGTCAGTTCAATCTGTGGCAATTCTTCAGGACCTAATCCGTGGAATAGTGAATCTATCTAACCTTGTGGTGGGGCTGTTTGCTACCTACCACATGTATGCACTGCGGTTCAAATCCTCAGTAGTGTTGTTCAGTAACCTCACTATATTGGAAATGTCACCTCAGTCGGTGTGCGGCGGTTCTAATAGACATTTGGAACATGATGTCCATTCCGTTACGGAACAAGGTCGAGTCACCTATCCCTCCTCGCCAGCACAGATACCAGTTAATATCAAACCAGGCAGTAAGTACCCCGAGTCCTTGTGTGTTTTCTGCACCAGACAGCAAGTGTTGAACACACTCTATATGCATACCTCTAGGAGGATTCTTCAACAGATTACATTTTTTTTTAGTTCAGAAGTGTTTATTAATGTATTACTTTTCAATAGAGCAACAAGGGTAATATCGAGCATATAGGAAGATCTTTATGTACAAATGCGGAACATCACAATATAGCTGTGAGGTGGGTCCCATCTATGAAAGTGAGCTATTTTAGGGAATGAACATGCTTTGTGATCTACCATGGAGATGCAACGAGAGTTCATTTGAGTTCATTTGAGAAAGCTAATAATCTGGAAAGGTTTAGCCTAGATCTAGAGTTTAACTGTGTCTTAATATAGATTTCAGTTTACCAACCGGTGTGATGAAAGAATCTGCTAATATGCTTGTAGTTGAGGGTAGTGGAAAGTGAAAAGAGTGTGATAACAGAGGGAGAAAGGGGAGAAAATAGAAGGGGAGAGGAAATTAGCTGATAATGAAGGAGGAATCATACCAGTTAGAAAGTTGAATAGAGGGGAAATCATCATCTTTATGGTCTCTGTACTTTCCCATCATGTGATGAACTTCGATGACTCTAATTACATTTTTTTTTTAATGTTTTTAAATTTATTTGGTGCATGATTACAATGTTACAAATAACACCTCACTTTTCGATCAATTCATAGATACAGAACATGCAAGTATTATATCACCACAGGTAAGTAGCATGTACCAATTATACAAGCTACAAATTAGTAAATGAGAATTAATATTAATCAGCAATTATTCATCATGCACACATTTATCTATTTAAACCCCCGTTCCCACTCCTCCCTCCCCCTGGGGTTGGCACATATTCATATACCTTAGAAAACTAAAAAGCAAACAAAAACTAAAGTTAGCTTTAAACCTGGTGCTATCTCTCTAGCAATTTAGTCAAAAGTTCCCAAATCTTTAACCCTTTCGTATAGGATTGTATGCCTCTTTTCTCATAGATGGCTTTCTCAAATTTATAGTTTGCCACTAATCGAGTTAGCCATTGGTAGTACCCTGGGGGGATGGATCAAGCCAAGAAGAGGCAAAGCAAAGTCGGTATATCGCCATGGCTATAAATATCAAATACTATCCAGGCTTACCTTGAACCTCTCGATCTACCCCTACGCAGATCAGGGAAGGAGAAAGGAGAATTTCCCTCCCTAATACTTCTTTAAAAAAGTTTGTGATCTCAAGTTTGAAATTGTTTAATACATCACAAGAGGCAAACATGTGATTGAGGTCCGCCTGGTATAGGGAACATCGGGCAAAAGGTCACTCTCCCATCCCCCATTTCACTATCTTATTCGGAGTATAGTACAGCGAAAAGCAGATTTTGTAATACTGGGCTTGAAGCTGCGCTGGAATTAGCAGACTTTGTGCTAGCTCTGTTGAGTGGAAAAATAGGTCTTAGTAGATATCAATTTCCTCTTTCCGCTTCCTAGCTCGCGTTACCAAATCATCCGGCAATAAAGTGTTAAAAGAGTTGTAAACAGTGCCAATTGATGGATGATTCATTCTCAAATTGTCTATAATAGAGTTATTGCTCAATCCTGCTGGACGCCGCACTTTCTCCTTAAAAAATCACGCATTTGCAGATATTAAAAAAATCTTTCCAGTCCAATTTGTATTTTTCTTTTAAGATTTTCGAAAGAAACTACATCAAATGAGGGGTATAAATCCCCCAGTTTAGATAGGCCCTTATTTTGCCACTTTTTGAGTATTGAATCTTTAAAAATGTTGGGCAGGTTTGAATTGTCATACATCGGTGTATAGCAGTTGAGACAAGCCAGCCCTAGCATTTTGCGAACAGATTTCATACTTTTGAACACAGCAGCCAGTGTCTTAAAGTGTACCTTCTTATCGTGAGAGTCATTTAAAAACCTCCAGATCCATCCCCATGCATCTTTACCCATTATAAGTTCTATAGGGGGTTGGTATGGTATATCTCCCTGAGGTCTATCGATTGGATTATCTGATAAAAGGATGAAATTGTGCAAAAGAGTGGTTACCCAATAATAGAGTCTTATGTTTGGAAGAGCCAGCCCACCCCTTTCATTTGGTAGAGAAAGATATTTATATGCTCTTCTAGGCTTTTCATAAGCCCATATAAATCGTCAGAACAGGTCTTTAACCCTTTTTAGACACATGGTGCTAAATTCTAGCGGGATAGCTCTTATAAAATTCATAAATTTGGGAAAGAAATAATTTTAATTAAATTGCATCTCCCTATTATCGAAAGACGCATATTATGTAGTCAGGTCAATTCAGGTTTAATTTTATCAATCAGGGGATCAATATTGCACTCAACTATTTCTTCAACACTGGCCATAACTTCGACCCCTAGATACGTAGCCTTTTCCACCTGTCTAGTGTCGTCCCCCATATTAACATTCTTGCAGATTATCTGGGTTTTGGATCTGTTCAGGGAGCATCCGGATAGGGTTCCAAACCTAGCCCCTTCAAGCTCGACCTCTGCAATGGATATTTCAGGGTTGGCCGTCACCAGGGAAATAACGTCAGCATAGGCCAGTACTTTCGTTTCCCAACCATGTGAAATAATGGGACAAATTATGGGGTTAGTTTCCAGCGTGCGTAAAAAAGGGTCTATGTATAACGCAAACAGGAGGGGTGAGCTAGGGCCCTCCTTGGCGGGTACCTCTAGTTATTTTAAGAATATCGGTAAGTGCGACATTTAAAAATAATCTTGCGGTGGGTTTATAATACAGCATCTTAAATGCCTGTTTAAATCCCTGACCTATTCCAACCCTTGACAGGGTCTCCCATAAAAAAAAAGCCAAGAAACCCTGTCAAAGGCCTTCTCGGCATCGAGAAGGATAAGTGCCATTGGATCTCCAGTAATGTGTGCTGCATCAAACAAAGAGATAGTCCTCCTAATATGGTCTATGGTCCCGCGTCCAGGTATAAATCCGTGCTGCCTAGGAGATACTACTTTATGAATTACCCCAGCTAGTCAAACCGCCAGAATTTTGGAATACATTTTGCTATCCGCATTTATTAGGGTTATAGGGCGGTATGAAGCGGGGTCTAGTGCTGATTTATGCTTTTTAAAAAAAAATGATTTTTGCTTGCGACCATGACTCTGGTGGTTTTTCCTCCTTAAACATGAGTGAATAAAAGGAGCATGACCTCTTTTAATTCAGTTGAAAAGCTTTTATAAAATTCCCCTGGAATATTATTCAACCTAGTGGCTTTACCATTAGGAAGACTTTTAATGTAGAGCAGGATGTCAACCCTTTGGAGGGGCTCATCAAGTTGCACCTGGTCCTCTTGCGAAAGTTGAACTGCCGGTTGACAATCTCACTCAGATGAGCCTTAGTCGTCTCCTAATATAGATCTCGATAATAAGCAAGAAACTCTTTACGAATTCCCTCTGGATCTGAGATTACTACTTGTGAGGTGTTTTTGACAGCAGTGACAATATTCCTAGTTGCTTTTTGCCTTGCTCTAACTGCGAGGTGATGTTCAACCTGCTCACTGCATTCATATGCCTCCCTCTTTCAGATGACTAATCTGTCTGCCGCTCTTTTAGCGATTACCTCCATGACGGCCGATTTTGCTGATATTATTCTTACTCGCATGCCCACTGAGTCCTCCCCTTCCCTAAGAGTGGTGATTAGGTTTTCTTCGGCCTTCGCCAACTGAAGTTGCAATTTATCCAGTAATTGACGCTTTTCTCTATTTAAGGTGAGTGAGAAGCTCAGTGTCTCACCTCAGATTGCTGCTTTTAGTGCATCTCAAACCACATCAATCCCTGTGCTGCCTAGATTATCCTTAATGAATTGTGGGATTCAGTGTCTCATGTGTTTGGAATACCTCTCATTTAAAAGAAGGGATCGCTCAAAGGTCCAGTTAGCAAAGTCTTTGGTTGCCACAGTTACCCCCTAATATCTACCACTAAAGGGTTGTGATCTGCCACGATGCATGGGGTCTTCTCTATTGAGCATTCGTGAAGAATGGGCTGTGATATAAAGACATAATCGAGTCTCACTAACTTATAATGTGGGAAAGAATAGAAAGTATGGCCAGATTCATTGGGGTGTTGTGAATGCCAAATATCGGTAAGTACTTGTTCCCCACATAACGTCCTCAGGGCTTTAAAAACGTTTGGTTTTCGACCACTATATGTCTAGTTTTTATCTAAGGTTATACTTTTGTCTGCTGATAAATTAATAATAAAATCCCCGCAGATAACTAAAGGTAGTGGCCATTCGGCCAATTCATTATTTAGAAAATCAAAAATAGCGGGGTCATCTGCAGTGCTACTATATAAGGTACATACAGCGAAAGAGTTCCCATTTTCCCTTTGACATACTGTGATGACCCACCTCCCATTTGGATCAGTTATTGTAAGTGTAAATTGAAGTGAGCGTTTCACTGAAAGTATTGCCACTCCCCGTATCCTGGCGTTTTGAGTTGTAGCCCCAACTATTGTAAAACCAAGTAAATCTAAAAGGTGAATCTGCGTTCTTTCTATGTGTGTTTCCTGCAAGCAAAGAATGTCTGCTTTAAGTAGCCGCAGTGCCACAGCCGTATTGCGTTGTTTCTTGATATCGTTAAGGCCACACACGTTGATTGTTGCTATGCGTAATTTACTCATTAAATATAGCTAAATTTCCCTATATTGCTGCACAAAAATTCAGATAGAGAGAAAGAAGTGAAAAGACGGGAAAAGCTGGAATAAAAGGCAAAAATAGAAGAAAAAGATCCAAAATAACGCTCTTAGTGCCGCCTTCTTTCCCTGACCCTCCCCCATCTCTCATGGATCCCCCACCCGCCATCAACCACTGAGGCAACCTGGTTCAACAAGAACCAGGATGAGGACATCTGGGCAGTCAGGGTCCCGTGCCCCGCTCCCCCTGTCTGACCCCTTCACAAAACGAGCCAATTTCATCTATGCAGAATCAATTTATAGCCATTGACCTCTCCTAGATGTCTACTGTTAGGCGCATTTAGGACACACAATATTTAAGTAGCTTAATCCTCAACTGAGTCCATAGCTGGGTCCAATCTCTATCTCGGTCTATGCAGAATCCATTAAGTCCAGTGCCCTCACTTAGATGCCACTGGTTCAAGCATTAAAGCACAAAACTGGATGGTTCAATCCTTAGTTCTGTCTCTTCCCGGCTCTTTAATCTCCCGCAATTAGGCTTGGGCCTGGATTTCGGACGTAAAGCTGCACGTAACTCCATTAAAGATGATTTTTAAGCGTGCTGGATTCTGTAACAATACCGTTGCCCCAGTTTGTTGAAAAGGGGCAAAGATTTGCCTCATCCTCCATCTTTGCTCAACTGTGGCATGGGCAAAATCAGGCCTGCTAAAAATAGTAACAGCATTAAACTCCCTCTTACTGGTGGGTCTTGCTACTATCAAAAAGTGCCTGGCGTAGAAGAAAATTACCAAAATATACTAACACTGCACAAGGATATTGCGCAGAGGACATAGGACTCTTAGAGGGAGTTAATGGAAAGCGGTGAGCACGCTGTATCTCCTTATCCCAGTCTCAGGATTGCAGCTTGGGACATGCGCCTTTGAAGAGTGTTATCATATATGCCCTAGAGTCGCTCCCTTCCACTCCTTCGGGATCCCCCAGAAGGCGAAGATTATTGCGGCGTGACCTGTTCTCTTGCTCCTCGATCTTCAGCATTAAATCCTTTACTATGCCGTCATGTTCTCCCCCCTGTCCTTTAAGGTAGGAGACATCTTTCTCCAGATTTTCAGTGCGCACTTTGACCGATGACATTCTATCGGCTATTTCAGCACAGGTTCGGCCCACCTTGCTCATTGCACCTTGTAGTTTCTGGGTAGCTTGTCTGTTTTTCCGATTGTCCCGCTTAATCTCTTCTTGAAAACTCTTGATTGAGTGCGAGACTTCGACGAGGGATGGTTCCTCCTGATTTCTGAGGATTCCAGAATTTCCACTTCTCCAATCACCCATGGTTGAGGGGTTACCACCTGAGCATACTATTTGATCTGAAGGGGTCGCGAACTCCGAGGATGAATAATCCCAACCGAGCTCGGTATTACTGCCTTGATCCGTGGTCTCCCCACTCTTGTGCTCACTTTGTCTTTTTTGTTTTCTTCTTTTCTTTTCCAGTTTCTTCTTTTGTGCAATATCTTGCCAAGAGTCCAATGAATCCTTCGAGTCCACGCTGCTGCCCAAGTTCTGCCTCTCACCATAACTGGAGGTAGAGATACCAGTCTCGTATCTCTCTGCCTCATCCGTAACTGAGTTAGGTTTTTCCATGCTATCAGGGGTTTCTAGATGTTGGGTCACAGAAATCTTCGGGTTAGCTGGATTCCCCTTTGAAAAGCTTTTGGAATTTGCACAGTTTGGAAGCTACTTGACACCAAGCTCTGTCCCACATGCTGTTATTTCCAATTTTTGAAGAAGGGCCTGAGGGGCGTTCAGACTCTGCACACATCCTGCACTTTTATCTGGATCAGTGTTTGCGGCTGTCCCTGGATTTCCCCAGATATCGAAGTTGTTGGGGCCAGCACTGGTGTTGGTGAAATCACTGCTGCAGGGACCGGCGTGGGGACCACGGGATCTTAAGGGTCTTGAGAGGGCTCCCCAGCCATTGCTAGGGTAATTAGATTAGGCTGCCCTTCCGATGTTACCTCCATGGCTAGGTCATTATGCTCCCCCCCCCCACAATCGGGCCAAACATATTAGATATTAGAGGCTGAGAGTCGATCATCTGGACACTGTCCGAGAGCTTAATGTTTTTTTTAAGTTGCAGTCTTTTTGCTTGGTTAGCTACCCGCTTACGCTTTTCTGTGGAGTTCCCACCAACAGCGTGTTTCCTGCTTTTTAAACCCAGCGTTTCTGGACGCCTTGGAAGGGTCCTGGCAAAGTCTGCTTCTCAGTTTCAGTCATTATGGGCGCGGGCACATGGATATCTTTGGCTTTAATACTCTTTCCGACCCCACGCCCCAACATCCTTACTTGTTTCTCCTTTTGTTGCAGAGGAGCTTTGGGAGTCTTGGAAGCAGTGTGTCACCCACTTTCGAATTTTAAGCTGGAGCCCTCTGCTGTATCTAGCTCTTATCGCCGAGTCTGGGAGAGCCGTCAGGAATTCGCTGAGTGCTGATAGTGCTGCATCTGGGTGCAGCGTCGCTGAAGGCAGCCGCAGGGCAATGTAGAGCGTGGACTCAGGAGATGATGGAGTAGCGCAGCTCGTTGTGCATGATGCCGGAGTCAGACATCTCTTTGCTGCTCACCGCTCCCTCTGATCTCTGACCCACATGAAGATAGCAAAGGCTGTTATGCTGAAATGCCGGTCCATGCAGTAAGAATTACGCGGTAACCTTCAGTGCCTTAACCGTGATTGCTCTGCCATAGAGATCCCCCTATTTTGCTCTGCTAGGAATCTGTTTAGGGGCCAGACTTGCGGAGCGGCATCGGGTAGCCGCTACTCAGCCGCCATCTTGCCTCCTCCCGGACTTTAATTTTTGTTAGAGTTTTATTTTTGTTTAAGGAGAATGAATCTTTTAGGTCTCTTCCGAACCAGATGCCTAGATATTTGAGATTATTATTTTGCCACTTTGTGCCTGAAGTGTCTAATACTGCAGGATTATGGTGAATGTTTAGCGGGAATACTACTGCTTTTTTCTTTATTTTGGAAGTATCCTGACATTACTGCATAGTTGTTCATTTGCCTGGGATTACTTTGTGCACATCTTCTATTAAAATTAGCAGGTCATCAGCATAGGCCAAAACTGAGTTTTTGCTAAATGAGAATGAAATCCCATTGAGTCTTTCATTGGATATTGGTGAGTATAGCAGTGTTTCTGTGAACAGTAGAACTAAGAGAGGGGATAATGGGCAATCATGATGTATACCTTGGGATAAATTAAATGGGGTGGAAAGGTGTCCATTAATTCTTATATTCAAAAAAGGAGCTTTAGAGGGAAGAAAAACACAGGTCGCCCTCCACTCAACAATCAATCAAAACAAAAAGACCTGGTTTTTAAGGCACCTCTTGTCAGGCTACACAATTTAAAAAAACTGAGGCGAGGATCTACTAACTGTAGATTCCATATAATCCTCTCTTTTCTTTTCTATGAGGTATTCGCCAAACGTTTTCCGCCTTTACTTAAAAACGTTTTTACAAAAGACAGTCCCCACGTTTTATAATATTTCCATCAACTTATCACGATGTGAAAAAGAACCCAAAGGTTTCAAAATGAAGTAGGAAAAGAGGAAAAAGGAAAAAGTGTAAATGGCAAAATGACCCATTCCGGTGCTGGAAACGGTATACATGATAAGCAGCCGGTTTTTAATTTGAAAAGATACACTTTGTGAATAATAAAGTGGTTGCTAATATATTGTATTTTTCAATTTGAATTACACATGGTTACATCGTGAGATGTGACTTGTTCACTTCACTGTACCGAGGTTATTTTCTCTTGGACATCTTTTTCTTTTTCTAGACAAAATGACCACCGATGATGATAAAAGTGGGCACAACTGGTGAGTACCAACCAGTGAACCCCTTGGTGGTGCGCATGTGAGGGGTCATTTTGCCATTTACACTTTTTCCTTTTTCCTCTTTTCCTACTTCATTTTGAAACCTTTGGGTTCTTTTTCACGTCGTGATAAGTTGATGGAAATATTATAAAACGTGGGAACTGTCTTTTGTAAAAACTTTTTTAAGTAAAGGCGGAAAACGTTTGGCGAATACCTCATAGAAAAGAAAAGAGAGGATTATATGGAATCTACAGTTAGTAGATCCTCGCCTCAGTTTTTTTTAAATTGTGTAGCCTGACAAGAGGTGCCTTAAAAACCAGGTCTTTTTGTTTTGATTGATTGTTGAGTGGAGGGCGACCTGTGTTTTTCTTCCCTCTAAAGCTCCTTTTTTGACTATAAGAATTAATGGACACCTTTCCACCCCATTTAATTTATCCCAAGGTATACATCATGATTGCCCATTATCCCCTCTCTTAGTTCTACTGTTCACAGAAACACTGCTATACTCACTAATATCCAATGAAAGACTCAATGGGATTTCATTCTCATTTAGCAAAAACTCAGTTTTGGCCTATGCTGATGACCTGCTAATTTTAATAGAAGATGGCGGAAAACGTTTGGCGTTACTTTTTTGACTGCATTGAATATAAGGGAAGGTATACAGAAGCAAAAGTTTATGTGGTAAACAGGGGAGACAACTTGTTGAGTTGGTCTCATCAAGCAAGGTTGGGGGTGAGTCTCAATCCTAATGCTCGTCCAGTTATTCAAGTTCAGGCTGTAGACAATGTGGAGAACAAGTTTATAAAGAACTTTAAAGAGTTATTCAGTGAAAAACTAGGATGCATAAAGGGTTACAATCACAACATAAAGCTGAAGTTGGGTGCGGTACCTGTTGCTGCTAAAGTAAGGCGCATTCCAATTGGTGTAAAAGATGCTGTAGGTAAAGAGATTGAGAAGTTGTTGTCGACTGGGGTTATACAACCAGTAGAAGCAACTGAGTGGCTCGCACCTATTGTGGTCGCGAGGAAGCCTAACAATGAGATTCGGCTGTGTGTTGACCTTCGTGCTTTAAATAAAGAAGTAATAGTTGACAAGTACCCTTTGCCAAACATAGAGGAGTTGGTTTCTACATTAGATGGAGCATGCTATTTTACCACCTTAGACATGGCTTCAGCCTATCACCAAGTTCCACTGAAAGAAGAGTGTCAAGAGCTTACTAGTTTCATTACTCCAATGGGTGCATTCAAGTTCTTAAGAATGCCTTTTGGGCTGGTTTCAGCTGCCTCGGTATTCCAGAGAATTATGGAAGATCTGTTCAAAGGAATACCGGGGGTAAGATGTTATCAGGATGATGTTCTCATTTCTGGTAAGAACGAACAGGAACATGATGAGAGGGTTTGCCTAGTGTTGAAGAAAATGTTGGATGTTGGTTTAACTCTGCGTCAGAGCAAGTGCAAGTTTGGTGTCAATGAGCTAGATTATTTGGGCCACCACATCTCAAGGAAGGGCATATCTCCAAAAAAAGATCATGTAGAAACAATTGAAAAGTTGAAGGAACCTTGCTCAAAAGAAGAAGTTTCATCGTTTTTGGGCATGGCAGAATTTTATAATAAGTTTGTCAGAAATTTTGCAGATAAGACTGTTAATCTGAGGAAAATCATGTGTAAGAATGCTGTGTTTAATTGGACAGAAGAGTGTAGCAGAGAGTTTGATCAGGTGAAGATGGACCTGAGGAATGCACCAAATTTGCAGGCGTTTGTTCCAAGGGATCCGACGTTTATTGTTACAGATGCTAGCAGCAAGGGTCTGGGTGCTTTGTTGTTACAGGTGAGGAAGGACAAAGAGGTCCTGATAGCTTGTGCTTCGAGGTGTTTGAAGGGGGCAGAGTTGAATTACTCTGTCATAGAGAAAGAGGCACTAGGTATATATTGGGCTGTGAATAAATTCAGAAAGTTTGTGTGGGGTTCCTCCTTCACTGTCAGGTCTGATCACAAACCACTAAAGGAGGTCTTCGAAAAAAAGGGGCTAGACTCCATCTCTGCAAGAATAAGGCGATGGGTAATTTCGTTGCAGGAGTTTGTGTTCAAGTTTGAGTACATACCTGGGAAAACTAATGTCTCGGCAGATTGTCTGTCAAGGTTGGTGGATGTGGTAGAGAATGGTGAGGAAGCCTTGGCTGACGATTTTGAGGGTGATTTAAAGGTGTGTGACGTCACCTTGGGGGCGGTGAAAGAAGATGCTTGGAGAGAAGAGCTGGGTAAGGATGAGGAGTTGAAGGAGGTCATTAAATTGCTGGAAGGTGGAAGGTCTCGTTCTTTGAAGAAACCTTGGTCTTTGATTGCCGATGAGTTGGCAGTGGTGGATGGATTACTCATGAGAGGTACTAGGTTGGTTCCACCGGTTAATCTCAGAAGTATTCTGGTTGACATGTCTCATGAGGGGCACTTGGGTATTTCAAAGACGAAAGAACGCATAAGAATGGACTTCTGGTGGCCTGGTATCGATTTGTTGGTGGAACGCACTGTTAGAGATTGCTCTTCTTGTCAGGCAAGTGATAAAGTTTTGAAGACGAGGTCTTCTCCAATGGTTTGCAGGAGGTTGCCTAGGTCCCCCTGGGATGAAATTGCAGTGGATATTGTAGGACCTTTACATGGTGAGCACCAAACTCCATTTATGTTGGTTCTATTGGATTTGTATTCTAGATGGGTTGAGGTTAGTTTGGTAAGGGAGATTACAAGCGAGTCTGTTATTTCTTTTTTGGAGTCTGTCTTTAAACGTGAGAGTTTTCCGAACTCCATTCTTTCCGACAATGGACCACAATTTTGTTCAGGGAAAGTTGAGGAGTACCTCAGTAAGTGTGGCATTGTTCACAAGAGAATTTTGTTTGTATTATCCTGAGGCGAATGGTGCTTTGGAGAGACTCAACAAAACTTTGAAGGAAAGCATTCAATTAGCAAGGGTCAACAATTTGGACTGGAGAAAGGAGTTACAGAATAGAATTTCAGCATATCGATTCTCTCCTCACTCAACTACAGGAATGTAAATGTAAATGTACAGGAATTTATATAGCGCAAATCACCAAGCGGTTTCTAAGCGCTTGCTTAGGGAACCCGTCCTGGTATTCCCCTGTGAGATAACCCCGGCAGGGTATCCGCAAGGTGAAAGCCAGGCATCCCGGCACGAGGGGCCATTGTGGAGATTAAGCAAGCTATTGCCCAGAGTCGCAGAGTGTGAACCCGTGAATCGAGTAGGCACCGGAGCGAGAATTGTCGAGTCCATGGACATTTTAGGACTCAAGACCCCGCCGAGCCGGGAATTGAACCCTGGTCCCGGGCTGACCTCTGATTCCAGGTCTGCCTCCTCTAACCAGTGAGCCACACTTCTCCACCTCCACTTTTTAATGAAAGGTAAGGGAAGTCTTTCATGTTTCTTCTTACCTCCTAAAAGAGGATTCTAAAACAATCACAAAAATGATATTATTTTTTAATAAAAAAAGTATTGGGAGGCCAACAGATTATAACGCACATGAAAGATCAGATCAATGCCTATCAGTACAGCTGATACATTATGAGTAGAAGTAGCTCATCTGGTCATTCAAGAGACAACAAATTCAAGGGAAAAATGCTCAAATTAATTTAAGGTACTGGGGAACGGTCAGGCTGTATTCCAGTCCATCGTTTTCCATCCACTGAGCCACTTTAGACAGAGACAAGCCTCATGTAAATCAGTTTTAGTCTTGCTAAATTAGGAACAGTCCAGCCTAAACTGTCAGGCTTCGTCTTGACTAGAAGGAAACACAAGCAGCCTTAGATCAGTTTCAGTCTTCTTAGGCCTTATTAGAGAATTATACCTTGAGTCCTACAGCACTCTGAGCACTGGACGTGTCTGCGCATACCGGTCATGCTCAGGCTGTCTAGTGCCATAAACAAGGAAAAACTCAGTTTGAACTTTTCAAGGGTAGAGCACCTAACACTTACTTATCTCCTGCCTGGATGATTGCAGACAAAGGTGTAAAAAATAATGAGGTGGGGACATGGAGAGAAAGGGAATTGGAACTACAGAGGAAAAGGAAAATATATGTGGATAGAAGAAATTCTGCAAAGGATTCGAAGTTTGTGGTGGGGGAGATAGTAAAGATCAGGGCTCCTGTGGGCTGTCAAAATTGGTCGAAGTTTTCTGTGCCTAGAACCATTGTGAACATTTTCAAAAATGCTGTAAAGACGGAGGATGGTCGTATCTGGAACAATAGTCGTGTTTCTCATTTTGGGGGTAAAGGGAAGTGTGATGATGTTGTTGCTGTTCCTGATCTGCATACTAATTATTCTCGCAAGAGTGTGAGAGTATGCAGGCCTCCTGTTCATTTGCGTGATTATGTCTAGGTAGTTTCTTCTTTGAGTTCTTTACCTTTCTGTTGCCTACTTCATTGCTGGACGTGTAAACCTGTTTAATGTTTAAGAGGGAGAAGTGTGATGACTTGTCTTTCTAGATATTCTGGTTCCATGTTGGAACCTAGTGTTTGGAACCATATGTCACCAAGGTTCCCATTACTGGTAATTCCAGGATTGTCAGTTGTTAGCTGACTGTTGGCTGGGGCTGAATAAACTACACTTGCTTATATAAACTACTTGGACTCCCTCAACTTTATTACACTATGCTTATGCCTTTCAATCAATATTGATTAGTGAGATGGGTCTGTGGTTCATAACTTTCCCTCCTTTTGGTATAACCGCAATGGTTGCAGTATTTGTCGTTCCTGATTTAGACCCCGATTCTGCAAAGTGATGAAAAAGTGAATCAGGGGGGTCTGTGTAGATTTTAAAGAATTTCCCAAAGAAATTGTCAGGGCCTGGGGCTTTGCCAATTTTAATACAACAAACAGCTATTTGAATTTCCTCTTTTTCAATGGGCTTGTTGAGAGCTACTCTTGCCTCATGGTCAGTTCTAGGTAGTGGAATATTATCAAAGTATTTAATGCAGTCACCATGTTTCATGTGTACATCGATATTATATAAGTTCTGGTAGAAGTCTTGAAAGGTGTACAAATGATTTGTGTTGATATGAGGGTAATTCCCTTTGTATCTCTAATGGCATGCGTTATTGATTTCCCTTTAGTATATTTTAAGTAGTTTGTCAGCATTTTCCATGCTCTATTACTTTCAGATAGTTTCCCTGCTTTGTTTATAGATACCCATTGTGTACCATCTCACTTAGGATTTTTTTGTACTCTTATTTAAGTTTTCTCAGGTGTGTCCCTTATTGTTTGCCTTCTCCAGTACAAGATTTATCTGCTTTCTAGGCGCTCTACTTTCAGGATTCTGGCAGATTTATTACAATAAAACCTAACAGGTGTGATATGGAGCAACAAAATAATCACCTCTTTCAGAACAAAAAGAAAGATTTGTGCCATATATCCTGTACCATACAATTTTATAGCATTTTATTATGTGCGTTATGTGCTCTATAATGGATTTCAGAAATCCATGTAACAATTGTGTCCATAATTGTGCACCTTCTATGCAAATATTTAACACTTCAAACATTTACATATGTGTTTTTACCCAATAATCATGCATTTAGCATGAATATATCAACCCAGACCGGGTTTGGACTAGTTGGCTTCATCAGTGAGCTGCAGCTTGAGTCCAATTCCACAGTTAGTACAGAACCCAAGCCTGGCCTGGCAGTTTGGGTTGAACTGTTTGTTGTAGCAGATGCCCTAAGTTGAGAGGGATGCTTGTATGTGACTTCTGTACTCTCCGAGCCACAAGACCCAATAAGGTCTAATAGTTGAAAACTGATCTGAGATTGCTAGGGTTCCCAAATAGAGCAGACAATTTAACAGCAATGCAGGCTGGACTGTCCCCTTTGCATCAGGACCAACACGTATTCGCATATGGTTGATCTCTGTCTAGAGTGGCACAGTCGGTGAAAAATGATGGACTGGAAGATGTCCCGAGCCATCCCCAGGGATTGAGATTAATTCAGTCATTTCTTCCTTGACTAGGTTGTTTATGGCACTAGACAGCCTGAGCATGACCGGTATGCGCAGACACGTCCAGTGCTCAGAGTGCTGTAGGACTCAAGGTATAATTCTCTAATAAGGCCTAAGAAGACTGAAACTGATCTAAGGCTGCTTGTGTTTCCTTCTAGTCAAGACGAAGCCTGACAGTTTAGGCTGGACTGTTCCTAATTTAGCAAGACTAAAACTGATTTACATGAGGCTTGTCTCTGTCTAAAGTGGCTCAGTGGATGGAAAACGATGGACTGGAATACAGCCTGACCGTTCCCCAGTACCTTAAATTAATTTGAGCATTTTTCCCTTGAATTTGTTGTCTCTTGAATGACCAGATGAGCTACTTCTACTCATAATGTATCAGCTGTACTGATAGGCATTGATCTGATCTTTCATGTGCGTTATAATCTGTTGGCCTCCCAATACTTTTTTTATTAAAAAATAATATCATTTTTGTGATTGTTTTAGAATCCTCTTTTAGGAGGTAAGAAGAAACATGAAAGACTTCCCTTACCTTTCATTAAAAAGTCAACTTTGGGTGACTTGTTGTTACTGTTAAGAGGTAAGAAAAACATGAAAGAATTTGCTTACCTTTCATTAAAAAGTCAAATTTTTGTGTCTTGTTTTAGAATCCTCTGTTAAGAGGTAAGAAAAAACATGAACAAATTCCTTCCCTTACCGTCTCCTCTCACTTGTGCTTTTGTAGCCGTGTCTCATGAAGCTTAGGTAGCCTAATAAAATAGTTGGAAGCTTTGGGGGCTGATTGGTCCTCCTTTCCCATAGTCCGAAATATGTGCACTCAAAGGAAATCCCTTCCTGTTCACAAGGTATCAAGCTCTGGGTCTCTCTTTTTAAGCAAGAATCGGATATGGAGTCTTTGACTTTACGAAACTCAGTGACTTTGCTCTTGAGAGGTTTCCTTATGGGCCTGTAGCTAAAACACCAACTTAACTCACTTCTTTTCTTCTCTGATCGAAGTCGTTGATTGGTGCTTTACCTGTCAACTTTATTGAAGTTTATTCAAACAGTTGTAGTCTTAACAGCTTGTGTGAACCATGCAAGTGCATGCTGTGCAGGGAGGGAGGTTTCTTTGCAAGCAGTAAATGTCCTCACTTATTGCAGCTGTAATATCTCAAAGACAGCTCTTTTGGAAGGTTGTCATGACAACATTTTGTAATGTAATTTTGTACGGAAGACTCATGACAGAGATACATTTATTGTAGGTGAACAGGACAGCAAACCCGCATGAGATCATCATTGAGAAATTAGTAAAGGGAGGAACTGGCTAAAAGCTGGGGATTTCGCAGGTACCTACACATATACATCCGCTGACTTACAAGCGCTACGACCAGCCAGCCCGATGTGCCCTACTATCCCTCACAACACGGTTAAACGAATTGCTCATTTAGGCATAAGTAACACTGCCACTCTCACAGCCGATTCCGCCCCTGAGTATACGATGCTTACCACCACACCTAGCACCATTAGTATATTTAGGTGTATATACTTAAACACCCGCTCTATGACTAAACATCAAACAGACATCTTTCTGTTATTAACGGATTCACAACCTGACATGTTGCTACTGTCCGAAACCTGGCTTACCCCGAATTCTCTGCCGGACATCTTAGCAGCCTTACCAGCAGACTATTATATTCTGTCTGTAATTCGTCCAGGAGGGAAAGCTGGGGGAGGAGTAGCCATTATTGTTAATAAAAAACACCAACTTAGACAACTGTCATCTCTGCCTCTGCCCAATACAGAAAACTTAGTTGCTAAATTGGATTCTCCTAACGGAACACTTATACTGGTGCTATTGTACCGTCCACCGCAATCTATGGCCACATTTCCCTCCACCCTAGCTGAGCTATTGGCTCCTTTGGTCACCAACCATTCTAAACTTCTTTTGGTCGGCGACTTAAATCTATGGTTTGATAATCCAGCGTTAGACCCTCAAGCTGCTGAGATGAAAGAACTTCTTGATGATCTCAATTTGACACAATTTATTCATACGGAGACTCATCAGAAAGGTCATAGTCTCGACCAAATCTGGTCTTTGAACCTACCAATCTCCTCAATAGATATCAAACCTTGCAGCTGGTCTGATCACCACTGTATAAGCTTTTCTTTCCAATTGGACAAGAATATTCAATTTAAGCTTCAAACCTGTAGGACTATTAGGAAATGGACGTCCATGGATCTCCCTATGTTCTTAAATTTCCTAAATACTTCCCTTCCCCTAGAGAGTACTAACGTGGAGGAGGCCGACCTTCGATTTAAGGAATGGCTCTCTTCTGCGATTAATATCTACGCTCCACCCACACGCCTTTGTAGCTCTAGGAGTAGGGAGGCACACAAATGGTTCACTCCTGAGCTAAAAAAATTAAAACTGGAAGTGAGGCAACAGGAAAGGGCTTGGCGCACTCAATATTGCCCTCTAGCTAGGGCTACTTATTGCCTAGCAAGAAAGGCATATCAAAAAATACTACTCAACCACAAGACCGCCTACTTTTCGTCCAAAATTTTAAATTCCACTAATAAGTCGAAGGAAATCTTCAGGATAGTGAACGACCTTTGTAACGATGACAGAACCTCCCCTCCGGTTGTTTCTACACAAGCATTATGCAATTCCCTGAATGATTTCTTCACAGAAAAGATTTTATTGATCAAACAGCACATTTCCACACTTCCTATGTGTGCCCCTGTGGATGATATTTCTTTTAACCCCCTAACTTTACATTCTTTTCCTCTCATTGATTTGAAAGTCTTCTCAGAGTTATTAGCTAGAGTCAAATCTGGCTCCCCTATGGATGTTTGTCCCCCTCAAATTATGAAGGAGATTGGTCGAGCCATTCCTAACAGCATAATGTCCCTGCTTAACAACTCGCTCACTTCAGGGATGGTCCCTAGTAGCTTTAAGCAGGCTTTACTCATACCCCTCACGAAGAAACCTGGCATTGATCCATTGGACCTTACGAATTATCGGCCCATATCCTTGCTGCCCTTTTTATCCAAAATGTTGGAGGCCCATGTTACCAACTGCCTTTCAAGTTTTGTGGAGGAATCGGGCTATTTACAACCTAATCAAGCAGGATTTCGGCCTGGTCATTCGACTGAGGCAGTCATATTGGCTGTTCAGATCACCTTGAGGTCCAATGCTGACAATAATTTTCACCAAGCCCTGGTGCTCCTTGACCTGTCTGCGGCATTCGACACGGTTGACTATTCCATTCTGGTCAACCGTGTCGAACAGGCAGGCATTAGAGATTCTGCCTTGGCTTGGTTGAAATCGTTCTTATTTGAACGCACCCAGTCTGTCTGCTTAGGTTCTTTCTCAGCCCCTAAAATTAATTCCTTCTGCGGGGTCCCTCAGGGCTCCTCCCTGTCTCCCTTATTATTTAATTTGTATATGCGGCCCCTCCTTTTTGCTTTAAGTAAACATAAAGTCACTGTATACAATTATGCAGATGACTTGCAGCTAGTCTTTACACTTAATTCCCCAAATGCTGTGGAGGACTTTCAAGCAACTATGACCCTAATCCAGAACTGGATGTCGCTAAATCATCTTAAATTAAATCCGGGGAAAACCGAGCTGATTCTGCCTGGTAAAAGTGAAATTGGTTGGAGTCCTAATTTCTGGCCCATGGACATGGGCCTTCCCCCCATGAAATCAAAAACTGTCAAGAGCCTGGGGATAACTATTAGTGAGGACCTTACCTTAAAAACTCAGATCGGAACGGTGGTCTCTTCGGGGTTTTTCCAATTGAGAAAGATCAGGAAAATTTCACACCTCCTCACCCATACCGCCTTAATCCAGGTGGTCATGGCCCTAGTCCTCTCCCACATTGATTTTTCCAACAGTCTCTATTTTGGCCTACCTATAGGCCAACTTAGAAGACTGCAGTACCTACAGAATCAAGCCGCAAGACTGATTTGTAATGTTCCCAAATGGGTCTCGATTAAATCCGGCTTAGAGCCCTTGCATTGGCTTCCTGTGGCTCAAAGAGCCGAATTTAAAACTGGCTGCATTATCTTTAAGGCTCTGCAAGGGAACGGCCCTTCCTTTATTAAACAGCTGATTGGCAGATACGTTCCTTCACGCAGCTTGAGGTCAGCCCACAAAGACCTATTGGAGGTACCTCGCTTCAAGAAGAAACGACAGGGAGGCAGTAGCTTTCACTTTTTAGCAGCAACCCTGTGGAATTCTCTGCCGCCAGCTCTTAGGCAGTGCAAGGATCTCCTTGCCTTCAGAAAGGCATTCAAAACGCACTTATTCACACAGGCATATCTGAAATAGAGACTTTCGTTTGATCCACCCTTGTTATGTTTTTTTTATCTCTTTCCAGCGCCAAGAAGCCTCTGGGCGTATGCGCGCTTAATAAATAATAATTAACATAACATAACATAACAAAGCATATGGAGAAAAGAACACAAAATAGTGAAAAGGAAACATGAAAATAATTACATAATCGTGAAAATTTTCAACGTTTTACATGCTACATGGAAAGGAATAACCAAATATAAAAGGGGTACATTTTAATTGGCTTTAGAGTATTCATCTGCACGCCCTACTAAATCTTAAATTCAGTCCATACGTGGGGGGAAAGCTGTATTTGTCATTGTGCTTTGTGCTTTCTGCCTACACTAAAGAGTATATCAGTGTCATAGTGCACATTGGTATAAACATAGCCCACTGATTGCTTTGTATGCAGATTGGTGCTGTCCTCCTGTGAATGATTGACTTAAGTGTGGGAAGGGCGAATAGGCAGGATATACATGCATTTGGTTCAGCTGCTTCCCTTCTTCATATTATTGACTTAGTAGTTAGAGGTGCCTATAGCCAAAATGGAGCGCTGTTGTTTTGCCATGAAGTACCTGCATGTAATGCAGTCTAACCAAACCAGGCTTAATTGGAATGCCAACTTCACTCTTTCTAGATGTTCTCACCCTACAGAAAGACAGAGTCTACTGATAGGCTAAATGCCACTCTGGATGGATCCCCTGGTGAAGCAGTCAATGCCTGGGTTGAGTTTTAGCTACCACGGCTTGCACTGCACCCATCAGAGAAGCAAGTTCCTGTGACATTACAGCGTCAGGCCACAGTCGATGGCTCACTCTTCAACAGTCAGCCGGCTTAATGGTGGGGAATGCCCCTCCTTTAATCACTGTGCCTACATCCATTATAGGTGGAAATCCACATGACAGTGTGGCTGCATTCATTCCAAGTGGCCCATTCAAGGTCCTTGTGGGAGGATGCTATGCCTTCCCCTCCATATCTACTCCCATTGGAGGATTGGATATTGCATCTAAAGAACATCTGTGGTTGATCTCTGTGGGAAGAATGAGTGCCTTCTCCACAGTTGAACAAGGCTGCAAGATCTGTGGGTCTGGAGTGACTTTAGCTGGCCTATGCACCTTATGTTCTGAGTGAAAATTACAGTGCTGCTCCCCATGTGAAGGGGCTTTTGCTGTACCTATTCTGCAGCAGAGTGACAATTGCACTGCAAGTGATGTTGCCTATATCTGGGGCAAATTTCAATTGCTATTGATGGTTGGCTGCACTGTTTCTAAAAGATGCTTGGACAATGCACCTCTTTATCTGCTGTACCTATTGTGTATGAGAGATAAGTGGCCACTGATCGTGCTGTACATGTTCTGGGTCTTGGCAGAATTGAGCTGCCACTCGCTGTGCTGTGCCTGTTCCATATCTGAATGTGGTTTGAATTCCTTTTACCTGCACTGGAAATATTCTGAGCCTGAGGGAAGAATGTCTGAAGATTGCACTATTGCTCCTGCTCAGTGCGGCACCTCGACCCGAACCACTAAGTCTGTGGGAGGGCGGCTTGCACCTCTGGCTCATGTGCTGTGGTGCTGAACCGTTCAGTTTGTGAAGAAGCTTGGAGTGGTGCTGGCTGTGCTGCACATGTTCTGTATGTGAGGCAGGCATTCAGTGCTGCTTCCTACACTGTAGCTGTTGAGTGTATGAGGTACAATAGCACTGCTAGTGCCTGTCTTAAACCTAGAGTTTCTCTGAGTGATAACACCTTTCAAGTATGTACATGCCACAAATATTGGGGCTATCAATGCTTTTGCTTAGTGCTATTTCCCTAACTTTCCTGACAACTATTGTTCTCGGCTTGTCCGTTTGAGCATGAGTTACTGGAGTTTATTCTGACAATCTCAAAATGCACTTTCTGTTTAGGTGTTTCTAAGCATGTGGGTGATGCGCTGAAGGCACATGCTTCCCAGTATCTAAGAAAGATCTGCGCAATTGGAATCCCACCATGGGGGATCATAGAGAACCAAAGGGATCTCATTGGAAAAGATGTGAGTAAAATAATTATTCCAAATAAGTTGTGACTTTTGCATGTAGTAACTTCTTCTTTACCTTATCAGCCCCTATTATACGAAACTAAGTTATGTTGTGGCTGGAAAATTAGGTCTATATTTTAATGTACTTCCTGCCATGAATCACCCTCCATTAGGCATTTTACAAACCTATCTACGACTTTTTGTAGTTAAGGTGAATCATTTCAGTGGAGACAAGTGAGCTCTAAAAAAGACGTTTTGCTTTGATCCATCTGAAGCGTTTTTTAATTTCAACTAACTCTCTAATTGTACTGGACCCTTATTACAATTAGACAATTCACAACGCTGCACTTTACCACAAAGGCGATGATCCTCTGATGGATTTTTCTCCGTAGTACTGAGAAATTAGAATGCCCAAAACCATTTGGCACCCAATGAGAACCATTCCTTAGCAGCCAATTCACAAGTTAGAAATGAGTTTCAAACACACTATTCTCGAAAACATGCTATAAAAGTAAAGTATTGTAATTGGAAGATTGGGTCTTCCTAAAGAAATTTAGTCTAACCAGATTTATACAAGCTAAAAGTTCTGCAGTTGCAATACAATGTAAGAGCAACAGAACCTAGCGCTCTCACAATAATCTATGATTCTCCCTGTTACACATTTAGAATTCAGTCCTTCATAAGCACAGTTTCTAAGAACATAGGCTACTATGAGGAGACTCAGGCTATTTAGATAATTTGGTTATATATTAAAGATCCAAAATCAATGCATATAAGTGACATTTTAAGCATTTCAGTCAAGAATCTTATGGCATGTAGTATAAAACCGCATTGTAGTCAAAATCCTAAGAGGTTGGTTAAAGTTACAGATTCCTACCACCAACAACAGAAAGGAGGATGGTTAACTGGATCAAAAGAGTTCTCTAAAAAGCGATAAAGGATTCAAGCTAAAAACCACTAGGGGAAAGTCCATGAGCAAGGGCAAGGGCAAAATGGAGCAAAATCAGGAAAGTTCAAGTCTAGTCTCTCCCCGGATGGCTCCAAATGGGACAACAATCAAGTTCATTAGCAAAGAGACTAAAGCATGGGGCATAGAAGATAGGCTGTCAGGAAAGAAGGATTCCAGTTGACCTGCTAAGAGCATCAGCATCAGCAAAGAAGTTCAAAAAGTAAGAGTGGGTCGACAAGTAAGGATTGGCTTTGACCGGGACCAGGACCAAGCACTAATGATCCTCCTCCTCTGAAGAGTCACTTTTATAACTGTAAAATATTCCTTGGTGATATCATTCATCGCAGCACAATGGTCTTATTCTCATGTGATTATTCTTCCGATCATCAGATACAATTTTGTTACTCCAGGATACTTTCCCATGCAGCTCATGAGAAACAACTGTCCGTTCCATCCTCACAGGTTGCTACTCGCAAATTGGAATTTACAACAGTGTCTCAGACACTGTTTGCAATTCCTATTGGGGTCTCAAATTGCCTGCCCCATTAATCTCCATGAGGCAGGTGCAATTTGCGACCCCGATGGAAATGGCGAACACTCCCGGGGATGGTGCCCTGCTAAAGTCAGGAGACCACCATGTCTGTGACTGCTTTTTCAATAATTATTTACAACAAGGGGTGGTGATGGACAGAGTCTCCGAATTAAGCAGAGTACTCTCACCCAGTCAAGAGATCAGGGCTAGATCCAACACCGTTTTTTAGCTCATTGCACCATCCCAGTTTCAGAACCTGGCTGTATGCAAATTAGTCTGTCCCTGGCCCAGTGCATCATGGGAACAGGGCAGACCAGACTACAAAAGCCAATTCTTACACTGGGAAGGAAACAAGCTTCCGGGGACTGGTTTCTGCCATTTCAGGCGTCTTCGGCCCTGATCTGTTGACTGGGTAGGAGTGTTCTGATTAACTCAGATACTCTGTCCATCACCACCCCCTTTTTGAAATTATTTTGGCCACCATAAGTGTGGAAGGGTATGCTCAGACATGAGTCCCTTGCTCACTGCACCATCAGGATTCAAGCAAGCCGGGCCGAAGACGGCTGTAATGCCAGAAACCGGTCCCCGGAAGCTTGTTTCCTTTCCAGTGAAGAATTGGCTTGGTAGTTTGGTCTGCCCTGTTCCCATGATGCACTGGGCCAGGGACAGACTAATTTGCATATAGCCAGGTTCTGAACTGGGATGGTGCAGTGAGCTAAAAAACGGTGATGGATCCAGCCCTGATCTGTTGACTGGGTAGGAGTGTTCTGATTAACTCAGATACTCTGTCCAGCACCACCCCCTTTTTGAAATTATTTTGGCCACCATAAGTGTGGAAGGGTATGCTCAGACATGAGTCCCTTGCTCACTGCACCATCAGGATTCAAGCAAGCCGGGCTGAAGACGGCTGTAATGCCAGAAACCGGTCCCCGGAAGCTTGTTTCCTTTCCAGTGAAGAATTGGCTTGGTAGTTTGGTCTGCCCTGTTCCCATGATGCACTGGGCCAGGGACAGACTAATTTGCATATAGCCAGGTTCTGAACTGGGATGGTGCAGTGAGCTAAAAAACGGTGATGGATCTAGCCCTGATCTGTTGACTGGGTAGGAGTGTTCTGATTAACTCAGATACTCTGTCCATCACCACCCCCTTTTTGAAATTATGCTTTTTCAATAAAGCAGTTTTTAAAAATAAATTCAGCCCGTTTTCCTTAATGGAAAACGGGATGCATTTAAACAAGAAAAATGAAACGTTACTGTTTCATTTTTTAAGAGTAAGCAGTGGTCCATGGGACCACTGCCAGCTCTTAAAAAATATTTTCAATGCCAGTCACAAATGGGAAGGGATCCCCTGGGGACCCTTCCCCATTTGCCAGTGGTTTACCACCCATTTGAAATGGGTGGAAAACTCTGAATGTTTTGCGGCTGCAATTGCAGCCGCAAAACAATCTTACATTAAAGTGTGAGTCGCTATTAGGAAGGGACTTACCTTGGCACACCCCTTCCTAATAGAGAGTCGCAAACCCTATTTTGTGAGTTGGTAATAGGTTACCGACTCTCAAAATAGGGTTTGTAAATAGGGCAGACCTATTTTGCAGTCGCAAACTGGCCAATTGCCCGTTTTTAACCGCAACAGCTGTTGTTCATCTGGCCCAATATCCTTTGTTTCACTTCATAATTTCAAACGAGAGGTCAGATTCTCACCAAATTATGCACAATGAAAGCTTAGAAAAATTTCCTTATCCATTAAAAAGGAACAGATACCGCAACATTTGAAGAAACATGTCAAAATTCTGTTGTACCAAGCTATGAAATAATGCAGCTTAGGGAAAAAGCAATTCAACGTTTTAAAGTTAGCATTTCTTATTTTGTAAATTAAACTCATAATTAAGTTAAAACATAACGATGTAAATCAAGCATTTCATATAAAGAAATATTGGTAATGCTGACAGTGATTATTACATTGAAATTATTAAGACTAACTATGGCTTCTTTCCACAAATTTTGAAGTACATACATGTTAATTATTCTTAAAAATCATTTGACTAAAATCATTTCTAAGTATTTATGATCCTAATAATGTCAAGTATTAACACTAAAAAAATCGTTCATGTAACACTAGACATTTTAAATTTGCACCACATTCTTCTTCATGATGCATTACAATGAAAGCAATAGAGATGCTAAGTCTCACCATTAAGAATTGCACTATTTTGTCAATGAACACATTTTCATTATTAATTTTCATAACTATTCTATGATAATACTCTTACTAATACATTTTTAACCTAATTGTATTTAAATTCTTTTGTTTCTACACATGCAATCACGCTTTTATGGTGTTAGCACTTTCACTTTCTCATTTTCTGTACCGATTTTCTCAGACATGGGCAAAGTGTACGTTAGAGTTTTTTTGTCTCAGACAGTAGTTGTATCATGTAATCAATAACCACATTTTTCACAACATCAAGCCCCTGTCTGATGGTGAATCAAGCCATCACAATTTCCCACATCAAATCGTCACAAATTACGGGTTTGTTGCCTTTAACCTTTTTCTTCTAAACTCCTCTAGAATTCTCATTTCATCATAGTATTTATATTGTTCATCCTCTTGTTCAAGATCAAATGTTGTTCTTTTCACACTTCCTTTGTTCTTTCTATACCTACAGAATTTGATAGATAATATCATCAGCATTATGCACAAAGAGATCGCCACACCATTAATGGTCTCAAGATAGAAATCACTACAATACCATACAAAATATTTTTATTGTTGAATTAATAAAAATCCTTACAATAAGAAAGGTAAGATTAACCAGTGTTTGCAACGCAGGTTACATTATAAAAAACAAGAAGATAACAATTTAAAAAAGAGTTAAAACCAGAGCTCTACTCGAAACCCGCCCCCTCTTACAAGATAAGGATTTATAGAGTGGGCTGGGGGTCACTAGCAAAGAGGGTAGGTGCAAGGCAATATGTAAAATGATCATTGGGAGGCCTGTAGCTGCTTTCTAATTTCCATCATAAATTTGAGACCCCGACAGGTCAGGATTGGAGATGAACCTCCCAGCCAGATAATAACGGCCTGGCGACATGTTCTTATTTTCAGGTTTTCAATATGTCCCGTATAAAGCGTCTTATAGATACCATAAGGGATGGACATACACAAAACAAATGAACTAGAGATTCAGTATGATATCCGCAGAGTCGACATTTTGGGCAATCATCTTGGGGTTTCCAGGAAGGTAGTAAGTCCTTAGATTCGTGAAGGCCCATACGGAGGTTGATAAGGTATGTTTTTTAAATAGTTACTAAAATGGGTTGCCAAATAGGCCTGAGGTTGTTGGAGTGAGTAAGAAGAAATGACTGACCAGGCATGACGTCGATGAGACAATGTTTGTTTGTCTTCTAAAACAGACTTCCTTTTAGCAATAAAATTAACTATTTTGCAGAAGCTGGCTTGATCAACTTTTTTATTCCATGTTACTGGCAGATCAAAGTCCACAAGGCATTTCTCCAAATGAATGGCCCAGGGCTGAGTGGGATCTGTATTAATTGCTTGCCAACAAAGATTATTTAGAGTGTCTGGGTCGGCGGCACTAAGTTTGTGGCAAAATTTAACAAATGTTGACTTGACCCTGAAGTTTTGATTTTGAAGCCCGAATTCTAATCTCACCTGCGCTGGTGAGGAGCATTTAGGCAGTTTGAATACTTCTTTATATATTTTGTTTTGTAGAGTATTTAATAGACCAATCTCCCCTCCAAGCCATGTTACCAGCCCATACGATAATGTGGGTAAAACCTGAGCGGCCATTACTTTTAAAAGATGGGTATAATTTGGACCATCCAGTTTTTGCAAGAGACGCCTGTATCCGTAGATTAACGTCTGGGACTTAGCTTTTAACACCGCAGAGTGTTGTTTTTTTTAATTATCTTTGCCGATGGTGAACCCCAGATACCGATAGTGCGGCTGTTCCCCTATTGCAAGGTGGTTACATGTCCAATTGTATTTGATTGATTTTGGCTCTACAAGACGTATTACTTTTGTCTTGTCTCTATTAAGTTCCAGATGTTCTTCGTCTAAGTAGAGTTGTAGAGCATTTATCAGCCTTTGCAGCCCAATTGGAGTATGGCTTAAAAGGACAATGTCGTCTGTAAACTGAATAATTGGCATTGGGGTGTTGCAGAGATTCGGAGCATGACTTACAACTTGACCAAGTTTTTTCCCTAGATCGGCGAAGTATAGATTAAATAAGCAAGGAGCCAGGACACAGCCCTGTTTCAGTCCGTCTTCAGTTGGAATTTTTGACGTGAGACGTGTGCCCTGTCCTTGTTTAACCCTTGCCCAAGTGTCCATGTAGAGGAGCATTAGAGAGTTGAGAAGGTTTGTTGACAGCCCCCACTTCTTGAGTTTTGCCCAAAGTCTCTCCCTACTAACTCGGTCAAAGGCGGCTCTGTTGTCGATAAAGCAGCCGTATAACCGGCTGTTCTTCGTTTTGGCTCTTTCTATCAGGAGTGCTAGGGCTGTGAGATTTGTTGTTGTCCCTGTCCCTTTTCGAAAACCTGTTTGATAACTGGGGATTAGATTGGTATTATCTACCCATTCCTGTATTTCCTCCAGAATGCAGGATGCGTATAGTTTGGCTTCCACGTCTATCAAAGATATTAGACGATAGTTCTGTGGCAGTCTCCTGTCCCCCTTTTTGAAAATGGGGTGGATGATATTACCATTCCATGATGGAGGCTGCTGCTTACGGGCAAAAACTTGGTTAAACAGGGCAGACAGCTGGAGGGCCCAAAAATCAGCGTTATATTTAAATACTGCATTAGGCAGACCGTTGGGTCCTGGTGCCCCTTCTGTTTTAAGTTTGTTAATAAACCTTTTGACTCTATCGCTGGAAAATGAGTCCGACTGTATCGGCAGGTCATTAAGCCTTTCTATATCTCGGTTATTTGTTGAGTTTTCTACTGCTCCTTTCAGGTGGATTGAATTCGTGGTGGGATTGGAACAACAATACAATCAAAATCACTGGTCTAATACCTGAGTTACCCAACCAGTTGCTAACAGTTGACAATCCTTTACCTATCCCTTCCCCGGCAGCATGAGATTTTAAATATTTCAAGTCCTTGTTTGAGTAAGGGATGTTTTTTATGTAACTTTTTAAGTCTCTGCTCTTATCCAGTATGTAGGTGCAACAATGTTGGACCTTTAGGAACCAACAGACTCCGCCGCCTCCTTCACAAGAAAGATGACAAGGGAAAGTCGATTTTGCATCACAATCGATCTTATTGAAATCATTTCAGTATCTACTACACAAAATCCTCCAGTTGTCCTGGTGGCTAATTTATCAACTCTATTAGAAAGGTTTCTAATTTTCTGTGAGTTTAATGCTACACCTACAGAAGGTATTAAAGCTCCAAAAATATCACCTACTATCTCACTTGCACTCACACCTCTCTTCATTCTCCTGCTCTCTTCTTTTAATTCTCTTTCAATTTGTTTCATATGACAATTTTTGGGAAAAAAAATTCCCATGTTACAACTTCCATACCAGCCTTTTGGTAATTTATAATAAGCATTCTTTCCACAAACAAAATAACCTATTGGAAAGATGGGATCAGCTCCTTTTAAATATCTTCACCAGTTTTCATAAAACATCAAATGCATGTTCACATTCACTAAGACCAACAAATTCTGTGTTAATATTTGATCTTTTTCTTTATATACAATGTTTTCCTTTATGTTGACAGTCTAAAGCTAATGTAGCCATTCCTTCTCTTATTTTGTTTTCCTCTAGCTGTAATTTCCAATGAGTTAGTTTAGAAGGTGCATTAGTGTTAATTGTCGTATTATCTTGTTTATTTTCTACTGAGTCAATGAATTTCTTTTCAGCTCTCCCTAGCTTATCTGTTAAGTTCTTTCTACGTTCATAAGCCTTGTCGAAAGATTGAGTTGGTCTAAATAGATATTCCATAGTCTCAGTGAACGAAGCCTCAGAATGTGGATTTAAGCATTTTAGCACAGGAAGTTCAGAAAAGATCAGATCGTGATTTCAATAATAATACTGCAAATGATCAGTACCATAAAACAAACTAGTTAATACACTGCAAGATATTCCATATGTTAACGGCAAATTATGGTAAGTAACACCTTTGGCAACTGATGAAGGTAATTACACACATACGTATCAATCACTAACATCCATTGTGTCAATGTACTCATTTAATAAACTAGTGTACACATTCAATGTATAGTCAGTTTTTGAGAGGTCATGATGTTAAGAATTGTCTTCCAAAGCAATAGCATTTGTGCTATTAATTTGAGCGGTTTCAAAAGAAATTGTAAGCTTAGAATCTCCTACAGGAACATAGTGTGGCAAATTCAAAATAAGCAATGCAACTAATAATCAAAGCCGTAAGAATAAAGATTCCAGTATATATTAATTTACATCTGTTGGACTTGGCCCTGCTTGCAGGGTCACCCCGAAACTTTTTGCCTTCCGCCTATTCTTTATGCTGTTATAGTAGTGGCGGGTTACGGACTCTTTTGGTTTGGTGTAAAGTGCCTGTGCTCTCTGGCCTCCATAGGCTAGCATGGAGAACTTTCCCCCCTATGGATAACTCCTAAAGGAAACCAAATAAATATGTTATGATTGGTGTGGTGGAATTGGAAATAATAAATGCTGCGCAATGGTGTACGCAGGTTTATTTTCACTGTGTTAGAAATGTCACTTTCAACAGTGGCCATTTCTGTATGCTTTGTGCCGCATGCCTGAGGTTTTGTTGCAGGTCTAGTTCTCGAAGTGACAGGGTGCTCTACACCTCCCCCAAAATCAGTTGGGACCGGTTTCCCCAGAGAGCCTTCCAGAAGCTTCTGGCCATTTCCAGTAGGTGGGGTGAGGGGTGTTAAACAGAGGAGCTGGGACTCCATGTGGTGTGCTGGGACTTTGATGTGGAGGGGACACTCTGCCAGGAGGTACTGCCGCAAGGGCCTGCGTGCTCTGCTGTCCACAGGGCCAAGGAGAAACCTTGGCTGGAGTGAAGACTGCTGTGCCAGGAGGAGGGCCACATTATGGGGGTTGACTGTTCCAAGGAACTGCTGTCCGGTTCTGATAAGCTGCTCACTGCCTGCTGATCTTACCCAGCCTTGCCTCTGCACCCTTGGACCCTGACTTAGCACTTTGTGAGTGCTACAATTTTATTTTGCCTGCTGTTGCCACTTCTGTGCCTCAGATGAAGAGAGGCGCTACATTTTTGTCCCTGGAGCGCTATATTTGAATTGACTGTGCTTCCCTGCTTGCACTCCAGCGCCTTGTGGGCCCTATTTCCTCGATTGCCAGGAGAGGAGCGCTTCTGTCTTTAATTGGCAGCACTGGGATTCCCTTGGTGCTGTTAACATAGCGGGAGCCTACCCTGCGCGCTGCACGGGAGAACTGTCTATTTCAAAATACAGCTGGAGCCTACCCCGCTTTATGCATATTTTAGTTGCGGGTGCCCAACCCGCGTGGTGCTTCAACTTAGGAGGGAGCCTCCCCTCATTGCCGCGCAGAGGAAATGCCGAAGATCGCCGCTGCAGGCCCAGGAGTCCCGGAGCACTGCGCGGGCTCCCCCGCTGACGTCAGATGAGAGCCGTGCTGGGATTGGTGCGGCCGGGAGGAGCGTCACCTAAAGAAGCCGCGTGGAGGCCCAGGGAGCACGAGGCTTCCCACTCCACCCTTGCGACCTGCTGAAGCCGTCCGGAGCCTTGGGGGCTCCCCTTGAAGTTCCAGGTCCTAGGAAGGGGGCCCGGGGGAAGCCAAGGGAAGTGCTGGCAGAAAGGAGGATGGGATTCGCGGGACTCCTATGTGGGAGGGAGAGCCCCGCGGGCAATCAATCAATCATGGTATTTGTAAAGCGCGCTACTCACCCGTGAGGGTCTCAAGGCGCTGAGAGGGGGGGTTCGCTACTGCTCGAAGAGCCAGGTCTTGAGGAGTCTTCTGAAGGCGAGGAGGTCTTCGGTCTGCCGTAGGTGGGTAGGTAGGGTGTTCCAGGTCTTGGCGGCGAGGTAGGAGAAGGATCTGCCGCCGGAGGTTGTTGGTTGGATGCGGGGGACGGCGGCGAGGGCGAGGCTGGCGGAGCGGAGCTGGCGGGTGGGGGTGTGGAAGCTGAGTCTGCTGTTCAGGTAGGCTGGTCCGGTGTTGTGGAGTGCATTGTGTGCGTGGGTGCGGAGTTTGAAGGTGATCGTCTTGTCGACGGGGAGCCAGTGTAGGTTTGTCAGGTGGGGGGTGATGTGGCTGCGGCGGGGGACGTTGACGATCAGTCGGGCGGAGGCATTTTGGTTGCGCTGTAGTTGTCGTAGGTGTTTGCCTGGGATTTCGGCGTAGAGTGCGTTGCCGTAGTCCAGCCTGCTTCTGACGAGGGCCGCAGTGGAGTGAGTGTGCGTGGTGCAGGGGGAGCCCGGGGCACATTGTCGTGCCTGCCCCCGCTGTCCCTATAGGACCCGGTGCGCCTGAGAGAGAGCGGGGCTCCTGTGAGCTGAGTGGAGCCCCGCATGGCCATCCCAAGAGTGCATGTGCCCAGGAATTGGTTAAGAGAGACCAGTGTGTAGCATATCAGCTGGCCAGGAGTTCTGGCCCTAGGAGACATCCAGAGCCTGCTCTGAGAGCCCGGTGAGTGGGGCATTGGGGAACTGGTGGTGGAGGAGGCAACAGGGCACATTATTGGTGACCCCCCCTCCCCCGGTGGTCCTTCCCAGAGGACCAGAGTGGTCGTGCTGGCTTTCCTAGCTGCCCCGCTTAGCAGTGGGCAGCTGCAACGTGCGTCTAGCTTGTGTGGGAGTCCACGTGGGAGCATTTCTGAAGTGCAGAGGCCCCAAGTAGGGCCCCAACGGGCCAGTATCCTTGTGCCTGCACAGCGGCTCCGCCGTTGCGGGTCGCTGCACCATTTGGGGCATTGTGAATTTGAGAGCCCCAGAAGAGCGGCTCCCATGCTCCAAGTTGGCCAGGACTGACTTTCCTTTACTCAACTACCCCGCCAGACAGTGGGCAGTGGCAACATGGACAAATCCATTGGGTAGAGTCCCAGGGTCCCAAGCTAATCAACAATGTGGAACATTTATTCTAGGTGCTACCATGTTTGCCCTGCTGTTACGATGCATAATGCGATGTTTATGCTAATGTTATGCCCAAGGTGTTGCTGATGCAGGTATAATAATGAGAATACATAATGCGTTTCCTGCCGGCTGAGGAGGCCTTCAGGTTCATAATTTATGCCCCGTTCTAATAGGGGTAGGCGTGATGTAAGTTATGTTAAAGATTTTGCTCTTGCTTTTAGGTTAATGAGATGCCCCATGTCCTTATGTTGGTGCGGTGCATAATGTGTCTCTCTGCCTAACCTGATATTTCTGTTCTAGGCCTACTGCAAATGTGATGATGAGAAGTTCCCTATTTCATCAGGGGCTATTTACTGTTCTATTTTTGCTACTGGACGTGACCCAGGTTTTACTGGTGGTCTGGCATTCACTGCGTATGCCCTAAGGTGATGTTCACTCATTTCCAGGGATGGGACTTTCCGGTGTGCACTACTGATTAAGGTTTATGCCCATCCTACTAGGGGTATGCCTCGTGTAATTGTATGCCTAATGTTGCACTTACACTTATGGTTATGCCTAATGTTTCGACATTGATGGTGACACCTAATATTGTGCTGAATGATGTTTTAGGCTTCTGTCTAATACCCATGTGTTCAGGCCTTATGTTAGTATAGTGAGGCTATGTTCATAATCTTGCCAGTAAATACTGGCTGTTTTGCATTGGTTGGTGTACTCTGTGATGGTTCTGGCTGCGGCCCGATTGGCCCTGCCCTGTACATAATCCCCTGTAAATTGCTACCTGGTGACAGTTGGCACAGTGTTATAGGTGCCTGTGATTATGATTCTACTGTGTTTGCCTAATACACAAGTTATTTTACACAACCTGGTGTGGAGTCTCTTTTGTAGTGTGCCTGGTGTGTCGCCTGTAAGTGTGGACTGTGCAGATGCTTTACACATTGCTCCGGAGTTTAGCCTACCTGCTCCGCACCAAGCTACCTCGTTTATAGCAACATCTAAGAGAGATTTCAGTGTTAATCCTCATAGCTTCTTGTAATTCAGATTGTTTAATTAAAAATTAAAAATGTGAAAATAGCAGCAAGTGGTTTGAGGAGTTTTGCACAAAAATCTCAAGGCACAATTCAATGGTTCTGTTCAATATGGAAAAATACGCACATCAGCTTCGCTGTTGAGTATATTCAGTATGAATTGTGTTAGTCCTTCTAGTGGAATACCAATGTTGAAATTCAAATGCACAACAAAGTTAATTTCAAAGAGGTTCAGGTGGACTCGTATTGTTAAAGCAAAAGACAGCAAATTCCTGCTTCCCTTCATTTGCAGCCAGAGAATTCATTCAGGAGAGGAGTATTTTTGACTGGGTACTCTTGCTCTTTTTGATCTCCTTACAGCTGTTTGCTCAACATCACTGTCACTTTAATCAAACTGCTCAGAACTTTCAGAAATAGTTGGTGGTACTCATCCTATAGTCAGGCAGCTTCAAAATATCTCACTTTTTTGGGGCCAACGGTCTCTGGGTACAACTCGCTTTCTTGCTGGACTAGGCCCTTTGTTAGGATCTGTATCTCTTGCAGTCAACTCTATTGGCTTAGACCCTTCGGAACTGACAATATTTGACTCTCTCAGAGTCCCCTCATGCTAAACAAGTGCTGTCCCAGCTGCTTGCTGGTCCCCAACAGCTTGACTAACCTGTTCTCTCTGTCTCACTGTAACCACCATCACATCGGGAACAGGTGCTGTTGTGTCATCAAGGTTACAAGGGACTCTGTGAGTATGGGCGTTGTGCACCCAATTCAGAAGACCCCCACAATTTATAGCAGTGTTGGTGACCAGGATCACCTGGTAAGGCCCTTTCCAGTGGGGTTCCAAGCTTGATTTCTACACGTGCTTCTTTACCATTTTCCAGTCACCGGAACACAGGTCAAGGCAGTGCTTTTGTTGAGTCTTAAGAGCAGCTTCTCCAACCTGGTGAGACATGGAATGTACCACATCAGCCAAACCTTTGCCAAACCATTGCAGACATCCAGGATTAGATCATCTGTTATGCTGACAAGTGCATTTGCAGGAACAGCTGGCGGTGTCTTCACTTGACCCATTATAACTTAGTGGGGTGACAATCCTGTCCTCTCGTCTGGTGTACTTCTCAAACTCTTCAACACAAGAGGCAATGCATGGGGCCACTTCAGTGACGTTGAAGTGCACGCTTTTAGCAATCTGGATTTCAATGTGCCATTGATCTGCCCCTCCCAGATCTGAAGCCTCTGGACGGTAATTGCAGTGGAGCTTCTGCTCAACTTGTAGTGCTGCACATAACATTTTCAGGACCTCATAATTAAAATTAGTTCCTCAGTCTGACTCAAATGACAGGAATCTGAACCGTAGAATTAACTGTCTTAACAATATTTTAGCTACTGTTAAACTATCAATCCTTTGTGTCGGATAAGCTTCTACCTATTTTGAGAAAATGAAATAATGACCAAAATATATCTCAAACTGGTGCAAATGGGCATCTCTATGAAGCCAATATGTCTCCTGGTACCACAATATCAAACACAGTATTCAAATCAATCCATAAAACTTTTTACATTTTCACAAACCTTTCAATCTGTCTGCACCAATCCATTGGATTTTCTCTCAATTTTGGAAATTCATGTGTAAATGACAAAATATTAGATCTTGTCTAAGGCACATGCACATAACCTCCACTCGGTACTTCTTTCATAGGAAGCATCTGTATTTCTATATCACCTCTGTCGATAACAACTGAAGGTGTCTGTCTATGTCACATTTTCTCATCTTTGCATTTCATCACACAACACAATCTAAGCCAAAGCGAACACAAAGTACATCCCCATTAATACTCCCACTCCTTTGCTCCTACACGTCATTGAATTTCAGATGACACTTCATCAGTACTCCATCAATCCTTCTTTTTGCCGAACCATGAAATTCTGTTTTTTTTGGACTTGGACAGGGGAAACCTATTTTAGGCAACCTAAAACCTCACTTCACTAGACAGAACCATAACTCTGCTACCAATATTTGATCCAGCGAAAGCATTTTTTAACTTTAACTAACTCTCTAACCATACTGGGCCCTTATTACGATTAGACAATCCTCATCACTGCACTTTACCACAGAGGCAATGGTCCACTAAAGGATCTTTCTCCTTCATAGTGAGGGATGAGAAATCACGATGTTCAAACCAATTGGTCACCTAATGAGGACCAATAATTGGTAGCCAACTCACAATTTAGAGATGAGGTTCAAATGCATTATTCTCAAAACCATGTTATAAAAGCTTTGCAATTGGAAGATTGGGTCTTCCTAAAGAAGTTCAGTCTAGCCAGATTTATACAAACTAAACGTTCTGCTATTGCAAAACAAAATAAGAGAAGCAGAACCTGGTGTTCTGAGAATAATCTATGATTCTCACTATTACGCATTTAGAATTCAGTCTCTCATAAGCACAGTTTCTAAGGGAAGAACATAGGACAAGGAATGTTCTTTCTAAGGAAAGAACATAGACTCAGGCAATTTAGATAATTTAGTTATTATGTTAAAGATCCAAAATCAATGCACATAAGTAACATTTTGAGCATTTCAGTCAAGAATCTTACGGCATGTAGTATAAAACCACTTATTATTTAAAATCCTAAGAGGATAGTTAAAGTTACAGATTCCTACCACCAATAAAAGAAAGGAGGATGGTTAACTGGATCAAAAGAGTTCTCTAAAAAGGGGTTAAAGGAATCAAGCTAAAGTCCACTAGGGGAAAGTCCATGGGCATGGCTAAGAGGAAAATGGAGAAAAATCAGGAAAAATCAACTCTAGTCTCTCACCAGACGTCTCCAAATAGTCCAGCGAGCAAGTTCATTAGCAAAGGTAATAAAGCATGGGGCATAGAAGATAGGTTGTCAGCAAAGAAGGATTCCAATCAATCTGCTAAGAGCAGCAGCATCAGCAAAGAAGTCTAAAAAGTAAGAGCGGACGACAAGTAAGGGCTAGCTCTGATCAGTACCAGACCAAAAACTAGCGCACCTCCTCCTCTTTAGAGTCACTTTTATAATTGTAAAATGTTCCTTAGTGACATCAGTTACTGTAGCACAATGGTCTGATTGTCATTTTGTTACTCCAGCACACTTACCCATGCAGCTCATGAGAAACGACTGTCCATTCCGTCCTCACAGGTTAGTTGACAAAGAGGTATATACTTTGTTTCAACCAGAAGTCAGGTTCTCACCACTTCACTTACAATGAAAGACTGGTAAAATGTCCTTATTCATACAAAATTGTTACATAAACAGAACAGATAAAGCAACATTTGAAGAAGCATGTCAAAAGTACATTGTACCAAGCTATGAAATAATGGAGCTTAGGGAAAAGGCAATTTATCATTTTAGAGTTAGCATTTCTTATTTAGTAAATTAAATGTATAAATAATTTCAAACATAACGAAATAAATCAAGAATTTCATATAATGAAATAGTGGCAATACTGTCAGTGATTATTATATAGAAATATCCAGGGCTAATTATAGCATATTTTCACACATTTTAAAGTATATACATGTAACTTATTCTTTTTTTTTTTGTTTTTTGTTTTTGAAGACCTTTATTTGCATCATTAGGATAAACATGTGTGGGCCTACAACCAATCCGGCCGGCCACAAGTCAAAAACGATCAAGAATCAAAATAAGCGACACAAGGCCAGTTGGCAGGCAAGCAAACATAATTGAACAATGCTAGAAATGGGATAAGCGGCAATAACGGCCCAATATCAGGATCAATGAGGTCTATTTTATAATAAGGGGACAAGGCTCATGGCTGACTCACAAATACGGGAAAACCCAGAAACAGAAATACACCCATGCCAAAACGAGAGGAGGGGGGTGGGGGTGGGGGGTGGGTGGGGGGGGAGGAGGATGTAAGGGCACGAGTCGACCGTAGCACAAAACAAACGCAAAATATAGTGGAGAAGCATACAAGTGCTACCAAGATCTCATGACCCCCACCCAATAACACGCTAACAGAGGCAAGGGGAGCGGATAAACTGTACGAACCGAACCCACTTCTCTCAATACGAGCCTGGGAAAAAGGGGTAAGGGGGGGTAAGGGGGAGGAAACCAAAAAGGGACAAAAAAGGGGGGAAAGGAAGGAGAAGAGCAAAGTAAAAGAAATATAAAAGGAGAAAGACAATCGTGCAAGATGGGCGCCACCCCGGGCCAGGCAACCCGCGGCTAATAGTACCGAAGAAAGTGGAAGCTGGCGAAAAGAAGGGTATGGCAGTCGCAACGAAGCATCGAGACCAATAAAAGTGGCATAGCAACAGACCCCAACCCACTTATGCCTGAGAAGCGAGGACAGAAGCGGCACCGCTATAAAGGGATAGAAAAGGGCCATAGAACCAAAAGAAAACATCTGAAAGACCCCGCCCACCCGTCCCACCCCGCACCCCTGCAGAAGGCTACGGCCTACCCTCCAAACAGCGTGCCTGTCGCCCTAATCCGAAACCCGAAATATAGTGAAAATAGAAAGTAGAGGAAGAAGACAAAAAGAGGAGGAGAGGAAATACGAAACAAAAATAAAATGTGAGGGAGGAGCCAGAGGATATGAGCAAACACATTCGGCTACGACCCTCCCCCGACCAACGAATGAATAAGTATCAAATCAATACTGCACCTTCACATACAGCAAAAACCACAGGGAGGGGGAGGAGGAAGAGATTGTAACATTTCACCGTGTCGGGAGTACAAACATCAGTGCAACGGGCAGGTAAGCCAGCAAACTATCATGTCGTACAACTCACCCCCAACCCTTCTTAACCACGAAACCAACCCAATAAAGGATAATGTGGAGCAGACCACCCAGCACAAAATAATCGTAATGTTGTCCAGAGTCACGGCAGTGATATAAATCAGGGAGAGCCTTCGTACGGTGGGAATACAAAAAGTCAATAAAGCAAGTCAATTGTAGCAGTAACGACAGGGCAAGCAAAGGCAAGCCGAAGTCCAGGTGCGCAATTCGACAACACAAAGGTACCCCTCCAGAACAAAAGTTCGAATCCAACGAAGCGGGAGCAGACAGCGGCCCACCATAAGTCCCAGGTACCCGGGAAGGAGCAGATCTCTGCGTCGTGTGGAAGTCCTCGAAATCCAGGCGGCGAGGAAGCAGAGGGTCAAAAGTCACCGGCCCATCAAGCGGCCGAAGAACAACAACAGCAACTCCTGGCGCAGCCGAAGGGGGCGAAGCAATGGCGGCATCAGGACGATAGGGGTGCATGAAAGAGCGGCGGCCCAAAATGGTGGCGAGCCGCATGGGGTCGGTAGAGGCACCGGGGGCCAAGACAGCGTACAATGACATCAAGGCGTCCAGGACATCTCCGGGCGTGGGCGCTCGAGTACACACCCAGGCCTCCGCACAATCCGGCCGGCAAGGAGCGTCGGTGCAGAGTGGAGCACCCCCCGCATTGTCGGTAGCCATCTTGTGAGTTTCGCCGCCCCACACTCCACCGTGGGCCCCCAAACAGTTCCCAAATGTAGGACTTTACAGACCTCCGGAGGCTCCCAACAACGGCCTCACCGGCACAGGATGGGCGAGCGCCCGATGGGGGGGGGGGGTGTCCCCTCCGAACAGTGGCAGGCCCCACAGGCGAGAGCCAGGCGCGGGGTTCAGGGCCGCCGGACAGGACAAAGGCGAAAGGACCCCTTCACACGGTCAGCCCCCAACACATCTCGTCCCCCTCCAGCCGCACGGCCCAGTCATCGGGGCCGGTTCAGGATCTCCGGGGCACACGCACAACGGTTCCCACCAGTGGCTCACTCTCGCGGCCGGAACCGGCAATCTCTTCTCCGCCGGTCGGATCCCGCAGGCGAGGTCCCGGTCTCGAGTGCCCGGAAGCCCCAATCTCACCGAGGGAACAGCTGCGGACCCACAGCACACAGGAACCTCCGGACCAGACGGTGAGTAAGAGTGGGTCTTTAAATTTCAAATTCTGTATTGAAGTAGCGTCGCAGTGCAGGATATATTGCAGGATAGTCGAGGTTAGCCGGAGGGCCGACGGAGCCGAGCTAAAAGGCGGCCATTACGTCCTCGAGCTAGGCTCCTCCCCCATGTAACTTATTCTTAAAAATAATTTTACTAAAATCCTTTCCAGGTATTTATGATCCAAATAATGTCAAGTGTTTATACTGAAAATATCATTCAGATAACATAAGGCATTCTAATTTTGCACTACATTTTTATTCATGATGTATTACAATGAAAGTAATAGAGATGCTAAGTCTCACCATTAAGAATTGCACAATTTTGTTAGTGAAAGCATTTTCATCATACATTTTCATAACTCTTCCGTTATAATTCTCTTATTAATAAACATTTAAACTAATCATATTTAAATTCTTTTGTTTCAACACATTTAATTTTCTAAGTTTCTGCACTGTTTTTCTCAGACTTGCAAAGTGCACGTTAGAGTTTCTGGGCCAGATTCACAAAAGTAATCTGAGACAAAATCCTAACTTTACGACTTTCGGTATTCACAAAGGACATTTAGGAGTAGTAAAGTTAGGATTCCTAACTTTACTACTCCTAAATGCCCTTTGTGAATACCGAAAGTCATAAAGTTAGTATTTTGTCTCAGATTACTTTTGTGAATCGGGCCCTCTGTGTATTAGTCAGTAGTTGTATATATTATCATATCAGCTTCTAATTTGATAGTATATGAAATGACAGCGTCTTTGAGGGAAGGAAAATAGGGAGGGTGATGATTGCATACAGATGCAGAAATAAAGGGCCCGATTTAAAAAGGTAAAGTTAGACGAGAGTCTAACTTTACGACTTTCGGGCTTCACAAAGTTAATTTACTACTCGTAAATGACCTTTTTGAATACCGAAAGGCAAGCTTTCAGACTTTCAGTATTCAGAAAGGGCTTTTACAAGTAGTAAATGCTCTTTGTGAATACCAAAAGTCTAAAAGTTAGACTTTCGTCTAGCTTTGCCTTAGTGATTCGGGCCCATAGCCATTGCAAACAAGATTTGTAAACTCACATTAAACACCTTCATTAAATTGTATTTTCCTTGGGTTCTATTTCACAAGTTTTCAATAACAGAATGCATTTTTCCTATGGTGATCTTGTAATATGCTTTCCAGTCTTCAGTTATTTTACCAGGTAGTATGTATCCTTCTGCCCACCAAGTTTTACAGATATATCTATTTTCAATTAACTTTAGAACGGAAAGAAAATAACAATAGATAGACAGTAGTTTGCAAGTCATTTACTGAATTCTGTTAACTTTGTTTTTTAGGTAGTGTGTCTGTATCAGACACTGGGCAACCCCCTCAGCAAGTTAACAAGCCTGAACAGCATGCACTCCCATTTTATCCTGGCAGATGATGGAACTGTGGGCAAATACGGCAATGAAATGAAATTGAGAAGAAACTTGGAAAAATACATTTCCCTTCAGAAAATACACAAACGTGAGTAAATAGTGTATTCAATGTTTTTTGGCCTTAAAAACGTATAATTTGTTTAATAAAAAGCAGAAAATATTACCATCTTGTACTCTTGCAGCGATAATACCGATGTTTATGCTGAGTATTGAAGTAAGCAAAAGCCACACAGAAAATGGACCGAATGCAGAGCAAATCAAACATTCACCCCCAGTCAATAGATCTGGGGTAAATCCATTGTTCTTTTTCTCGCCATGCCACCCCAGTTTAGACCCAGCCATATCAGTCTTGACTCTGCGCCTCATGAGACCAGTCCAGCCAGAAATGCCAAGCTAGGTCCTTCCTGGACTGGAAACAAGCATCCTGGGACTAGTTTCGGGGCATCACCCCACATGAGCCAGGTTAGCTTGAATCCAGTGACACAGTGAGCCCGTGACACACGTCTGACCATACCGGCGCACTTTGGGCGAGAAAGCAAAAAACACACAGATAATGGACGGTATGCTGAGCAAATCAAACATTCACCTCCAGTCAATAGATCTAGGTTAAATCCATTGTTCTTTTCCTCACCATGCCTCCCAGTTTAGACCCATCCATATGCAAATGAGTCTTGACCCTGTGCCTCATGGGAACAGTCCAGACCGAACTGCCAAGTCAGGTCCTTCCTGAACCGGAAACAAGCATCCTGGGACCAGTTTCGGTGCATTCGTGTCCAGTGACACAGTGAGCCCAGGACATATGTCTGGCCATACCCGGCGCACTTAAGGCGAGAAAGCAAAAGACACACAGATAATTGGCAGAATGCACAGCAAATCAAACATTCACCCCCAGTGACTTGATCTGGGTTAAATCCATTGTTCTTTTGCTCACCAAGCCATATGTACAGAAATAAAACTCTTTACAGTGATCCACCACAAGTCAATTAATTGCCTCAACATCCATTGTTGTAGACAACTAACGACTCCCTAAAGAGGTATGAATATCTCCACCTTTTTTAAAATCTCTCACGTCCTGTTTGTTAAACCATTTTTTCCCCTTGGCTTCAAAGTAGACATGAATTGATGAAACAATGGCCAAAAACAGAATCTGTTGATTCTCTTTAGTCTCTAAAGTATGTGTCTAATTCTAGGTCAACCTGGATATACCCTATACACATTGAACTTATACATTTTAAAACCTCTTTACTTTTTCCTTCTTTGCTATGGTGTTTCTGAAATGTGGTAGAATGTGAAAGTCAACAAGTAAAGAGAGATATTGATTTTGAACAAATAATTGTTGAGTTTAAATAATAACATTTGGCACCCACAAATAATATGCTGATTACCATAGGATAACTTTTTTGTAATAGTGATTATGTCCTCTATGTCTTGCACAGTTACAGAGGACGCCCTATGTGGTCATGATACATGAAATTTACATCATCACATGTCCTTGTAACTTACACTATATAGGAATGAGTTCTAGAAAGCTATGAGAAGAGATTGGAACACAAGAGCACTATCCAGTGCAAAGGTAGTGCAATAAAAATGTCCCACTTTCTCAAACTTGGACACTTGGAAAAATATATGAGCTGGGTTGTTCTGGAGAAAATACAACCAGATCCAGACTAAACCAGAATGAATGTCCTTCTTTTTAACAAAGAGCAATGCTGGATATTAAAAGTGCAGCAATATGATTGTACCATTTGAGCAGCAGTATTTATTGACTTGGACAGATTAGTAATTTGATATATATCTATGTATGAGAAAAATATGTTTGCATTAGAACCCAACATAGCTGCTGCACTATACATGGGCCCCCATTGTGAGTTGACCATTAAATTCCAATATGTGTGCTAAATCATGTTACTTCACATAGTGGAATTTTGAAGTCTTGCAATCAATACTTCATCCCTCCAATACATTTCAGTGGATATAACCTGCTGGTAATTTTCAGGGAATGTACCTGCTAAATACCAGACATGTTGATTTTGGTGCAGGAAGCACCAAAATCTGCATGTTTTTAACCATTAGTGGTAAAAACGTTTAATTATCACACCCTATAGATTCTGACCCAGTGGAGTTAAATTTTGTTGGGCGCATTATATATTGCATTTATCACTAGCCCACTAATTATGAGGGACTTGGTCTCCAAATCTCTGGGCTGGATCTGCGGCACAGTACTAGGTGGCCAGATGGTCATGTGTCTATGTGCCACTGTTAATGCTATGACACGGTTGGATAAATGAAGTAGAAATCCAGTCAGTATGGTGCCATCTGAGTTAAACAAAGTGGGAGAGAGTATCTGGAAGGGTAGGCAAGTCCGTCATTGATTCCCTGTAACACTGTATATGCAAGTACGCTAGCGCAAAGAAACATGGCTCAGTACTGCATTCCACCTGGGCCCTGATAACTAAATTAGAGATCTCCATTATTTTCTTGTAGATTTCTGAAGGACTTCTAAGGAGGCATATGGCTGCTGTCTCCCTGTGTCCATTTTCTATTAGGGCTGAGTACGCTTGTTGTATATAAACTCTAGCTGTTGTGGTGACCATTTTCATAGCACATCATACAACAGGATAAACACTGCATGCTGTGGTGTGATTCACCTAACGTTTCGGCAGATAGACATTAAGGGTCGTATTTGCCCTTTTGTTTTTAGAGTTGTCGCAAAAAAAATACAAAAATATAGCATTGTTCTTCCTCAAGCAAATTTGTTAGGGGCCAACTGCAGCATATTGTATTCTGCTGTACATTCAGTGTACCCCATTGGTTCACTTCTCTACTAGGTTGTGCTGTGTCAGAAAGCAAATAATTGATCCCCCAATTAAAGAGTGGAGCTTTAATCTATCAAAAGCTGGTCGCTTGGTTTGCGGAACGTGCCCAATGACCAAGCATGCCACCTTGTGTGGGTAAGACTCTGATGTCCTTTCACTCAAAGGATCTTTTGAGTAACACTTGGCACTTTAGTTTGGATCTCTTGAGGCCGGTTGAGATCTCTTCTGTATTCCATTCCATCTCAGGTTGGATTTCCTAATCCCGTAGGTACGGTACCGGAATATTGGAGTCAGAATCCTATCTGAAACAACTGTCATCTGACATAAAAATGTTGTCCTAATTATCATTTACAAAAATATCATCTATTTGAGTGCAGATGTTCTATTATTAATTCCAGTGAGACAATATTCTTGTAAACAATATTTAGGACACCATTTGCATAGCAGATGACATTTATACATACTATATTGACCTTCTTCAGGTGCAAGCCCCTTGGGAGGAATAATTAATTAATTTTTGGCCATGTATTTCTGTGTGTTAGGCTCTACCAGCACTTGTCACTTCTCAGTGCTGAAGAACTAGTTAACTCAGAAACAGAGTCATTTGAAGTGTGATGGCACCTCAGGTTTCAACTGCTATGTTTAGAGTCGGGGGTAAGTGTTGGGTGTACACCTGTTTGGCATCAGCATAAACCCCTAACCTGGCAGCCTGCCTGCAGTGGGCCCCCATGTTATGGTGTTGCTCACATCACCCTATTTAGGGCAGGGCATCACTCTTTTTCTCTACCTGAGGCTGCTATGGGGGCACAGAGGTCCTGGGCAAGGAGGGCACTCAGTGATCCCATGCTCAGGAATGCATTGTTCTGCACATTCAAGCCATTGTTTTTGTTGTTGTTTGTTTTCTGAAAGCAAAACCCTGCTTGCCAGAGGATCAGTGATGATTCGCCGGTGCAGCATTCAACTGACACTCTCTGGCATCTTTATATTTGACTGGCACCCCCCTCTAGGGGAGTGGAGTCCATAGCTTCCATTGACTTAGCAGACCCCCTGCCACCAGACTCTAAATGAAACCATAAGTCACTCCAGGGTGTTTCAGCCATGTGAAGGTATTACTTGATGCTGATCAAGTTGGTGTTGAGTGCAGATCCTTCAAGGATCTTTGTAAAAGTGATACATCAACACAACTATTTTATAAACCCTTCATATTTTGTCTGAATCTAAATGACAATCTTTATATGTCCTTATGGTGAGTCATTTATTATATATTTATTAATATATTCACTAAAAAACTAATGTCAGTTAAAACATAGTTTTAAACTAAAAACAAACACTGAAATTCACTAGTTATATTAAGTAACTATAACTCGAGCAGTAAAGTCATTTTAACTAGCTCTCCCGCCACATTCTGTTTTCTGAAGAATGATGCAGTGATGTTATCAATGAGGTCATAAAACATGTCATGAGGGATGTAATATGGTATGTAATTTAGCAGCGCACAGCAAACTCAGTTTCATTAAAAGCGCATGCTACAAATCAAATGGGTAGTTTGGGAGAATACTTTAATCCAGAAACACATATAAGAATAAAGGAATCACAGCTGCACCTTATGGCAAGTAACAGCTTTATTATCAATGGCCATAAAGTAAGATAGAGATTGGTACACAATTTGCGACTTGCAACTCTTTGAGTGTTTCTGAGATCCTGATTGTTCTCCTGTAGATAAGAAGAACAGATGTTAAGTAATTGAATAATTATCATTACGCCATATTATGCCATAAAATATATTAGGTGCTCTACTAAGATTAATAGTAGGAATGTAATAAGTGGCAAGGATAGTGCTGTACAAGAGTATAATTAATGATTAAATGAGTGAATATATTCCATAACACATGTAATCTGGCGATTAGATTTACCTGTTTATGTGCCATCCACCAGGGATGGGCCAGGCTGTGCCGGTGGTTGGACTCGTAATTGAAGGAGGTCCAAACGTGATTCTCATGGTGTGGGAGTTTGTCAGAGACAGCCCGCCTGTACCAGTTGTGGTGTGTGAGGGAACCGGCCGAGCAGCAGACCTCCTGGCTTTCACATTTAAGCACACCGCAGATAAGAGGTGAGCTGGCACATGTGTACTTGTTTTGTAACCTAAGTTGTCACTTTCCAACATAAAAATAACCTGCGATACCACTTATCAATTTTATATAGGTTTTGTTTTCTATATAAGCTTACTAATCCTGGAAGCAGGAATGGTACCATCTAGCCAAAAGATTAATGAAATATTGGGGTTATTGCTAAAGGGTGTGCAAGCTTGACCTATAAGATGTCAGGCATTTGTTTCACTAGAGACTCCATTGATATCTTGAGCTATCTTCTCTGAAACTCCAAATCATCTTAGTTTATTTCTGGAAAAACACATGTTTTGCATGACTGGGGGAGATCTGTGTGTTCAAAGTTCATTTGAAAGTGCTGCTGTTAACCATGTCCCTCTCTCCATCCTTGTCTGATCCATTAGTGAGGCGCGACCTCAGCTTAAGGAGGAAATAATGCTAATGATTCAGAAGACATTTAATTTTGGACAGAAACAATCGAATCATCTCTTCAAAATTCTTATGGAGTGTATGGAGCACAGAGAATCAGTAAGTGTAATAGGTTTTGGGGGTATGTTCCTTCCTTATAATTGTTTCACCTTAATTGGTAAGCAAAATAGTTTTTTCGTATTTGACTTTCTTGTGAAGACATTGTTTCGAAACCCAGTTATTCATTGCTCTGGCATAAGAGAAGTGAAAAAATATTTAAATGTTTAAATAGTGACGTCAGAGTATTGGAACAGAGGGCTCTAAAGCCTAGACTCTGGTGATCTTCTACACTTACCCTGTGTCTCCAGAGCCTCAAAGGAGCTGGGGAATGCAGGTTCTATTCCAGTTGCCACTCGCCATCTCACCTGTCAGCTACTTGTCAGTGCAAACCAGTGGCTGCTGGGTAAATTCAAGTTGCACTTAAAGCACCGCTTCCAGAACTCTGGGAATGCAGTGCTCGTTCCATGTTCCCAGAATAACAGGGGAGAGCGGTGTTGCAGAAAGGGAGGGGAGTGCTCTTATGGGATAAAGAGGAGGTTTAATTTGTGTCATACTGGGATGTGGACAGGGAATAAGTTACAGAGGGAGGTCTAAGCAGTGGCAGAACATCAGGTACATATTTAGATGTGTGTGAATATATAAAATATACATTTGATTACAATTATTGGTGACTTCTTGACAAAAGCAACAGGCCTGCTTTATTAATGTTTGATGTGCTGACCCCTTGATAAAGCCAATAGTCCTGCTGACCCTTTGACAAACCCAATAGGTCTCCCTTACTGAAAGTGACATCCTTTATATTGGTACATCACACAGTCAACCGTGGACAGCTTCAGAGGTTGGCTCTCTGGCCTGCGCCCCTAACTAGGGCAGGCAGGCTAATGCCCTTCTTCTGATGGTCCATACTCTGTCAGGCAGTTGGAGGAAGAATATTACACAACCCGCCCGATTTAAGGTGGACTGTGAAATATCTTTTTGCGATCTCTAAATGAGGCAAATGAACCAATGGCTTGGCGGATAGGGTACTATGTGCTTTTAAAATACCCCTCACACACTAAGAATCCCTTAGTGTCATGCTTCATCATCGGGGTCTTCCCGTCCCCCGTAGAGGGACGGGCAGACCCCGATGATGAAGCATGACACTAAGGGATTCTTAGTGTGTGAGGGGTATTTTAAAAGCACATAGTGCCCTTGTCTTGTCATTCTAAGAGAGAGCCTGATTCCACATATATTAGATTTTCACCACAAAAACAACAAAAAAACTAAAATTAGCCACCACTACACATTGATAGAATCCTTTTGTTTATATAGATCAGTTAGGAGGGTGATTCTATCATTACCTCTACACTTCCTCTATTTTTGTTATGGGGTAGGGTACTCCATCACATTGTTGGCAACATGCTAAGCTGTCTGCCAAACTCTAAATCGGGGCCTTACTCTTACAGTGATAAATGCATCATGTTCTTTAATGTCCAGCAGGAGTTTGCATCTGTATAAGGATGTAATACCCTCATGCAAATCTTGATTGTTTATATTCATTGTCAATTAATTCTTGCCCTCTGCTGTTTCTTTACTAAAGATTTAGTGTCATATGAAGAGATAACGTTGTGACATATTTCTTAAATCATCTCATAGATTACGATTTTTGATGCAGAGTCAGAAGAGCAGCAGGACATTGATTTAGCAATCTTGACGGCATTACTGAAAGGTAGGTATTGATGATCGATTGTTCTCTCTTGTATGTAGTTTGTATTGATCAATAAGAGAAAAGTTCCCTCCTAGGCCACAGTTATTCCAAATCCGTGTATATCATATTCTTCATATACAAGAGGTCGCCGGTGGCCGTGGTGTTCCGTTTTGACCGTGCACGCTGTGCACATTTGAGAATCCTCCATGGTGGGTGTGCAGGGTGGAAACGAATAGACACGTCGTTGTCTAACAAATCAAGGAATCTCCTTCCGCAACATATAAGCAACCCTACTTACGAACTTAAGGGAATGAATAGAATAAGAGTCTTTCCACCTGTGGTACAGCCAGTGATTAGAATATATATCAAGATTGTACAGTGTCCCCTTGGGTCTCACTGGGTTGCTGTTCATCTGGGAAAAAGGGTCCTGAGGAAGGTGGCCTAGAGCCGCCGAAACGCGCGTCGACTACCAGAGTGCGGGTCTCACAATCTTTTTGAGACCGTTCTAGTGACAGGGGGCTCCCTGTTCATTAGTACCCAGTTTCCTTTTTTACATTTGTAGTATGTGAATGTGTATGCATGAGTGTGGTTGTTGCTTGGGTATGTGAGAACCTTTAGGGACATATGAATTGTTTCTTTTTTGTATATAAATAACTTCTTGTCTTAGATTTAAAAAATTTTTTTTGTGTAATGTCATTGTAAATAGTGGTTCTTTTCTCTTGTAGTATGTATTGTGTCAAAAATGTCCTTGTGTTATATGGATTTTGTGATTTAGTTTCTTTTTGTGTTATTTAATAATGAATCATGTATTGTATTTCTGAGAGCAATGCTAATACTCAAAAGAATAATCTAAAATAAAAAAATAAATTATATATATTTTTTGAAAAAGATGAAATATTGTGGTTGGTGCATATTTGTCTCTTGTATATGAAGAATATGATATACACGGATTTGGAATAACTGTGGCCTAGGAGGGAACTTTTCTCTTATTGCTTATTTCTCTCCCCTCTGTTCCCTGGCCTATAATTACCTTTTTGAGGGGGTCCCATCACTTTCGCTTTCTGTAGTTTGTATTGATGCCTTGAATGAATAGTTCATTATCTGTGCTCATGTGCTACTTTATTATTTTCATAATCCACTGACATAATAAACAATGCCTCTGTTAATTAAAAACAACAAATAAGCTTTTTTTTGCTCCACATGTGTAAACAAGCAATAGTTTTTAAAATGTTGTTTTGACACTAAACTTAGCCAGGAAGTCAATCTTTGAAAAACAAGTCTGTAGATATGGCTTTTCCTATTACTGGCAACCAGTAGATGACATGGGTGGATCACAGATACATACCTGCCAGTTCAATTGGCATATCTTGTGAGACATGAATAATCCCGCATGACATCACCAAACTATTACAGCAGAGTTATCCAGTCAGTGCTCACATTGACGTGTCTGTCACTATCAGAGAGAAATGTAAAGGACTTAAGCAATCCATATGGGGATGCACCTGGAATCAATACCGGTCTTTCAGCTAACCTTCGTTATCACACTTGTAAGATGTGGCAGACAAATATATGATGTTACAATTCAACCAATCACAACGCATGCTTTTACAACGCAGTTTTTACATCGCAACATAATTACATCGCATGATTTTACAGCGCATGCCATTACAACACATTTTTTAAAACTACTATTACAACGCATTCCATTACAACGCATACCATCACAACACATACCATTACAATGCATAATAATTTTAGGGCAACAGTAGGGTAAGTGTTGGATAGTGTAGGGGTAAAAATGACTATTTCCACTCCAGTGAGTGCAACAGTAGGGTAAGTGTTGGATAGTGTAGGGGTAAAAATTACTATTCCCACTCCAGTGAGTGCAAGAGTAGGGAAAGTGTTGGATAGTGTAGGGGTAAAAATTATTATTCACATCTACCCCAAAACCCATACCCACCCTAAAACAAATAAATCTCTATTACTTACCTTATTATGCACTGTAATGGCATGTGTTGTAATGGTATGCGTTGTAATGGCTTGCGTTGTAGTGACATGTGTTGTAATGGCATGCGTTGTAATGGCATGGAATGTAAAGACAGTTGCGTTGTAAAGCCAGTTGCGTTGTAACAGCTGCGTTGTAAAAGCAGTGCGATTTAATGACAGCATTGTAATGGATGTTTCAAACGGCAGACTCCCAGGTTTGTGGCCCATATTTTTTACCCCAGGTTCCGCGTGCTCCTGTACATGTCAGAGACATACAGACCAATGTTTGTGCATTCCACATTGGTAATATCTGGGATGTCATGTTAGCTAGTCCTGCTGCTCTTCACATTATTTACTATTCTTTATTATGAAATGTATATCTTTTCATTGGGTGGCATGTAGTTCTATAGACTATACAAAAATGTAACTGCTTTTTGTACAGTGATTGCAGGAAAAATGCAATTGGTCCCTCTGTCTGTGCTTGGCCTACGCCAGCATATTTTCACATAAGAGGCCTAAGCGCTCTGTGTTAGGTTGAATGAATAGAATTGTGTTCTATAATCTAAAAAATGGGAGATCGTAGTAACCTGAAAATTGAAATGCATATGCGTCTGTGAAGATATTCATTCTGAAAGTTTGATGAGATCCAGGGCCAGATGTACAACCATTGGATTGCTACTTTAAATTTGCGACAAATTGCGAGTTGCAAAATCCAATGAACAACAGTGTCTCAGACACTGTTCGTGATTCCCAATGGGGTCGTAAATTGCATGCCTCATGAATATTAATGAGGCTGTCGCAATTTGGGACCCCATTGGGAATGGCTGGCACTCCCAGGGATGGCGGCCTGCTGGGCTCAGCAGACCTAAATGTCTGGGAATGCTTTGTCAATAAAGCAGTTTAAAAAAAATGCAGCCTATATTCCCTAAAGGAAAACGGGATGCATTAACAAAATTAAAATGAAACTTTTCAGCTTCATTTTTTTACTGACAGGTAGTGGTTCCTGGGACCACTGCCTGCTCTTAGTAAATATTTGCACATGCTTTTCCAAAGAAGATGGGGAGAGGATGTGGTCTGACGGCTAGATTGCAAACTTTGGAGCTGGGAAACCAAGGTTTGAGCCTCGGAGTCACGTCCACATCCTGTGATTCTGGGCAAATCACTTAATCTCCCTGTGCCTACTAAAAAAAGTGAATGTGTCCTTGTGTAACGTAACCAGTGCTCATGTAAAGCGCTCCAAATCCTTCGGGTCGAGTTCGTGCTATACAAATCTGCAAATAATTATTTTTTTTTAAAGGGAAAGGTGTCCCCTGGGTTCCCCTTCCTGTTTGCAAGTGCCTTACCACCCTTCTGAGAAAGGTGGTTTCTGCCAGTGTTTTGTGACTGCAATTGCGGTAGCAAAACATTCATACATGAATTATGGACTCGCTATTAGGAAGGGACGCCCTTGGCATGCCCCTTCCTTATAGCGATTCGCCAACCCTATTTTGCGAGTCGCTAATTAATTAGTGACTAACAAAATATGGTGACTAAATTGGGTTGGCCTATTTTGCTGTTGCAACGTGGCTGGAATCCCCTTTGAACCGCAAAAAACGGCCGTACATCTGGCCTATTATTTTTAAATCCGTATTTTAAAAACTTACTCGTAGGTCTAAAGAAATCCTTGTCCAGCTGTACTCTGACTACTTTGCTGAGCCCCAGTGAGTGTATTCCTTGGGACCTGAGGGTAGCTCTGTGGCCTGACAGAAAAGACAGAAACCTGCCTCTCTCCCTAAAACAAACACTTCTGCACTCTTAAAACTGATCCTTAGCCTGTTTTAGACGGAACTTTGGACCCGTGCAACCAACTGCCTTGTATCCACATAAATTTAGCTATCTGAACCTAGTCCTGAAGATGTTTATACCACCCTGAATCCTTGTTGCAGGAATTGAAAGCAATTAATCGAAAAGGAGAAAAGGTCAGGGGGATACTATAATAACGTGCACCCTATAAAGCAGACTGACTTCACACTAGATACCCAGTCCATGTAAAGAAAGAATCCTGTCTCACAAAGGTACTCTAGTCGGCACATAGTGACTTATCCTGGGAGCAACATAGGCAGACTGAGGCCTTCTACTGTTCATTTTCGTTTTTCACTGTTTTCGGTGCTCGATATTTGTATTTAGTCTATGAAAACTTCTGCAAAAAGGCTGTTTTGTGGTTGTGTTCGTGCATTTTATTTTTGCTTTAGCATATTTGTGATAAATCCGCTAAGGGAAATCACCTATCCGAAGTTAATTTTTCCCGTTATCTAATTTTTTTTTGTTGACCTTATTTATATCCTTTAACTTCCACTTTTCTAAGCATTGTGGTGTGAAGTTAAATATTTTTTAATTATTTTTGTAATCGTTTTGTCCCGGTAAGTTCTTTAGCTCTTAAAACTATTGATATAATAATTGATTTTTGCTTCACATCCTAACATCTATGAAAGGGAAAATATTTGAACCTGGCACGCTTTACTGAAAATATAACCAGCAGATGCAATTTGGGAAAATGTAGTTTGGCTTGGTAGGTTCCTTCTTACAGTCTTTTGTATTGTCACTGTCCCCCTAAATATTTCGAAATAGATTTATTATAAGTAATCTAATTACAGTATGTATTATATTTGGTTATGGCTTTTGGTGAGGCTGGACCCGGCCAAATCTGGAGACTGAGTTCTGTTCAAGGTACTTCTACCAGAAATTAATTACCTCCGAAACCTAAAACAGACCTTTAGACTTGAATGCACTATTTTAAAATGATTTTCAGTCCATAAACACATGGTATATGGATTTATCTCGAGAAAAGAGGCTTATTACATTGAGTAGGACTTGCAGATACAAACGTTTATCAATGACGTAAATAGCTTACCTTAAATACCTAAATACAGGTAACCCCAGGAAGCAGTGTAGAGTACCTTTTCCAAGCATTACATACACTTTCAACAACATGATTGTTATATCAAACAGGCATGTAGTATCTCATTATAAACCTTAGTTATACTAATACAAATACACAACTGCTCTTATAATATAATACCCAGTCCTGAACACGGAAACAGTACCATTCAAATGCATATTTCTTATATTTTAATTAAGTATATTAAAAAATGTAAGCACTTCGTGCAAGTTGTGACAATTTTCTAGAAGAAACTTAGGCAATTTTAGAACAACATACTGAATATATTGCTGTTCAATTTGAAGCGAATCAGAACATCAGTTCTGTTAAACAGCACTTGTCATTTGAAGCATACAAGAACATAAATTAATTATGGGTGCTGTCAAAAGCTTCACATCTGAACTTTTGCTGTGTTTGTATATGAGCTAAGTCTAAGATATAGTTTTAGAATACCATCTCACACCACACCCTCAACAACAAACACTACAACATCAGCAAACAGCAATACACCCGTAAGTGGATCACCTCCTTCATTATAGGACTCACACAGAGCATCCGTCTGCCTCCCTTCAAATCCGAACTGAGGGACATCATATGCAGTGTACCCCAAGTCTCATCCCTCAGTCTCACCTTGTTCAACACCTACATGAACACCCTTCTAGACATCAGATCCCACAGCCTCAACATAATTTCAGACACAGACAGCACTCGACTTATCCTCTAGCTCACTGAAGACCCCTCCACCACCAGAACCAATTGGTGTTACTTGTAATTCTAATTACTTTGCTAGCTTGCATACATTTTCTAGTTGCAGCACAATTGTTTCATAATAGGGCACAATACTTTCAATAAATATTGTAAACTTTCCTCATGTATTTCTTTTGTTCATCATGGCGATGCATGAGTGAGAAAATAAAAGGTGACAATCTGTTTCCACGGTTCCCCCTGGGGGTTAAAGAGTTGTGTTCTGGGGTGCCAATTTACCTGTTACTCTCGGAATGTTAGGAGGACAGGATGGACACTATGAGCTAGTCTGATTTGGGTCCATAGACGCTGATGTGGTATGGTGACTGAGTCCCTACATTCTGATGTCCTGTAGTCCCAGGCATAGTTCTGTTTCTATACAGAATCCCTGCAACACAACTTCTGCGACGCCATAACCAACATAGCCAACTGGATGACTAACAACTGCCTTAAACTCAACTCCAACAAGACGGAAGTAGTGATTTTTGGGAAGAACAATTCCCTATGGAACCACAGCTGGTGGCCAGCAGAACTTGGACCGACATCCACATCAACAGACCATGCACGCAACATAGGCAGCATCCTAAATGATGAACTAAGCATGAAGCAACAAGTGAATGCAGTCACCTTCTCTTGCTTACACACCCTTCACATGCTCTACAGAATCTTCAGATGGATCACAGTCAATGCCAGAAAGACCATCACTCAGGCCTTCGTCACCAACCACCTCGACTACGGCAACACTCTCTACGTTGGCATCTCCACCCAGATCCTCAGAATACTCCAGACTATATAGAATGCTGCAGTCAGACTCCTCTTGGACCTCTCCAAATGGACCCACATCACCCCCCACCTCAAAAACATCCACTGGCTCCCCATCCAGCAGAGATGCCAGTTCAAGATCCTCACACACACCTACAAAGCTCTACACAATCAAGGACCCTCCGACATCAGCCATTGCCTGAACTTCCATCTAACTGCAAGAAACCTGCGCTACTCCTCACCAGCCAGTGCGCATAGCACCCGCATCTATTGCAGCCACAGCAAGGGCCTCTTCTTCTCCTATATCGCTGTCAAGACTTGGAACAAACTGGCCCTCCATCTTCGAGCTGCACCCTCCCTGGCGGACTTCAGGAAGAAACTCAAGACCTGGCTCTTCGACAGAGATATCGCACTCACAGCACCCAGATACCCCTAGGTGTGATAGTGCTATGCTATACAAATACTGATTGATTGACTGAGAACAAATAAGATTGGAAACAATGTGAAGTAAAATGCACACTTCAAAGCATTCCTGTGGGGCTCCATTTATTTGCTGCCAAAGTGGAGTAATGTCAAGGACTATGGAGCTTAACTCCTTTAGGCTTTCCCTATGAGATTTGACATTTGTGTCATTTTCATGTAATGTCCAGAGTTACATATTAGTCAGTGTAATTGAAATACAAAAACAGTGTGGCATTAAATCTGCACCAGGTGCGAACAAAGTGAATTACATATTGCAACTATGCATTAGTATTAGAAACATGCTTTCCAAAATAAATCAGCATAACAATGTTCTAAAGGTTTGCCTAATAGCATTTTTAGCTTTAACAACCACTTATAGATTTGATTTGTCAACATATGTTCCTTCATGATGCATTAGCATTACTATCCATTTTCACCTGAATTTGTTTTAGTGAGCTTACTAGGGGTAGTTTTTGGTCCAGTATATGCAAGTGGTATTTGAAAGATAAGCAACTGGCCGTGGGAGAATTAACATGCGTTATTCCTCTATTGATTTTATCTAACAAGCCCCGGTTGTAAAATGAGATAATGCATTTGTATGTCTCAATGGTTGCTTTTTACTTGTGTGAAAGCAACACGACGCCATCAAGGAACCTTGAAAGTAAATATAAGATAACTATGACCCGATGCAAGAATCACTTGTTATTACAGTCCACGCATAAATGGGCACACCTATACTTTTTTTTAAATTAAGACTTTTTTTTTTATTTAGTCAAGGTATAAGTCAAGGTATAAGTAAAGAGGAGACAGAATAGGGTGGAAGCGGGGCTCGGGTCGGGTGTACACGCGGGTGGACGGCGTCCACCCACTCTTTTCACAGGGTGGATGCCTCTGAAATGTGCTAAACTCGTCCTGGTGTAAGTTTGAGACACCGGGATTCATTCAGCAGCACCTGCTCATTATCTGCTTTCCTTGGGAGGGGGTTCTTATTTGAGACTCCAACTGGGCCATAACAAAGGCCGAACTTAAGGGCCCATTTGGCCTTCTTTGTCCGAGTATCCAGACTTGGGGCTGCCTGTAACCTCACACCTTGATGTAAGAGGAAGGGAAGGAAAAGCAACATCTTGTTAACACTTCAAAGACGCATAAGAGAGGCACGATTTTGACTTTGTTCAGACCCCCATTCATAATAGATATTCATGCACTGTAAGAATATCAGATACAATTTAAATACCAGTATTTTGTATTTGTTTTACAGCTTTATTCATCCCAATGCAGGGTGCCAGATCACTTTACAGCAAACATACATATTACATTGTCAATAAATCACACACATTTGTAAATCATTGTACAGGATGTGTTACATAAGACAGTGAGGGTTACTTAGCTCACTGCTATACCAGAAGGATTACAATGCAATGGCATGTAACAAAAGGATCTCTTTGTTCAAAGCAGTAACCTACTAACCTATCTACATAAAATAAGATCTGCCATCTGCATGTTACATGATGTGCTTGCATGGAGGCGCATTAACCCTGTATGCTACTTTAACTCAAAACTAGGACTAGACAAAAACAGATCATTCTTTTAAATATGTTAACCACCAGGCAGCTAAAGCAATCACACCTACATGGAAATGTGCTGCACATGGAATATTACGCCTGGTGGGGTAGGCTGGCAGCAGAGTTAGTTTGTCAATCCTTGGGTAAAGGAACCGGTCACGTCCCATGATGTCACTTCTTGCAATGCCACACGCTGTGATGTCACTTCCTGTGATTCCACCTTACTTGGAGAGTCCCCCCACTTCTTTTTTTAGGACTTGTGCCCTGGGTGGAAGGCACCTGCACACTACAAGATAAAAAAACAATAACATAGTTGAGAATAAATAAGTTCACTTTGGATCAGATGTGAAGATTGTCAGCCAAACAATGAATAAACCCATTGCACAAGTTATATGAGTGAAGTAGCATTACCACGGCACACATGTACATTTTGCTCTGTAAAGAGAACTGTCTTGCTATACGGATTTAGGACAAAAATCCCAAAAGCCACCAAAACAAGCATTACAAATGCAATCGGTCTCGCAATTGTTTTAGTTAGAGCTATTGGCATTGGAAATGAGAATGTTTTCTACCTATGTGTTATCAGGAACATTTTGAGAAACTGGGTGGATACTCAGAGGTAAATTTGGCAGAGAAATTTACGAGATGCTTCCTTAGATGCCAAAGTAATAAAAAAAGCTTAGGTACAATCAATACGATGATGACCTTGTGTGTGCCGGTTGGCGGTGGGGGTGCGGCGCGAGCATGCACAACCTGCACTTGCCCCCAGCACGATAAACCATTGCACCACGGGTGCCCATACGATTCCAGTGCTGCCCTTGACAAACCTGTCCGCACACCGCGTGCGAAGCGACCGCCCCCTATTGCCGCATGTACTTTTGCCTTACTTTGTAACGGAAGCCTAAATATAACACCCAATGGAGCAGACAGCCTTGCGGAAACGCTGCCCTGAACACCGCCTGTAGAATTTGCCTAAATTTGTGGGTGACATCTAATCAGTTATCGTTGAACTACCCGTCCCGGAAGAGAGTAAACCTCAACTTTGTTCTTATGACTGCCACACCATAACCGCTTGAGCTACATCGTACATGAAACAAAAAAAAACTTGGTGTAAGAAGTCATCAACATGTGGGCAGGAGTAAAACAACCTCATACCTCAAACACTAGAAAACGATTTAAATGGCGGCTTGGAGATTGCTGCTTTCAATGCCCCGCATAAAACAACGACCCCCCCAGCTGCACCACCGAAGGCCTCCATCGGCCATCCGGTGCACTGCAAACTAGCCATGGCTCTCCGGCGAGCAGCAGGCCATCCCTATGACTGAAGGGGGCGATTGGAAATATACCGGGGGCGTGTGGGGAAGAGATCGCGACTAACCTTACCACAACTTGGCGGTATTCCGGACCCGACAACCGAGACGATGACAACAGAACGCACAACAAACAACGGCGTGTTCAATGGTTGGACAATACAACGGTTGAACAACCTAACGACTGCGTGCCCGGCATCAAGTATGGAGGGAAAGAGTGCGTACGGACTAGTTAAAGGAGAGAGTGTAACGCTGCATGTGAAAGATCAAGTCTGGGTGTTTGGGGCCAATTGTGGACAGGGCGGTATCCAGGAGGGACTACGAAGCCTCCTTTACGATGAGAAGCCAGCGTTTACCATGCTCTATGACGCAAGCCAATAGGCATCATGGGCGGGGCTTCAAGTCCCCTTGGAAACTGTATTGATTTTCAGAAAGCCGTCGCAGAGCGAGGAGTGCATGCGCACTCCAGTGCTAGGTCTGCGAGACCTAAAAAGGATTTCTGGAAGGTACAGACACATGCATCAAGGAATTCCTCAGAGATAATTACATGTGGTTCACGTCGAGAAATTGCACCAACAAAACGTTAAACTTAGGAAATAGTTGCAAAATCCCAAATCACTTAAATCAAATAAATATAATGTAATGGCTAAAAAGACACCAATATGAAGAAAATCGAATGTAGAGAAAAAATTATATTTAAGCAACAAAAGGGTACAACGGAAATTAAAAATTCAATGGAGTGATGGGACGTTGCTAACTGTAATGTAAGCTTTGTCTGAAGCTGTCTACTGGTGGAGCGTAACATACTGGAAATAATTGTAATGCAATGGGCTTGGTGCTCGGCACACAGTATTTGTTATGCCATCAATGCAGTAGTACATTTTGAAAACCTCTTTGGCAAGCAGGAGGCCATCTTGATTCTTGCAAGTTATTCGAAAAGGGGCATCACAGGTGATGATTCGCATAAAAGGAAACGTCAGACTCTTAAGACAGACGGATACCCCTGTAAAATCATTACCATGGTGCAATATCATTTGGATTACTAGGAAACAAGAAAAATGCACTAAATGATCAAATCAGGCTTTGCCCATAAATCACCTCTTTACCAACCTCAGTCTGCCTTGCATTCTTGTTAAAAACCATAATCCAGAGCCAATCCCAAAATATATGACTGCAAAAAATGTACCGTACTTTAGCTAGTAGTATATTGCATTCTTGGATGCAAATGTCCTCAAAATTAAATTTGGTGTATGAAAAGCAGATTTTTTCACTAAGTGCTGGAACCTTGTGGGCACCTAGATGGAACTTTGGTGGTATGCAAAAAGTGTGTGAATCTGTCCCCACGTAGTCAGTTTAGGAATTCAGTATGAGAACGTTTTCATTGATTATAGAATACACCCTCATTTGAGACAACCAGTTACAATGCAGTAAAATGTTGAAAACACCTTTGGTTATTTTAACTTTCCTTTGAGGACCTGATTATGAGTTTGCCGGTGTATCCGGACCTGTGCGTAAACCCCTGTTTATGCACAGTTGTATTATGAGTTGCATTAAATACATCCAACATTGTTAAATTTCGGTCCAACCTGCTGAAATTTAATGGGGGAAAACCATACTGTATTTACCGTGTCATACGAATTTTGGTGCGTTAAACACCAAAATCTGCATGTTATTTCCCAGTCGTAATAGGTTTTATTGATCACACTTAACAAATAATATACCGTGTGATATTATTTTTATCAGGTGTGTTAAATAGCACGTCTACTAGCAATCGGGGCCTAAGAGTCTACTAAATAGCAGAAACATTACAAAATCTCAATTATTTTTTAATGTACACTCACTGGTTGATTTCTACTCTTTGAATAATGGACATCTAGAAACTCTTCTAGGCAAATTAACTTCTTTTTTTAAAAACGTTATTTTGCCATTCTCAATGACAATAAATGAATCAGACCTGGCAGAAGCGAGCAGTGACATAACAATCTGATACATTGCATTGATGAGCATATGGCTCAGATGGACCATAATAAGTGTTTTTAAGTTAATATATGTGCATTGAACAGTAAAAGGGTAACAAGCTAGTTGCACAGCATTCCAAGGCCACATAGAATTAACATTCCACCTGTTAATTAACAGAACAGTTACATACATCTAGAGAGGAATGTATTATATCAATTCTTATGTATGTTCCTTAACCCCGCCCATATAATGCGTAGTTGTTATCGTTGTTGCTACTTGCTAGGTAGGATCTCAGCAGCCACCGTATATCCCAAGGCTTGCAAGCTGTAGGTTGAAGTGAAGCTAAGGTGTCTACAGAGTCATATCAAAAGGTGGGCATCAAAGAGCCAATTTGCCAATTTGGGTAGCAAGCCTCTCAACGACGCTATCGCCATCAGGGGCGTTGCTACCATTGGTGCAGCCGGTGCAATGCAAGGGGCCCAGAGTTGGGAGGAGGCCTGATCTGTCCTGCACCAGCTGCTGTTTTTCAGAGGCTACCTGTTCTGCTATTGTTAGACACAGTGCATGTCAGGGGCTTAGCTGTATGTACTTTTCAGGGTGGTTTGTATAGAAGGGGTAGAGGATAAGGAAACAATAAAGAAGAGAGAGAGGAAAGGGGTGCATGAAAATGAGAGGGTGAAAGAATATGGAGGAGGCCAGGAAAAGGTGATAGAATGGAAGAAGGAAATAAGGTTGAGTGAGAAAGGAGATAGGGATGAGCAAAGAGAGCAAGGGAAAAGGAAGAGTAAGGAACCAGAAATAAGGAGAGAAGGGAGGAAAGAAATGATGGTATAGAGATTAAGAGAGGGGAAAGAGCGAAACCGGGGAAGGGGATAGAGAGAAGAGCATTAAATGGATGAAGAAAGTGAGAGTAGAATGAGGAACTTGGGAACGTGTAATTCAGATTAGTGTAACAGGTGTAATGACTCCAAGGACCGGGGGTGTAATGGGCATGCTTCACCTCATTTATAGCAGTAGATTAATACCTGCTGGCGGGGCCTAGCTTCATTGCTTCCTCTGGGTCCCAGCGCCCCCAAGTTAGTCTACTGAGGGATGTTAACAACTCAGTCCTTTCTTCAAGGACGTTAAACCTTTAGCCTCCATTTCTCTAGTGCCAATTATGCATTCATCCACCCATGCATACATAAGCCTGTCCATCCCACTGTCTGTTCGTCTATCCGACTGGTCTTGTGTGTTTTTGTTTTCTCCAAAAATATGTGTCTTTTTGTGGTAGTTGTATTTCTGTAAGTGTGGTTGTGTTTGTGTATATGTTTATCTGTATGTGTGGACGGGGCTCTGTGTATGTGGCTGGCTGCTTAAATCTTGGTCTGTATGCTTGCTTACCTGTAAGTCTGTATCTGTGCATGATTTTCCCTCTATGCCATTGGTATGTGTGCCTGTGGTCATATATCCCTGTTGGACTGAATGTAGTGTCCTCTGTCTCTAGTTCTATGAGAATGTGTACTTGTATGTCTGCTTGCGTACTAGGGAGTCTGTATGTTTTTTGTGCTATGTTAAGAATATCTTTATATCTTTATATCTGTCAGCATGACTGGTTAGCACTGATTGGCTAAGCAATTCAGCTTTGTACCACCTACCATCAATAAATTGTTGCTTCAGCATTAAGGATCCTTAAAATGGAGTGAGGGGATCATTCGGGTTGCTACACCACGAAAATGCTTTCATTAGGATTACAACATTTTGTAAAATTCTTGTTGGAGCCACAAAAATCGTGTGTGGTAATTCCAGATATTAAAGTGCCCTCCAGAGAAAAAGAAAACAAACCAAGTGCAGTTGACTAGTGCAATGTCACCCTTTCCCCACAAAGAAGACCAACTCCTGCCTCACCACCATTTGAATTAATTCTGTGGGTTGGTAGCTACAGATTTTTTGCTAATAAGGTAGGTGGTGCCCTTATAATATTAAAAACAAGCGCAGTGCAGTTGTAATATGGGGCTACACCCTGACAACCTACTGCCATGTTACTGCAAAAATAAATAAATAAATGAGATGGCCGTTTCTCTCATATGTTGCTACGATATTGGGAAAAACAATACTTTGCTTGGCTCCTGATCTCGGGGGCCTGTGCTTTGTATCATAGAAATGTAGTCTAAGACCACATATGTCTGTTGTAGATGATGAAAATCGCTATTTAAACCACATTGGCTTCTTCCAGGTACAAAATCCTCACTGCAAGTCAATGGGGAAATGTATTTCTATAAACCTCCCATCTCTGTTTCCAAATATATGGTCTAACTATAAATAGGTCGCATGTGTATAATGATAACATGTTTTTTTCTTTTTTCTAGGTGCAAATATGCTAGCTTCAGATCAACTTAGTTTGGCATTGGCCTGGAACAGAGTTGATATTGCCAAAAAACGTATCCTGGTGTATGGGCAGCACTGGAAGGTACATTGCATTCCAAACCGTGCAAATCCATTATATTTTTTTTCTTCAAAAATTCACAATTTGTTTTATGTAATTTCTTTTGCTACTCCTGTCGTTAAACAAAATAAAGAAAATGATGCAAGCGTGATGCAGAAATTAGTTGGTACTGGATTCCAATAATATGGCCAAAACTATGAGTGCATTTGAATTTAAGGTAGCTGCAGGGTTAAGTGAATATTACAAAAGGTCTATTAGGAAAGTAGTATAACCTATAGAAAAGTGATATAACATTCTGACAGCAAACAATAGGAAAGCCTTAGACTAGCATGTTTTTATATTGTGACTTCTGTGGACCCCCAATGAATCACTACTGGAAGCCAGAACCCCCAGCCTAAGCATTTTCTACCATTTGAGCCTCATAATAAAACACAAAAAATACAAACAGGCATACATGAAGCAAATTCAGAAATTATGAAATCTTTTATTTAATTCATAAACAGAAAAATAAACAAAATCAACATTTTAAATTTAATGGGTTCTTTTTAAAATGTGGTTTCATTTCTAAAGAGAAATCTATATGCCAGACTCTAGCATAACACAGTAAGGGTTGTTAACAAAGGTAAACTTTAAAGTAAATCTACATGTGTAAGTTTACTCTTAACACTTTCGAGTAACTTTCCTTTATTGGCTATTCACCATTTACAAGTGTAAATGTACTCAACTGTGCAGACTTGTATGTCCCCACTCCCTGAAAAATGGTCTCTAACCTAAATTTACAAGTTTAAAGTTGCTACTTTACATCTCCACCACCGGGCAGAGAGCTCCCATTAGTAAACAATAGGGAAAGGTAAAAAATTGTTTTTTAAATTTGAAAAAAATCAGTACAAATATGTTAATGTTAAAAAATAAATTAGTACAAATATTTTAAGGTTAAATCTTAATGTAAATTAATGTAAAATGTTAATTTAAATGTACAACAAAATTACCACCTAAAATATAACATTTAAATTTATTTATTATATACTTATTTATTATGTGGCAAAAATTATTTGAAAGTATCAAAATAATTAATTTAAACTAATTGCATTATTTCCTTTTTATATTGTATTTCTTATTAATGATTATTATGTTTACATTTAATATGTTTACATATTTTGTAATTAAAATAATATTTAAGTCATATTTATTTATAATGTTTGACCATTAAATTACATTTATATTTCTAAAAAGCTATAATAAGGGAAATTAATTTTACATTAGTTCCTGGGGGGGGGGGGTTTATTTTAAGTTTCTTCTCCCATTATTTTCTATTGCTGTGTGTTACACGACTAGTGGTTGGCCATGTGTGGTGCTGGACTTCATCTACCTCTGAGCTGGAGTAATTATACAATTGTTTTGGGTCTTTTGGGCTATAGTAGCTATAGAAGTGCAGTGTGTGAATAGCAACGGGCGTACTTTTTGTGTGTGGGTGCATGTACCTCCATAAACTCCTCCCTAGTCCTTCCCTAACCCTTCCTTTCTTCTCCCCTAATCCCTCCCATTTATTCATAAACATACTCCATTTTCCAGCCTCTCACTCCGTCTCTAATTTAACACTAAAACGAATACCAATGTGTAGATCTCCTCAGTTGGGGCAGCGATCTCTGCACATAAAATATAGGAGAAGCAGAATGGTAGACCTCCGCACATAGGTTAGTGAATAGTATTTTATAGTAGGTTAGTAGTACGTTTATAATACTAATAAATGTACTACACAATGCAGTTCTTTTAATAGGCCCCAATGTGTGCTCTTTATTGTCGCTCATAACAGTACTTTATTTGAGGACATCAATTGTCCTACTAGATTCTGTTTGCTCTACTTGTGCTGCTCCCACCAATCAAGGTAAAAATACCAACTTAATTTGTAGCCTCCCATTTCAATTTTATACACATTTATAGGACTTTTTCAATTTAGCTATTTTATGTATATGTACTTTATTAATCTATTATACTGGTTAATTTCCCGAACAGTGTCAGTCCCACTTAGGATGTTGCACTCCATAAATTAATAATAAATCCACTAGACAACCTGTTGTGTACATTATCCTCCTCTAGGAAATGAACACCTACATGCACAAAGTACATTATAATACTTATCCGATTGATTGATTTTCATTTATGAAGTGCACTTTTCCTCAGGAAAAATGTGTTGTAGTGAGCGTGATCAGGTGCTTAAAAAAGAAAACAACAATTGTTGTGGTTTTTGAAAAGGAAGCAGTATCATTGGTTGGATAAGGAGAACTAGAAAGTGAATATAAGCTCTTGACCTTAGTACAGAAAAAGCCTGTGAATCACATCAAACTTGATGGGTCTAAGAGTCCTGAAGAAAGAGGGCTAACTCAAAATGTAAAGATCAGGAAGGAGAGAGCTCAGTTCAGTTCAAATCACTTACTTTCAGCAACCAAGGCAATAAACGTGCAAACAATTTGAAACAGATATAATAAGTAAAGCACACTTAAAAATTCAACCATAAGACACATAACAGATGAAAACACATACTTTGTTACAGATATTATGAATCATAAAAGAACACATTAATTCATAATTAAGTTAATTAATTATCTAAAAGCATATAAATGTGTACATAGTTGAATGTGGTGTGGGGAGGTGGCATAATATTGGGAAATTAACAAAACAACAATGAACACGTATAAAGTACAATACACTTAGTTAAAATCATATAACAGGGAGACAAACTGCCAGATTCATGAAAGGGCCGTTTTGCGAGTCTTTAATAGCGATTCATAAGGAATCGCTATTAAGGACTTGCAAAACGGGATTCATGTAGGAATTGCTAAATAAATTGCGATTCCTACACATTCCTTATTTGCGATTAGCTAATTGCTAATCGCAAATAAGGAATAACTCCCCATTCATTCCTAAGGCCCATAGGAACGAATGGGGAGTTATTCCTTATTTGCGATTAGCAATTAGCTAATCGCAAATAAGGAAGCGATTTCAAGGGTGCCAGGGGTGACCAAAGGACACCCTGATTCCTACACATTCCTTATTTGCGATTAGCTAATTGCTAATCGCAAATAAGGAATAACTCCCCATTCATTCCTAAGGCCCATAGGAACGAATGGGGAGTTATTCCTTATTTGCGATTAGCAATTAGCTAATCGCAAATAAGGAAGCGATTTCAAGGGTGCCAGGGGTGACCAAAGGACACCCTGTAGTACCCCTGAAATGCAACATTACACAGGTGTTGCGCACACACATGTCCAAAGGACATGTGTGTGTGTAACATGCAAAAGAAAAAAATGCACTAAAGTGCTTTAATCTATTTTTTCGCTATTTACCACGAAGTCAGACTTCGTGGTAAATAGCGGCCAAATATAGCGAAATCGCAATTTAAAATTGGTTGATGAATTGCATTTAAGGAATCTCTAATAGAGATTCCTTAAATGCAATTCCTCGCACAATAGCGAATTCTATAATAGCGATTATTGCATTTGTGATGATGAATCCCAAATGCAATAATTGCGCTTGCAAAGGGCCAGATTCTCAGAATCTGGCCCTTTGCGAGCCGATTTTCGTTTCATGAATCTGGCCGAAAGGGCTTTACTGTGGAGCACCCATATAGCACCCAGGAATTTAGCCATGGAAATGGATATTACCGGTGCGGGGCTCCGATCTAAGAATACGGAGGGCTTCCTGTTGGGTATGTACACCTAGTAACCTGCATGTAGGTGCACGGCAAGTATGCTGAGGAGATGAGTAGTCTGAACAAGCAAACAAAACACTGGAGACCCTTTCTCTTGAGGAGTTACAGATAGGCAGCAGGTGCCTCCATCGTCAGCCCATCCTGAAGTAAACACTTTAAAGGGTAGGGTCCCTAATCCGAACTGAAGATATACAGCTAGATTCATGAAAGGAAATTGCGCTCGCAATAGCTGCGAATTCGCAATTCCGCTCGCAATTTGAAGGGAAGGAAATCAAGAAACCCAAACAACCAAAATAGCGAATTCGCAATTTAAAAATAGCGAATTCACTATTAAATTCGCAGAATCCTGGAGGATGGGCATTTGAGAATCGGAAATTGCAAGGACCCATGGATTCTGCGAATTTAATAGCGAATTCGCAAATATGCCATTCATGAAAATACGCTAAAAGCGAAAAACGTGAAAATCGCTATTTGCGATGCGCAATTTAAGAAGAACTCAAATCAGGTGGTAACCAGTACTGAAGAAAAAAATTCAAAAAACAGTTAGGTCACTCCCAACAGGTGCAGGGCTGATCAAACACATTTAAGGACATGCAGCTGGAGCCTGGTGATTCCCACAATGCCTGGACTTTACATGCTGGTGAGGCGGCGTAGGCTGCAGCGAGCTGCACGTAACAGACGGAGGATACAGGAGCGGATATTCCGCCAGCGGGTCTCCCTTCTGGGCCAAACAAGGGAGCAAATCTATGCCAAGTACCGCCTGAGTGGGGCCATGATAATCAAGCTCATCCGGGACCTAGACCCCCTGATGCAGCACCCTACAAGGAGGACCAATGCCGTGCCCACACATGTGCAGGTATTGTGCTGCCTGCACCTCCTGGCCTCCGGAAGCTTCCAGGGGATGGTCGCTGTTGCAGGGGGGATATCCCAGCCTACCATGTCCCGCTGCCTAAGGAGTTTCCTGGAGGCAATGCTGACCCGGCGACACCACTATATATCATTCCCCACCAGCCAACAGGACCTCAATGATACAAAGCTGCAATTTTACAATGTAGCCCAATTCCCACACGTCATTATTTTCTATTGCTGTGTGTTACACGACTAGTGGTTGGCCATGTGTGGTGCTGGACTTCATCTACCTCTGAGCTGGAGTAATTATACAATTGTTTTGGGTCTTTTGGGCTATAGTAGCTATAGAAGTGCAGTGTGTGAATAGCAATGGGCGTACTTTTTGTGTGTGGGTGCATGTACCTCCATAAACTCCTCCCTAGTCCTTCCCTAACCCTTCCTTTCTTCTCCCCTAATCCCTCCCATTTATTCATAAACATACTCCATTTTCCAGCCTCTCACTCCGTCTCTAATTTAACACTAAAACGAATACCAATGTGTAGATCTCCTCAGTTGGGGCAGCGATCTCTGCACATAAAATATAGGAGAAGCAGAATGATAGACCTCCGCACATAGGTTAGTGAATAGTATTTTATAGTAGGTTAGTAGTACGTTTATAATACTAATAAATGTACTACACAATGCAGTTCTTTTAATAGGCCCCAATGTGTGCTCTTTATTGTCGCTCATAACAGTACTTTATTTGAGGACATCAATTGTCCTACTAGATTCTGTTTGCTCTACTTGTGCTGCTCCCACCAATCAAGGTAAAAATACCAACTTAATTTTTAGCCTCCCATTTCACATGCCCCAAATGTGTACGTTGTGATCATGTAGCTGCGCAGAACAGGCACTCACTCTCTGCTCCTTACATACAGGTGACCGCGGCTATGCTCACCGTGAGTACCTCCTCACCCCATACCTCAACCCTGCAACTCCACAACAACGGCGATTTAATGCATCACACATTCGCACAAGGAACTGTATTGAGGGGACATTTGACCTGTTGAAAAGCAGGTTCCGCATACTGCACAAGACAGGTGGGGCCATGAAATACGATCCTGAGGTCTGCTGCCGCATCGTGGCCGTGTGTGCCATCCTTCACAACATTGCTACCAAGCGCAGGATCCCTGTTGACATCTTTGGCAGTGAGTCAGAAGGGGACAATCGCCCACCTGCACATGTGCGTCACGCACGCGGGGAGAACCCAGCAGAAGGACACAGGCGCCGCAACCAAATCTGCAGGAACTACTTCTAGGGCACCCACTCCCCACACCCATAACTCAACTCATGCATGACGACATTAATAATGACATGAGGCACTTTACGTTATTCAGAATTTTAGTTACTGTTACTGCACAATAAACATGGCATTCTGAAAAGTGTGAAAAGATTGACATATTGCATCATATGTCCAGGTTAGTCTGAATGGCATGCTTGTTGCGTCAGCATGTGGCCTCATTGCAATGCACAACAGTTCAGTGGCGTCTCCGGGTAGTTTCCCCTGACCTCCTCTCAACGTCCTCCTCCAGATTCTGCCGTGCGGCAGCAGCGGGCCTGCTGCTGCGGCGGGGTGCTACAACCGGTGGTATGGACTGGCTGCTGTGGCTTGATGTTGCCTCACTGTTGTCGTCTGCCCCCCCGCCTGGCCATGGCCAGTGGCCTGCATGCCCTGCATGGCTGTTGCTATGTTCTCCAGGGCTGTTGCGACGTCCTGGCAGCACTGCACCATTTGCCCCTGCATGGCCAGGGAGCGTCGCGAGAGCTGGGAGGTGGCGTTCCCAAAAACGTGATTTGACCGCGTGTACGCCGACAGGCGGGTCAATAGTTGGCGGTGTCTGCGGCGATTGACATTCCGCTGCCTGGACATTGCCTGAGTGTTGGCCTCCACGGCTGCTGTCATATGTGCCACATTACATGCCGTCTTGTCCAGTTGGAGGTGGATGGCGGCTAGGTGTCGGGCCTGGGTCTGGTGCACACTCAGTATCCTGCGCTCAATAGAGAGCCCACCTGCTCGCACAATTCTGCCCTGCCAGCGCGGGATGTGTTGGTGCGCGGCTCCCTGAGCAGACCGCTCGTCTGGTTCCTCACAGCCGCAGGGCGGCGGGTTTGTTGGCGACCTGCTGCTGGTGTTGCAGGCCCCACTGGTGGCTGTGTGCTGCGTGGTGCTGCAGCAGCGCCTGTTGTCACGGGGGTGGCACGGGCCACAGTGGCGGGTGGTGGGATGACCGCTTTTGTGGCAGGTTGCCCTGATGGTCCGGGCTGTGGGGTATGATGTGTATCCCCCTCCCTGTGCTCCGTGTTCTCCTCTATCACCAGGGCCTCGCTGTCTGAGCTGGGGACATCAGCGCCACCTGTGATGTGAAGTGGACGTTGATTAGTGACATGTTCCGTACACAGTTAGGCTTGCTACATGCATGCAGTCTACCATTCCCTGTCTCGCTGCAGGATTGACTCTCACTGGACATGTCAGGCTCTATGGTACAGGATGGTAATTGTGGGCAGACTGCTTGTCCCACAATGCAATAGCGCTATGGAGCTGTACTTTGGCTGCATGATTGGGGTTTGTTATGGGATGCACTGGAGTCATGGACGATGTTAGGGGACAGGGGGTTGCAGTCGCATGGCACTTACCTGGTGTGTCTTGGGTGGGTCGGGAGGTGTCAAGCTGGGTCACACCCACGCAGGCCTGTGGGTTGATGGTCTCCTCCACTTGGTCCTCCAGTGGGGTGTTCGGTGGGACAGTGGGCTCCCCTCCACCTGTCGCTAATTGCTCCCCCAGCCTCTGGTGAAGGAAATCGGGCTTCATTGGCACGCACTCGGCGAGAGGCTGAGTTTCTATCAGGCAATAAAGATAAAAAAAGTGCCGTCAGTATGTAGGCGAGCATGGCCCTCGAACTCGAGGGCGTCGTTACCTTGATCCATGAGGATGCACGGCTGGAGAGTAAGTACTCACATTAGCTCGCCTCTTCCTGGTCATTCACCTACCCCTCCGTAGCAGTGCTCCTGGATCGAAGGGGAGTGAGGATTGCCTGCCCAGTTATATCCTCCGGTATTGCAATCCCGGCAGGATGAAGTGGGCTGATCCAAACATGCGCGATGACGTGCGGCGTTGTGGGTGGGACTACGGAGTCCTGCTCTGCTCTCCTGTAATGTTCCAGCTTGTGGCGGCCATCTTGTAGCAGTGGTGACCCACTTGTGGGACACCCCCGCGCCGCACGGCCACCAGCTGCTGCGTGTGTCTCCCTCTGCCTGCCCTCTGCCTCGCCGCCGGCCTCGCTGACGCCGTGGTCGCTCCCCTCTGGTTTACCAGTTGTTTTGCCTTATATTTGTGCTTGTTTATTTTTGCCGTCTGCTCGTTTATTTAGCTGTTTTTCTTTGTTTTGCCCGTAATTTGTGCCTGCATTTCCTTCTGCCGTAACTCCGTTTTTCCTTCTGTTTTCCTTCGTTTTGCCCTCCATTTGTGCCTGTTAATTTAAATTGCATCCTCTGTGCCGTGTCCAGTTTCCTTCCTGATTGCCCGCCTACCCTCGCCGCCCTCCGCTCTCGCTTCCCGCCACCGCCATTGGCCCCGCCCCTTTTCTCTTCTGTTCCCTCCCCGCTCCCGCCTCCCAGCTGCTCCGCCCACCCGCGCACTTCGCCTTAAATGGCGACCGTGCGAACGCGCTGCGGTCACGCGCAGCGGTCACGCGCAGCGGGTGCGCCGATTGTGCGCCGAAGGCGCGCCAAAGGTAAGCCCGTCTGCGCCCGTCCGCGACCGGACCGCGCCCAGTGCCAGGACCCCTGGCCCCCGAAGACCCCGACCGACCCGCCTGACGTACTCCGCCGCCACTCTCATCGCACTCAACACCGGCCGACTTCCAGACTGCCACCAAGCCACTCCACGACGTACCCACGGACCTTTCAGCTGCCACGCCTGCAAGTTCACCTGCACCCGGGCCTGCCTCGCACCAGCACCCGCCAAGTCGAACACCAGCAGCACCCACCTCAAGTGCATCCTGCTCAACACCCGCTCCGTCCACAGACACGCCATCGAACTCTGGAACCTCCTAGACACCACAGCCCCTGACGTTGCCTTCCTCACGGAGACCTGGATGAACGCCTCTTCAGCTCCTGACATCGCCATCGCCATCCCAGAGGGCTACAAGATCGTCCGGAGGGACCGAAACGCCAACCAGATGGGGGGAGGCATCGCCATCATCCACAGGAGCACCATCCGTCTCACGACCAGCACCGACAACACTCTGACCAGCGCCGAACACCTGCATTTCCAGATCCACACCAACCCGAACACCACCCTCAGAGGCACCCTGATCTACCGACCCCCTGGACCACGCACACAATTCAGCGAGGACATCGCCGACTTCGTCAGCCCGCATGCCCTCCCCTCCGCTGACTACATCCTCCTGGGAGACCTCAACTTCCATCTGGAGAACAACAACGACCGCAACACCAGCACCCTGCTCGCCAACCTCGCCAACCTGGGACTCAAGCAACTGGTGTCCACCCCCACCCACCTCGCCGGACACACACTCGACGCAGTCTTCTCTTCCAGCACAGACATCGACTTCAGCCACGCCACAGAGCTTCAATGGACGGACCACAGCTGCGTCCACTTCACCTTCAAGAGAACAACGACCCACCAACACCAGCAACAGGCCGCCCGCAGAAGCTGGAACAAGATCACAGCAGACCAGCTCGCCACCTCCCTGAGCCAGCACCCTCCTGCCAGCTCAGCGAACCCCAGCCAGGCCGCCGACAACTTCACGAAGTGGATCAGCAACTGCGCGGACGAACTCGCCCCACTGAGGACCCCGCCTAGCAGACCCGGCAGCAAGAAGGCCCCATGGTTCACCGACGAACTCAAGAGCTCCAAGAAGAACTGCCGAGCCCTCGAGAAAGTCTGGAGAAGGGAACCGACACCAGACAACAGGACCTCCTTCAAACTTGCCACCCGGAAACACCACCAGCTGATCCGCGCCGCCAAGAAAACAGCATTCAAGGACCGGTTGGACAACAACGCACACAACTGCAAGGAACTCTTCAACATCGTGAAAGAGCTTTCCAACACAACCGCTTCATCAACCAACCAACGCACACCATGACCGAACAACCACCCCCCACCACCACTCTCCACGCCTGGACCCCGATCAGCACCGAAGACACCATCCGCACGATGAACTCCATCCACTCCGGATCACCGACCGACCCCTGCCCTCACCACGTCTTCAACAAGGCCGACGCTGTCATCGCACCCCACCTGCGAGACATCATCAACACATCCTTCGACACCACCATCTTCCCCGAGAGCTGGAAACACGCCGAACTCAGCGCTCTACTCAAGAAACCAACAGCGGACCCCACCGACCTCAAGAATTACCGCCCCATCTCGCTCCTCCCGTTTCCAGCCAAAGTCATCGAGAAGACCGTCAACAAGCAGATGGCCGCCTTCCTCGAGACGAACGGATCCCTCGACCCCTCACAGTCCGGCTTCCGAGCCAACCACAGCACCGAGACCGCCCTCATCGCCGCCACCGATGACATCCGAGCCCTGATGGACAATGGAGAAACAGCGGCCCTCATCCTCCTAGACCTCTCCGCGGCATTCGACACGGTCTGCCACCGCACCCTAGTACGGCGCCTCAGCAACATCGGAATCCAGGACAAGGCGCTGGAATGGATCATCTCCTTCCTCGACGGAAGAACACAGAGAGTCCGTCTACCACCGTACAAGTCAGAGGCCTCCGAAATCATCTGCGGCGTCCCCCAAGGATCATCTCTGAGCCCCACCCTCTTCAACGTCTACATGAGCCCCCTCGCGGCCATCGTACGCAAACACAACCTCAGCATAATCTCCTACGCCGACGATACCCAGCTGATCCTCTCCCTGACGAACGACCCCGCCGCCGCCAGAGCCAACCTGCACGAAGGGATGAAAGAGGTAGCCGAGTGGATGACGACCAGCCGCCTGAAACTGAACTCGGACAAGACGGAGGTCCTCATCCTGGGCTCCTCACCCTCCGCCTGGGACGACTCCTGGTGGCCCCCCGCCCTGGGCACCGCACCCAAACCGACAGACCATGCACGCAACCTGGGCTTCATCCTGGACTCCTCCCTCTCCATGACCAGGCAAGTCAACAACGTCTCCTCGGCGTGCTTCAACATCCTACGCATGCTACGGAAAATCTTCTGGTGGATCCCCACCGAGACCAGGAAGACCGTCACCCAGGCCCTCGTCACCAGCCGACTGGACTACGGCAACGCCCTCTACGCCGGGACCACCGCCAAGCTCCAGAAGAGACTCCAGCGGATCCAGAACGCCTCAGCCAGACTCATCCTCGACATCCCACGAACCAGCCACATCTCCGGACATCTGAGAGACCTTCACTGGCTCCCCGTCAACAAAAGAATCACCTTCCGCCTCCTCACCCACGCACACAAAGCCCTACACGACCAAGGCCCGAGCTACCTCAACAGCCGAGTCAACTTCTACGCTCCCAAACGCCACCTCCGATCAGCCAACCACGCCCTCGCCGCCGTCCCCCGCATCCGAAGAGCGACTACAGGAGGAAGGTCCTTCTCCTACCTGGCCGCCAAGACCTGGAACTCCCTCCCGACCGACCTGCGCCTGACCCAAGACCACCTCTCCTTCAGGAAGAAGCTGAAGACCTGGCTGTTCGAGCAGTAGCGCCCCCCCCCCCCTCCCAGCGCCTTGAGACCCTACGGGTAGGTAGCGCGCTCTATAAGTGTCAATGATTGATTGATTGATTATTAAAGCTGGATTTATAATCATATTTACGGCTCTTATTGAACAAGGATATTAGTTTACACCAATAATTATATTTATTTAAAATTAAGAGCTAATGAATCAACACTGGTGAATAGCGGTGTAGATTCAGTGGTATTAAGAGTGGATGTGCACCATGAATGGCGGCCATCTAGGTGTGGTGTCCTCATCACAGGTACCTTTAGGTGGTCAAAAGCAACGCTGGTGGGCAGTGCTTTGTAGATGGAAAGGCCATGATGGGGTGTGTGGTGATGGCCCTTGGTTCCCAAATAATATAGGCCACATAATGTTTGTATAAGGGGAGTTTGAAGGTACCCAGATATATTAATGAAGTAGTCTTCCTCAAAAACAGTTATTTTTGGGGAGCTAACCTAAATTCATGACAAGACTAGAGGCATGTTCTGTGATGCGGAAGTTACATATCCACATGCATGATATCTCTTGGGTTTCCCTGGGGATAATGTGTGAGTTTGATGGGGAACAATCAGGGGGTGATGTAGGCTTCACGGATAGAGAGGAAATTCTTGCTCTAAGTCATTAATTCCACAAAAGGTATTTCATCGTTAAGTCCCTCAGTGTCACTCCTTAGCCTGTGAACCCAGCGCTGTTCCTGCCTGAAAAGGGTTCTTTTGGTCCAGCTAGTGTTGGACTCAATGATGGCCCACCTTATACTCTCTGCGGTGTGATTGTTCCCCAGAAAGAGGGTGAGCAGCTTGGTGTTGGTTTTTTCACGTTGTATGGTGCTTTTATGCTCACCAATCCTAATCCTGACCTGTCTGGTGGTCATGCCAATGTATCTCTTACTACAGGGGCATAGGATGGTGTATATACAGTTTTTTTGTGTTGCAATTGGTGTGTTTTGTTTGCTGCCAGGGTGTGGCTAGACTGAGGTCAATCTGTTTGGAAGCTGTGGTGTGAGCACAGACGGAGCAGGAGCCGCAAGGAAAATGACCCGCCAAAGGTGGTAAGGCCCAAAGAGTTGGTTGTCTCGTGAGTGGTGTTTTAGGGCTGTTGTTGACCAGCTGGTCCATCAGATTCCGGGTGCGCTTAAATGCAAAAAGTGGTGGGGGGGGCCCGGTGTGAATGTGCCTGTTATTAGAATGTCCCAGTTTCTCTTTATAACTTTCTGGACCTTGTTGGAACTAGGCGTGAATGTGGTGACACATGTGATGGCTTCAGATTTTGGCCTGTCTCTCACTTCTAGGAGTGCAGCTCTGGGGTTGTTTCTCGCTCTATTGTGTGCCTGGCGTATAATGTTCTTAGGGTAGTTGCGCCTTCTCAGATTTTCTGATAGAATCTCTGATTGTTTTTGAAATTCATTGATGGTGTTGCAATTCCTCCGCAGTCGTAGAAATTGTCAGACTGGTAAGTTGTTCCTCAGTGCTTTTGGGTGATAGCTATCATAAATGAGGAGGCTGTTACTGTCTGTGGGCTTCCTGTAGTTGGATGTATGTAAGGAACCATTGTCCAGAGAGATAAGCAAGTCTGGGAAAGGGATGCTTTCCCGTGATTTTGTACTTGAAAATTTCAAGAAGGGTTCCAAAGTGTTGATCCATCTGCAGAACGTCGTTCATAATTCCTCATCCCCTTTCCAGAAGAGGATGATATCAATGTAACAACGCCACATTAAAGTGTTCTGTCGGTGGGGGTTGGCCTCCCCTAGGATATATTTCTCTCAAATGTCTGCCATGTAGAGGCAGGCCAGTCTGGGAGCGAAGGTGCTTTCCATGCTGGTGACCTGTACTTGGTGGTATAGTTGTAACTTGAAGGCAAAGACATTTTCTTTGAGTGCTATTGAAGCACATTCACAGATGAAGGAGATCGGAGTGTCATAAGGCCATGGTTCAATGTTCCGTAGGGTGGACTCTAGCATGTCCAAGGTGGCATCCTGGGGAATGTTCGTATATAGAGCCTCCACGTCTAGAGTGACCAGCAGGTCAATGGTTCCTGGATCTGGAAAGCTTTCTATCAAATTGCGTACCTCTGTGGTGTCTCTTAGGTAGGATGGGGTTTTTCTCACCAGGGGACATAGGTAGAAGTTGCAGAACTTGCTCAGCGGTTCTAGGATAGATTCAATGCCAGACACGATAGGTCGTGCAGGTGGTGGATTCACTCCTTTGTGAATCTTTGGTAGGGTATAGTAGTAAGAGGACCGGGGGCCCTCGTTGATAAGGAAGTCTTCCTCCTGGCGAAAAATCCAACCTTCCGTGGCCACTTCATTGACTATGCTCTGGATCCGGGCGAAGAGTCACATTGTCGGGTCTTCAGTGATGGGTTGATAGTATTTGGTGTCCGTAAGTTGATGGTGGGATTTGGCATCGTATGTTTCAATATCCTGAATGACTATTTCCCCGCCTTTGTCTGCTGGTTTTAAGATGATATTGGTGTCTTCTGTGATGGATTTCAGTAGGGTCCTCCCTGCTTTAGATAGATTGTATAAAGGAAGGGATGTCTGTGGTTCATGGCCGCTACATTCTCCAGGATGGCTTGTTCAAACGTCATGACTTCATTGGGTGTCATGGCAGCTGTAGGGGTGAACTTAGATTTATTCTTGAGACTGGTCTCTGTGGAAGAGGTGTCAGGTTTGTTCTGAAAGTAGGCTTTGAGTCTAACTTTTCTGAAGAATTGGTGAAGTTCTTGATGTAGTCTGAATGAGTCTTCGGTTGGAGTGGGAACAAAACCCAGTCCCTTCTCCAAGAGTCTGGATTCGCCCACTGTCAACTGTCTGGAGGACAGATTAGCCACTAAGGTATCTGCCCCATCGTCTTGCTCCGCTGTGTCATTGGTTCCGGGTCTTGCCACTGGACCGTCTTGGATCCTCTTCTTCTGCCTCTTCCTTTGCCCCTCTCTCTGTTGTAAAAAGGGGGTTTGGGAATTGGTGGTATTGGGGTGGTTGGGGGGTGGTGTCCCCGTGGTATGTTCCACTTTGGTGGGGGTCCCATCCACTGACCTGGGTACACCAGTGGTTGGAATGTTTGCTGCGCTAAATTCTAGAATAGTGGGGGTCGATGTTGTCTTTGTGTTCCCCTGGCACGAGGTGTGTAGTTTCTTCCCTCGTAGCTTGAATCTCTACTGAAAGATCCTGATCTCTTGGAATGATTGATCCTTCATCGGAGGTGGTTTCATCGTTCTGGATCACGTAGTCTTCCTTAGTGTAAGGATATACCTTCTCTTTGTTGAAGTGTTTAATGTCTTTCTGAAGTTTGTTATTTTCTGTTTGGTGAGGAACTCCTCATGTTAGCTCAGTTCTTCATTGATTTCAGCGAGTCGTGATTTGTATGCTGTGGCCCAAATCCCAGCCTTCAATCCGTTCTCAGCTAGAGTGCTCTGTATCAGAAGTTCATCCGACAGGCGCTTGGCCATCTGCTAACAGTCCCCCGCACAAGAAGGGCTAACTGGGGAGACAAACGTTTCACCGTTGCCACAGCTAGACTGTGGAACACTCTCCCTCTCCACCTTAAGTGTGCACCTACCCTGCTTAAGTTCAGAAAAAATCTGAAAACATGGCTATTCCATGCCTAGTTTCCTTTCCTACGGAGAGTTCTGTGACACAGCGCCGAGACACCCTCGGGTATTTGCGCGCTCTAAAAATTGCCCCAAATAAATAAATAAATAAATAAATAAATAAATGATTAAAACAAGCCAATCTTGTGTGCACTTCCATGCTATCTTCGACCATTGCGTGCGGAAGGTCAGATCTTCTAAAAAAGATTCTGGGAGAGAGAGTGACTAGAAGGCCATTCGGCGCTATATTGTCCCTCAGGTATTCCGTCATGATTATCCTGTGGAAGGCTGTCTTGATCTGTAATCTACTCACCTTACATTCATCTACCTTACTCCCTGTGGCTGCGCTTCCATCTTCAGCTAACAGTGAGGGTGCTCAGAAAATCTCCACCACACTGTCCTCATCGACACTTAAAGCCGGGTTTTCCATGTTCAGTAGTGGGAGTGCCTCAGTACGACTACCCTGAGTATGGTGTAGTGTGTGAGTGCACTAGAATAGAAAGGGTGTCTAGGAGAAAGGATAGTATAACTGTCCCACGGCTTGCTGATAGCGGTTCCTAAGGTCTCAAGAGAGTGGCAACCAAACTCTGTTTGGTAGAGAGGAATAATGGAAAGTGGTCTATGTCAAAGAGGTTGAGTTTATAAATAATGATGGGGGAATCCCTCCTTTTAGATATAGTTCCCTCACACACCCTTGCGAGTGTCATGCTTCATCATCGCCATGTCTGAACTGGGGTGGCAGAGTGGGTTAAAGAACGGTGATGGATCAAACCCAGATCTTTTGACTGGGTGTGAGTGTTTGATTGGTTCAGATGCTCCGTCCATCACCACCCCCTTTTGTACCGCTTTGGCCACCATAAGTGTGGCAGGGTATGCTCAGACGTGGGTCCCTTGCTCACTTTGCCACTGGATTCAAGCAAGCCGGGCTGAAGACAGCTGGAATGCCAGAAACCGGTCCTCGGAAGCTTGTTTCCAGTCCAGGGAAGGCATGGCTTGGCAGTTCGGGCTGGACTGTTCCCATGAGGCACAGGGTCAGACTGATTTGCATATAGCAATGTCTGAACTGGGGTGGCAGAGTGGGCTAAAGAACGGTGATGGATCAAACCCAGATCTTTTGACTGGGTGTGAGTGTTTGATTGATTCAGATGCTCCGTCCATCACCACCCCCTTTTGTACCACTTTGGCCGCCTTAAGTGTGGCAGGGTATGTTCAGACGTGAGTCCCTTGCTCACTTTGCCACTGGATTCAAGCAAGCCGGGCTGAAGACGGCTGGAATGCCAGAAACCGGTCCTCGGAAGCTTGTTTCCGGTCCAGGGAAGGCATGGCTTGGCAGTTCAGGCTGGACTGTTCCAATGAGTCACAGGGTCAGACTGATTTGCATATAGCCATGTCTGAAGTGGGGTGGCAGAGTGGGCTAAAGAACGGTGATGTATCCAAAATGAATTGTTAACTAATGATTTAAGAATGCTTAAGAATCCACAAGCCTCACTCTAAAGTCACCCTTACGTCCTATCAGGCTTACTAAAATGTTAGTGGCCTTATGGGCTTTAAGACACATATTTAACTCCAAAGTCCACAATTATCTGCTTGTTGGAAATCTTAACAGCCTGTAATTCATTTTTCAAATCCTTATGTATTTAAAAGTTAAATGCACTATTTGCTATATTTTCACACACTGCCATTTGAAATAATCTTTACATTCTACAATGTAAGGTCTAATGTTACTTCCTTGGTGCAAAAACTTCAACATGTTCCTTTAAATATTCTAAAATATCCTTCAGGGGCATCCCCTGCATCTTTTAAAATGATCCATAGTTCCATCCTACAATTAGGTATTGGCCAGAAGAGTTAAAAAGTAAGCTTGCTACTAACTTGCACAAAACTTATTATCCAACGGACCACTAAACCATTTAATGTCAAATGCAATTTAGCCTGGAATCAATAGTGATCCTAGCCATGGAATAGTATTTTACATGATTAGAACATATTTTAAACCACTTAACAAAAATATTTGAAATGATTTTCACCTTGTGCAAATTTATATTTTACCGTCAAATATCTTTGATATTCATTTACTATGGTTAAAATGTTAGTCCTGAATTTAAATCTTCATGCTAAGGGAAGATCCTTTGCAGAAAAGGGAGATGAAGGATGACTTCTAACATTGCACATGATTAGATTTATAAATTCAATAGTAATCAATCTAGGGAAGTTCAGTGGCACTATAAAGGGTGAGGAATGTTCCAAGTGATTTTTATTTTTAAAAAAAGATTGTAAATTAATCATCTGGATAACTATAGAACTCAGACTTACACCTCTTGTATGGGCCTCATCAGCTTTAATAATTGTTATTCATGTACCCTCACAGCCCCCTGATATGGTCCAGTGAGGAAAATGTGGACCCACAGTTGCTCTATGGAGCTAAACTCTGGGGGGGATTGAGGGGGCGGGCATTGAAAGTGTGTGACGGAGATCCAGACCCCGGACGGTCAAGCAGGAGAAAGAAAAGTAAGGATCTTACCACAGACCGCCAACATCAGGAATGGACACCAGGACTGGGCTGTACCCATCCGCACAGTCCAAGAAGGAGGTGACCAGGGAAGTAGACCTGAGACCCCAGATCTTTGCCTCTCCCATTCTACAACCTCCAAATATTTACCACCAACCTGCACCAGCCCCAATTATTAGATGCTCTGAAAACATGAGGTGGGAGGGGGGCCAGAGAGGTTGATACTCCATTGCAGCATCTCTGGCCCTGCTTCTCAGCAATGAGACACCGCTCTACACAAAAAGAGCCATTGGGAGGGCATAGGGATAGTTTAGATTATGGTTTGCGAACAGAAGCCCTTTATGGCGGACGCAATAGGTGGGGAGAAACATTAGGTGTAGTGGTTTATGGACTGGGGAGCCATGACCTCCCCTTCAAGAAGTGTTTACTGGGATGAAGAAGGGGTTGAGTAGGTAACATATTAATAAAAAATGTTAAGTTCAAATGGTAGCAGGCATAATTGAATTCCAATCAACTGATGCAACAATTCAATTTATGCTGATAACCACATGTGCAAATGAGCACAGGTGTCAAATGAGAGCTGCATTCTGAATGATATTTTGAACATTTACTGATTTCTGATGCATAATGAGGTATTATGTGCATTCTACATATATTACAATTGCATAATTGAATGGTAAGTGTGCTGAAATGATCTGCAAATTGCTTGGACAACTATGTTGAATGCACAGCGTTGGTTCTATTACTTGTCAGTCTCACTATCATTCATATTATGCAGTTTTTTCAGCAACTCATACTTTTCTTTCCAGGTATGCATGTCCTTAAAAACAATGACTCTTAGTGACTGACGTTGAGTTTGGCTGAGAGGGTATTCTGTCACAATGGCAACAGAGAACCCTCTTAGCCAAACTGACGATCCACCACCGGATTTATGGTTGGGTGAACTCTAACTATGTCTGCTACAGGGCCTACTCTGACTCTTTTGCTAGCATACTCCTCCAACTGCCCAATCGAGTAGGGGCCATCAGAGGGTTGGCTATTCGACAGTGCACCCGATTTAGAGTGGGCAGTCCAATGGCCAGGTTTTACTATCCCTTACTGCTGTGTAAAACCTGCCAGTAAGTGACAGTTAAAATGTATACAAGACCCCCACCCCATGGGAGGAAATCTTCCATGGTGTGGGGTTTATTCGTTTTTGTATTCTTCCCCCCCAAAAATCCCGCTACGGCATTTCATTTTTGAAAAAACAAAAACAAGTTTAAGGTTTTGCGAGCGGCTGTAATGTTCATCAAATGTTTAACTCATTGAAAGGAACTGATGTGATGATGGTTCCTCCTAATAACTAGAGATTTCAGCTGGGCTGGCAGACATCTCTAAATTCTGAGTACGGGTACTCCGTCAGGGCAACAGAACATTTTACATTGCCACCCTGACAGAGTAGAATCTGTACTTCGAATTCTAAATCCGCCCCTTATTCAGCTTCTTGGCAAGTGCATGAAAATATTAGCGCACAAAAGGATAGCGTTTGACTAAGTCAACCCAGTCAATATGTGGGAAACTCAATTAAATGATGTATAGGTAACAACAACTTTGTTTCTAGGTTTGATTTCTAAAGCACATTGTTTGGCCTAACCCCAATAATATAAAGATACATGTTATAATATTGGGTATAAGAATGTGTAAAGTACATTTTAGAAATGTCCGTGCAACCTTTGACATACTGGAAGAAGAGTTATCTTTATTTACAGCTTACAAGCGTGCAGTATTCAAGATGTGTCAGTTAGGCACTTTAGCATTACCAATGGTTGTTATGGTGATCAATATTTGTTTGAAGATTACCACAAGAGCAAGGAATTTTCTTACATGTATTTGAAGGACTTTCATAATCGGTTTAGACTGAGGCAGAAGGGCTATAATGCTAGTAGAACATTCCACCCACTGAAATGTTCTAAATTTGTAAAGGGAGGAAGAGAAAGACAAACACTGTCAATTGAGTATTGCAATTATGTTACCCTTACTGGGTTATCAATTTCCAGGTGTGAACTATGATTACTCACAGACCAAACGCATAAAGCAGGCTCCTGTATATCCATGTGTTAATCAAAAAGGGATACGAGGGGAGAAAAGGCTATCTAGGGCAGTCCCCCACTCAACAAATCTACAACAAGAAGCCCTCTTAGCCTGCATGTAATGAATCTCAGACTCAGTAACTTACGGGGTCATACCTCCCGTCCACACACCAAGTGGCCAAATCAGGTCAGTGCTGCGTTACAGGTCCAGACATGCATTCAAACATACCAACAACACAGTGCACACGGTACAACACATAAAGAAAATATGTGTGAAAGCAAGGAAAGCACCTCACGGACGTAACACCCGAGGGGGTTCCCGGTCTATGAATGGCCGGTTTACCCACTTCTCATCATCGGTTACTTTCCTTGCAAGGAGGATGAAAATGTGCAAAAGAAGATGTGCACAAAACAGGATAGAGAAACAGAAAGGGAGTGTACAGATACACTACCTAGTAGGAAAGAGATATGTGTTCAAAACTAACAAGTACCTACACCCAACACCAACAAAACATAAAAATATTTAAAATAGTGAGGTTTGGCTGGCTGAATCAATTTTATTCTGGTGCTGCCAAACTGCACTGTTTATAAAAAATGGTTAAATTGATACCATTTGATGTTGTAATTGGACCAACATGTTTCATTGCCTTGTCATTGGCAATTTCATCAGGGCAAATGGTTGGGTCTCTTATTCTTAATCCTCCATTTGGAAACCTGTGCACATACATACATAAAAACAACAGAACACAGCAGTGGTAAGGTGATGAACCAATGGGAGTCTAAGCATATCTCACACTCATGCCCCTGGCTATTACCTTGTGCTCGCAAATAATGGGTATACCGGCGAGCATCAAATAGGACGGCGTGTCAGCTGATCACGAATCCGTCTTGGAGACTCCTCAAGGTGAGTCACCTAAATAGAGAGACATAATTCGCCCGTTTCATGTATCTCAGAATACTCTTTCTCATTCGTTATTTACATGTTCCTGCTTGGGCAAAGGAGTTGCCTATAATGTACCAACAGATAGACCATCGGTAACGACTATTACAAGTCGGTTTTACAAATGCCACAAACATTGTCAGGTCGATAAGTAGTAGCATTACATAAAAATACATAAAAATTGTATCGCCATGGGGGTTGTTGACTCCCTCCCCCCGAAGTTACACGGAGATTCCGCTCACCTTTTACAATCACGCAGTATGCGGGGAGAGCGCAAAAACATGGCCCGTTCAAGCGGAGTGCCCAGGGGGTGCGTGCCTACCAGAATTGTAATGGACGCAAGTGGACCGGGACGGGGAGCCAACGCTACTCGCTACAACATACCACTGCCGAGTCCCTCCGGCGCTTCCGTCGTCTCACAATCCAAGCCTGGATTGGGACGCGGAAGTAACCCGGAGGGGACTCCACCCCTCGCGCAACGTGGCGGCCATCTTGAGTAAGGGGTGAAGTCAGAGTAAGGAATGACCTGACTTCATTCGTTTCGCAAGTGAGCATCCAAATGCTCAGAGTCAAGGCGCCCCAATTCAAAGATCTAATTCAGAGATCTAACGCTGTTTGTTCTTAAAGAATAGGATTTAATAAACCGTTGTATGGACGATTTATTCTGAACAAGCCAATCGAGTGTGCCAGAGCCGGTCACAGACAGAACTCACCGGCAGATAGACATTCAAGGGAGAGGGGCCATCAGGGATCACAGCACATGCTCGTGCCAGGCAGAGTGATACAATGCCACGTTCCGACTGCCGGACAGCCACCCCATTACATTGATGATTTATAGAAAGAGAATAGTGGCCGTGCTGAGTCTAAGCTGCTGCCAGGTTGGAATATTCATTTAAGACGGGCCAGCAATATGTCTACCGCCTGCTCACTTTATTCCATTCGATAGAGTCATTAAGACCCTCTTTGTCAGCCTTCTCTGAATAAATCCAGCGTGCTTCCTTTTTGGCAAGTATTGCGTCTAGATTGTGTGTGTTACCCATCACCTTCTCTAGTACTGTCCAATGCAAATCACTAGGCCCGTGGTTTCTTTCTATGAAATGTTGGACCAGACGGGTTGTGAGTTTTCTGGCTCGGATGGTGCTAAGGTGCTCCTGAATGCGCACTTTCACTTTACGTGTTGTGAGGCCTATGTAATGTAACCCACAAGTACAGGTAATTCTATAGATAACATGTGTGGTGTTACAATTACTGAATTTGGTCAAATACCACGTCTTGCCATTATGTAGTGTAACTTCTTTGGTTGCAGTGGTCAGTGAGCATACAGAGCAGCCACCACAGGGGTAGTGACCCGCCGGTATAGAATTGGTCTGAGGGTTAATAGTCGTGGTCCTTGTGTGTACCAACTTGTCGCGCAGGTTCGCTGCCCTTTTAAATGCGAAGCGCGGGACTGGCATCTTATCATTAGGAGTGTCCAATAGATTCCAGTTTTTCCGGATGATTTGTCTGATCTTTGTGGAAAGTGGGTCAAAAGTAGTCACCACTGGTAAACAGGGTTGATTGATTCTTACATTGCGTTCAAGAAGGGCATCACGAGGGGTATTGAGGGCTCTTTTTCTTGCGTGTTTGATGACTCTATTGGGGTATTGTCTTTGTTTTAGTCTTTCGACCAGACCAGAGGACTGATCTACATACGCCTCGGTGGAGGAGCAGTTTCTGCGGTACCGGAGAAACTGACCCACCGGCAGATTGTCCCTCAGTGCACGCGGGTGGAAAGAGTGGTAATGAAGAAGAGAGTTTCGGTCCGTATCTTTCTGGTGGACAGTCGTGGCCAACTTTTTGTTCTGCACTGATATATCTACGTCAAGATATACTGCTTTGCTGTTACTGATTGACCACGTAAAGCGGAGGCTTTCATCGGCTTGATTCAACCAGTCAAGAAATAGACGTAATCGGTCCTCTGTACCTGTCCAGATACAGAGGACGTCATCTATATATCGTTTCCATTCCTGGATGTTACTTAGGAATGGATTAGAGGGGTGGTAAATCACACTCTCCTCAAACTGGCCTACATAAATGCAGGCCAGGCTAGGAGCAAATGTAGCCCCCATAGATGTCCCAGACGTCTGTAAGTACAATTGTCCCTTGTACTCAAAAAAGTTCCTCGTGAGAGCTAGCTCTATACATTGGAGGACAAGAGACTTGAAGGGCCATATTTACAGTTAACCAGGTGGGATACTCTGTCACAAAAATACATCTGCCATATTAAAAGTTTTGTATGAGGATATCTGTTACATTTTGAAGCAGTATCTCACCCTGCAAACTCTAAATAAGGATCAAAGTCACAAATACATCTGGCGTAAGCCAAAACTACTCAGAGGAAACTGAAGCTGTGAAATTCTGGAGCAATTCACATCTAAAATAGGTGTAAAACTCATTAAAACAGAACTGAATCAAGTTCAAATCGAAGTATGTGTTGTTTCTTTACATTACACCTTGGCAAGAAAGTAGATGATGACTGCATTTTTAGTTTGCAGATTTGGCACAATTCTGCTAGTGCTTTTAAGCTGTCAATCATTCAGACTAATTTACTGCTTGTAAAGTGTTATAATTATTCAGTAAAGGACTTCTTGGAATTTGCAGCTGAACCAGTATAACAGTTGTCATTTATAGTGCTTTGAAACAGAAGCAGTGCCCTACATAAAAGCATATTTTCTTTTATTAATATTAATATTAATAACCAGACCTTCTTGATTACTTTAGAGAAAAAAAACCTTATGTATTGAATCTCATCTCATCTCTTCCTAAGGTTGGATCACTGGAGCAGGCTATGCAGGATGCATTGGTAATGGATCGTGTGGATTTTGTGAAGCTACTGATAGAGCATGGTGTCAACATGCACCGCTTTCTCACAATCTCTCGACTGGAGGAGCTCTATAATACAGTCAGTATACAGTAAAGTCATGATGAGCATCCAAAGATGACAATTGTTTTCTGGGATGTTAACTGTATCTGAAAATGATTAAGAATGGAAACATTTTACGCTTGCCACATGTTTTTTTAGATTTTAGCTTGTTTCATTCTACTTCAAAACATCAAGGTTACCATGACTACTCTAATTATTATTGATCAAATTTGTCTGTTAATGCCAGAATCTGTAGAATAAGGCCCAACAGTGCCTCCATGCTACCTCAGAAACTGTTCAGTATGCAGCTTTGTTTGGTGCCCAATTTCTTCAAGAAATCCAGAAAGAGATTAACATAGTCAATAGACAAATAATGCAATATTGACTTTACCTCCAGCATGTGCAGTGATTTGGGAAATTTGGGATTGAACTAAATTGGGTGGCAGCCACGAGAACACTCTGTCTGTGCTTGCCGCCATGTGTGACATCTCTCTGGACTACTATCTATAAGCTGCACAGATTGTGCTGTGAAGAGACATCATGACTGTCAGGGTCAGGTTTCTCAAAATCACTGGGAGATAAATCATCGGATGGAACACCACCGACTGAATTTTTTGTTCCAGATTCTGCTCCATTATCCTCTTCCTCTGATGCTGTCCAATATCCGATCCTGCCTCAGAACTCTCCTAAATTACTCAAGTTAAGGTGTGGGCTTCTGAAATGTTATGACATAGGTAGAAGGCGGACGTTTGCTTACAATTCAGTGGGTAGGGGTGTGTGTGTGTGTGTGATATGTTAAAAAATGCAAACAAAGCACTTAGCCGCTCAATGCTGCGATCCGAAGAAATTCTCCAAATAACTTCTCCAAAGATTCTAAAACGAAGAATGTATTACCTCAACTTGCCGCATACAACTACTTCATAGGACGAGGGGTGAGGCCACTCCAGTTACTGTTCATTTATTATGGCATTCACATGCAGCAGAGACAATTCTAGGTATGCCAGTTAAAACTAAGCCAAATCAGAGCAAAACAAGAACAGAAACTAGGCTAGGGCACAAGAATAAAAGTGCCCCCATTAGCAAACCAGATAGCTAACCAAGCATTTGCAAAGCCATTAGGTCTGGCATTGGGTGCCAGTCCTTGTGCTTCCTTCTCAAGACCATTCTTTATCTACCTACCTTTGTACAAACTTTGGTCTTTACATTGTTAATTCAATTCCTCTTCTGAGAAATTGCACCAATTTGCTTTTAACACTTCTAATTTCAGTGAAATGTAAGTGCATTACATTGACATTAAGTGCAGTGTTACTGGGAAAGTAATTTCTTATATAACTTAATAGGCAAAAAGATTTGTAAAATGTATTACCACACTTTAACTTAAACACATTTCCATTTGTGACACTGAACAGATGGAGTCTTAGGAGCTAACCTTCAATCTATGACCCCACATCCTTACTTCCTATACCCTCAACTGTATACCTTTAACCTTTATCTTCTTAATCCATAACCCCTATAAAAAATACCCATAACATTTAACACCCATCACTTACACTTAACCCCTAACCATCAATCTTTTAACCCCATCCCCTATACCACACACATTTAGACCTTAAACCAGTACACCAAACCCATACCACATACCCTTAAAAAGGTAATCTCATACTGTTGACCACAAACCCTATATCCCGGAACCTTAACCCCAACCTTTAACACCTTCAATGCTACAGGAGATTTTTCTCCTGTGCTGCAAATGGATATTTACCATTGTTCATGACAAGGTCAGCTCGTCATAAGCACACATCCAGTGTACTGCATGACGAGCTGACCTTGTCATGAGCATGGAACAGGTTAAACAGCGTACACTTAACCCCTATGCCCCAGATCCGATTCCTCTAACACTTAACCTCCTATCCCATAAAGCATAGATCCCAACCCTTAACCCTTAATGCTGTACACAAAGCCCTTAACCTATTCCACAAACCCTTAATCCTATACCACAAACTCTTAATCCTATACCTCATACCCTTAAATCCATACCCCCAACTCTTTACCCTTGCCCTCTGAAACTCTAACCCCTTCATCTCAAATGCCTACGCACATACCTTTCAACCTATACCCTTATGCCCTAACCCAATACATTTAACCCCTATACCCTTAACCATTTATCCAAAACCCTTAACTCCTATCCCATAACCCCTTGATTTACCTAATTCTTGAATGCCTTATCTCTCTATCCGAACCCTTAATCATATACCTCAAATCCTTAACTGTTAACACTATACCCTTAACTTCGATCACCATAACCATTATAACTAAGAAATGTTGCGTTAGATGTGCGCATTTGAGGCTTTGAAACAGTACACTTTTTGTATACGATGCAAACCGATCCTGTTACTCTATCAGCACTTCTGTGCCATACTCATCAGCTTTCATATCAACATGGGCCCGCTGCAGGTCTCTCTGTCCATGTTGAGGCACATGAGATACCCATGGCTGATGAATCTATTGTTTATGAAACATTTCTAGTTCTTCTGAATTCTGACATTTTTTGATCTTACTGGTTCTGGTGATGAGCAGAGAAGCTTGTTCTACTAGGCCATATCAGATAACCCAGCATGGGCTGCAGAACAAGAAAACCTTTTACTTGTAAATGCGTTTACTGAGAGAAATCATCTATTTTGTAGTTTTTATTGTTATTGTAGACGAGCACCTGGTTATATTTCTTAGCCAGGGTGAACTCATACATCTATGGCGACATAGAAAACAAGCATATTTGAACCTTCACAGGAAACTATCTAAACCACAGGCCCAAGTACATTTTGTTGTATATATGACTATTGGGAGAAAGTATATGTTTGGTTTGCAATCTCTTGCTGCACTCTTCACCTCTCCAAACCCCTATTGGTAATTATTGGAGAAATATTTGTCCAAAACCAACACAGAAGTTATTCTTCAGGTAACGTTCCAACCTTAAAGAAACAGGAAAACCATCCTATAAAATATTCTGAAATCCACCAAAAATATCAAGGATATAGTTTACAAAAGCAATATTATCCAATATGGCTGACAGGCTTAAATATTTTTAATATTGGTCGATAGGCACATGGGATGATATTTCTGAAATAAAACTCAGCAATTTTTTAACTAGAAGAGCTGTTAAACAACTAAACTAACCCATCTATCAATTATTTTCTAGAAACAAGGACCAACTAATCTACTCCTAAACCACCTTGTTCGTGATGTCAAGCAGGTACGTTGAATTGATAGGTTCATGAAAGTGAAAATTAGTCAATAATAGAGTATTCTTTTATATTGGTACACATGTCCTGTTTTGAAGTGTGTGATGAGATTTGATATCAGACAACTTCTTTAACTGCTATGCTCAGGTTCTGCAGCTTAGTTGCATGTATCATTAAGCATATATATGTCTAATAATCTTATTCAGTTATATTATCTTGCTCATAATAATACTTTTTAGGGCTATAACATTAGTTTGAGAATATAGTTTTTGTAAACATTTTGAATAGTATGTTCTTGTGTGTATGTGGATGCGCAAAGGTTACAGGGATAGTTTTATGGTTAGTGCAATGACCTTGCAGATCTTCCAGGTTCTGTCTTTATATCAGTTACTCAAGCTGCCATGCATTATAGTATAGTACTTATGTAATTCAAGGGTAACTAACAATACTGTGCTGTTTGAGTTCAAATTATTCTTCAAGGTCCCAATTTTGAAAAATGTCCAAGCCTATAATAAATTAACCTGCTTCTATAATTTGATAGGTTTGTACATTTTTGCTGAGTCAAAAAATCTTCAGGCAAGACAAATGAGACTTTCTAAAAGTCATCTTTCCAAACTATTTATTCCAAATCCGACTTCACTAGTGAATTGGTCTTTTCATAAATATTTCCACAATTCCACAAATTAGATTTGTAGCTAATTCTTAGGTACAGATAATAGTTATTAACTTGAATATGGTATCCTAATCTTTTCCTATGGAATAGCCAACCCTGTTACAGTAGATAGTAGTACAGAATAGCTTTGAGGGCATTTTGACTGTAAGTACATGTTTAACATTAAACTTTTACATGTCCTAATCTTAAATACCGTGCACCCTTCCCTATAGGCAATAACATCTACTTGTCTCAAATGTTTTTTTCAACAGTTCGACTGTGTAGTTCAAAACTGCACAGCCAGCCTACAATTGTAGGTCTGGAGACATGCTTACTTTGCTTCTTCGGTGGATGGCACAATGAGTGCTTCCAATCCACTGTTAGCATTTAATTTACCGGCCCTGGTTACATTTGACATCACATGCTAGGGGCCCATAGGTAAGTTAAATAAGCCAATAAGGTGTATACCAGAGATTAATTCCCATCTGGCTGCTCTCCACACACAGTGCTCCCACGCTGCGGGACCTCGTGAGGCGCTTTATAGAGCTGATGCAATGCCCAAAAGCTGCGACAGGGACCGGGCCACCTCGAGGCCCTTAGCAGTTTTCGAATTGGATTTAGACTATTGCTTTGCGTGGTGAAGTTAGGACAGTGAACTGGGCCAGTAATTACTGGTGAAGCAAGGACACTGAACAATTCCACATTAGCCAACAAATGTTCTCTTTGTGTCCTCCACAAGCCTTTTGGCCATCAGGATCAGAACCTTCTTTACGCTGGAATGAGTGTAAAGAGTATTTTTGAAATTACATTGAAACAGATTTGGATGGAAAAATGTCTTCTGAGCAGAAGAAACAAATTGCAATGCATTCCTGAGGGTCTCAGGGTTTAAAAACGTTTAACTAAATGCATAAAACTGTTCTTGAAAGCGGTGACGTTAATGATTTTAATGTTGCTCTAGAGAATTTGAATACTTATTTTGCCCCTAAAGTTTACTTTGGTATTAGAAGATACAAGTTTTTTCAGAGAAAGCAACATAAATATGAGTCTATTGATGAGTATATTAGCGAATTGAATAAATTAGCTATGGATTGCGCTTTTGGTGTGTTGCAGGTGGATTTAACTTGTGATCAACTGTTCATGCATGCGTGAAACCATGCTCTCAAAGAACGTTTAGGGGTGGATGGGAGTGCAGTGTTATATGATGTGCTTGCTATTGTTCGCAAAGGAGAAACATCCAGAAGGTGTGCAGGCGCCTTGAAGCCTGAAACAAAACAATTGGATGTGGTATCTAAAATAGGTAGTAGTACTAGGAAATGGAAGGAGGGAAGTAGTTCAAAAAGTTCAAATTCATTTGGGGAACCAGCTAGGTGTTATAGGTGTGGTAACTTGGACCATTGTGATTTTCAAAGTCATGTTCAGCAAGAGAGGTTAAATGTAGTGGCTGTGGTGTTGTGGGCCATTACGCTAAAGTTTGTAGGAAGACATCTTAGAAAATCAAGTGTGTGAGTCACCATGATGGCTGTGATGGTGATTCTGTTGAGGGCGAGGTGGAAGATGCAGAAGGTGTTTTAAAATTAACAGAAAAACTTGTTTTGAATATTAAAGGTGGTTGTTTTTTGACTGAAAACAAACCGGAACATTGGATGAAGTTTGGAGGTGTGAGTCTAAAACATTTTGCTGATTCTGGACTTCTGGTTACCATTATTAATGAGGATGTTTAGGAGAATGATTTTGTGGGGAAGGTTAGAACAAAACTATATGCCACTGATCTACAACCTGAAGGGTAGAGTGGTGAGACGGTTGATATGATTGGATTTCATTGGTTTAAATTTGAACATGCGTATGGTAAATTGTATGTGGCTAAAAAAAGTCCCATCTGTTTTGGGTTGGCATGATCAGAAAAAATTATATATCATTTTGGATCCAACTAGCAGAGAGAAGGCATTAGTGGTAGATGAAGGTGTTAGAGTGGGTGATTTGATGTTTAGGAGGTGTTTTAATAAAATAATTTACTATTTATGTGGATTTGGACATAAGATTAGATTAAAAGAGTACACTGTGTGTAAAATACAAAAAGCCAGGATCTTTCTTTTTGAGGATGAATTAGAGAAGTTAGCAACCTCAGATATAATTGAGCCTATTGGAGGAACAGGTGTGGTGCAGTGGCCAGGGTGCCTGACTCCGGACCACGTGGTTCATGGTTCGATTCGCGGTGCTGGCGGCAGGTTAGCCCAGCATCATGTGACTCTGGGCAATAGCTCGCTTAATCTTCCCGACGGCCCCCAGCGCTGGGACACCTCTATGGAGGTAGCTGTGCGCTTAACACATGCTGGTATTTCATTTTCATTTCTTCTGCATGGATTTCACCTTTAGTTGTGGCGCGCCGGGGTAATGGCAATTGAAGAATATGTGTAGAATTGTGCCATTTAAATAGTAACATTGTAGTGGACCAATTTCCATTACCTAGAATAAACTGACTTTTGCCTATGTTGAAAGATGCTAAATGGTTCTCCATTATTGATTTGTCTGAGGTGTACCTCCAAATTTCCTTGTCAGATGACAGCTGCCTTTATTACTCCTAGTGGGTGTTTTCAATTTAAACTTATATGCCTTATGGTTTGACATCTGCTTCAGTGTTTTTTCTGTGATTGATGAATCAGCTTTTTGAAAAAATTAAAGGTGTGTGAAATCTTTCTAGTATGATATCCCGTTTTTCGGAAAGGACACATTTAAACATGATTACATTTTGATGGGGGTTTCAGGCATTTTGGAATCAAAAGTTTTGATTACGGAATTTTCCAAATTTTCCTTAGCCGAAGCTAGTGTTATGTATTTGGGCCTTGTGACTGATTGGAATGGAATTAGAACCAAACCATCCTTGGTTTATCCGATACAGAGTGCACCAGATCCTAGTTCTACAGATGAAGTTCAATCATATATTTGGGCTTGGAGAATTTAGTTCCAAATACATTCCAAATTTTGAATTGTTGAAAAATAAGTTTAAATTTGAATGGACAAAACAATGTGATTTCGATTTTTGTAGTTTGTAGGAATATAAAACAAATGTGGGATTTTTAGGAGTTTGGATCCAAAAGCACCTTTTGTGATTACAACAGATCAAGTTGTAAAGGGTTTGCAGAATTTTGCTCCAAATAAATTCCAAATGTTGCAGCTAAAATGTATAGCGTCAGGCAAGTGTTGAAAAATAAGCATACATTTGGACTGACTAAATAATGTGATTTGGATTTTGGTAGTGTGAAGGAATGTATAACAAATATGGGTTTTGATCCTAATGCACCTTGTGTGATTACAACTGATGCAAGTTGTAGTGGTCTGTTAGACCTGACCCTCTCTGAAGGGTCACCCACAAACCTTTTGCCTTTTTCCCTCCACCTTTTTGCTGAAGTTGTTTTTTGTTGACCTTTGGACTCTGTGCACTTTACAACTGCTAACCAGTGCTAAAGTGCTTGTGCTCACTCCCCTACACATGGTTTTATTGGCATATTTAATTTACTTATAAGTCCCTTGCAGAGTAGTATATCATATACCTAGAGCCTGTAAATGAAATGCCATCAGTGAACCTGCTGCCCTTATTGTGCCGCTCACTTAAATAGCACCTTGAAACATGTCCCAGACCTGCCATTGCAGCCTGATAACATTGTCACTCAGCCATGTCCATTTGGCATTTAAACTGCATTGCAAAGCCTTAAACTCCCCTTTGATTGCATATAAGTCACTTCTAAGGTAAGCCCTAGTGAGCCCAAAGCTCAGTGTGCTGTGTAATTAAAAGGTTGGACATGTACTTTTAAATTACACATGCTCTCGTAGTGAAAACATCCAAATTCGTTTTTCCCTATATGAGTCCTTTCCCTCCCATAGGATAACATTGGGGATTCCTTATTACATTTACTAAGCTGTGCTTCCTAATTGAGAGGAAGAAGTAATATCATGTTTGGTACCCTCTTTATTGGTAAAATCTAATAATTCATTACATTTTTGAAAATGCCCCTTTTAGAAGTTTGGCATTTGCCTTCCCTTAGCCATTTGTGCCTGCAGCCTGGCAGCCTGTCTTTGGTCACATGACTGACGGTTAGACTTTCTGAATTCCTCCCTGACAGTCACAGAATAATAGAATTAGGTGTGCCTCAATGGCCCCTCAATTGGCTGGATAGGGGGTGGAGCTGGGAAAAGCCCAACTTGCACCTGAATAGTTTGTGTCCTGTCTCTACACAAAAGGCTTAATGACCCTGTGTTGTCACTGCAGCCAACTTGGAGCAAGGGCAAGGGAGTAAGGAAATATCATGCACTTCAAAGAACCTTTCCAGAAACTTCTACTACCTTCCAGAAGAAGGGCACCAGGGTACAAAATGAACATTTGTATACCCACTCTTTCAGTACTTGACCTGCAGAAGGACTTTCAGAGGACTGCCTGCTGCTGTGGCTTGCTGTGCACTCTGCCAGACTCAAGCTGTACCTGTAAGGACTGCTTTGCTGCTTTGAGACTGCCTTGAACCCTCAGAGTCCAGCCAGGCCTTTGAACCCTGCAGCTACACCTGCACCCAGGACTACCAGAAGTGACACCAATGGCTAGTTTGCTGGCCTCTTGTTCAGAGCCACAGGGACATAACAGGCTCCACCATCTTGAACCTACATCTGGACCCAGCCTAAGTGAGTCCTGAACGCACAAGAGGTCTCCAACTGTGCCCGGACTCTTAGTTGTGGTGCTAACGGTACCCAGATGGCCAATTAAAAAAATTTGGCCAAAGAGTGCTCTGAGCACCAGGAGAAGACCAACCAGCGGGTCCTGTTTGCCCGAGCAATTGACTTTGTGGCATTTCCTGCTACGTTCTTCTCTGCAGCAGCAAATCTTTGTCAGAGGGCCTTTGTCAAAGGGATATGCAACCTCACGGAGCTGTCTATGGCTACAGCTTTATGCCTTGTCCCATGGAGATTTTCGACTTCCATTTTTTTGACTAAGTCTGAAGGTAAAAATCTTCACTGCTGCTTTGCTCCATTTCCATCTGACAAAGATGTACCCTCCTCGAACAATCCTGCAGCCTTGCCCCACTAATCTCCTACCTTCACTTTCATTTTTCTTTCATACTTTTTCTAACTCCAAAGATAAGCACTTGCCAGGCCCAATTCACTTCTTGTATTCGAATTGCTCTACAGCGTGGTGAACCTTAACTTTCGACTTTGATCTTGTCTCGCGCGACCAGATGTCCATGTTGTTGCTTTGATCTTTTAGGTGCTAGATTTAACAAAAATTTTTTACATTCATAACTCTGGTTCTGCTGATTGGATTGTTATCACTTTGGGAAATAGGATCAGACATATGTGAATAGAGTGAGAATATTTGGAGAGGTGAGAGAGTTATTCTCCCAGAAAGCTTACATAAATTAGTAATGGAGTTATGTCATGAGGGTCATTTTGGAAGTGTTAGAATGTAACCTTATAAATAAGGATACACTTTCAACTTTCCTGAATAAGTTGGAGCTCTCTAATCAGCCTGATGCCAACTCGGCGGCCTTGGAGCTTTCTCATACACTCACATTAGCGATTACGCCCTTGCCCCAGCTAAGAGGCATTACTCAGCTAGAAAAAGCCCGTCTGCTTCCTGGTTCTCAGACAGACTCAGAACGCTGAGATAAGGGTGTCGAAAACAGGAGAGGCAGTGGCGTACCCACTTAGAGCCCCTGGAGAAAGAGCGACATAAGCACTGTCTAAAAGAATATAAATCTACTATCTTGGAAGAAAAAAGATCATACTTTTCTGGGGTTACAGCCTCGTTAAACTCCTCTAGGGATCTCTTTAAGAACATTGATTCTTTAACCTCCCCACAGGTAGCAGACCCATAGAAGGATCCCAGGAACTTTATGATAAAATCTCCGTCTTTTTCCATACCAAAATTTCGGAGATTTATGCTTCACTAGAAACAGCAAACTCTTCTATCAGGTTGGGCATTCCAATCCCTACCTCTTTAGGAGAGAGTCTGCCTAGGGGGCTGACCCCGAGACTTCTCAGCTTTCCCCTGCTGTCACTAGAGAGGGTTGACAGGCTTCTTGACAGCGTCAACTCAGGGTCTCCCTTGGACCCCTGTCCTCTTAAGGTGTTTAAAGCCTGCCGGGAAGCTGTCATTCCTCCTCTTATGGAGGTCATGAACTGCGCCATCTCCGAGGGAGTTTATCCCTCTGTGTGGAAGACAGTGGTTGTGAAGCCTCTTTTAAAGAAACCCTCTCTGGATCCGGGCGATTTGAAAAATGTTCGACCCATTTCCTTACTGCCTGCCCCTGCTAATATGTTGGAGGCTTATTTAAATCTCCTTCTCAGTACTTATTTAAAGGACCACCACCTTCTGGACAGATCCCAACACGGCTTCAGGAGACATCATAGCACGGAGGCTGCCCTTACGGCAGTCCTTAATAACATTCGCACCCAGGTTGACACCGGCCACACCACTCTCTTGATTCTGCTGGATATCACCACAGCCTTCAACACCCTGTCTCCCCATATACTGGTGTCTCGATTAGGAGAGATAGGTGTTGAGGGCCCCGCTTTGAGTCTCCTTGCCTCCTTTCTCTGCGAAAGAGAACAGAGGGTGAAGATGGGCCAGTTCCTTTCTGCTCCTAAACCCTTGCACTGCCGGGTCCCACAGGGCTCCTCCTTAAGCCCCACGCTTTTTAACATTTATATGGCCCCCCTAGCAAGTGTGGTGAGATCATTTGGGTTGGAGGTGTTATCATACGTGGACAACACCCAAATAATGGTCTCTATTACACATACGGTAAAGGACTGTGCCCTTAATTTCAGGAACTGTATGGAGGCTGTTTCCCAATGGATGGTGGAGAATTTCCTGAAGTTGAATGGAGAGAAGACCGAGGTCCTGATTTTTGGGAAAGATCAGGAAATCTGGTCCAGTGAGTGGTGGCCGTCCATGCTCGGGAGTGCCCTTGCCCGGCCTCCCATGGGAAGAACTTGGGTGTGATAGTGGATATTGCCCTCTCTTTAGATCTTCAGGTAAACAGGACTGTTTCCACCTGTTTCAGTATTATTAGGATCCTCAGGAAGATCTCCCACTATCTTTCCCCTGATGCACGTAAGCAGGCCACTATGGCATTAGTGTCCTCCAGACTGGACTATTGCATTGCCCTTTATATGGGCATTACAAGAGCCTTATCCACCGGCTCCAAATGGCACAGAACGCGGCAGCAAGGCTGGTGCTGAATCTTCCTAGACACAATTCAGCAAAGGCCGCGCTCAGGAGCCTGCACTGGCTTCCAATGGACCGCAGGATCACTTTCAAGATCCTGTGTTTGACCCATAAAGCCTTTTATGACGCCGGCCCTGAAGATATCAAGTCGCTTGTCCAGCATTATGCCCCCAGTAGACCCCTTCGATCTTTACATAAAAACCTTCTTGTTGTCCCTAGGTTTCAGAAGTTCTAATGGGGTGGCAGAGCCTTCTCCACGGCCGCGCCCAAATTGTGGAACTCACTTCCTTTAGAGATCTCCGGTCAGGCCTCTCTTCTGTTACTTCGCAAGGCCTTAAAAACCTGGCTTTTTCCTGACACCTTTGCTTAAGCTGGCTCTATTTTTCCTGTGTCCGGTTGCTTCGCACTAGCGCCTTGATGCCCTTGGGCTAAGTCCGCGCTTTACAAGACTACATTCAATTCAATTCAATTAGAATTAAACAGACTGTGAATGCCTCTTTTTGGGGGCTGGGTATGGATATTGAAATTGAACAATATGTACATGACTGTTCTATTTGTACTAACACAGACCAGCATCACCATATGAGTCCGTAGCCATTGATATAATGGGTCCAAGTGGGGCAAGTCCCAAATTTGTCATTGTGTTACAAGGTATGTTTTCTAGATGGCCTGTAATCAAGGTTGTAGAAAGGGTGGGTATGGATGTTAATTTGGTTTTTCAGATCAGGTATTTTTATTGGAAGGTATCCCTACCAATTTGAGGTAAAGTGTGCAATTTATGCCGGCGCACCCTCATATAATGGCAGCTTATTTTTAAGGGGTGCAGCATAATATTCACTGAATGTGTACCAGTTTCAAAGCAGACTTTGTGTTTGGTACTTTTAATAAAGTTGGCCCCCATTTGAAAGAAAAGAATAAATAACTTAACACAAGCCTTGCGATGTAACAAGACATCAGGGTCACGTGACACGGAGGCCCATACAGACTTCGTACCAGAATCAGTACAGACACTGCATTTATTAATTTAAATAAAGTTGCTACCCATTGACGGGAAAAGGGAAAAATAACATCACGCTAGTCTTGCAATGTAGCAGGATGTCAAGGTCACGTGATACGGAGTCCATTACATGACTGGACCCCTTCCCGATATGAGAGGAGAAGCAGTGGCACAGTGCCCAAAGCATAAATCCAGCAAAAACATATAAAAACAGATGAGGCAATCCATCAAAAATGGAAGGGAGACTCACGCCAGTGATGCCAGGTCTAACATCCTGCAATTGTGAAACAACAATTTTCTTCAAAGAGTTTTGCTAAGGCTGGCAAATTGGGGAAGGGTCTACAGTTGCTGGGTTTAGCCATATTTTTTAGTAGGAGATTTATATAGCCCCTTTATAGGTCTCACCTATTGAAACAGACCTACGATACAGTTCTCTGGTCCCTGTACATTGGCTTTCCTTCCTATCCTTGTCTTTATCCTACTTAAGGAGCATTTCATTCTCAATGTGTTTGGATTGAGAGAGTTGTATTCTTCCAATGCTGTGATCAGGGCCTTGCATTACAGACTATATTCCTGCAATCTCTCTCTTAGCTCTTCCTGCTCTTTCCTTCCTGTTTTCCTACTCTTTTTATTTAAAAGTGTACCCTTCCAGAATGGCCACCAGCCCTCCTGTACTAGATCTGCGGCATGCTGCTGTGTGTCGGTGGGTGGCCATCAGTGAATGGGTTTTAAAGTCTTCATAGATGCAATCATGATTCCAAGATGGGTACCGACTGTATTAGAATATTTTTAGTGTAAGGGAAAGCAGTCTAAAATGGCTACTCTGCATGTGCATGTGTGCGCATGTTCAGCAGCCATCGTGGAATGCTTTCTCGTATGCTTTATAAAAAACAGTTCCAAGATGCCGCTTTGTGTACATGAAGGCAAAACTAACAAAAAAAGAATTATGGCGAACATTGGCCCAATGTCAATGGGTCTGAGGCCGGGTGTCACAGGTGAGACTTATTGGCTTTCTCAGTGCTTGTTTTCTCAGATTCGTGACAGACTGCTATTGTAAGGAGATATTAAAAATAGGGCAGATAGAGGCCATGCTGGGGCTTAGTCAAATGAAGAATCAGTCGACTCCAGAGAATCTATAACATACTCCTCTTCATTTGAGAGAAAGAGAGGGAAAAGGCTGGGAGACACGACTAGGCAAACTTTTAATTTGTGAATTTTATAGAGGGAAAATAATTAGATTTGATTTTCTCACAATTGTCATGTAGGTTTTAAACCTGAATAACAATGAGTGGGAGAAATTATCGTTTTAACCTATTAAAAAGCTTGTTGGGTTGGTGTTTTTTTATAGAAATGGAATTAGCCCAATCACTTTTTTGCATTCTTTATGGCCAGCGTGTAATTTTTGATTATCCTTTCATAGGTTTCCATTTCTTCTGATATCTGGTGTTTCTTCCATCCGGTGGTTATTTGGTTTTATTTTTCCCGGCTGTGAATTGAACAATGGGTATGATGTGTTTGTACTCTTGAATGAACAGGAGAAAGTTAGGATGGAGTTTTATTAGGTGGCAAACATACCATACAACTACCTCACATGAAGCATTAAAGTTAGCAAGTGTGCTCTCTGTAGGTGAGCTTTTCACTCACCCACCCTTGCCAGATGGTGCGAGACCACTTCACAGTGGGTCTACTTTTGAAGAGGTTGAACTAGGAGTAGTACTAATTAAAATCGTATTCAAAAGTGATCTGAGCAGATACAGGAAATAATTTTGAGAATAGACATATGAATTTGTGTTAAGAAAATGGCATTGAGTAAAATTCTCTTGTTTGCTCCCAAAATTAACTACTTAACATGAAAGTGAACACGTATCACAAGTCTGAAAACCACACTTTCTATCACACTCCCACAAGCACTCTTCTCCTAGGTCCCCCCTCTATACCTTTCCCCCTCTTATACCTTACTTGACATACCCACTCTGGAAGACCCCACACACACACCAACCTCAATGCTTCAGAGCATTAATCAACACTCATTAACCCTAACATATACCACAGACTTGACTACTATTTGATTACAGATCCCACTACACATTTGTTGCCAAAATCTCAACAAATGGATGTTATAAAAATAGACAAAGATCAAGATATGAACAAACAACCTCAGGAAATTCACCCACTCTAAACTTAGTCACACATTCCAAACACAATACAGCCAAGCTTCCCACTTGAACTATAGATCTACTGTTCCTAATGCAATTTTCCATTTCTGCCCTCATCCAGAAATGTGACTTGAATGCTGTTGACTATAACCTTTTTCTGCCAGCCGTCATGACCAATGTTTGTCCTACCACTATCATACAGCATCATCACACTTGACAGGGCATAAAAACTGTCATGAGGTATTTCTTCTCCACAAGGGCTAAATTAAAAGTGTACTGATTAACTTAATACATTTCTCATTCCAGTGACTCACTGGGAAGATTACAAACATGACCCCTAAACCGCTGAGGCTGAACATCTTTTGCTATCCACTGGGCAGCAAAAAGAGTCATAATAATCTCTACCTTAATTATAGCATAAATTAATTTATTTCATTTCTGGGAAATTTCAACAGCCAGTGGGAAAAAGACAAAGATACGCATCACTCCACAATCCTTCCTGTCAGACAACAACCTCATCATCTACCCACGATAAGAGTTCTACCCATGGCCTGGTTTTCATATACACTGCATATGCTTTTTTAATGCTCTCAAATTGGATTGGTCAGACCCATTTCGCATTACTCTTATAATCATGACCCTAACACCCACCCATGCCAAAATGGAAACAGAATTGGTATCGAGACCTCGCACACATCGACCACAAGCACTTTCAAATCCAATAGGTCTGCCTTGAATGTGCTTACACACACAAACATAAGAATGCTCAAACGTGTGCATGCTGGGCCCAAATCAGAAAGATAACCTTATACTTTTATGTAAAACTACTCTTTTTTGCAGTTCACATACGATTTGTTTAATAGTAAGTTTACGACTGCGGACACTCCGGTGGAGAACTCTGCACATAAGATAGGACAGGTATATCTTTTTATGTGCGGAGCTCCCCGCCCAGCCTGCGGAGTTCCGTAGTAAGTCGTGTGAATAGCGAGAAAAAAGTGACAATGTAAAATGTGCCCTTTTGTGAATGTTTAACTTTGTGAATCGAGCCGCTGTTTGTACTGTGTCTCTGTGCAACCTTTCTCTTTTTTTGCCTTTCGTTGCTATTCCCTGTTTTCTATACCTCAAACTTGATGTTTCAGTTCTCCAAAGATGTACACCGGGTGTCAATGCTCGCTAACAAATGGCCCTTTATCGCCCTACTGCTGTACAAACTGAGGCATTTGATATGAATATGTTTCTGCACCACCATTAACATTTTAGACAAGTTTTACCAGTGTTTGTGAAATTCATTATGTTCTAAAGGATAAATGCATTTGACTAGTATGAAAAATTACCTAAACTGTATACTTCAGAAGACTTTTTTGCTACACCTGGAAGGAATGTTTTGCTGCCCGAAGCCTTCCTTGAATCCTAAGAGGCCTGTCCCACTACTGGAGCCCTGTTCCACTTCTTGACCCCGAAACTGCCAGAGTGACTCCAAGGGCGAATTGGCTGGCCTCCTGGTGAGAGACTCATGGACAGAAAAAGGCTCCGACCATCTTGAACCCTTGAGCGAGTCCTAATCTCCCAAGAGGTGTTCCTCCAGTCCTGGACCCCTGGTGATGGTGTTAAAGGTACAAAAATCCAAACTATGAACTTAAAATATTTTTGGCTAAAAACTTCTTTGAGGACCGAAAGGATACTAGGGACTAAGCTGCTTGTCAATCTGCTCAAGGTGCATTGCTGGTCAGCCTGACTTCACTGCAGCTTCTGCTACAGTCTTCTCTGCAGCGCAAATTCAAGTTCACTGGTCCTTCGCCAAATGGGTATCCAGCCTTTTAGAAATCTTGTCCATTACAGTCTCCAGCTTTGTCCAATTAGAGATTTTTGACTTCCAAAAAAGAGACTAAGTCAGAATATATAAATCTTCACAAAACTTCGTCCAGTGGCTGCACCGGGTGAGGCCTCCTTCTTGGACAACTCCTGCTGCCTGATTTGCTGAACATCTACCTTCTCAGAGCATTTTTCTTCAAATTACTTTTAAGTCCAAAGGTAAGGGCCAAACAGACCCAATCCTCTCTTTGTATCTGAATTGCACTTCATTGCAGTTGGCAATATTTTTCAACTTTCACCCGGTCTCGCGCGACTAGATGTCCGTGGCTGGCGTTTTGATCTTTTAGGTGCTAGATTTTACCTTAAGCATTAAAAAATTACAACTCCAGTTCTTCTAATTAGATTTTTGTTGTTTTGAAGTCAAATAATTAATTAAAATGTACTCAGTTTTTTAAATTGGTGTTGAATTATGCTTGTGTTGGGTTTTCACTTTATTACTGTTTGTGTGCTGCATAAATACTTTACACCTTGTCTCTAAGTAAAGCTTGACCGATTTTGTGCCAAGCTATCAGAGAGTTAAGCACAGGTTAATTTAGTGACTCTTGTAGTTCACCATGACAAGAATTGTGACTGTTGCTTGAGCAAAGTTAACACCCCACTCGATCAATGACCCAATTTCTCAGATATATGGTGTATTCCTTTGAATTCTAGTTAGCTACTTTCTTTCTTTAAAACTGCTCATGCCCATGCCATTAAAACAAAAGGTAATTTCTACTGCTTCCCTGATGCATTCCTATACAATTTGCGTCTGTAAAGATACAACTTGATTATACATACATATATTCTGTGATCACTGATTTCTGAAGCAAGTTTGAGCTCAGCGGCAGGAATGGGTTGAGGATTTAAAAAAATCTAGCCAAACGAGTACTTTACCTCCTACGGGGTACTCACATACTTTTTAGTCTGTTGCCTGATGTCACCTTATGGAAGAACAAGCCAGCCATGAGCAGAGGACCAACATTACCAAGTGTTTTGTTGGAGCGCATTGCTATTACTTTTGTTAACTCAATTTCTGACAATATTCCCAGCAATGTCTGCTTTATTATTTTCTTTAGGGTTAAACACATAAGACTGAAGGTAAAAGCTTTCAGGAACCCATTCAGGAACCCCCTCTTGCTAGGAAGGCTACCATATCACAACAATTTTGCTGGGGCAAAAATCCACAAAGACTGAAAGAGGCTGCCTATAGATGTAACAATGTTAATATATTTTATGAATAAATAACTAATGTGTACTAATAGCCTATGTATTAATACTGGACTGCTCTTATTGTCTATCCAAACCAGTAATGGTATCAACAGAAAACAGAAACATGTCTATTGATAAAACACAAAGAGTTGAGTTTAGCAACACTCGCTATTTTTTACTAATGTGGTAAGGAGACCTTATAAAAAGCCTGTTTACCTTCATACACTTTTAGGCCTGGGCTTTGACTGCTCAGCTGTCTTTACAGACCTGTTGCCAGGAAAATACATAGACTACTGTTTGGATCCACACCTATCAATTTGTGGCTTTCTTTGACCTCCCTCTTTCATCCATTGGCTTGAGACTTTGTCAATCACTTCTTGGCTCAGCCCTGTGGTGTGTTCTACTCTCACCTAATGGTATTCGCTATTAGATGTATCCTCCATCTCTACTCGTGTTTGCATTGAACTGAAAAAGAACCTAATTAACAACAATGTTTTTTTTCTGGCTGCTGGCTCCCTTACCTGTGTCTTGCTCTATTGTGAAATGCTGCACATATTATCAATAATACCAGCCTGTGCATGTTTGCTTTGAGTGTCGGCACCAGATTCCTTTCCCCTTCCAACCAGTGGACCATAGTCAGTCACAGGAACAGTGATTACGTATACAGGACTAATCATTGATGTATGTTTCATAATATAAATCACTGAGAGTGCTTTCCCAGTGTTAGATAAAAGAACCTAATAATGAAGCATGCCACATTATGTGGGCAAACGTTCTATTGCCTATGGGTAGAGAGATCTGAAATTTGCACTGCCAATGAAAACTATGTCAAGCTCCAAACAAACAGAAATAAAGGGCCAGATGTACAAAGCTTTTTTTCGTTCGCAGATGGCCCAATTCACAGAATTGTTTACCAGGAGCATTCTGCAAGGTAATATCTTGATTTTTATTAGAGCTTAGCTATGATTTAGGATAGAACATTTCTAAAGACTATTTTAAATTGAGGAACACTATGTTGTGGTTCACATCTCTGAACCTGCTCAGAATCATCATGTGTGTTGGGGCTAGGAGGGCCGTCAGGCCAATCCATTTCACTCATAAAGAAGATAAATCACAACTTCTGGGAACACCCGACACTGCCTTGTACTAACTCTTATAGTGGCATCTTGAGACAGGACCATGTACTCTAGTGTGTTCAACCAAAGGCACTGGCAAATTGCAAAGGGGCTCATCTTCAACATGTGCAGAATTGAGCACATTGCCTCTACACTATGTGCTTTGCAATCGTGACAAGTAAAAACTGTGGTCAGAGCTCTCTAAGTACAATCGATGGGATCCACTGCTTTTTTGCAGATGAACCACATCCAGCACACAAACGATGATGCATTCAATTTGTCTAACTAATGGTATTCGCTTGAATAGCATTCCTAACTATTGTTGTTTTGACCACCATACCACCTCAGTTTGTACCCAGCTATATGCTAATCACTCTTGACCTTACCCCAATCAGAACAGTCCAGCTTGTCCCAGCTGCTAGCTCCCTTCCCTATGTCTATTGTGAAATGCTGCACATATTATTAATAAACCTCCTCTTCCGTTTGTCTTACTTTGATTCACAGAAGGACAGCAGCTGGCAAACACAGTCCAGCCTTAGATAGACCCTGTGCCTCCTGGCTGACAAGGAGCCCCGCCTGCAGTGTCACCCTGAAGCTGCCCCCAGGGAGCCACCACTGAGCAGTGCGACAGCCACCCCCACACCCCTAGCCTCTCTGCTCTGGAAACGTTCATTTAGACTGGCTCAGAGAAGTAGAGGTGACATCTTATGGGACTTTTACAGGATACAAGCAGTGTTGCAGTGACAGGAGGAGCACAGACTGTGAGGTGGTGTATGTGCAAAGAGCACACACATTATTGTGTGCTGGAAGAGGAGGAGTTACCGACTGTTGCTGTTGCGGCCGCTGCTGCTCTTTCTTCCTTCTGCTGCCTTCAGCCGCTTTTCAACGCGGCCGTTATCGCCGCTACTGCTGCTGCTGACATCATCACTACCGCTGCCTTGCAGAGCGGGATGGCAGTGCGGCTGGGCAGCTGAGCGGCATGGTGGACGGCTCGTGGGAGCTCATTGGTCCCCGCTGCTTCATCTGGAGGATTGTGGATGGCGGGCACTGCGAATGACTGATTATTGCTCCTCTCTCGCCCCGCTAACCACTCATCTCAGGAGCGGAGCAAGGGTGCAGGAGAGTGGCCATGCTGAGGGAGGTGGAGAGTGCTGAGAGAGCCAGCCACCCAGGACTTGGACATGGAAATGGGATACAGCAAGCAAGTGAGTGAGAGGAGCGGGGTTGCAGGGGTGTGGGAAGCCAGCAGGGTGAACAGCCTGGTGTGATGTCTGGTTAGGCACCTGGGGGAACTTCTGCAGCAGTACTGTTTTTTTTTGTTTTTTTTTTTGCTTCAAGTGTTAGCCCTAGGAGCTTTATGAGCCCTAGGAGCTGGGTTGCCATCTGGTCACCATTCTGGACACTCTGCAATTCCACTCTCGGCCTGGACATTGAGATAGTGTGTCAACCAAACAACTGAACAACCAAACATCCAAACAACCAAATAATAAAATAAAAAGGAAAAAGAAGACTAAAAAATAGAACGGCGAATCATGAGGTCAGGAAGAGACAGAGCGCCCTTCTCTTTAATAAAAAGGAAAAGAAAAACACAAGGAATGACGGCGGTTTTTCCAATCTTTACAAGAAAAAACAATGCACTAAGCAAGACTGACTTCTTAAAAGATCCAGTAGGAACAATGCTCACTAATCAAGAGGGAGAAAGCCAACTACCAGCACCAATCACACCAGTAAAGAAAAGAACAACAAGGGACACACAAGTCAAGGACACATTTGAGACAAATGTCTCAAATGACTCAAGAACATCCTTAGGTTTAACCGAGGGTCTGTCAAAACTATAATAACGGGACAACAAAATAACTCATGGGGTCCATACCAGATTTGAAACTTATCACATCTAGAGAACAATCCCCGCTAGCAACTGAATACCCTCTAGAGGAGTTCGACAGTCCACTTTTGCAAAAAACTCAAGAACAATCTATAAGTATTGAGTCTTAACAACCAATTGAGGTACTGGTAAACATCAGTAAACAAACATCAAAGCAAGCACCCCATGTGGAAGCAGCTCAAAACAGTGGAAAGCGATCATAATCCGCTTTCCCTATCTATCACAAACCTCTGGCCCAACGGTGCACTGTTAACACCTTCTATTCACAAGATCACTGTCTCCTCCTGTGGAAGACGCATAAAGTGGGATAAAGTTGCTAATAATGCTGACAAACTTTCCAGCATAGATGAGATTCTTATGGCCTCACAAGTAGAGCTTGATAACATTAACTTAGCCTCACAAGCTGAAAAGGCAACACCTATCTTTGAAGCAGCTGTCAAGGATATAGGCGAAGTTTTCTGGGCTAAAGGCTCTGCAGGGAGGAATATGTCCCAATATAAAATCAAGGGGATGCACGACTGGTATACCACAGCATGTAGGAAAGCTAAGTCTCGTCTAATTGAGGCTGTTAAAAGCAAATCTCAAACCCTGATAGACAGCCAGGAAGGAGCACAAGAGAACTCTGGTACAGGCGAAAAAGGAGTGGGATGATGCCTATTGGTCTACCCTTAAAGAAGCTAGCTCCAAGAAAGATTCAAAATGCTTTTGGGACACCATTAGAGCTAGAAACAGGCCATATAGTGACTTGATCACTTGTAATATCCCTAGCCAGGAGTGGGTCAACCATTTTTCAAAGCTTTATACTCGACAAGATGTTCACTCTACTCCCATCGCTTCCAGTGTTTATGATGGGGGGGTTATGGTTCCAGTATCTTTCCCTCCAATCTTGGATATTTATCCTAAAGATTTTGATTTCACGATTAAGGAAGTGGAATATGCAATAGGCACTATCATCCCTCAGAAAGCTGCAGGCCCGGATGGCATCCCTGGTGACCTTTTGAGATTTGACATCCCGAAGTGGGGAACATTGATTCACTCCCTGCTTGTTTCCATCTGTAGGGGTGCTCCTATCCCCTCTTCGTGGAAAGGGGCGGAGGTGGTCCCTATTTATAAAAAAGGCCCCAGGGGTGACCCATCAAATTATAGGCCCATCAGCCTGCTAGACATTAGCCAAAAAGTTGTTGGAAAGGTTCTACTGGTCAGAATACTAGACTGGGTAGCCGAAAATAAAATCCTCTCTGACTACCAGGCGGGTTTTAGGGTGGGCACTGGGACAATCGAACAAGCTTTTAGATTAATGATGGTGTACTGGAAAGTCGTGGTTATAGGCAAGGGCAGTCTTTATCTCGCGTTCATCGATTTAAAGACTGCCTTTGACCTTGTACCTAGGGAGACCCTATGGAGTGTATTGGCTGAAATGGGGTTGCCCCACTACTTGCTATCACTACTCATTAGGCTTCATGAAAATAGCTTTGCCCAGATTAGGTGGGGCCAAGGGGGGGAAAAAACAAGCAGTATCCCGGTTGAGAGAGGTGTCCGCCAGGGATGTGTGTTAGCTCCCACCCTTTTTTCTCTCTACATCAATGGGGTGGTTGAGCATCTCCGGGAACATCCTTCAGATGAACCATCCCTGGCTGGTGAACGTATACCTACCCTCCTCTTCGCGGACGATACGCTTTTAATATCAAAAACCCCAGTAGGCCTCCAAAGGCTCTTAAATAACTTTCAATCTTTCTGCTCCAAACGAGGTCTGGTAATCAACACAAGCAAGACAAAATATCTTGTGTTGAATCCTCCAAAAAAAACAGTCCGCTCTCCTACCCTGAACGCTGAACCCCTGGAGAGGGTAGAAGTCTTCGACTATCTTGGTATTCGCCTTTCACACAAAATGGAATGGTCCCCACATTTGGACAAAATGCTGTTAACCCACAAGAGGATAACAGGAGCTCTTTTAAAAGAACAACGCTCCTGCAAAATAAGACCAATAGCTGTAGTTCTTGAGATCTATTCGGCTAAAGGGGTTAGCTCTGCTCTTTATGGGGCTGAACTTTGGGGCTCATCCATTACTGACGACTTACCAAGAGCAGAGAAGAAATTTTGTAGAGCAATTATGTCACTCCCCCAGGGCACCCCCACGGTCCCGCTAATGTTGGACCTAGGATGTCGCCCAATTGATGATCTTGCAAGACTCCGTCCACTTTTGCTATGGGCACGACTGTGGCGTGTGGAGGAACTTGGAACATACGCGCAAGGTCTAGCAGAAATTATGTCATCACCAGGGTAGCATAAAATTAAATGGTTGAAAGATATCAAGACAATGCTATCAAACCTGGGCTTAAATGATGCGTGGGCTAATAGATCCTCACCTCCGAAGTCAATCCTTAAGAAACTTTATTGGGACTGGATCTTTCTACAAAGGAACACCAGTACTACTATGGGCAGACTTACGGAGGACTTCTTGAAGTTTAAGGATCAACCCAAACGGGAAGTGTACCTTGATATTATAGAAAAACCCTTCGATAGGGCTCTGTACTTTAAGTTTAGAGTAGGAACCCTTCCTTTGTACTATTTTACTTCACGTTGGAAATCCCCCGCACAGTCTACAGAACTTTGCCCAGTATGCCTTTGTAAACCAGAGACAGTGGCACATTTTTTGTTTGAGTGCAGAGAGTATGCCCTTCCTAGGAGGGTTTGGCTCATAAATCTATGCCGGCAGCTGGGTACTAGGAGCCACATGGCGGCAATTCGGATATTAACGTCTGACAGTCGTGCTACCTATGTTTGTGCCCTAGCTAAATTTTTATCATGGGCATGGTCAATTCGAATCAAAAGGCTAAAATCAATTGATTAATGTTTTTTTTTAAAAACTGCCAAATGAACTTTTTTGAAATCTGCAAAATTTTAAACTAATTCTTTTTACTGGGTTAAACTTTTTTTGTATGTTCGTTTTTGCTTTTTGTTCTTAAATTTGATGTATTTGTTTCATGTGCAGCTTTTATGATAACATTTTATCGAAATAAAGCTTTATTGACTTGACTTGGCAGCTCAAAACATCCAGGCACCATAAAAAAACCTCACAAATGATAAAACCATCACCATCAAAACAGTTGCTCAAAGGCACAAAGCTGTGTCAAAGCCCTGAGATAAACGTATCAATAACCAATACAGTGCCAGCAATTGACTCAGGAAACATCACAACTTACTTTGGAGGCACTGAACTACCAATCAAACAAGATGGACGTTCAAGTAGATCTGCTAAATATCATGGCAAATGCAATTACAGGGATTGATCAAAAATTGTCCAACCTTAACTCTCTAATCACGCGAGCACAAGCCTATGCAACCACACTAAATATGGAGTGTGCCTGTTGCCCACCAATTGATAAATTAGCAACAATCTTGACTACCCTCATTGAGGATCTAAAGATCAGAGTAACCAACGACAACCACAATAACATGCTTGCATGGCCTCAGCACAACGCCACAAAAGAGGAACCAAGCAAGGCCAGCGGAAACACAGACTCAGCATTTGACAATCAACTGAGCGCCACTACAGAAAAAACAAATGTGGAGCAGAAGCAGGAAACATTAATCCAATCAACACAGATGAACCTGACAAGACGCCTGAAGAAAAAACTAAGAAAACAAATGAAGTGCGAAAAGACTACACAAATTAGAAGAAGTTGGGGGCAGTCAACATACGCCTCAAATGAACCCATAATAACACCAGATAAAAAAGAGGACCTGCAAATGAATAAAAAACCATATCAAATCTTTACCAAATTTTCAAAAGCAAATAAACAGTCAAGAGCTGATCCTGCAGCATCGAAAATTACAACGAACTCGCTACCGGAGAAATCCAGAAGAAACTTGAACAAGTGGAGGTAGCAAAGAGGGACACACCAGATACAAAAGCAATCTGCTTGGACAGAATATCAAAGGAGAACCCCAAAGACAAAATGGGGTAAGGAAAGAAGCAACCTCAGGCTGTCACACCTAAGTTCTCAGGAGAGATAACGTCCCAGGGAATTCTTGCCGACACAAGAGATGTAAAACTAAGCATCTTCCAACCGCTTCGCAAATCAAATGGCAGGCACGACATCTTAAATAGGGGCAATTTACTAAGGCTTCTTCAACATATACCATCACTATCCAATATAACAAGTGTAGATATGGTGAGTGTTCACTTCGAACCAAGGGACGAAGATCCCACCCAGGAAAATATGGTAGTGACCTGGATAAACCATTATATTCCAGAAGCTGTGTTCTTGGAAAAAGAAATCTTCAAAAATTGGGGGATAACGATCATGATACCCGAACTAGAAAAATGTCGGCTAATTTTACTTGAACCGCCAAATACCGCCAACCACACAAAGAAAGTAAAGGAACATCCCCACAGTACACTGAAAGGCACCTCGAATACACAATTAGATCGGAATTATAAAAACCTAAGTATATCTGTTAGAATACAGGAGGAAACAACCACAAACAGAATAATAAAAGAAGAGGCACCCCAGAAAATCCGATGGAGGGGGAATTATAAGGGGAACAACAGTGACGCACAGAGCAGCACTCATCATACCTTACGTAAAAGTGCTCATTGCTGATTTCTCGGGGGTGGGGTGGGGAGGGCGGTGCCGAGCGCAGCCCGAGACAAAATTGTCAACAGTGGTAAATACCGGCATATCAGGGCTATTTCAAAAGACTATGTGTGAAGTCAGTGCACTCGTATTGCTAAAAACTAATCTCTGCGTAACACTTAACGTCAAGATTGCATGCTACCCAGTGTGAGGCAGCCAGCCTCAAAATACAAGTAACCCCTCTGATTGACACTTATAAATGACGGACAATAAACCAGTTTATTCAATTGCTTTTCCCAAAGATTCTGTATTGAACATGAGATCCATGAAAAAATGTGGTCACAGCATGAAGATGCTGTCTAATGAAATACAAAATGATATACTAGAATTTGAACGGAAATCAATACATAAAGATAATTCTCATTAACATGACTGTTACATGTTACAACTTAATTACCCAGCCCAGCCCAATGCATTTCCGGATTGTATTCATCCCTTCTTCAGGTACCACTGTGAAAGAGAATATTACAAATTAAAAATATTAACAAAGCCACGTTTTGATTCAAGCAACGCAATTAATGCTCAGTGAAGGAATAAATGCCAGCACATGTGTTTACGCTCGGCAATGCACAGAAATGCAAAAGATTGAAAACTAGAACAATGCTTTGCAACAGTCAAGTAATTTGTGTTTGTTACAATAGGTGAAATAACTAAGTATTCTTGTGTAACAGTAACTCGTGATGATATGCTGCTAATCAATAGATACTCAAAGAAAGGGGGTTTACCTAAGCCTCTAAAATTAGTTGAGACAATGAATGTAAAGTAGAAAGGATAAACAAACACAACTTTATTAGTTTATCCTGACAATTAATTTATGTCTTTTTTTCTTTTTATGAAAACATTTTCTAGAAAAGATTTTTTGTGGACAAAAAAGGGAACATCATCAACTTCACCTCAAGTCATACACAATTGTTTAAACAAAACCATACAATATATACAACAACACAATATGTGACAAATTTAAGTGCAAAAACAGTTATACTCACAAATTAATACAAAGCAAATCAAATAAACAGTTTCCGGGAAAAGAAACAAAGAAATGTCTTTAACAAATTATTCCCAGAGGGTGAACAAAACCTTTTTACCACCCACTGCCTTATTACGATATTGTACTATTCCAATTTATTGTAATAGGGAATAGACAGATATCATTAATGCTGTCTCTTTTAGAAAAACGGTAAGTACAATGCCAATTGCAATGCCGACGCGATTCGAGTCTCTGTGTATGAATCACGGGACTCTCATCAGGGCTGGATGAATCAAATCCATGGGAACTGTTTGTGGGAAATACAAGGGGGAAAGAGTTTTAATTTTTATATATTGGTCCTCAATCCATTCAAAAATTATCGTGAACAGAGAATGGGCATACCTTATTTATCCAAGGATGCACTGAAATTTTGGAATGTCTTCGGAACCGTGGCTGTCACTCTGCAATAGAGTACACTATGTTGTGATTTCTGGTTAGAGTGGAGTGGGGCTGCACGATTAGGCACAGAGGAATTAACTGTAATTACCTTAGTTTTCGATCTGACTGTGGGGTGAACCACCGGTGCACATTTCACTCGAAATGTCGAGTAAGGTTTACATGTCTGGAACGAAAAAATGAGGAGCAGGATGTGATTCTCTGCACTAATCGGAAAAAGACATTCTGACCCGCTATGGCCGCTACTTGTGGGAAGACTTACTTGTTCGTCAAAGACAGGGAGCTCAGATCGGTTTCTCTATTGAATTTCTAGCCGATTCGTGTGTGCTGAAAAACATGAAACAAGGGGAGAGCTTTAATATTGGAGCTCTTCGTACGATATCCAGGTGAATTTCGTTCACCTAAGCGAACACATATATTGCTTACCATCAAGTTTAAAAATCTTTCGCGCTGTTTATGTCTCGTCCGTGGCTTCTTGCACCCGGTGGGGGCCGTGCATGCGCAATGGCAGTCAAAAAACGGCTTTCCGATCACGTGACTCAATAGTGGCCAATCATACTTAACAGAGGTATAATTCCTCTTGCAATGTATTGTGGGCAATGAAGTTTCTAACTGTTTTCTAGTCCAGCGTGATTTTTTGGAAAAGAGATTTGTTTTATATTTAGCTGCTACGCCCTATTGATCTCGCTCAGACTGTTTAGTCCTTTGTTGACACTGTCAAACTTCATGATCAGGTACGCCTCCTTGCGTAAAAGTGCAGCCTCCACATCTGGTGTTCGCAATTTGGGATCCACCCATGTTAGAACAGTCCATTTAAACTCATTTTCTCCATGGTTATTGTTTATGAAATGTTCGACCATAGGAGCGTTTGGGACTTTTTTCTTAATTCTTGAGCGGTGCTGTGTGATCCGTACATTGACGGACTGGCTCGTTTTGCCAATGTAGACTCTGTTGCAGGGACACACCACGGCATAGACGACATTCTTAGTTTTACAGTTCGTAAACATCTGATGTTTCCATTTAACGCCGTCATGGTCAAACACGGTGCCCTCTAATGTTGTTGGGCATGATACACAGTTGCCACATTTATGGTGCCCACAAACCGGTTTAAGTTTCCATTGTGCTATTAGGTCGTTCTTTTGTTTAGGAATAAAGCTGTCTGCTTTTACAAATTGTTGGCCTATGCTGATATTTTTGCGCATGGCAAAAATTGGTTTTTGTAAGGGGTGTTCCAGGGTCTCCAGCAAATGCCAATTTTTTAAGATGATACGTTTGAATTGGTTAGTGTGCGCACCGAAGGTTGTCACACAAACCAATTTGTTCACCTCATCCTTTTCTTTGATTTGGAGTAGATGTTCTCTAGGGGTGAATCTGGCCCGTTTCTTGGAATGTTTTAATAGTTTCTTTGGATACCCTCTTTGTGCCATTTCAGCACAAAATAGTTTTGCATGGGACTCAAAATCTTCCACATTTGTGCATTTGCTTCTTATTCTTAGCAGTTGTCCAAACGGGAGATTTTCTTTCAAGCACTGTGGATGTGAGCTTCTGAAATGTAAGATGGTGTTCCTATCTGTTTCCTTTTTGTGTAAATTGGTTATAAGCATATCTTCGCAGGTACCTACAGTGATGTCAAGAAAAGTCATTTTATTGTTACTGGATGCCAAGGAGAATTTTATGTCGTTATGCCTAGAATTTAGCCAATGATGGAAATATTCCAACTCCGCCTGGCTCTTCTTTTCCCGGAAACTGTTTATTTGATTTGCTTTGTATTAATTTGTGAGTATAACTGTTTTTGCACTTAAATTTGTCACATATTGTGTTGTTGTATATATTGTATGGTTTTGTTTAAACAATTGTGTATGACTTGAGGTGAAGTTGATGATGTTCCCTTTTTTGTCCACAAAAAATCTTTTCTAGAAAATGTTTTCATAAAAAGAAAAAAAGACATCAATTAATTGTCAGGATAAACTAATAAAGTTGTGTTTATCCTTTCTACTTTACATTCATTGTCTCAACTAATTTTAGAGGCTTACGTAAAACCCCCTTTCTTTGAGTATTACGTGGCCCAACCTACCCTCTTTCCCACAGGGCCAAACCCCCCCCTTTTTTTGTAAAGCTAATCAATAGATGTCAGCCACCAAGCGTAATAAAAGTCAACAAAATAGCATCAATGCTGTGGGAGTGTGGAATAATCTAAAGAAACGCTTGATCTTCGTTCTAAACCCATTGTGATGTAAGGTAACAGAAGGCAGTTCAAAATGCAGGAAATAAGCAATGGCACTTACTATGGACTGTTGTAACGTGGAAACCACTGTCTATGGAAATTTAGAAACAGAAAACGATATTTGGAACCTGAAAAAGCAACAACAATAGCCCACTATCACATACTTGAAGCTCTAATGTGTGTTCATCATGAAGTGATGAACATAATTGTAGCTCAGAGTATGACTCGTGTAATCTGAGCGTTTCCTAGCTCAATCTTGTATTTAACATGACACCTCATGTCTGTTGCTGCAAATGCATGCAAACTTGCCCACTAACGAGTGCCTAAAAAATGCTTACCCCAACAGTCCTGGTTCTAGCCTCGAGGTTGTTCTGAATTTCTAATGTAGAACCACCGCGTCGTTCCACTCCTGTAGCCAAAACATGAAAACTGGTATCAAGCACAACTCATCGCTGTATGGCTTGACCATTATGCTCTACCTCATGTATTGCTTGAATAGCCTACCATTAATCGAGTCTCAAACAAATGCTTACCCTAATTATCCTATGTGTAGCCTCTGGAATAATGAGATGTCTAATGTAAAACCCCGCGTCGCGGTGCTCCAAAAATATCCTCTCCTGTAATCAAAACATAAAGTCTAATCTTAATCGTAACTACTAACTGTGTTGCGTAGCTGTCGCCAATGCATCCATGTACGCTACTCACCCCAGAATTGAAAATTGAAGCTTCTGCAAAATCCACTGTGCTATCGCGTTCTCTGGACCGCCGCGTAACTGACGGCGGTTTCTCTCTGCTGATTTAAATGTGCCTTCAAACGCTGCTCCGTAACTGAAATCATCTCATATTTTTTTAAGTTGGTTTTAACTGATGGCTGAAGATTTAGTTTAGCGAGGTAATTGCGAAATTCCATAATGAACGTAACCAAAGAACTCACCATGGACCCCAGACTCACATTTCAAATGACTGACAAGGGGGGTGCATTGGTCCTTATGGATACCACATTTTATGAGCAGAGTGTTTTTCAACACCTCCAAGATTCCACAACATACATCAGGTTGGAACACAATCCCACACTCAAGATTATGGAGACCCTCAACCAAATTCTAGATCATGCGGAGAACATGCAATGGATCACTAACAACATGCGGAAATTTTTGAGTGTAATTCACCCTTGGAGACCTAAGTTGTACATGCTTCCCAAGATGCATAAAACTCTTCAGAACCCACCGTTTCGACCAATAGTGTCGGCCTTTTATTCCATTTTTTTCACCCGTTGGTCAGTTTGTGGACCACTTTTTGCAAAAGTTCGTACAATCATGGAGAAGTTACATTAATTACATCACACACTTTTTACAATTACTTCATGCAGTAGAAGATCAGTGTCAAGTGTCATGGATCCTATGCACAATCAATGTGACAGCATTGTATACTTCGATACCTTTCAAAGAAGGCATAGAAGCCTGTGAGTGGGCGCTGTTGCAATTACCAGAACTAAGTGTTAACAAAGTATTCATCCTGGAACTGTTGATGTTCTGCTTGCAACACAGTTATCTACAATGGAAGGATTACTTTTGTCTTCAGCTAAGCGGAGCCTCCATGGGTTTTTCTGGGGCCCCTTCGTATGCAAATACTTTTATGTCTAAAGTTGAATCTGACCATATCTTCACAGATGACGCATGGAGTACCAATTTGTTTTTTACACCAGATTTATTGACAACATCTTTCTTATTCTGAACAGCTCAGAGGAACGTTAAAATCATGGAACTGAATTTAAAAAATGAACGCAATAAATTCACTTACAACATCAGTGATAAGAGTCTGTCATTTCTAGATGTACTAATCACATCCTCCGTCGCTACTGCAAAATTTACCATTTTGCATATGTTATGAATTAGAAGAATTGATTCTCACGAGGAGAAGTTGGAATCCACTTTAGAAGAACAGTGTAATAATTTTAAACAGCGAGGCTATCCTCAAGCAACACTGAAAAAAGTGTTGGTTAAAATGCAGCAATTGAAACAAGAGGAGCTACTGACGTCTAGACCGAAGATTGTTCAAAACCGACACGTGTTTGTATCCAAATTCTCAACGAAATCTCCTGCCAAGTCAAGATGGGAATTACTCAAACATGAACCGGATTTTAATGGACTGTTTGCTGAAGAGCCATTGTTTGCATATACGGGCAGCAGAAACATCAAAGAAATATTGTCACATGAATTCAAATTGAACCACGAACAATATACAGGGATGCGCAGATGTTTTAATTGCGTCAACTGTAACAATGTGACCCCAGGAAACAGTATCAATCACCCACACTCAGGGAAACCTATCACATTGAGGTACAATGGAGATTGCAACTCCAGTTTTGTAATTTACACGATCAAATGCCCATGTAGGCTGTTGTATGTAGGCAAAACAACACGAAAAGTAAAGGTGCGCATATCAGAACATAAGAGTACAATACGTACCCAGACCAACAAATCTCACTTAGCATCACACTGGTCAGAACACAAGCACACAATAGTGCAATTGAGACACACCATTCAAAAGTCATTGACATGCAAAAATGGTTGCGACAATGCTAAGTTGTTATCGCAAAGGGAAGTGTGGTGGATTAAAATGTTGCAGACAATGATGCCAGGTGGTCTTAATGATAAACTAGAAATGTTGTGTTTCCTCTGATGACTTCATCTTGCCATAGAGTACCTTGTTTCACACAACCCCTTCAGATTGTATATATATGGTTTTGGCACGGCAATCATATCTTTTCCATTTGTCTTCCAGGTTATCTCTATTTGTTCTTCTGCGGTGGACACACAGTAGTAATTATTCTTCTTGTCTCTTTTTCACACTTTGTTCACTTCATTCACAGCATGTTCGGTTCTACTCAAGACTATTCTGTTTAGATTGCACATGCATGACCTGTTGCCACTTAGGTGGCAGCATTTAATCTTATTTTTTTTCACTTCGTACACTATCAGATTTGGAGACTGGTGTTGGGCTGTGTTGGGCATCACTTTACAGCTCATTGTTCATAGATGAGATGGAACATTTACCATCATTGTTGTCACATTTTGGGCACACACAAGGATTTGCCTTGTTTTGATCTGCCAGCTTTCATGGCCTCATTTTTCTGGTCTCATCACATACAGCCAGATAGTTAGCTACAGGTTCTACACGCGGGTGTGTTCAGTTACGGAGCAGCGTTTGGAGGCAAATTTAAATCAGTAGAGAGAAACCACTGTCAGTTATGTGGTCGGTTGAGAGAACGCGATAGCACAGCGGATTTTGCTGAAGCTTCAGTTTTCGATTCTGGGGTAAGTAGCGCACATGGACGCATTGGTGATAGCTACGCAACACAGTTAGTAGTTGCAATTAAGATTAGACTTTATGTTTTGATTACAGGAGAGGATATTTTTGGAGTACAGCGACGCAAGGTTTTACATTAGAGATCTCATTATTCCAGAGGCTACACATAGGATAATTAGGGTAAGCATTTGTTTTAGACTCGGTTAATGGCAGGCTGTTCAAGCAATACATGCGGTAAAGCATAATGGTCAAGCCATACAGCGATGAGTTGTGCTTGATACCAGTTTTCATGTTTTGGTTACAGGAGTGGAACGGCGTGGTGGTTTTACATTGGAAATTCAAAACAACCTCGAGGCTAGAACCAGGACTATTGGGGTAAGCATTTTTTAAGAAAATTGAAAAGTCTTACGACAGGTAAGAACTACCCTGAGCTCTCTTGATGCACAGCTGGTGCGTGGCTATAGGTCAACTTAATGGTAATTCACTTAGTATTCAGAGTTTCAAAAATATTTATTCATCCATATATATTTTTTTTTAATTGATCTGAAAACACAATGTTCGTAGGTACATATTTCTTCATATGATTACACTCTTAATCCAAAATCCATAGCAATTCATGGCAAATGATCAATTTAAGATGACATGGAAACCCCAATGCATTTCGTGCTAGGATAGCACTTCTTCAGGGGGATATTTATCTACAAAGAAAAAATAGAACGTATTGTAGGTGTCTGCTGAACAGGAACCACGTGACACACACACATTTTATCTACGCTAAACATGTGAAGGAAAATACAAGTGGAAGAGCACCAAAATAGTGCCCCAGAACCAAATTATAACCATTAAAAGAAACTGCTCAAACAAGATTTGAAAAGACATAAGCATGTTGGAAATAAATACGAACGTACGTCAGAAAAAGTGAAACATGAAAGTCGGAAAAAACTCAGAATAACTATGTAGTAGATGCTAAGAAAAGGCCATGGAAATAATGTGTAAAGTAACCAGTAAGATCAAATATCAGAGGAAAAGAAAACAACGGTACCAAGAAAACCGCGATCGAATGTGAAAGTCACCCAGTTCAAACTATCTATACATTCTAAACAGAGTGAGGCCGTCTCGTGAAAAAGACGGGAGAACCGCCACCAGAGTCAACGGAACGTGAAGAATGCAGAAAAACTTACCCGTCACCAAGAACGGGCATGTACCGTGAAGGTATGTCCGAGTCAAAACCCGGAAGACGCCGAGTATGCGCACAGGCTACCACATAAACAGAAATAAGAAATAGAAGTAGGACTAATGGTAGCGCGGCGAATGAAATAAATAGTAAAGTGCAAAGTAGGACGTAAATAGTAGAAACACAAGTAAACATGTATGAAACTACTTGACACAAGTACAGTATGTGCTGAGAAACAAGAATGAATTAAAGAGGAAAAAGCTCAAATGTTGAAAAAATAGCTGGGTCACAAAAGAATAAACACAGTATAAAGTCAGAGAAAATCGAGTGTCATCGAGAAAAAGGACAGGACCAATCAGAATTGAGTGCAATGAAACTAAATACACTAAAAAAATCCCAATAAGGTAATAATGGAAGTGTAAAGGAAACAAATAGACTTAGTGAGAGAAGAATCAAATTTCTGTCATATACACAGCTATAAGATGGATCATATGTCAAATAACAGCATGATATAAAGTTCAAAGATGACAACTAAGTTCAATTCTTTCATTCAACCCCTTGGGTTGGAGGGCTTGTAAATAGTAAATCCAATGTAGTTCCCGTTGTAGCAAATGTTTGTTATTGTCTCTGTGGGGAACCTTGTTAATGATCTCCAAGATTAAATATCGGATTTGGCTGGGGTTGTGAGATTGAGAAACAAAATGTGCAGCCAAACATGACTTCATATTCTTAGTCCGAATATTACTTCGATGTTCATTAAGTCTAATTTTGATTTTCCGCTCTGTTTTTCCCACATATGGGAGACCACACGGGCATTTTATCATATATACAACGTTGGTAGAATCACAAGTGGCATTTACTTGTAAATGAATAGGTGTACCTTTCGTAGGATGGTTAAGTGTAGTTCCAGGTATAATGCTGTTACAATGTCCACAATTGTAACAAGGGATTGTCCCCTTGTAGGTAGTCGTGTTTCTCAAGGTAGGTTGTTTTACCAAAGATTGTATGTTTCTGGAGCGTTGGTATGCAAAAATGGGCGGTTTCTCAAAAATGTTATTGAAATCTTTTTCAAGATTCAGCATTGGCCAGTGTTTGCGAATCACCTCTTTAATTTTCTTGGATTGTACAGAGAATTTAGATACAAAGACGGAACGATTCTCATCTTCAAGATTTGGAGTTTTAGCTTTCAGTAGATCTTCTCTGTTGAGGCACATAGCTCTTTCTTCAGCAGTTTTAATCCATTGATTAGGGTAACCTCGTTGTTGAAATTTTAACATGATTTTGTGACTGTCTTTAGAGTATAGTTCCTCAGTTGAAGCTATTCTTTTTGCACGTAATAGTTGGGAGTAGGGTAAGTGGCGTTTCAAGCTAGGTTGATGAAAACTACTAAAATGGAGATAGTTGTTGCGATCAGTTTCTTTGGTGTGTATGGATGTGATGAACCGGTTATTGGCAAATTTTATGTGAACATCCAAAAATGATATTTCAGTTCTACTGAAAGTGTGAGTGAACTGAATTCGATCGTTGATACCATTGAGATTAGAGATTGCATCATTCAGTTGAGTTTCAGTACCCTTCCAAATTAGAAAGATATTGTCAATGTAACGATAGTATAAACACAAGAATGGTTCCCAGTTATCATTCTTCAGGATATGTTGACTTTCAAAATCATACATAAACAAGTTCGCATATGCTGGAGCAGCACAGTTGCCCATGGCTACTCCAGACAGTTGAAGATGGTGTTGGTTGTCAGAAGATTTAAAGTAGCTGTGGTGAAGAATGAATTGCATAAATTCAAGAATGAAAATCTGTAGATCCGTGGGTTTATTGGTTTGAAGGAGAGCAGTTTCAATAGCCTCCAGGCTATTGAAAGCATATCATCACAAATTACTTTTGCACAAGAATACTTAGTTATTTCACCTATAGTCACAAACACAAGGTACTTGACTATTGCACAGCATTGTTCTAGTTTTCAATCTTTACATTTCTTTGCATTGCCGAGCGTAAACACATGTGCAGGCATTTATTCTTTCACTGAGCATTAACTGCGTTGCTTGAATCAAAACGTGGCTTTGTTAATATTTTTAATTTGTAATATTGCTGATATGTTGTTCTCTTTCACAGTGGCCCCTGAAGAAGGAATTAATACAATTCCGAAATGCATTGGGCTAGGCTGGGTAATTGAGTTGTAACATGTAACAGTCATGTTAATGAGAATTATTTTTATGTATTGATTTTCGTTCAAATTCTTGTATAACATTTCGTATTTCATTAGACAGCATCTTCATGCTGTGACCACATTTTTTCATGGATCTCATGTTCAATACAGAATCTTTGGGAAAAGCAATTGAATGAACTGGCTTGTTGTCCGTCATTTATAATTGTCAAGTGTTGATTCTTCATATTCACGCTGTGCATCCAGTATACTGGTGAACATTCACCAGAAGGGTTACTTCTATTTCAAAAGACACGACACAGCCTTAAACTTGTCTCCTGGAAAGTGTCAGGTTTACAAAAACCTCTTAAACAAGTCACAGCAATAAATAAAACTGCTAGAGGGTTATATCATATGCCTACAAGAATCATTACTACATCTGATGTGCTGCTGCCTGGGTCTGTTACAATCTCTTCTGAAGCTACTAAAGCCAATATTGCCACGCAAAAGTATACGGACAGTAAAAGAAGCTGTTGTGGCTCTATTTTCTTGCACTCTACTGACCAACCTGACTAGAATCATGAGATTTATGGAGGAAGTGCATTCCAGACTTGGTAAAGAATAAGATCACGCCAACCGCGAGAAAATAGATTAGCAGTGGACAGACAAAGGCACACTTCCATCACAATGCCTCATACATAATTAATTCATTATTTAAAAAAAAATCATATTTTACTTGTACTTTCCAATTAATTAAATTGGTTATAATTGTAAATACATTTCTCTTAATGGTCTGCTTTTGAATTATTCTGTTATATTGCAAATGGTTTTAAGTAACTGTGCAATAAAATAAATATGAATAAACCCAGACCTTTTGCCCATGCATGTTTGCTTTGATTGTCAGCACCATGTTTTATTCCACTTCCACCGGTGGACCTTGAGTATTAATAATTGATGTATGGTTCATGATATAAATCACTGAGAGTGCTTCCCCAGTGTTAGATAAAAGAACCTAATAATGAAGCATGCCACATTATGTGGGCAAACGTTCTATTGCCTATGTGCAGAGTGATCTGAAATATGCACTGTCAATGAAGAACTATGTCAAGCTCCAAATGAACAGAAATAAAGAGCCAGATGTACAAAGCTGTTTTCCATTTACAAATGGTCTGATTTCGTAGAATCAGGACGTTTGTGAACGAAAAGGGCATTTTCAATGTACAAAGGCCAAATTTGTGATTTGGTAACCTATTGCCTAAACGCAAATTGATTTTGCGAATCAGTATTAAGAAGGGGTGTATTTAGGGCATCCCTTCCAAATACGTAAACACAGTGGTATGTGTGAATGTTTAGCATTTGCATTTCACCACCTACTTCAAATAGGTGGTAACCCATTCACAAATGAGAATGGGTCACCAAGGGACCCCTTCCCCATTGCGAATGTTTGGAAAAACATTTTTAAGAGTATGCAAGTGGTCCCACAGACTACTGCTTAGTTTTAAGAAATTTAAAGAAAACTTTTCATTTTTTTAATTTTTTTTATTATTATTGTTCTTTCACAGCAAATTTGCATACAAAGTAACAAATTCACAGTTCCAATACTCTCCTGGGACATTACAGCAAGACAAGAAAAAAATACAAAGTAGATAGCAAATAGCAAATCAGTCCTCGTAATAATCACGGAAAGCACTCCAAATTTTTATGCCCAGTCTTCTTTTCCTCAACCCCTTAATAGAAAAAAGACCCCATTCCAAATTATATAAACTGAGCATTTTAGCACGCTATTGATGGAAATCCGGAGGTTTTTCCTGAAGCCACTCCGTGGCTATGCATAGACGTGCCACTGTCATCGCAAAAAATATAAAATGCCGATATTGAAATAGCAGTTCACGAGGCCTGTCCTTCGGTATTTTTCCCAGCAATAACTTTGCTGGCGTGATAGCAACAGGTGTTCTGATTACCAAAGATAAAAAAAATTCAAGATCTAAAATAAAACCTTGAAGTTTGACACAGCTATGGAAATATGCACATCCCCAGCATCATTGTCTCCACACCGAAAAACACTTGCCTTCATTTCCTGCTCCCCATTTTGCCATTCGAATCGGAGTATAATATAAATCATACAATGTCTTAAAAAACTGAACTTTTAAATTTGCCGACATTAAAGACTCCTTAGAAAGTATTAAAAGTTCTTCCAGCTCTATTTCATTATCTTATTGAAATGTATACCGTGTTCCTTTAAGGAAAACAGGCTGCAATTTAAAAAAATGCTTATTTGACAAGCAGTCACACAGTGGCCTGCTGACCCCAGCAGGCCACCATCACTGTGAATTTTGCAATTTCCAATGGGTTGCATACGGAGAGCTAACTTATGAATATTAATGAGGTAGGCCTAATTGTGACCCACTGGAAATTGCAAAATGTGTTAAACACACATTTGTACATTGCTGTTTGCGATTACCAAATAGCGAATCACAAGAATTTGCTATTTTGTAATCTCAAACACTTACCTTAGTGCATCTGGTCCAAAGAGACTTTTAGGCATAAAGGAACAGTTTAGGTAGATGGTTGACCACCCAAAATGTCCTTTCTAGGTGCGGGGTGTGTGTGGACTTCTTCTCACTTGCCCAGCATTGCCACAGAAAACCAGATGACTCATGTGTGCATTTCCTTCTTAATTGGATAGCAAAATATAGAACAGGCCTCCTTAAACAAGCTTTTTCTCTTGCTATGATTGGCAAGAGCGTTCTGCAAGTTAATATCATGATTTTGATTAGATTTTAGCTAATATTTAGGTTAAAACATTTCTAAAGACTTTTTTAAATTGAAGAACACTATGGGCCTGATTATCATGAGTGAAGAAGGGCTCCGACTGTCGGCCGGACCCCTCCAGTCGCATCGTAATCACCGATTTGGATTCAATTCCGACTGAGCAATTTTGAAGGGCTCGGTCAGAATGGAATCTGAATCAGTCTTCCTAATGGCTTATGACTCAAAGAGCCCGTCCGCCATTCGGAAGGACCACAGTAATCACCCGGCCGGTTCTTTCCGGCTCAGGCATTACAATGGCAGTTTCCCACTGCATTTTTGTGCCGGCCTTTCCGGCACTAAAAGGCATTGGGAAAATTGGGGCCCCCATGGGCGCAAGGCCACTGAATGGCGGCCTAGGGGGCACCAATGGTGCTCCCTGCACCCGGTGGCAGGCACCTTGAGGTGCTTGCCACGGGGTGCAGGGATGAACCACACCTCTGCTTTTTGCTATGTGAGCATGCATTCCGTTCGGAATACATGCTCTCATAGCAAATGATAGGATTGCAACCAAACAGGATTTGGTCGCATCCTGCTTCCTGGGCTGGAACCGACGACTGGAGGTCGTTTGGTTCCAGTTCCAGAACGATGTCGGGTGGACTCGGGTCTGTCCGGCATCATAATTGGCCCTATGTTGTGGTTCACATCTCGAACCCCACTCCGAATCATCATATGTGACGGACTAGTGGGGCCATCAGGCCAATCCATTTCACTCATAAAGAAAATGAATTCACAACTTCTGGGAACACCTTAATCCTTCAACACTGCTTTGTGCTGATTCTTATGGTGGCATCTTGTCTGTCCAACCAAAGACATGATCCAGCGCCCCTAAGGAAAAACTGTCTCACCAACGCTACCTAACACCACAATACTTATAATTTATCATAAATCACACACAAGACCCATAAACCAACGAGACAATTTTTGGGTGACTGAATCATGTGACCTATTTAATCAAAACTATTCACAAACTATTTACAAATTTATAAACTACTGCAGTTTATCTTTTCCTACCATGGTTTTAAACATTAATCATTGTAATTGAATCACTCAGGTAAATGGATCAACTGATGGTAACTAGACCATGAATAAACAAGACCAGCTTGTCGTTTCAAAATCTAATTTTTATTGTAACTTTTTATCCAAGTATGAGCATTTTATTAAGAATCTTTATTTTATTAGCAATTTAAAGCAGCATTTATTAGGAAATGATTTATTAGACTGACATTATCAAAGCAATCAGTAATCATGAATTAAAGCAAAATAAAAGTTTCCATTCCCTCAAACTATTTCCCTGACTATTCTTACTCCACCTGAAAAGGAATAAAGAAATTAAGACTGCTGTCCTTACGTGAGTCAAAAGTCCGACAGCATGTCACGTCAATCAGGAATCAGAAAGCGAGCAGCACCCTCCTGCCCATGAGGTCAGGTTTTATACCTTTCTATCTAGCTAAACTGTCTACATTTTATATTTCTCCAAGCAAATCCAGGCTTTCTATTGGCTGGCTTATGTCAGTCCATATGAAATCATCTCCATTTCATCACCAAGTACAGGCTTTTCTTTAGCCCTATTGTCCTCTGCTTTCGTGACTTTTAGCTTCCTCAAAAGAGAAACATTTCTCTTGAGTAACAGTTCAACTTCCTTGCCTTAGCAAACTTGCCGGTTTCCTGTCCTTGAGCCTTTCTTCAAGAGCATGGTTAGCACAATTTATTCAACAGCATTTTTTCTCTGACAAAAAGAATGTCAACGTGGTAAAAGTTTTCCACTTCTGAAACGTGCAAGGCTCTTCTCTGGACAAAATCCGAAACGCCATTTCTTTTGCATGATTTAGGCCTCACTCGGAAACTATTATTTAAACAAACACAAAACATTAATTAATTAGAGAATTGAGACTCATTCTGTTACCCACCCCCTTTGCTAATTATTAACCCATTAATTTATGTTACCTAGCCGAGCACACAAAGCAGCATTTGTTATCTACCTTCTTCTTATAGGCCACAGGGATTCTCCACGAGCTTTGTCACAGAAAAGACATAACGTAAGACATAACATAAGCACACAAAATAAGCACATGCCATTAGTTAAACAGCCGCATTTAACACTGACAAAGACAATAGACAAGGTTAGTTTATTATTTTCTACGTACTTGCAATTGCAACATAGAGCACATAGATTAGTCCCTCGTGTTTCTTGTGCATATGCATTTTAAAACTAAGTTGATTAATAATTCACCACATACTATTTAATACGGTTACATTATTATGGAAGTTTAACTTTGCGAGTTTGAACAAAATATCATTCAGTACCTCGCTCCATCAACTCCCTCATCTGGTGATTTCAAAATCACCAAACTACACACCCAAAATTTTAACAACATTTTCAACCCTTGAACATGTTTTGGACTTTCTTGATATTAGTATTTATAAACTTTTGATTCAGCTGTTTGTCTGCAACTCTCATATTGTGATCTACGAAACTCTTCTAATTCTATTTCTTTTTCTTTTCTGAGTTTATAAATTCTTTTCTTTTCCCTTAGATATTTCTTTCTCTTGTGTAAAATGCAACTAATTTTTAACAAAAGTATTACTACAACTATGACTATTAAAGGACACAGTATTTTACCTAAGATTGAACTACCAATCTCTAAAAACCAGTTTCTGATTGCTGCAAATCTTTTGTTCAGACGTTCTGAAAAATCTTCATCTTCTAAAGGTACAACTTCAGAATGTAATTCTGTAATATTTTTAATATACATCTCTATGTTCTGGCTTTTATCTGGAATATATGTACAGTAATGCTGGACATGTAAAATTCCACAGACTCCACCCTCTATTGCGAGCAGAATGTCTAATGCAAGACGGTTCTGCATTACCATTGTTCTCATAGCAATTAGTTCAATATTCACCAATTGAAAACCACTAGCAGTATCAGTTGACAATCTATCTCATACTCCTGAGGCACAGCCGGGAGCTCTGTTTGCATTTCGCTGCATTTTTAAATAACTTTGTGTGTGAATTGATTTTAAAAATTTCACTCTGTTCCTCACCTGCTAGCACCACTCATTTTGTATCTTAAACACCCGAGCAGCCGACCTGAACGCTGCCACGGGGTTAGAAATCGCCAGCACCACCATTAGCGAGCGAGCCTGTTCACAGGCCACACCCACTTCCAGCAGCCACGCCCCCTGCGATTATATAAAGCGCCGACGCCCAGCCTTCCCCTGATCTCATACTCCTGAGGCACAGCCGGGAGCTCTGTTTGCATTTCGCTGCATTTTTAAATAACTTTGTGTGTGAATTGATTTTAAAAATTTCACTCTGTTCCTCACCTGCTAGCACCACTCATTTTGTATCTTAAACACCCGAGCAGCCGACCTGAACACTGCCACGGGGTTAGAAATCGCCAGCACCACCATTAGCGAGCGAGCCTGTTCACAGGCCATGCCCACTTCCGGAGGCCACGCCCCCTGCGATTATATAAAGCGCCGACGCCCAGCCTTCCCCTGATCTCATACTCCTGAGGCACAGCCGGGAGCTCTGTTTGCATTTCGCTGCATTTTTAAATAACTTTGTGTGTGAATTGATTTTAAAAATTTCACTCTGTTCCTCACCTGCTAGCACCACTCATTTTGTATCTTAAACACCCGAGCAGCCGACCTGAACGCTGCCACGGGGTTAGAAATCGCCAGCACCACCATTAGCGAGCGAGCCTGTTCACAGGCCACGCCCACTTCCGGAGGCCACGCCCCCACCACCCTTTTTCCTGTATAAAACCATGTGCAATCCCCGGACGCGCAGCGGACGGGCGCAGCGGGCGCGCCGTCAGCGCGCTGAAGGCGCGCCTAAGGCAAGCCCGTCTGGGCCCGTCCGGGCCCAGCCGGACCCAGGCCCAGGTACTCTGCCGGATTTGCCACATGATCGTCTGGTGTATACTAGGGATATGCTCTGGGCTTTTCATCAGGAGAAAAATCAGGAGTGCCACTACATCAATACTGAAGGTAAACCCTTTATTAACTGTGCACGATGCAACCCAGTCGAACACTGCTCGCGAAAACCAGGACTGGAGTTTGGCCTCCTAAACTGCCGCTCCCTCCCGAAGCACGCGCATGAAATCAACTTGTTGATACGGGATCACGACCTGGATCGTTTGTTTCTTACAGAAACCTGGCTCTCTGATAGCACGGACTCCGATATCGTCAGCACCCTACCCCCAGGTTATCTCATCCAAACCCTACACAGGCCAAAAAAGAGAGGAGGGGGGTTGGCAATCATTTACAGAGGACACCTGGTCTGTAGGACCAGTAATGCCAATGTCGAGGATTGTGAAAGCCTCCACTTTGCCCTTCAAATTTCCCCGGTACACTCCCTCTCGGGACTATTGATCTACCGCCCTCCGGGGACACTAGGGAACTTCCTCAACGCCCTGACTGATACGGTGTCTCAACTAGCATCCGCCGCCCCGAACTTCCTTCTAGTAGGCGATTTGAACATTCACCTTAACGATCCCGCAGACTCTTCTGCGTCGGATCTCCTTCAAGATCTTAGGTCATTTAACATCCGAATGACCAGCAACGAACCAACCCATGATAAGGGGCACCTATTAGACCCCGTCCTTACCAACATCATGGATATTACCTCGGGCCCCCCCATCCCTTACCCTTGGACAGATCACTTCCTAGTCCCTTTCTCTTGGCACCTAGTCACAGCACCCCCTCAACCCCCGAAAATCCGTGTGACAGACCGACGCTGGCATAAGCTTGCACCAGCTGAATGGTCCAAGGTGCTCTCAGACTCCACACCCGTGCTCTCCATGGACCCGGTGGTGGCCGATGAACAATTTAATTCCTGGATCATATCCTCACTGGATAAACTCCTTCCCTATACCACCACTCTTATACAAACGAAAAGAGTGACCCCTGCTCCCTGGTACACCCCAGCGCTCAAATCTCTACGACACGAATGTAAGAGAACTGAGCGCTCCTGGAGGAAGGATAAAACCAAAGAAAAAAAGGATGGCTATCATACTGCACTACAAAATTATAAAACCGCCCTTCGGAACACCAAAAGTCTGTTCTTCCAAGAAAGAATAGAACACTCTGCTAGCTCCAGCAAGGAATCATTCACCATTTTAAAAGAACTCCTTAAAGTCCCCGTCCCCAGAACGATAGACCCACCAGATCCCAAGGCAGACAAGGAAAAATGCCACAAACTAGCAGACTTCTTCCAGGAAAAAATTCAAAATATCCTTAACTCCATCCCTGCTACAAATTTAAACGAGGAAAAAGAATCCAATAATCTGCCAACCCCCCCATGTCTCACCTCTTGGGGACAAGTGTCAACAGAAGAGGTTGAAAATACGCTGAATATAATTAAAAGCGGATCACCTAATGACCCTGCCCCCTTACGGATTCTAAAAACAGTCGCACCCTCGATTGTGCTCCCTCTCACCCACCTTATCAACGCCTCGTTTCAACAGGGAGTTGTCCCACCCAGCTGGAAGGCGGCAGTGGTCAAAGCATTATTAAAAAAACCATCCCTTGACCCTGTCGACCTGGCAAATTACAGACCAATTTCCCTCCTCCCGGGAACGAGTAAGATCGCGGAAAAACTTGTGAACAGGAAACTTTCACAATTTTTGGAGAGCAATAACCGGCTTAAAAACTCGCAGACGGGATTCCGCCCTGGACAGGGCACTGACATCGCCCTCCTTATGGCAGTGGAAGAGGCCAGAGCACTTTTGGACGAAGGAGGATCAGTGGCAGTGATCCTCCTCGACCTTAGTGCGGCCTTCGACACCGTCAATCACCAGCTCCTAATTCACCGACTCAGGAGTGTAGGTGTTGAAGGGACCGCGCTTTCTTGGCTTTCGTCCTTTCTGAGTCACCGCTCTTTTCAAATTTGGGAGAATAACACCCGCTCCTCCGACACCCCCCTCCAATGTGGCGTGCCTCAGGGCTCCTCTCTGAGCCCTACTTTATTTAATATCTACATGTCCCCATTGGAGGAGGTTGTTATCCCGTTCGGAGTGAGCATCGTCAGCTACGCCGACGACACACAACTAGTGGTGTCCCTCTCTCATCCCAGGCAACAACCTGCGGATCTGTACAACTGTCTCTCGCAGATACAAGGATGGATGAATAAATCATCTTTGAAACTTAACGGTTCAAAGACTGATATGCTCCTCCTCGGCCAAAAGGGGCCCTCCTTGCTACCGAACATCTGGCCACCCTCTCTAGGTCCGCCCCCAGACCCTAAACCAGAGGTAAAAAGCTTGGGTATCTGGCTTGATAAAGACCTTTCATTTGCATCACAGGCAAAAAAGGTAGCCGGCATCTGCTTTGGGCTCCTCAGGTCAATGCGAAAGATTCTACCCCTACTCCCCCCCAAATCTCAAAAACTGCTGATTCAAGGCCTGATACTTTCTAGGCTTGATTTCAGTAACGCCATCTATCTGGGAGCACCGGAGGCTACCCTGAATAAATTACAAAGGGTCCAAAACGCAGCCGCCCGGATCCTTACTAACACATCGGTCAGAGCTTCAGCCAAACCAGCGCTAAAGCACCTCCATTGGCTCCCAGTAAGAGAGCGTGTGAAATGTAAGGCCCTCAGCCTGGCGCACAGATTGCTCCAAAACAAAGGCCCCCCAAGCCTACAAAAATTCATTAAGCCCTACAAAGCCCCCAGATCCCTTCGATCCGACCAGGAAAATTTCATCGTCATCCCCAGAGTCAAGAAAGCCCGAACGGGCAGTAGGCGCTTCTCGGTTCACACCGCACGCCTTTGGAACACCCTTCCTCTTGACTTAAGATCTGAACCCAACTACTTACGGTTCAGGAAGCGATTAAAAACACACCTCTTCCCCTAATCCCGTCTCAGCCCCCCCCCCCCTTTGCTGAACCTCAGGTGTATTGATCTTAGCGCTGGGATACTCATGGGTGACTACGCGCTCTATAAATTAAAATTAAAAAAAAATTAAAAAAACTATTGTAGACATTTTTCTGATTTTAACTGCATTCAGGGTTATACCCACCAAAGGTATTACTGCACCAAATATATCTCCCAATATTTCTGAAAAATTTTTCCTCCTAAATCTACTCATGTGATTGCTAATTTCAAATGAACCCTTTGTATTTCTATCTACATGAAAAATCTTTGGAAAAACTAATCCGATATAGCAAGTGCCATACCAGTGATCGGGAAGATTATAATAGGCTTTGTCTCCACATACAAAATAGATTCCAGGAAAAATTGGATCTTTACCTCCTTTAAATCCCCAACCCCCTAGGATTTGATATGTATCCTCACATTGACTAGCACCTACAAAATAATTGTCAAACAGAGTATTATCTCTTCTAAACCAAAGCTTTCCACTAACAGGTTTATCTATATGAATTGCAACATTCTCGTTTATACCATTGAGCTTTTCATCCTCAATCTGCCAAAACTTAGATTTGGTTTGTTTCAGCATCTCATTTAACTTATAAATTGCCCTTCTTTCTTGTACCAAATTCAAAAATGATTTTTCTTCCGACCTCAACTTACATGTCAAATTATTTCTAAAAGCATACTCATAAGTAAGTTCATTAGTGACTATGAAAAATTCCCTCATCTGTTTAGCATGTTTATGTTTATTCAAGCTGTTATCAACTTTTACATTTGCAAATATTTCATCGAAATTCGAGTAATAGTATTCTAGACGACCTGTCTGATAAAACAAACTAGCTATTACGCTACAAGTGATGCCATAAGTATGAGGAAGCATGTTATAGGTCACCCCTTCGGAAACAGAAGCGGGTAACTTCACACAAATGTAACAATCCTTCACATCCATTACCTTAACATATTCAGATAAAAGTCTTGAAAAGGTATTACTAGAAAAATCTCCAACAGATCTATCTTGGTGAATTTCTGGTTTATGCTCTATAATTTTATTAGACTTGCCTACTACATCATGATTATCTTGTTAAACCACAACTTTACTAGTCATGTTAGTTTTATATTCTTCCTTGTCAATTCCAAAAGGAAAAATGACAGCTAAAATTAACCAAATCAAAATTATTAAGATTACACAAATAGAAGACATTTTGCAACATCTCCTTACAATAGAGCATCTCGAATTATTATTAGCAGAAGGCATCTTTACTTTGAAACGAGAGCCTTTCAAAACAAAAAACAAAAATTTAAAAATTCAAAAATTACTAAATATACACCCAACTTTTTTACTTTTTTTTTTTAAGAAAACCCTATTTTCTAACAGCCTTTCTTCGACCTTATGTCTTACATGGATGTATTTTTTCCAGCTAACACAATTTCTTCGATCTTGTGTCACCTAACACAATTTCTTCAACCTTGTGTCAGAACAAAATCAATCATTATCACTAGTATCATCTAAATCTTCTTGACTACTGCTATTCACTTCAACTACTGGTGGGATTATTATGTAGGTCCATTCAGGCGACTTGTACTTCTGGTTTGGCTCTTTATTACTCTCTTTGCTTTACTATTTATCATTTCTATTTTTTTCCCTACTTTATTTTTGTTATCTGAGTCTCCTCCTTTCTGACTTGAAATTTCATTAACCTGCTCCTTTGATCTGTTCACTAATTTGAATTTTAAATTCTCATTTTCACTTGGCCAGTTATCTCCTTTTCTAAGTAATTTCTTCTTTGATTCAGTCAGATTACACTATGCTCTCCAAGCACTTTTCCTTGAACTTTTCACTTTGGATTCATCATCACTTTCATCAGTATCGCTTTCTATGATGACAATTCTAGATTCAGGTACTTCTTTACTCGGCAGCTTCTTCACTCTGTTAGGAACATCATCCTTATAACTGGTACTCGGAATTTCACCTTCTTCTTCTTCTTCAATTACTTCCAACTTCCCAGATTCAGAATTTTCGTTCCTTCTTCCAGAGCTTTCAATCTGCTTTTCAATACTCTCCTGATCTTGAATCACCACCTCTTCAGCTTCTTTTTCTGCTTCTTGATCTAGCAGATCATCATCATTTTCTGAATCTTGTATCACAATCTCTTCAATTTCTTCATTCAATGCCTCATTCGCATTTGAATCTTCCAGATGTCGACTTTATTGTCGATCTTCAGAATCTCAATTTCTTTCAGGCTCGTCTTCAGAATCTGAATCAGCTGTAGTGTCACCTTTGTCAGGATTTTCAGGAGCTGACACACGTATGGTATGACTAGCATGAATCCATCTCTTCAATCCTCTACACTTTACTGCATTTGTTGTAACCAGTATCACCTGTCTTGCCTTCTGCCACCTGGGTACTAGGCAATTTCTTCTTCGGTGAACTTTTGTTCTCACCCAGTCTCCTGGTAACAGATCATGGGCTTGTTCCTTCTCTTTGGTAATCACTTCAGTTCCCACCTGATGGAACACAGAAGTCACCACGTCAGATAGGTTCTTGTAGTACTCCAATATGACGCTATCATTAATGCTCATAAGTTTACCAACTGGTACAAATGCTTGTCTTATTACTCTGCCCATGACAATTTCATGGGGGCTCAAACCAGTTTTTCTATCTGGAGTACTTCTCAAAGACATCAAAACAAGTGGAAGTGCATCAGTCCAACTTCATTCCTGTAGCTAAACACATTTTTGCTATTCTATTTTTGATAGTGCCATTCACTTGCTCAACAACACCTGATGCTTCTGGTCTGTAAGCACAGTGCAGCTTTTGCTTTATGTCTAGTGCTTCACAAATCAATTTTAGCAATCTGTTTTCAAAATGTGTGCCACGATCAGTCTCAACCGTCACTGGAAATCCGTACCTTGGTATGATTTCCCTCAAAAGCAATTTTGCTACAGTAACTGAATCATTGTGACGTGTTGGGAATGCTTCCACCCATCTCGAAAACAGACAGATTATCACTAAAACATATCTCAACTTGTTATGAGGTGGCATATCAATGAAATCAAGTTGTAATATGGTAAAATGACCACCCTCCTGTCCTATGGTTCCCATGCTCACAACTGTTTTTCTGTTTGGATTAATCTGCTGGCAGATTAAGCATCTCTGACAAAAAGATTCTGCAATTAATGTGAACTTTGGATTGTACCATGTTTGCCTACACAATCTGAACATTGAATCTCTTCCAATATGTCCTGGACCATGATACATTCGAGCCATGTCAGTAATCATGCTATCTGGCATAACTGGTCTGTCATCTTTGTAAATCTTCTTCTCTCTGTCTGCAACCTGCTTTTAGCCATGTGTCTTTTTCCTCATCACTTGCCTCATCTTGTAAATCTTTTACTCCTTGCCATGTCTCAACTACAGATGTTAGCATAAGTGAGTTCAAAACATGTTCATTATTTTTCTCCCGATTAATGGACATATTATTCTTTGCACAGAATTTGGCGATTTTATCAGCATATGCATTTCCTTTTGTCATGTAATCGTCACCTTTCCTGTGAGCTGTACATTTTACAACAGCAATTTTCTCTGGTAGCTGTATACCATCAATCAGCCTCTTTATCAAATTTGCATTTCTAATAGGAGTTCCTGCTGAAGTTAAATAACCTCTTTGTGACCAGAGCTGGCCATAGTCATGGACTACGCCATACCCATACTGTCTATCAGTCACTATAGTAACCTTTAGTTCTTTTCCTTTTTCACATGCACGAATCAAAGCAATCAATTCTGCTACTTGAGCTGAACGAATTCCTTTGAGACAGGAGGCTTCAATTACATCTGCAACTGTCCAGACAGAGTATGCTGCACTCAGAACACCTTCATCTGTTCTCAAGCATGAACCATCAACAAATAGAACATAATCTGATTCAGCCAATGGGACATCTTTTATATCCTGTCTGGGCTTGGTGCAATATTCTAATACATCCAAGCATTCATGATCAATATCATTTTCATTTCTGATTTCAGTTACAGTTCCATCAGGCAATAATGTGGAAGGATTTAAATTCACACATTTTGCAATTGATACATTATCTGATCCAAGAATAACTTTTTCATATTTTGTTAACCTGTTACTTGTCAAATGCTGTGTTTTGCTTCTGGTGAGGAGAATTTCAACTGAATGTGGTACATATACTTTTACAGGGAATCCCATTATTATCTCTTCACTTTGTTCTAAGCTCACACTTGTTGCAGCTACTGTTTTTAAGCAGCCTGGTAATGCTTTTGCAACTGGATCAAGAACAGCTGAGAAATATGCTATTGGCTTTCTCAATATTCCATGTCTTTGAATTAGGACTGATAAAGCACATCCTTCTCTTTCACTGCAATACAGCTCAAACTCCTTCTCATAATCTGGCATACCCAATGCCGGAGCTTCACACCAGCTTTTCTTCAATTGCTCAAAAGCTTCTAACTCAGCATCTGTCAAAATAATCGGATCTTTTATGTCTGCTTTTGTCAATCTCTGCAGTGGCTTTGCAATTACCGAAAATCCACTAATCCATTGACGACAATAACCTACCATTCCTAGAAACATTCTGACCTGTCTCTGTGTATTTGGAGGTTGCATTGCCTGAATCATTTTGATTCTCACAGTTGTCACTTGCCTGATTCCTTTTGCAATTCTGTGACCAAGGTATTTCACTTCTTGTTCGCAAAACTGTAATTTTGCAGGAGACACTCATCTGCCAAATGATTTAAAAGAATAATGGTATCTGTCACACAATTATCTCGTGTTTTTGCAGCTACAAGGAGATCATCAATATACTACACTAACGTTGATTTTCCAGGTAAATCTAGATTTTCCAAGGATTTCTTTAGCAACTGATTAAAAATAGATGGATTCTCTGTATACCCTTGAGGGATCCGACACCATGCTAAGATACGGTCTTGGAACCTGAACGCAAAAACTTGTTGGCTTTCTGGATGCAATGGTACAGTAAAGAATGCATTACAAAGGTCTATAACAGTATACCATTCTGCATCATGCGGAATCTGATAAAGAATTACCGCTGGGTTTGTCACAACAGGGCAACATGGAACAACTATTTTATTAACCTTTCTCAGGTCTTGAACAATTCTGAAAGTCCCATTTTGATTCCCATTTTTTTTTTTTGTAAAACAATTTTTATTGCAGATCCACACATTAGATTCATAAACAGTTTGCACATCATAGGCGTAATCACAGTTCCTACCATAGTTTGATACACAGCCTTTTAGCCCTCATCCCGGAGGCCGGGCGGCAATTCCTGTGGACCAGGTACGTTCATGGGTGTTTTAGGTTATGACATAGGAGGATAAGCCAATCAGTTTCTGCTTTATGTTTACTTTCCCTTCCCCCCACTCCGCTTTCAGCCTCGCTCGCAGGATTCTGGTTATGTTTATGGTGGTCTGCGCTCACCCCCCCCACCCCATTGTGAGTCTGTGCCTATGTCCGGTGCTGGTGCCCATGTCCATGGTATATGCTGAAGGAGTTTCATGTGGTTTCTTGTGTGAGTGCGCCTGGCGTCGGTGCTGGGCGGGCGATGGGTGCCAGAGGGGTCGGGGGGCCCGCTACCTCTTCGTCCTCTAGTCCCTCCCGTGTAGTGTCCCTCAGAGCTTGGGTCAACGATTCCCATGCTCTCGCTGCGTCCTGCGCTTTCTCGTCTGAGCTGCGGCGTGCCAATTGGTATCTAATCGTGCTCTCGGCCGTCGCCCATTTCAGGAATTCGGAGAGCCATTTCCTGTGTGTCGGGCCCTTCTGTGCCTTCCAGCCCTTGGTCAGCTCCCGTTTGGCTAAAAGCAGTCCCATGTCTATGAATTTGCTGGTTAGCTTGTTTTTGCATGTGTGGGGGAACCAGTGGAGTATAGCGACCCCATTGTCGAATTGTAGGTCCCTGTCTGTTACTGTGTTCAATGTGTCGCCTACCTCACTCCAATATTCCTGTACCTGAGGGCAACCCCTGAGCATGTGGAGTAGATCTGCCTTCACCAGGCCGCATCTGGGGCACGCTGCATCTGTAACTCCGAAATATGTTGCCACTTTGTTCGGGGTTAGGTAGGCTCTGTGGAGGATGTACAGATGTATAAGTTGAAAGCGCGCATTCCTCGTACTTTTCCTAGCCCTGCGTATCAGTTGGGACCATGTTGTGTCGGGTATGCCTTTCTGCAAGTCAGCCTCCCATTTCATTTTGAGTGAAGTGAGGGGTTGAATGTTGTCTGATGATAGTCGGGAATAAAGGCACGTGACTGCTTTGAAAGTCCCTGCCGCCATCATTGCGTATTGGCACACCAGTGTTGTCTGTGGTTCGGTCAGCCCCTCTCCCCAGTGTGTTTGTATGGCCCTCACTACCGCTGCGTGTGTTAGATAGTCGCCCCTTCGAAGATCGTAGCGCTCCTGAAGAGTCTGAAATGGTACCAAAACACCGTCGTCATAAAGGTCCCCTATCATTTGTAAGCCTGCTTCCTCCCAACCCTGCAGTCTCGACCAATCCCCCCCATGTGGCAGCGCTGTCACCATGCCCAGAGGAATTTCGGGCGCGTATGGGTGCTTCCGCCCCGTTCGTTTCTGCGATTTGTTCCAGCATAGCCGCAGCGTTCGTTCCTCCAGGGATAGTCCTCTAAGGACTAGTTTTTGTTGCATGGTAATGTACGCTAGAACATGGCGGGGTGTGCCGGCGTCTCTTTCCTGCTCCGGGCCTCGGTAGGCTCTTGCAACCTCTTGCGTAAAGTGCTGTAATTGGGCTGCCAGGTAATATAATTCAAAATCCGGGACCGCCAGGCCACCCTCGTCTTTCGAGCGGGTCAGCGTCGTTAGGGCGATTCTACGCCTGCCCGATCCCCATAAAAAGGAGATTACTAATGACCTCAGTCGTTTAAAAGTTGTCCCCGGAATCCATATCGGGAGGGTCCGGAAAAAGTATAGCAGTCTCGGAAGGGCTATAATTTTCAGCAGTGATACTCGACCTGACATAGAGAGGGGCAAGGTCGCCCAGAAGGAGATATTGCCCTGCAGGGTTCTGATGCAGCGGCCGATATTGCCATCCAATAAGTCCGCCGGGTCATGGTATATGTGCACACCCAGGTAAGACAGGCAGTTGGGCTCCCATCTCACCAACGAGTGGGATGAGGGACGCGCCCCCTCCCTCCGCAGTGGAAAGAGACAGGTCTTCGACCAGTTTACCCGTAAACCAGAGATGTCGCCAAAGCAGTCTAGCAGCCTCTCGGCACCTTCCACTGCCTCCTCCGCATTCTCTAAGAAGAGGAGCAGGTCATCTGCATATAGGGAGATGAAATGGCGGGCATCTCCGGAGTCCAGGCCACTATAGTGGACACCCTGTCTGGCAGTTGCCGCCAGGGGTTCTATTGCCAGTGCGAATAACAGGGGGGAGAGTGCACACCCCTGTCTGGTTCCCCGGTTCACCTCATATCTTTCCGATACCAAGGCTCCGACTTTCACTCTGGCTTTCGCCGACGCGTACAGTACTTTCGTCCACGCAATGTACCCCTCGCCCAGACCAAAGATTCTCATTACTCTATAAAGGTAATCCCACTCTAGGCTATCGAATGCTTTCTCTATGTCTACCGCGAGCACCAGGGGGGACTGTGCTCCGGGAGGAGGGTTATCTATCAATCTAAGGAGCCTGCGTATGTTGTGTGTCGTGTTTCTCGTGGGTATGAATCCCGACTGATCTCCGTGGATTAAATGTTGCATGTGGGATATTAACCTGGTGGCCAGGATGGTATTGAGGATTTTGTAATCCGTCGTCAGCATAGAGAGCGGTCGGTAGGATGCCGGATCCGTGCCGTCTCTCCGAGGTTTTAAGAGGGGGATCATTATGGCCTCGCGCATTGAGCAAGGGAGGCTGCCTGTCTCCTTAGCTTCATTATAGATTATTCGGAGGCGCGGGGCCAGCTGGTCAAGATATTTGACGTAGAATTCAACAGGCAGGCCGTCTAGTCCCGGCGTTTTGTTGTGCGCCATATGTTTGACCGCACCTCTTATTTCCGTTAAGTCTATCGGGCTGCACAGGGACTCGGCGTCTTCCCGAGTTAATTGGGGTAGATGCAAGTCCGCCAGAAAGGCGTCCGTTGCCGCGCCCCGGTCCACTAGCCTGCTCCGATACAACCGTTCGTAATAGGAGCGGAAGCAGGCCAGTATCTCTGGTTGCGTTTGGAGCATACTGTCTCCGCTCCCCTTAAGAGACAGAATCGGCTTACTGTTTCGGCTGGGGTTCGCTAGCCAGGCCAGGAGCGCGCCGGGTTTATCTCCTTCCGCGAGGGTTCTCGTCAGGTGCAGTTTATAATCAAAGCTGCGCAGGCGTTCCACTTCCACTGCCACTGCCTCCCGCGCACTACTGACCCTATCCTGAAGGTCAGGATGGTTGGGGCGCTCCCGCTCCGCCTTTCTCAGTGTCGATTCCGCCTTATCTAGATCCTCTATCAGCGTTCTCCGCGCCCCCGCAAATTTCCCTATGCAGTGTCCCCTCACCACTATTTTAAATGCATCCCATTCGACAGCCCTAGTGGAAGCAGTGTCCTCGTTCTCCGTGAAATATTGGTCTATCCTTTCTCCTAACGCCTCGCGGAAGGGTGGGTCATCGAGCGTGTCCGGCCGTAGCCGCCACGTTGGGATACGTGTGGGTTCGTTCATCCAATTCAATGTAAGGAGTAGGGGTTATGGTCGGAAATTGTTCGCGCTAAGTATTCAGTTCGGGTCACCGATGGGAGCACCGTTTGCGAGCATAGGAAGACATCGAGACGGACATGGAGATCATGGATGCTGGAGTAGAATGAATAGTCTCTGTCCCCCGGGTGTTGTACCCGCCAAGCGTCCGATAGGTCCCACTTTCCCTGCCAGTCTGCACGGTGCTTAGCTAGTCTATGTACTGGGGATGTCTGTAATGGTGGGTGTGATCTATCCAGGGAGACATCCACTATCGAGTTGAAGTCGCCTCCAATTAGCAGCGGGCTAGTGAAGTAGCTAGCTAGAGCTCGAGAGAGTTTCGTGAAGTATGCCGCTTGGTCTACATTCGGGGCATACACGCTAGCAAGTGCTATGTGTCGGCCTCTAAGCAGGCCCTCAACCGCTACGAACCGCCCATCCGGGTCTACAGTGTGTCTAGTGACTTGGAAAGGGACACCCGCTCTGATCCAGATCAATACCCCTCTAGCGAAGGCCGAGTATGTGGTGTAGTAAAGGTGGCCCCTCCACCTGCGCTGTAGTGCCACCCCCTCCTTCCGTGTCAGGTGGGTTTCTTGCAGGAATGCTATGTGCACCCCCCTGGGGACTAGATAAGAGTGGATCTTGTGTCTTCTCGTCATCGTATTCAACCCCCGCACATTCCAGGACACACAGTTCAGTGAACCCATGTTAGCCATAGTCCCATTGGGTACGAGTCAATTCAAGCTTGGTTAGCAACCAGACAATAGGTTCGACAACATTTCCCACCCTCCCAACAATCCCCACAATCCCCCTCCCTCAAACTGCGCCCCGAGTGTCCCCAACTACTCCAGGCTCCCTCCCCCCCCAGAACAGGACCTAACTGCGACAGAGTAGTTCCCGTCCAAACAGGCGAGCAATCGTGCTCAAAACCTCTAAGTAGTCGTGATTAGTATCACGGAAGCCTTATGGGCTCTAGGGAGCGTGAGCTAGTTCCTGGTAGTTTCCAATACCGACTCCACAGAACCCTCCCGCCATACATTGTGCAACTTACGAAACTGCAGACTAACATTGTCCTGCTCAGGTGCGCGTCTTGGCCAATCAGCTCGTCATCGCCAAGCTTCCAGTGGGCATGGTCGGGAGGTTAGCTGCCAATGATAACTTCCAAAGTTTGTGGCGTTAGCCTTGGGCCACCAGATTTGCTCATTTCTGACAATTCAGTCTCGGATCCGGAGCCCCGGTTCTCTGATCCCGATTCCCTCTCCAATTGATGCAGAGTCGATCCCGAAACGTCCTTCACCGCCTGGAGCGCCGCCTGCCGTTCGCTTTCCGTTTGGGATTGTGTCGGCTTCCCGGTGCGCCGTCGTAGTTGTCGGAGCCTCCGTGATTTCCTTATGGGTTGATTTTGGCGCTCCTCCTCAGCCCTGAAAAGCGCCCCATCCGTGCCCGCTTTGTAGGTGTCCCACCAGGCCCAGGCCTCCTCCGCAGTCGCAAAGAACTGAGCTTTTCCATCTAGTTCTACCCTGAGCCTGGCGGGAAACAGCAGAGAGTATTGGATACCTTCCGTGCGGAGTTCCTTTTTGATGGAGAGGAAAGAGGCACGCTGTTTTTGCGTTTCAAATGTATAGTCCGGAAACAGGGTTACCTTGCTGTTGTCTACTTGGAAGGGTCCCGCTTCCCTGGCTCGTTGCAACAGCCAGTCCCTGTCCTTGTAGTGCAGCAGTTTGATGACCACGGGGCGAGGAGGCAGGCCCGGCTTCGGGGGTCTGGACGGGACACGGTGCGCCCTTTCCAACGTGAAGAAGGGGGAGAGACCCTCAGGGGCCACTACAGTTCTGAGCCAGTCATCAAGGTAGCCCACCATGTCCGTACCTTCTTTTTTCTCCGGAAGGCCCACCAGGCGCACGTTGTTCCTGCGGCTGCGGTTTTCGGCATCCTCAGCCCGCCTCTCTAGCGCCTGAATGCGGTCTAGCGCCTCGGTGAGTCGCCCCTCCATTGAGGTCTGCGCCGGTGTCAGGGTTGCAATGGCTTCCTCCGTCCCCTTGACCCTATCCGCCAATTTTGCATGGTCCGCACGAAGGAGGCCCAGGCCCGTTGATACTTGTGCAATGTCACGGTGTAGGGCATCCCTCGTGTCCGTGATTGCCTGGAGGATTGTGTCTTGCAGGTGCTGTAGGTCTGTGGGTTGCGGAGGAGCGTCTTCCGGATGGTCCGTGGCGGGGCTGGCATCCCCCTTTGGTCCTTTCGGTTTCCCCATAGTGGCGTGTTAGTGGGAGAGCCGGGCCGCGGCGAGTGAGGGGGATGTCCGGCGGTCGTTATGCGGCGCAGCCGTGGGAGTCCGCCGCAGGAGTAACCGGGGGGGCCCGTCGCGGTCGCCGCCGTCACAGGCGCCGCTGGTCTGGAGCGTGTGTCGCGGGCAGTGGGCTCACTTCGTGGCGCTTCTCGGCCACGTCGTTGTCCGCCAAGGAGGGCGACCCACCACTCACCACAGGGTTTCTCCTCTGTCCGGTCGGTAGGCTCTCGGAGCTCGTGGTCGCCTCCAATGCCCCCTGCACACCGTGGGTTACCTCTTCAGCGGGGCCCGCCCGGCCCAGACACCGGGGTCCCCCCGCTCCGGTCAAGCGTTATTGTCCCACAAGGTCCCCACCAGGGGCGGGGCCCACCGAAGCCAGGGCAGCCCGGGTCCCCGCCGCAGGACCCCCACAGTCGGGTCGGCGGTTGCACTCTTGGTTGTGGCAGCTCTCCCGGACAGCCGAGGCGCGGTCTCGTCTCCACACCGGCCAGGCAGCAGCGGCGTTTCGCAGGTCCTCTCCGGCCCCCCTGATCACTCTCCGCGCTCACCAGCGCAGGCCGGACACTGCAGTTCAGTTCGGCCCCAAGGACGGGGGCAGGGCTGTCACCCTCCCGGGCCTCCCGGAACCGCACCTCGGGCACACGTCACGGGCGCCGGGTCAGGGGCCTCAAGGTCTCGGGGCTGGGGATGCACTCACCCAGGGGGGACGCCACCCGCTCCGGGGTAGCAGCCGCGGGCCTCCGCTCCGGTCAGGAGCGTCCGTTGACTTCGGGGGTGGCAGGCCTCAGCGGCGCCGGGGACTCAATTTTGGTCTCCCGGGGTGCGAGGAGTCACCCCAGGACCACAGGGGCGCCCAACTCCGCTCCGCAGCGGCTCCTCCCCTCGGCCGCAGAAGGCACCGGAGCCCGTCGTCGGGCGGTCTTCTCCGCTCTTCCCGAGGCCGCTCGTCGGCGCGCTCAACCAGGCTTCGGGGACGCACTGGAGGTCTCGGCTTCTTGGGATCACGGGGCCGCCGCCATCTTGCGTCTCAGGACCGCCAAGCGTTCGCCGGGCAGCACGTCTCTCTTGGTGCCAGAAGCGGCTCCTTCGCAGCACTGGAGCAGGCAGCAGTGTACCACCGAGGGCACCCGAGTTTCCACGGGGTTCTCGGGCTTCAAAACAGGATAATATCGCGGATTACTGGCGGTGGGTGCGGGAGCCTCGTTAGGCTGCCACCATCTTTGCTGGCTGCTAGCCACGCCCCCGTCCCATTTTGATTCCCATAATCGGTGAATTACATGGACTGCTCTCAATTTCTCTTAGAACACCTTGTTTAATGAATTTATCAATTACAAGAATGACACCTTCAATAACTTCTGCTTTCATTTTATACTGAGGAATGTTTGGATAATCTACTCCTTGTTTTACTGTAATTTTTACTGGATCAACATTTTTCATCAAACCTATTTCACTTCCAGTGAGATCCCAAATTTCAGCATTAACTGTCTCTTTTAATTCTTCAGGTAGATTATTTTTTTATCAAACACAGGAAATAATTTACTTTCTTCAGCTTCAACCATTAACATTGTTAACTTGTAAAGCCCATCTTCTTCTTGAGTTTGGCGCTCAATACCATCCGGTGAGCAATATATTTTACAATTCATCTTTCAAAGTATGTCCCTTCCTAACAAGTTTACAGGAATGCTGTTACAAACTACAAATGTATGCATATCCTTAAATTGACCAATTTCAACTTCAACTGGTTCTGTTAAATCTGTTTTAATTTGTTGATTAGCTACACCAACTACTTGAATCTTTTCACCCGAGAGAGGCAGGTTTTCTATTTCCACTGATCTAACAGTAGAACGGGTAGCACCAGTGTCCACTAGAAAAGTGATTTCTACATCATTCACCTTACCATTTACAAATGGACCAGCCTGATCTACCTCAAGAGTGGCTCCAAGCACACACTCTTCCTCCTCTCTCAGGCACCGTCATAAGTAATCCTCCGAATCACTCCCTCCATTTTCTTTTAACCAATACTGCTGTGAAACATTTGACACATTCACTCTTGGCAATCTGTTTACCTGTTCACCTCCGCAGAATCCTGTGTCTGTATTGTATCTCTGCGCCTTTACACAGTTTGGAAGTGGCGGTTGTGGAATGGGGAATCTGACTTTGATGATTCAGTACCTGTCGCTGTAGCTGTTGCTGCAGATTTATCTCATTCTGCATCTGTGGATTTAATGATGCATTTTTAAAATTTCTGGGCGGATTCTTACATTCGCGCTTCCAGTGTCCAATTTCACCGCAATTAAAACATGGGAGTTTTTGCTTTAATTCTTCAATATTTCCCATCAATTTTGGCTTATTAAAATTACCTTTAGATTTTTCCTTGATTTTGATTAATATTTCTGTTTTCCAGAGTTGCTATTTGCTGTTCAGCTACTTTCACCTTTGCCCACATAGCTTTTTCCTTTAGCTTCTTTTGTTTAGCATCCAATTCGTCACTGCAGTATTTTGCTTTTCTAAAAATGTCATCTACTGTAAGTGATTGCCAACCAACAATTCCTGATCTAATCATTTCACCAATTTCAGGTCTTAAGCCATGAACAAATCTGTATATGAAATGGCTCATATCTTTCTCACTCAATTTTTCATAACCACTGTATTGTTTAAATACCAGCAGTAATCTTTCATAAAATGATTGTACCGCTTCTTTTGGTTCCTGATTTGTTCTATCTATTTTAACCCAATCTACTTCTTTAGGGGGAATCTTGTTTTTCAACCATACAATTACCTTATCGTACAGATTCATAACATCTGCTGAAGGAGCACCTGTTACCTTATCTCGAGCAGGTTCTTCTTTAGGCCAATCTATAGAAATTTTACATTCTGTCCAAAAATCTGATGGGACAACCATGTCAAAGAATCCATCAAGATCAATCCACAGAACTTTTGAAACCTTAACAAATCTGTCTACTTGTCGATACCATTCCACAGGTTTTTCTCTCAGCCGAGGAAAATCATTTGTAAACAATAAAATGTCCTGTCTTGTCCAAGGAACATGCACATACCCTCCTCTTGGTATTTCTCTCATTGGAAACTCATTTACTACTTCTCCTCTTTCTCTTTTTTCTTCCTCTCTTTTCGATTGTCCATTTTACTCTCCACTTACTTAATTCACCCAATCTTTTTAGAAACACAATTAAATCTTTTATATGAATAATTCTTCCTGTGGTATTCATGTTTTCAATATCTTTTTCAGAGAAATCCACTCTATAATGTTTCTGCAAATTTTTCTGTCTACTTAAATCTATTTCCAATTCCGCAGCCATTTCTTCTAATTGATCATACTTGGTTTTCGTTTTCCATTGTATGCTTTTGCAAATGCACAATAATTCATCATCCTGATATAGCTTCAAACTGTCAGTCCCAATTGTACCAATAATCAATTCCTTCAAATCTGCCTTCAATTTAGCAACATCAAGTAATTTAAATTCTGAGCTTTGTGGGGTATTCGTTAAATCTATTTTATTCATGCTCTTTTCTGGAGATCCAGAATCAGATTCTGCACCAGATGGAGTTTTATTTGACAAACTTTGATTAAAAGTTAAGTCAGAAAAATTGGTTCTGTCGGGTTCGAACAACAGTGATTTATCCAAACAATCTTCTTATGCAATGCTCCCAAAAGAACCAACAACCCTCCTCTGAAATATTGAAATCAAGACAATTCCTTACAATAAATGAAAAAGGAAATCTTGCATGTTACTTTGTATTCTCTTTATACAATACTCTGAGTCAAAAAAGTCATTTCTGTACATTATATACAACAACTGTCAATATATCAAATATAGTGCAAGAAATAGTGACAATAGTGAATAGTGAACACGTGATATAAACAAAATACATCCAATTTTAATGAACTCAAAATATAGAAAAACTATACACGTATGTACAGAGTATCATTTCATAAAGGCCATCAACTGATACCATCTGGGAACCCTATGATTTCATTCAAGTTCGTTGGGGCTCCAAGTTTATGCGGCCTGTGAATAGATGTCGACGTTTTGACCCTTAAAGCGCCAATGTTTGCAGTCGCAGCAGGTCTTTCTCAAGACAAATATGCGAGGCACGACAATGGCTGATTGCTAGCAGCCGGTTCGTGAGCCGAGAAGCAGGTCGAATAGAGCGTGATTCCGCAAACATTTCACGACGATAGGACGATTTCGCCATTTTGTTTCCATGTGACTTATGCACCGGGATGGTAGGACTGTCGTGCCTCGCATATTTGTCTTGGGAAAGACCCGCTGCGACTGCAAACATTGGCGCTTTAAGGGTCGAAAAGTCGACATCTATTCACAGGCCGCATAAATCTGAATAAAAATTTTCAGCCACTTTTTGAATTTCTGCATTTAATGGAACAGTCAAAGCTGAATGTTTAACTTCTCTTTGATCAAATACTGGAAGAACAGGTCCAATTGTTACCGGTACTGTTACTGCTTCCATGCTTTTAGTTAATTGCTGTATTAATTCATCTTTTGATCGAAAATATTCTGAGGTATTTGGTAATTCCTCACTTCTTTCTGTTTTCATTACATTTCTTGGGGTTTCATTTCTCTGAACTGGGGTTTCTGCATAATTTCTATTTTCCCCTGATATACTAGAATTAGATCTTGTTTCTATTCTTACAGACGTTTTTCCACTATTCTGATTTATTCTGGGTGAAACCTCATCAATAATTTCTCTTGGAGGAGCACTTGGAGAAGTTGCTGGAGGAACTCTTGGGGAAGACCATGAACAAACTGGTTGATAAGGTGGCGGTTTCGGTTTTGTAACATAAATCTCTTCTAAAACTGCATCTTCTAAATCACTTTCTTCACCATTCTTTTGAGCACCCTTTTGATCAGTTGCTTCACCAAATATTGCTGGATAGAGACCATCACACATGTCTCCACGTCTCCATTGACGCATTCTATCCTGATGTGTTTCTCTATTTAAATCTAATCCTCCAAACCTTGATACTCCTCTACTTTCTCGTTGTAATTCAAACATTTCATCTTCCCATTCAACTAAAGCTTCAAATTGAGTGGGTCTAGGTCTTGGTACAAGAGACATAATTTGTTCTCTTACGTTTTTCAAAACCTTGATGTTAAATGATCCATCTTCCAGCCATGCTAATACAACATCATTTTTAGTATATTCCATCCAATTCTCAATCCAGAGACAAGTGTGATAACCATATTCACCTAGCATATAAGCTGCAGGTGTTTTGTACTTATGAATTAATCTTCCACCTCGCGTTTCAATTTTCTTGTCAGGTTTCAATTTATTTTTCAATTTCTGAAACCAAGAAAGCTTCTTTTTCTCTGTAATGTAATAATAATCCATGTTTTAAACTGTTCCGCTTACTTCAGAATCGATCGTATTTATTTTTAACAAGGAAATAGTTATTCCACAAATCCAACCAATCCGTGCGCGAAACTCACCAACAAGCCAATCAGGTTGAGCTTCGTCACTGTTTTGCTCGACCAATAGAAATACTGCTTTCTAGAATAAACCAATCAGCTGCAAGCCTGCCTAGTCACATGAAGCAATCAGTGCGCGGTTACTGTGACGTATGTTAGCCAATCACAGCGCGACACTAGTGACGTATACTGCCGCTGCAGCTTCTCTGTCCTCGCTCCGCTGTGACACTGACACCTCCTTCACAAAATATTTTCACAGCGCCATGTTTTACAAAGCTTTTCAATGGAACTCAGTTAGTAATTCCACAAAAACAAACCATTTGTCTGTTTCGCTAAATAAAGTGATAGCTTTCCCAATCATTCAGATATTCCTTTGCGTGAAATAGACGACGCTATTTTCACAGAATATTTAAATTCGTTGATAAAGTAAGGCTACTCTAACCTTCTAACGAGTAATAACGAACTTGTTACTCTCTGAATACACATATAGTGACAATCAAAGTTTCACTTGATCGTATATTACAAAATCATTTACACACATTCAAACAGAAAAATCCCTAGCCATACATACATAAATCCTGGTAGGACTTTAACCCACACAAGAAAACTTCACTTGCCAGTAAGATAGACGACGCTTCCTTACCCTTCACTCAAGCTTGGATAAAATCCATTACTTTTTTCACAGTGAGTTTTAAAACAGGACAAGTGTCCCTATACTCGAAAGCTACAATTTCATGGACAATCCTCACTATACATTCTACCTTACACACCTAAAATCCCTAAACTTGTGCTGTACATCCACAACACTAGTGATATATGACAATACCACTATTTTGAAACAGAACAAATGCACCGTGCAACTTCACCTGTTACACTACTCTCGCCGGCACAACTAGGAATTTTCACACTGCTGGAAAAAACCTTTCGACTACATATAACAACTGAACAAACTCAACATATGTTAAACATCGATCCTATGTAGTTACCATGTAGCATGTCAGTTACCATAGTAACCGTAACTCTGCTACCAAGAAATTGATCCAGTGCCCCTAAGGAAAAACTGTCTCACCAACGCTAGCCAACACCACAATACTTACCATTTATCATAAATCACACACAAGGCCCATAAACTAACGAGACAATTTTTGGGCGACTGAATCATGTGAACTAATTAATCAAAACTATTCACAAACTATTTACAAATTTATAAACAACTGCAGTTTATCTTTTCCTACCATGGTTTTAAACATTAATCATTTTAATTAAATCACTCAGGTAAATGGATCAACTGATGGTAACTAGACCATGAATAAACAAGACCAGCTTGTCGTTTCAAAATCTAATTTTTATTTTAACTTTTTATCCAAGTATGAGCATTTTATTAAGAATCTTTATTTTATTAGCAATTAAAAGCAGCATTTATTAGGAAATGATTTATTAGACTGACATTATCAAAGCAAATCAGTAATCATGAATTAAAGCAAAATAACAGTTTCCATTCCCTCAAACTATTTCCCTGACTATTCTTACTCCACCTGAAAAGCATGTCACGTCAATCAGGAATCAGAAAGCGAGCAGCACCCTCCTGCCCATGAGGTCAGGTTTTATACCTTTCTATCTAGCTAAACTGTCTACATTTTATATTTCTCCAAGCAAATCCAGGCTTTTTATTGGCTGGCTTATGTCAGTCCATATGAAATCATCTCCATTTCATCACCAAGTACAGGCTTTTCTTTAGCCCTATTGTCCTCTGCTTTCGTGACTTTTAGCTTCCTCAAAAGAGAAACATTTCTCTTGAATAACAGTTCAACTTCCTTGCCTTAGCAAACTTGCCGGTTTCCTGCTCTTGAGCCTTTCTCCAAGAGCACGGTTAGCACAATTTATTCAACAGCATTTTTTCTCTGACAAAAAGAATGTCAACGTGGTAAAAGTTTTCCCCTTCTGAAACGTGTAAGGCTCTTCTCTGGACAAAATCCGAAACGCCATTTCTTTTGCATGACTTAGGCCTCACTCGGAAACCATTATTTAAACAAACACAAAACATTAATTAATTAGAGAATTGAGACCCATTCTGTTACCCACCCCCTTTGCTAATTATTAACCCATTAATTTATGTTACCTAGCTGAGCACACAAAGCAGCCTTTTTTATCTACCTTCTTCTTATAGGCCACAGGGATTCTCCATGAGCTTTGTCACAGAAAAGATATAACGTAAAACATAACATAAGCACACAAAATAAGCACATGCCATTAGTTAAACAGCCGCATTTAACAATGACAAAGACAATAGACAAGGTTAGTTTATTATTTTCTACGTACTTGCAATTGCAACATAGAGGACATAGATTAGTCCCTCGTGTTTCTTGTGTATATGCATTTTAAAACTAAGTTGATTAATAATTCACCACATACTAGTTAATACGGTTACATTATTGTGGAAGTTTAACTTTGCCAGTTTGAACAAAATATCATTCAGTACCTCGCTCCATCAAACACCTGCAAGTTGCAAAGGGGCTCATCTTCAAAATTTGCAGAATTGAACCCATTGCCTCTGCACCATTTGCCCTGCACTGGTTACAAGTAATAACTGATGTCAGTGTTCGCTAAATAGAGTCAATGGGATCCACTGCTCTTAGCAGGTGACCCGCATCCAAAATACAAAGATGATGAGAGGAATGCTTGAAATTTGTCTAACTAATGGCAATCGCTTGGGTAGCATTCCAAACTATTGTTCTTTTGACCACCATACCACCTCAGTTTGTACCCTGCTAAGTGCAAATCACTCTTAACCCTACCCCGTTGGAACAGTCCAGCCTGTTCCGTCTGCTGACTCCCTTCCCTATGCCTTGCTCTATTGCGAAATGCTGCACATATTATGAATAAACACAGAACTTTTGCCCATGTATGTTCGCTTTGAGTATCAGCACCATGTTTCATTCCCCTTCCACTGGTGGACATTAGTCAGTCTTGGGAACAGTGATTAGGTACTGAATTCACATCTTGGCTAACCCTTACCACTTATGGCGACACACCAAACACAGCAAAGGTGATGGGGAGGAATGTTTGCACTTGTTTTTGTGTGTTTGCAAAGCATGAATAGCTTCTTTATTTATGATTCTCGTGCAAGCTAGCCATCGATCAATTGAGCTGCCTAAAGATGTGTCTCAGTGTCTTTGTTAGAGCTACTCAGGCTATCCTGATAGCAGAACATGTTTGTAAAATCCCTCAAAGAAACCATAAATACTCTTTTAAACAGTAATGTGAACTTTCATGCACAGTACCTCTTGTCATGTGCTTAATTGGAATATCCACATTTAATACTTAAAACAAAGGAAGGACAAGCATTGGCATTAACCAATAAGCCTGTAATAACAAGGTGCGGACCTACTGACTTTTGTCAAAGCTTTCCCCCTCACATGGCTGCTGTGCATGAGCAGGCACATGATGACTAACCAGACACCTATAGCACTGGTCTCTCCGCCTACTTCTTATGCATAGTAATCTATAGCATCACAGTGAGATAATGTGCTGATTTGTATTGACTCTCACTAGCTTTCCTCACCAATCCATTGTTTGAAATGTATACATTTGTATTTTTTAACAAGTTCAAACCAATAAAACATTTTGTTTAAAAACATTCATGTATGATCATAAGGACAGATACACAACTTCCCACATGCCTCATGCAGTCATTGCAAAGATTTTTTGCTGTTCTCTGGTGATTTATAGTAATGTTGTCTATGCTTAGACACACCTCAAATGTAAATTAGATTTATGCTGCCATTAGTTATTTATATTAATAGAATGCTTGGGAAGATCAGTCAGTCAGGAACCCTTGGTGGCCCTATAAATTGTGCCCTTTCTGGCAGCCCAGAGCATACTCACGGATTCTACAGAGCCAGTGTTGCCATCAAAGTAGGCCTACAGTTCAGCAGCAAGGAGTTCTGTGCAGCGTTCATCTCCGAGGAGTCAGGCATTAAGAACCACATAGGGTGCAGTGTGTATCTGATCACCAATTCAAAGCTCAATTGGGAAGTGATCAATGATACCCCTGGGGAGAATCTGTGTCACGATAATTGAGGATCTTGGCAATCAGTGGGCGTGGGGGTGCGCCAGGGAGAGAGCATGGAGCAAACAATCTGGGAGCCCTCTCAGTCACGAACCGCTGCGAAAGAAAGGCCTTAGGTAGCCATGACTGTAGCCAGTCCTGTAGGAAGTCTGCAGGATCAGAGGCTTCTGATTCCTCCAGAAAGCTCAGAAATCACAGATTGTTGCACCGCAATCTATTTTTCATGTCTTCGGTGCATTTTTCAAGAGTGGAGGTTAGGAACAACAGCTTGGCTGCTGTGGACTCGAGGGAGGTTATGGGGGCCCTGAAGAATGAGTGTCTATTTTAACCTATCTTGGTTTCTACCGCCTCCCGAGATTCTTGTATGGCCTTAAGAATGTGGGCAAGGTCAGTGGGTTCCATCAGGCGTTGATGCAAAGAGACAGCCCTCTTCGGTCCTGCACTCGTAGCATGGTTTTTATTAAACTTTATTTATAATTGTTGGCAATCATGTACGTTGATACATATCATTTATAATGTCTTGGCAATTACAAAAGTGACACACTTACATTCAACATTGTGATAAACATCATTAACTTTTAGGCAAAAACTTTTACTCTCGGGATCAATTAACCAAAGGGCGTCTTCGGCTGGAGGTCGGATTCTTGTTGACGAATATAACTGATAAAGGGCTCCCAAATGTCTTGGGCGAGATTTCGGAGGCATTAACAGCCTGATTCATCAAGCTAAATTGCACTTGCCTTTTGCGAGTACAATTTTTGCTTTTGGGATTCATCATCCCAAATGCAAAATTCGCTATTAAAGAATTCGCACATTTGCGAAGAATTGCATTTAAGGAATCTCTGTTTGAGATTCCTTAAATGCAATGCAATTCATGAATCATTTTAAAATTGCGAAATTGCAATTTTGGGCCGCTATTTACGGTGAGTTTGTGAGAGCTGCTGGTTTTCTCTGCCATGCAGCCCAGTTAAGGGGGAAGGGGACAGCTGCAGTTGTAGGGTTTTCCCAATTACTTCAGAAACCTTCACCCAGTATGCTGCAACCCCCAGGCACTTCCAGGTGAGATGAATGAAATCCGCTGAAGCAGCATGGCATTGTGTACATTGAGAATCTGGAGATATACCCATTCGGTGTAATAGTACTGGAGTGTGGTAGGTGCGTTGTAAAAAGTTAAAGTGAATGAGGTGTAACCTGTAGTTTGGGGATGATGACTGAAGCTGGCTGCAGCAAAATGCCCAGTGTGCTTCTGTAAGTGGAAGGGCGAGGTCTACCACCCAGGCTTCTCCTGCTGGGGTATGCACTGCGGAGGAGGTGCGTTGCATGCTTTGATACAATGACGTATTAAGTTTCCAGGAGGAGGTGGTGCTGTACATATATTCTAGGGCGGAAAGGGTCGACGGAAACGTTTTGAATAATTATCGGCACATCGCTCGCAGTTGATATTATAAAAAGGTGTCTAGTAGCATGCTGAATGTATGCTGCGGAGTCGGAGGGCCGCGGAATTGATCTCCTGGAATAAGGTCTGCGAAGGTATGCATATTGAGCCTGTCCACGCTGCTGCATGCGCTGCCGTCATGTAGAGGGATTATTAGTGGGTGTTTCGTAATAGGGATCGATGGGCGTAAAGGAGCGAGACGGCTGCGCATCGTGCTAGCCCAGCCGATGTCCACCTCATGCATTGTGAAGTGTCTATTTCCGACACGGGCCATTTATATGGAGTAAACAGAGCTGTCGAAAGCGGCCATGGTGAAACCACGTCTATCTCTACTGCAATATGCTGTTGAAATGGCGTGGGATGCGTCTAATAATGTAGGAAGTGTGCCTGAGCACATAGCGCGTACAGCTGTAGATCAGGTGCACCTAACCCTCCTTGAGTTTGCGGCAAGGTCAGCAATTCATATTTAACCCGAGGTTGTTGTCCTGCCCAGACCAGTGCGATGAGTTTGAACCTGAGTCGTTTGAAGAAGGCCTGTGTGATTGGGGTAGGAATGTTTATAAATAGATAAAGACATTTTGGTAATACCACCATCTTCACTATGGCGATTCGGCCCGCGAAGGACAGTGTGAGATTCTTCCATATGGAAATGTGATTTTCAAGCCATGCCATCGCTCTGCCAAAATTGGCCTGCCACAGCTTGTTTAGATCTCTGCTAATGTAGATTCCTAGATATTTAACTAGCGCCATTGCCCACTAAAGGGGATATTCTACAGGAAATGGGACTGTGGCTTCCGTTAGTGGAAAAAGTATTGATTTGGCCCAATTAATCTGAACCCCGGATAAGCCTCCAAAGCGTACGAGTTCACGGATTAGTGGGGACAGGTTGTGTTCTGGCTGACTTACATAGAGAGTGACGTCGTCCGCATATAGGGATACGGTGAAGCTTCGAGTTGTGAATCCCACCCCCCAGTTCGCAGGGTGTTGGCAAATTTGTGCAGCAAGGGGTTCCATTGGCAAATGTATGCAGCTAGGGGCTCCATTGCAATGGTGAAGAGCTAGGGTGAGAGGGGGCATCCTGCAGCATGTCCCTGCTGACCGGAAAGGGCTCTGATACCTGCCCGCTAAGGCGTAACCAGGCGGTGGGCAATATATAAAGGAGTCGTATCTGTGCAAGGAAGATGGGGCTGAGGCCCAGTCTGACCAGGAGTGGGAACAAGAAACCCCATTCCAATGTATTGAATGCCTTAGTTGCATCAAGCAAGGCTGCCAGTACTGTAATGTGGGGGTGTAGTTAGTGCATTACTGCGAACATGGTCCGGAGGTTGTGTGATGTGGTGCAGCCTCGTATAAACCCGGATTGGTCGGGCCTGATCATTACCAGCAGCAGGAGCTTCAACCTGGTCGCTAATACCTCTGCAAATATTTTCTTATCAATATTGATGAGCGATAGGGGCCTATAGGAATCAAACTGGTCAGCTGGTTTATCAAGTTTGAGGAACGTGAAAATGACAGCTTCTTGCATAGAAGGGTGGAGCGAGCCTACTTCTAAGGTATCACAGTAGACCTCCAGCAGTTGGGGAACTAAAATGTTAGAGTATTCTTTATGAAAGGCTGCTGTGAGTCCATCCATACCAAGGGCCTTGTCCGGGGAAAGGCTAGCAATTGCCTGCTGCACTTCCTCACATTCTTAGCCTGGTTAATAGTAAATTTGTCCATCTCAGTTTGGGCGTACAACGCGGGCCATTTGTCAATCCTCATGATCCAGAGTATGCGACCCACCAGAAGCAGACTTGAAATTAGGGCCATAGGGATGCAATGAAGGTGGTCCTCACTTGGTCTGCTTGCCCCAGGAGAGGAGGGCAGCATGAGAACGCGGGATTGTCTGTCAATTTACAGCAGGGTAAAGTTGGTGTCTCCTGGGCATGTAGATGGCTGTGTGCTTTCCAGCCAAGTGCATAAAGAACTTTGAATCTGCACTTCCCCTACTGCGGAAGCCCCATCCCCATAGGAGCTGGGCCAACAGGCAGGTGAGCGCGGCTCCTCGCACAGGTATGCCACTGTGCAAAGGCACAGTCAGTGTGAAACCACCCCAGTCTGTCCTCACAATTAAGTGAGGCAGACGGAGTCAACAGAAGGGAATGGTGGGGGGGTCAATCCTACCCGAGGGGAGTCCAGTAGCTCTTCAGCAGTGTTAGACCTGGCATCCATGGCATGGCTTTCCTTCTAATTTTGTGCCATCAATCCTCCTGTTTGCTGACTTTATTTTTGATGGCTTTAGGACTCTGTGCATTTTAGCACTGTTAACCAGTGCTAAAGTGCTTGTGCTTACTCCTTAAAACAAGGTACAATTGGCTTACACCCGATTAGCATGATTAATTTAGTTCTAAGTCCCTAGTAAGGTGGCACTACCAATGCCCAAGATCTGTAAATTAAAAGTTACTAGTGGGCCTTCAGCATAGATTGTGCCTCCGATTTAAGTAGCACTTTAAACATGTCTCAGGCCTGCCATTGCAGCCTCTGTGTGTGTGCAGTTTTAAACTGCCATTACCACCTGCCAAAATAAGCATTTTGCCAGGCTCAAACCTTCCTTTCTAATACATATATTACCTCTAGGGTAGGCCCTGGACAGCCCAGAGGGCAAGGTGCCATGTATTTAAAAAGTGGCACATGTACATTTTAGTTTTAAATATCCTGATAGTGAGAAACATTTGTTTTTCACTACTGCAAGGCCTACCTGTCCCATAGGATAACATGGGAGTTAACTTACAACAATCAATAAGCTGTAATTTCCAAATGAGAATAGTTAACCAGTTCACTTTTGGTGTCTTTGAAGTTGTAATGAAAAATTCTAACTCATGGTGAATTGGGATTTTAAATTAAAGTTGGCATTTCCCTGCCTTAGCCTCTTGGTGCCTGCAGCCTGTTTCTGGGTCACCCGATTGGGTGGATTTGACAGTTGGGCATTGTGTATTCCTCCTAAACAACCACACGCAACAGGGAGCTTAGGTGTGGCTGGATTGGCTATCACTGGCAGGATGGGAAGGAGGAGCTGGGCACAGAGCCACACACACACTTGAATAGGAGGCGTGCTGCCTCCACAAAAAGGGCTGCATACCCCCAATAGATAGTCTGGATCGAGGACAAGGAAGGCAGGGCACCTATGCACTTCAAAGGTGTGCCTGTAGAAACTTCTCTCCACCTTATTGGCATACCTGGGTATAAATATTGGACCTCATACATCAACTCCTCAATACACTTCTGGACCTGTGGATACTCTGCTAGGAACAAGGAATGCTGTGCTGCTGTATGACTGTCACTCTGCTGGACTGCTGCTCTGAAGGACTGCTACTCTACTATGCTTACCTGCTGCCTACCTGCTGCCCTCTTTCCATGGGTGAGAAAGACTGGACACACATCTGTTGAACCCAGGACCTCAAAGTGACTCTGAGGGCTAGGCTCATTTGAGCCTCAGGGACAGAAGGCTCCAGCAACCATTAACTCAGCACCTGGACTGTGCCATCTGTGAGCCTACTATGCCAAGTTGTGCCACTCCAGTCCTGGACCCTTAGAAGTAGGCCTAAGGTGCTCTGCCAGCCTCAGTGGACCCAGCGGAATCAATGCATCTCCCCAGGCTGTGCGGCACATCCCTGAACAGAACCGACACATCTCCCCTGCTGCGTGGATTGGACCCATTGCAAAGACCCACATTGCCTCAGCCCACAGCCTCTTCAGAACCACTGCTGCGTGACACATCCTTAGCACAGGCCCTCACATCCCTCATTGATGTCAATATCGATGACGATGCCAGACTCTGCATCACAGCATTGTAGCTCCTCAGAACAGAAGCACTGCCCAACTGCACAACGGATCCTCGATGCTGGACTTCGCATCGCAAGCTCTTGATGACGGGATCCTCAATGATGATGCAGGGCCTCACATTGCCTCACCTCGGAACATATACACCACTTTGGCTGTGTGACACAGTTTTGGCTCGGATCCTCTCAGTGTGCCGCAAATCAGGATTTAAGGTCCTCTGTTCAGCAGGCCTAACTGCGCTCCATTGCCATCGGCCTGAACTTGTGACTTGTATCCCAGTCCAGCGTGACCAGACATCCAAAGATGGCATCTTGTGCTTTTTGGCACTATTTTTACTGAAATCCTTTAAATTGCCCTCTCTACAGTTCTAGTGATTGGATTTTTTCATTTTGGACTTGTTTTGTTTATTAAAAATAGCTCAACTTTTCTAACTTGGCATGGGATCCTTTTTGAGCCTGACTGCTCTGTGTCAATCTACCAAGCGGTTGTTCACCAACTTATTTGGGGTTTGCTTGGGCTCACTCTGACCAGAATAAGTGGTTGCTGCTTGATCACGACTCACACCCAGTCATCCAACAACCCAATTTCGTACATGCAGCTATCCCTATGTCAGGCCATGATCTCAGGTATAGGTGGTCTGTATCCCGATTTGCCCGGACAGCAGCAGGCAACCTACGTAGTCCTCAGTCAATAGTCAACTTAGTCCAAAGCCCACCTGTGTGCCCACCACTCTTGGCTGCTTTCACCTCTGCCTCTAGGGTGGTGGTGTCAGGGTCTCTGCCGGAGTGCTCCAAGTTCTCCTTGCATGCGCGATCCCCAGGGAGGCCGGGCCACACAAGTCTCTGACAACCGATCCCTCTATCCAGCCACAGCAGAGGAAGGGGGCTGCTCTCCTGGTCTCGGCGTCGTTTCACCCGGCATCCCGGGCACCTCATTGCTCCACACTTGCAGGCTTTGAGGCTGTGGGCCTGGGAAGCATTAGGCCTCCAGATCTTTGAGAGTTTGACTGAATCTCCAGGCAGACTAGAGACAGCTTGATCTCCGTCCAGCAGGTCTCCAGGGCCCCCATATGGATCCCCAGTGCCCGGGCAGCACACATCGGTCCAGGTATAACCCAGGATGGCAGGGATGACCGGGAGCACAATCAAAGTGCGTCCACCATCTTGATCGGGCATGCCACTCCCCCGAGTGTGTTCCTTATTTCTGGCATCTTTTCACCTCCACTGACAATAGTTTCATTTCAGCACCAGGGCCTTATTTGCACAAATACTTTGACAGCATATAGAGGTTACTACATTGTGGAGCTGTGAAAAAGTGTTTAATATGGGACCATAGTTACTGGGTTTGAGTCTTCGTTTTTTCTCCGTGTGGATCGGTAAACATGGCCTTTTATCGATACAACTTAATGAGAACCAGAAATGTAAACTGGATGTTGATGGTAACTAGAATCCAGACACTCTTTTTCAGTTATGGCACACGTAGCTTCTTTTCTTTGTATTAGAGATATATTTTATGCTATCATCTTGGGTGCTGTGACCCTTGAACTACTATCCGCATGTGATAGCAAAACAGGATAATTATTAGGCTTGGGCGGTAAATTCCGTTCCGCTCGCGGAATTTGGGTAATTTCCCGTTCCGCGGAGAACGTGGAATTGCCAAAAATTCTGCGATCCGCAGCTTCGCAGAATTTTTTGCTTGTTCGTGCTTTCAAAATGCGTGTACGCAAGATATTTCTCCCCGAAAAACTGGTAGTATCATAAACGGTTGGGGGTGACAAATACTTTTTGAAACATTCTGTAGATAACAATGCACAATAGTGGTATTTGCTACTTGACTGAAAAGACATCCGTTGGCACTGATTTTAGGCAGACTGGTGACACAGTGTTCTGAAATTTTAGGGAAGTAAGTAGTCGGGTGGTTGTGTTTGATTAATGAGTATGGGAGGTGATGCTAGAATTGGTATCGGTTGGCAGGGAATGAGGGTGGAGGGGCAAGGCTTAGAAGGGTATGGGACAGAATAAAAAAAAACCTTACCTCCTCACTGTTGCTGTGACCGTCTCTCCACCTCTGTGTCTCCTTCTCCAGCGAGTCCTGGAAGCAGAAGCACCCAGCCTCCCCTAAACCAATCACAACACTGCAATGCCGCGTTGTGATTGGTCTGAGCACCGTGGTTCACCACTCACACAGGGAGTGGGAGCCTGTGCATGTTCCTCACCAGGCTGTGTATTCCAGCCTGGTGAGGAGCATGCAAAGTGCCATGACTGTTTGGCCGGCCCAAGACGGCTGGCCAAACCGTCATGCGTACTTGGAGTGTGCAAACCGCTCCTCCCCCTGTGCCACCAGCTCCACCCTAAGTTAGCCCCGAGCCTCCCAAAAATAAAATGATATTAATGATGATATTATCATTAAGGTTTTCCTGCTCTGAGAGCAGTGGGGCGATGCTCCTCCGCCTTAGAGATAGAGCCGCCCCTAGCTAGAATATATATTAGCAGCTTAATTTAAGACTGATACAAGCATTAGCCGCACAGTTTCTCTGGCTGTGAGCACATTCGGTAGGTGGAAGTGAGAAGACATTGTAAAGAGCATTCTGGTGCAAAGTGGAATATTGTTTGCCAAGAGTTGAAGATTGAGGTGTGTTTTGTGTTGTGATGTGCAATGTATGCGAGTGAGGAGCAGACAATGGGAATCATAAACATAGACAATAGGTTTTCTAATGCTAAAATTACCTGGTTATTAAAAATATTGCTCACTTTTCAATTGCAGAGCACCCTTCCATCAGACTACAAGATATCGCTAATTGATGTTGGTTTAATAATTGAGTATCTCATTGGTGGAGCATACCGAAGCAGTTACACTCGAAAACATTTTCGCGTTTTGTATAACAGCCTCTACAGGAAACGCAAGGTATGTTTGTGGTCACCTCCTGACTCCTGACCCTTGTATCTGTTTGTGATTAAAAAAACACTCCTATTTATGAAGGTTTTCTAGGCTTTAGTGATGGCATTGGTGCAATCCCTATGTCTATAGGACACACCGTAAAAGATTATTAAATAGGTATGTAAACAAAGCATACAATTAGCCTGTGTGAGCATCTTAAACATCAGGCAGGAGAAAATGTATTCAAGAATCTAATGGGCAATGGTTGTGGGTAATCATGGGTTATTGAATGAAAGTAGTTTGAAGAAAGAAGTGCCGGAAGGCCCCAAGAAACACAATGAAGGTTGAGAGATCTCACTCGGGGGAATATGATGAAAGAGGAAGTCACAAGACATTAAGGGGAAGTGGGTCAGAGCCAATATGAGATGCGTGGGTAGGCCGTTTCAAACTTTTTGAGCATAGAAGGCTAGTTTTTGTTCTCCTTCCTTTATAACCCTAGAGATTTCCACTCAGAGCGGCACATAGCTATGGGTTGCATGAATGCATCCAGTGATGTTTATTTTATCTCTGCCTATTCATGCTTGTTGGAGATGAAAGTGTTGCAGATTACACAGGTTTGCGAAAAAATTCGTTTCTAGCATTGAGACACATATTTACATTTTGCTGTTTGTACCTAGGGGGCTGGCAATCACTCTGCAGCAAGCTTGGCACTCAGTTTATCCCAAAGGAATCTTCAGCTGAACAGCCATATGAACAGCAGACTGGGATCCCCTGATAATACCATGCACTCACAGTTTATCAGGACAGCACAACCTTACAAGCGCAAGGTATGGACTTCCAATGCGTCTATTGTTATATTTGACTTCAGGCAATGTTAGCTGCCTCTATGACTAAATGTAATAAATTCTTTATAAGTATAGAAAAGGAGTACAGAGAGAGGGAGTAATCTTTGGGCCAACCCCTTCGGCCATTAAAGTTCATTGTCTGCTGTTCCTTGGATGTACTCTCAATCAAGACCATGGAATTTCACGGAAGGTTACATAGTCCCATTTTTGTACCTGAGGATATCAACTGTGCCACCCAACATTGACTTCTTAAGTCTTACTAGACACACACACCTCTGCCTACCATTACTATGTCAGCTGGCTGTCCAGAAGTGAAGGGTACCTAACAAACATCTCATCCAAATATTTAAAACAGTAGCTTGAGCTCTTCTGTCATGTCACACACTGATGGCACACTCTGCAAAGCTTCACTTCCTTTCCCAAATCGAAATAATTCCACTAAAAATTCAGATCCTTCAAATCTCTAGCACATTTTCAATACAATATCATCACATTCAAACTATGTGCTGATACACCCCACCCTCCTTCAAGTTAGCTGCCAAGGCTCACCGCTTCAGATTACAGAACCCTGGGCCACCTAACTTTCTCCCCCATTTCGTGCAAAGACCTTTGCATAAATACCTGCATTTTATAATTGAACACATGTCTTGTTTGTCACAGTGTAATGGCATTGCCCAGTAAAACATAAATCGCTCTTACAACCTTTCTTTGTAAACACTAGTCTTAGTTTAATTTACCCTCTTTAATATTATGTACAGTATTCCTTATTGAATACATTTGTTCATGAATATAATGTATATAAAAATAAATAGATACATGCAAGAACAATCTTGTATTTTTACCTTGACGGTTGTTCTCTCTCTTGCATCTTGATTAAACAAATATTGTGGCACAACAACAGGCATTAGGTTTTGGAGCACGCATGTTTCTCTGTTGTGCAATCTCTTTGCAATGTTTAAGAACAATATTTGGCATTTGTCTTAACCATACGAACCTAATTACTTCCTCAAAGTACATTAAAAGAATTAATAAATGTTTGATTACTCAGTAATGCAGTTGAAGGTTTGTTTCCATTTAATGGAGGGTAGATTTTCCAAAGGTGATACGTCTCTTGTAGAGTTACTACTTTTATTTATGGTGTAACAAGCAAAATGGAAAACTATGCTTCTGCCAGAGGAAGGTGATCCAGCGGAAGCTAAGCAAACTATTTTCATATACTAACATAATTCCATAAATTCTCTGACTGTTTCCTATCTGGATCCATATCAAAACACTAAACAACCATAGATCCTCCAATGGATCTTTTATGTGATCTAACAGGAACTTGGATATTAAGAGAACATGTGGCAAATTATTATGAGGACCTGGAATAAGAAAATCCCAAATTCATGCTGACAACAAACAACCTTTCTATAGACATTAAATAATAAAACTTACAACAAGAAATTTGACACCAAGCATGACTTAAATACAATAGAATTACTAATGTATATCGTTTATCAAAGCCTCAATTTGAATGGTCAAGAAACACAAATCACATTTAAGCTTTTGTTCATAGAAATCATTTAGTACAAGCTATCACACAATGTCATACAGATTCAGAAAGTAGACATTTGCTGATCACATAGGGGATAAGAGAGAGAGAGACATATGGTAAAGTCAAGTTCAGCATTTAGGTTGTACAAACCTAATATGCAGAGTTGAAGCATAAGGAGTCACAGCAATGAGTCCATAAACTCTCCAGCTGAAGAGTTATACCTGCTCACTTTACCAGCCATCAGCCAAGTACAGGTTGAATCAGTTCAAAAAGTAAGTTTGATTGGGTTTGGCATAGGGAAATAAATCAAAGTTAAGCCCGACAGCATGCCAGGCAAGTAAATTGAAAATGATAACCTGCGCCGACTCCTCCTCCATGGGGGCAATTATACTTCCAAAAGTTCTCTGTTTACACCCACAAAGTATCAGTTCCATCACACGTTATGGTTTCCATTGTTGTCCACAGTGGGCTGCTCATGGTTAATTCAATACCTCACTAGGAAATCCGGAAGCATTAAGTAATCCTTTTGCCAAATCATCAATTTAACAACTTTATAGTTTCCATTATTTCCTCTGAAGTAAGAAAAGGTATTTGTTCACTGTCTGTCCGTTACCAGATGCTCTCTCTGGGTTTGCAATTGTATTGATACATTTCTGTCAAAAGTGTTGCTGAATCATAAAAGGAGCTATTGTTCATAAGCATAAAAAGAAACCCTTGGAAAAGTTCTCATATCTTCTGAAATTACTGCTTCAGCTAGTTTCTGCTTTTCTAAATGAGTAAAAAGAAGCATTTTGAGGCCTACATGAAAACTTGTTAAATCATTACCATGTTATGATAATGTAAAACACACGTTAATATGAATAATTCAGTTTTTTAGTAAATTCACTCATTATTCTCTTTTCCAGAAGTTACATGTCAATATTAAGTACCACTAAAAAGAACATTTCACACATTTTTATTTTTGAAGCAGATTGCTATATATCACTTTTGTTTTTCCTGTTTATTTTCACATATTACTAGACTAAAACAGCAAATCTTGTACTGTCAAGCATCTTTAAACTAGCATTTCAATCGTGTTCAAGTGTTTCATTATGCGAGCAATTCTTTTAATTTTTCACGTTAGGTAATCAGCAGCACATTTTCTGAGTTAACCATGTTTGATTTCTTAAACGTGTGTTTACATTGCATAAACAAATAACAGTTTTTCTCTCTTTATTTTCGTCTTTCACTTTTTCAGGTTTTCAGAACACTTCTGCATGCTTTTATGATGCAGTAGAAGATCTCACGTTTTCCATTTTCAGCTAATTTTCACTTTTTTCCAGATTATTTTTGTAAATCTCATGTAATGGTGAGAATTGATAGAGGCAATCATGATTAATCTTTTACACTCCATCCATGGTGATAGTGATAATGGACAAGTAAAGAAACCTCACAGGGTAGGATTGAAGAACGGGGAAAGAAGGGAGATAAAAGATGAAATTGCAAGATTTTGCAAAGTAGAAATACACAATATCTTGCGAGGTTCCTTTAATGTTTAGATTCATAAGTTTCTGAGTCTTGTATGCAGAAAACCGAAAAAATCAATGATGTATTTACTTGTTTTTAATTTGAGTAATCACCACAACTTGTTCCCATATGTTAAATGCTTGGTATGTAATTGTTGCTTTTGACTAGAGAGGCTGTAGATTTGGTACAGAAACTGTGAATGAGATCCTATGCTGAATGGGGAGATAGTGACATTTTTCATAGTGTTTTCATGTGAACAACAATGTGCTAAAGTTCAGCATAACCGCTATTATACACTATTTCAATGCAGGTCTTCCCTCAAATATCTCAGACTGGTTTTCACTATTGTTAGAAACGGGACCCTGGCCGGCCAAGACTCGCGTCGAGGTCAGTCAGGGATCACCATTTCTAAAGTCAGGGCTAGGGAGTCACACACCAAGATAACCCCCGCTCACCCTCTAGGTAACGTGGCGCGAGCAGCAAGGCTAATCTCAGAGGCGATGTGTAAAGCGTTTGCGCGCGCACCCCAGCGACAACAACCAAAGGCCCACCACAAAGGAAACTCCACACAAGGTTATATCAAAAATAGCCTTTGTATTATAATAATAAGAACACATTAGATAACACACACACTTTACAATGTGCCAACAGGCACGGGCAAGATTTACAAGGGATTATGTACAGGACAGGGCCACCTGGACCACTGCCAGGGGTATGCACTTGTTAGAAATAATACTTGTAGGTATAACACTTTAGCACATCAACATACAATGACTGTAACCCAGAAATAGTAAATGTAGCATACAACCAGTAACTACTGGTAAAGGGAAAATACCTCCTACGCCACCCTAGTCTCTGTAGGGAAATCACGCAGGGAGCTAGGACCTTATCATCAGGACCTATGGAAGGAAAACCTATCACCTCCTACGCCACCCTAGTCTCTGTAGGGAAATCACGCAGGGGGAAGGAAACCTAAAATAATCACCTAGGCAAGTAACATTTAGCAAAGGCAATCAAACATCAACATTCCTCTAAGCAGGTTACTTTTAGCAAAGGGGAATAAAAGAACAAGGCACTACCTAAGCAGGTCACTTTTAGCAAAGGTAATGACACAACCAATCCTCTAAGCAGGTCACTTTTAGCAAAGGGGATAAACACATAAAGAATTACCTAAGCAGGTCACTTTTAGCAAAGGTAATAATAAACAAGAATTGCACATGTAACATTAAAACACATTCAGAGGTGCAGGTTAGAACTTTTGCGCAAGAATCATATAGCAAAGAAATCACAATGCGCAGGGTGCATGTAGCACAACACTCAAAATGTCCCTCAGGCCAACTGGCCTCGAAAGGGGCGGAATGCCCTGAGTCTCAGTGTCAGGGAGGTCTGCGCAGGCAGCACAGAACAACAGCCTAAACGTAGCAACTGTCCACTAAGTGCTGGACAGTTGTAAATCACAGATGGGCACACGTTGGAGCCTCGTGGGCTCAAGAACACAGGTGGCACCCAAGAGCCTCTCTGGGGCTCTAGAACAAATGTGGGCGCTGTGAGCCTTCTCAGGCTCTGTAGAACAAAGCACTGCCTCCTCGAGCTTCTGTGAGCACGCAAAACAAAAATGGGACACTGAGCCTCTCGGGGCCCTAGAGCACAGTAAGTGGCCCTTAAGAGCTTCAGCGCTCTCCAACAATGAAATGCCCCCCAGAGCCTCTCTGGGCTCTAAATACAACTGGGCGCTGTGGGCCTCAAGCACCTATGGGGCGACGTTGGAGTCCCGCGGCTGGGGACTCAGGAACAACTGCCAATGCCCCCCAAGAGCCTCTCGGGGCTCATAAATCACACAAGGCGCCCGGCGCCCTCGTGGACGCAGGAACTCAAATGCCCCAGGTTCTCGGAGTGGCCCGCTGCCAACCGGGGCCACTCTAAATTCAAAAGACCCTGTCCCTCACTCACCGGGTCTCGCAGGGTCTGCGGAGGCGGGGAAGCACTCGCTGCCGGTCTCCTTGCAGGGCTCCTCTCTCCACACTCGGGGAGCCTCGGGGACTCGTCCGGCTGCTTCCTTCGTCTCCGCCTGGCCTTGTCCTGCCGCACTCTGCCTGACTTCCCCTGGGGCCGCCAATGGCAGCGCGGCCCTGGGGATACGGAGGCGGGACTTCCGGGTCGCACTAGGCAGCGGCCCGGCAACGGTTCTCGATGCTCCTGGGCTGCGGCGGTGATCACGGGCGGCCAATGCCGGGTGGGCACCGGCTTCAATCAATAAAAATGGGCAAATGCGGCGTGGCAGCCGCTTGGCAGGAAAGTAACAGCGCTCTGCGCGCTATGTCAATTTCGGCACTCCGAGGCGCCAGAAGGCAGAGCTGGGTGAAAATAAAGCGCTCCTAGCGCTATAACCAAAATAGAGCGCTCCACAGCGCTAGCAGGCAAATAAGCGCTTCCAAGCGCTAGGGGTAAAGATAAAGCGCTCCCAAGCGCTAAGAGTAAAACAAAGGCTCCAGCAGGGTCTGGAGGTAGGCAGGGGGGCAAGGCAGGGCCAGAGCCAGCACACTGGGTCTCCAGGCAGGGAGACACCCCAAGTGGCGGTCCTCCTGGCCCCAGCAGCAGCAACAGCCCCCTCTGGCAAGGATCCAAAAGTAGAACAATTTCTGTGGGGACACAGCCCCATTTTTATACCATGAATTCCTTTGTTAGGAGGTGCAGGGTGGGGGGAAACCAGTTCCAGCTGGCTTGGGAGTACCCTTGATGGCCCAACCACCCCTTTCATTCACTGGGGAGGCTTGGGTCATTAGACAAACCACAGGGGGGCGGAGCCAGCATTGTGTGGGGAAAAACCCAGCCCATCCAGGACACAGATCTACTCCTCCCACACATCACTCATGCTGATCTCACACTCACCACCGGGCAGACCCATCCAGACTTCCTGGAGCCTGGCATGCCAGCCAGCTCCAGCCAATCACGCTCCACTATCCTCACTGCACACATACATCAATGTCCAGAAGTAGCACTTCCCTTCTAGACACATACAAGCCGCACATACCATTGCGCAGCATTCCTTCTCACGAGTTCATACATACTAAACTCGAGCCTGCACTCCCCACACATCAGGAACTACCAGGGCACACACACTCCCCATGCATTCCTATGGGAGAGCAGGCCAGCCATACTACACGCACGCACTTTCACTCTGGGACACAGGGAAAAAGTGCGCCAAGACCCAAAAATCACTACACAGGGTCACAAATAAAGGCAAAAAGATTCGGGGTGAACCTGCCCTAAGGCCCAAGTCTAACACGACCCCCTTCCAGCCAAAACGCAGGGCAGACCGATCACCACCGTGATGGGCTTCCCTGCTTGGGGCGATAAAACAAGGACGCGGGCCCACAACTGCAGGGACACCCTCCTGTTTTACGCCACGGTGAACCCCTAGGGTTCCTTCTAAAACTACTGTAGGGACTAACTGGGGTACCCCACTGATACTCTCCAGCTGCCCTCGGCCAGGACCAGGCCCTAGGCCATCCAGGTACCACTGGATCCTGCCTACTCATAAAGTGGGGGGTAATAACCCCTGGCACATAATAGCCATGCTCCACTCTTCCTGTCTGCAAGACAGGGCTAGACTGCCACTGGTTCTCCAGCCTAGGGTCTACAACCTCAGGCGGACCAGGAGTCTCAGGGAAGGCTCTCCTCCCCTTACCTCTTCTCCTAGGGTTCCTCCTCCTCCTGCGAGGGGTTCCCTCTAAACAACATTCTCCCAACCTAGGGTTTAACCCCTCAGGTGGTACCGGGGTCAGAGGTGGGCTCTCCCACCCTCTGCACCCCCTTCCAGAGTCCTGCTCCCTCCCAACCGGGGCGGTACCTCTGGAGAAAGAACTGGTTAGGACACTGATTACAGTAGTCCCACCCTTCAGGTCAGGCTGATCCTGAACCTGGCCATCCAACCTCTGGTCTAAAACCTTCGGTGGAACCAATGCCTGGCACTCCAGGACTTCTGGGGACTCACACACCATCCCCCTGAGGCTAGCAAATGACACATATGTTGGGTGACTGTCTGCCTGGCGCAGATCTCCCGCCTCCTGTCCACCTGACAGTGCGCAAAGATCCCCCAGCACAGAAGTGGTGTCACCATGGTCACTACACGGGATCCTAGCCCCACTGGGTAGTCCCTGACCCACTGGTTCTTCCACTGGGGAACTCCCCCAATCACTCCTCACGCTGGACTCCGGTACTCTCCCTACTGGAGCAGTACTGCCAGACTCTATAACCATGGAAGCTCCGCTTACAGATGCTCCAGGTTCTCTACCCACTAGGAGATCTCCCTCAAGTGAACTAACAGGCAAGTCTAGGTTCCCTTCCTGGTGTTCCCTAAAGGAACCATCCAGACTCTGTGACAAGGCTTCGGGCGTATGGGGACTCTCGGTCACACACTCACTCCCGCTCCACTGAGACAGGCAGTCAGCCCCTACACCCTCCTCACTAACCAAGGACCTAGCTGGGCTACTCTCACCCTCCTCCACCACACTGGGCTGGAAGACACCTGACCCACTATTGTTGGAATCACTCACTAGTGACTCAGAAGAACCTCTCGCACTGTCCCATCGCTCTGCTTCCGCTGCCAGCTCACATGCGCCAGACAATCCACACCCCAACAGGTGTGTGCGCAACCCTGGTGAACAACAACTGAGCAGGTGCTCTTTGACAATCAAATCAAAAAAGATGTCAAAATCATCTTCCGTGTGAACCTTTACCCAATCAAACAGTGTCCCACAACATTCGTCCTCAAAATCTTCCCAAGACTGGTGAGGCAGTTTTCTAAGATTCCTGAATCTCAACCTTAACTCCTCTTCTGGGAAAACAGGCACCATACTCGGGGAACTGAGAGTGGGACTGTCTACACTTATATTTAAAAAGCTGCCACCACTGGACTCCACCCTCTCTGGGGAATCCAGACAATTACAACTGTGCGCAGGGGAGAGTCTATCCTCTAGGGCTGCTCTCTCACGGATGATGGCCCTTCTCTCCACCTCTATCCTCTCCTGCGCTAAGAGTCTTTCGATCTCTAGCTGCGCCATAGCCTGGGCATGCTCTAACATGAGCTGTTCCATCGCTAACTGGTGCTCCCTTTCTTTCTCCCTATCTTCCCACTCTTCTGGGGACAGGACAAGGGATGGGGCGCTGGTACTGACACTGGGCCCAGCAAGGGACTCCCTACCTATGGGGTCCTCACTATCTGCTGGGGCCCAACCACTGTCATCATCCAACTCACATTCTTCATCAGAATCTTCAGGGCTCCCCACAGACTCACCACCCTCATGGCATGTGGCCTGGTCCCTTTCCTCGCTGCGCTCAAGATCCCTTTGATCCTTATACCATTGGATCAGGTGGTTCCTAAGTTGGTTCTCAGTATCTGACTCATCCACCCCTATGTCTCTCTCTCTACAGAACCTTTCCAACTCCTGCATACTGTACCAAACTAGATCACTGAGATCAAAAACAGGCTCCATTTTGGCAGACGTTCTAGAGACGAGATCACACAGGGAACCTGGGGGTCTGAGCTAAACAGGAGTACACAATTAACACAATTCAGCAAGATTCCTATCTCAGAACTTGCACTCCACTGTCCAGCGTAACACACACTCATTCACACACAACCCTCCCCTCGGACTGGTAAGGCAGTTTCTACCACCCCTGATTATCTCAACCTGACCACTAGCGACACAGGTACCAAACTCTGGGAGCAGGGCGGGGAACAAGGTACTGGACAAAATACAAATGACACCTTTCAGGAGAAGCAAAACTGAACTTCCCTAAAAACAATAATCCCAAAAATGTGGTTATCTAAAATTGCAGAGTTTTGAAGTGTGGCCTGTCGCCACTGTGGTACAGCGCAAACGCAAGTCCAATCCGCACCGCTAGCCACCAATGTTAGAAACGGGACCCTGGCCGGCCAAGACTCGCGTCGAGGTCAGTCAGGGATCACCATTTCTAAAGTCAGGGCTAGGGAGTCACACACCAAGATAACCCCCGCTCACCCTCTAGGTAACGTGGCGCGAGCAGCAAGGCTAATCTCAGAGGCGATGTGTAAAGCGTTTGCGCGCGCACCCCAGCGACAACAACCAAAGGCCCACCACAAAGGAAACTCCACACAAGGTTATATCAAAAATAGCCTTTGTATTATAATAATAAGAACACATTAGATAACACACACACTTTACAATGTGCCAACAGGCACGGGCAAGATTTACAAGGGATTATGTACAGGACAGGGCCACCTGGACCACTGTCAGGGGTATGCACTTGTTAGAAATAATACTTGTAGGTATAACACTTTAGCACATCAACATACAATGACTGTAACCCAGAAATAGTAAATGTAGCATACAACCAGTAACTACTGGTAAAGGGAAAATACCTCCTACGCCACCCTAGTCTCTGTAGGGAAATCACGCAGGGAGCTAGGACCTTATCATCAGGACCTATGGAAGGAAAACCTATCACCTCCTACGCCACCCTAGTCTCTGTAGGGAAATCACGCAGGGGGAAGGAAACCTAAAATAATCACCTAGGCAAGTAACATTTAGCAAAGGCAATCAAACATCAACATTCCTCTAAGCAGGTTACTTTTAGCAAAGGGGAATAAAAGAACAAGGCACTACCTAAGCAGGTCACTTTTAGCAAAGGTAATGACACAACCAATCCTCTAAGCAGGTCACTTTTAGCAAAGGGGATAAACACATAAAGAATTACCTAAGCAGGTCACTTTTAGCAAAGGTAATAATAAACAAGAATTGCACATGTAACATTAAAACACATTCAGAGGTGCAGGTTAGAACTTTTGCGCAAGAATCATATAGCAAAGAAATCACAATGCGCAGGGTGCATGTAGCACAACACTCAAAATGTCCCTCAGGCCAACTGGCCTCGAAAGGGGCGGAATGCCCTGAGTCTCAGTGTCAGGGAGGTCTGCGCAGGCAGCACAGAACAACAGCCTAAACGTAGCAACTGTCCACTAAGTGCTGGACAGTTGTAAATCACAGATGGGCACACGTTGGAGCCTCGTGGGCTCAAGAACACAGGTGGCACCCAAGAGCCTCTCTGGGGCTCTAGAACAAATGTGGGCGCTGTGAGCCTTCTCAGGCTCTGTAGAACAAAGCACTGCCTCCTCGAGCTTCTGTGAGCACGCAAAACAAAAATGGGACACTGAGCCTCTCGGGGCCCTAGAGCACAGTAAGTGGCCCTTAAGAGCTTCAGCGCTCTCCAACAATGAAATGCCCCCCAGAGCCTCTCTGGGCTCTAAATACAACTGGGCGCTGTGGGCCTCAAGCACCTATGGGGCGACGTTGGAGTCCCGCGGCTGGGGACTCAGGAACAACTGCCAATGCCCCCCAAGAGCCTCTCGGGGCTCATAAATCACACAAGGCGCCCGGCGCCCTCGTGGACGCAGGAACTCAAATGCCCCAGGTTCTCGGAGTGGCCCGCTGCCAACCGGGGCCACTCTAAATTCAAAAGACCCTGTCCCTCACTCACCGGGTCTCGCAGGGTCTGCGGAGGCGGGGAAGCACTCGCTGCCGGTCTCCTTGCAGGGCTCCTCTCTCCACACTCGGGGAGCCTCGGGGACTCGTCCGGCTGCTTCCTTCGTCTCCGCCTGGCCTTGTCCTGCCGCACTCTGCCTGACTTCCCCTGGGGCCGCCAATGGCAGCGCGGCCCTGGGGATACGGAGGCGGGACTTCCGGGTCGCACTAGGCAGCGGCCCGGCAACGGTTCTCGATGCTCCTGGGCTGCGGCGGTGATCACGGGCGGCCAATGCCGGGTGGGCACCGGCTTCAATCAATAAAAATGGGCAAATGCGGCGTGGCAGCCGCTTGGCAGGAAAGTAACAGCGCTCTGCGCGCTATGTCAATTTCGGCACTCCGAGGCGCCAGAAGGCAGAGCTGGGTGAAAATAAAGCGCTCCTAGCGCTATAACCAAAATAGAGCGCTCCACAGCGCTAGCAGGCAAATAAGCGCTTCCAAGCGCTAGGGGTAAAGATAAAGCGCTCCCAAGCGCTAAGAGTAAAACAAAGGCTCCAGCAGGGTCTGGAGGTAGGCAGGGGGGCAAGGCAGGGCCAGAGCCAGCACACTGGGTCTCCAGGCAGGGAGACACCCCAAGTGGCGGTCCTCCTGGCCCCAGCAGCAGCAACAGCCCCCTCTGGCAAGGATCCAAAAGTAGAACAATTTCTGTGGGGACACAGCCCCATTTTTATACCATGAATTCCTTTGTTAGGAGGTGCAGGGTGGGGGGAAACCAGTTCCAGCTGGCTTGGGAGTACCCTTGATGGCCCAACCACCCCTTTCATTCACTGGGGAGGCTTGGGTCATTAGACAAACCACAGGGGGGTGGAGCCAGCATTGTGTGGGGAAAAACCCAGCCCATCCAGGACACAGATCTACTCCTCCCACACATCACTCATGCTGATCTCACACTCACCACCGGGCAGACCCATCCAGACTTCCTGGAGCCTGGCATGCCAGCCAGCTCCAGCCAATCACGCTCCACTATCCTCACTGCACACATACATCAATGTCCAGAAGTAGCACTTCCCTTCTAGACACATACAAGCCGCACATACCATTGCGCAGCATTCCTTCTCACGAGTTCATACATACTAAACTCGAGCCTGCACTCCCCACACATCAGGAACTACCAGGGCACACACACTCCCCATGCATTCCTATGGGAGAGCAGGCCAGCCATACTACACGCACGCACTTTCACTCTGGGACACAGGGAAAAAGTGCGCCAAGACCCAAAAATCACTACACAGGGTCACAAATAAAGGCAAAAAGATTCGGGGTGAACCTGCCCTAAGGCCCAAGTCTAACAACTATGATGAAGTAAGGATCAAATCTTTCACAGCCCTATGGCTGCTCCTCCTAATACAAATTGTAATTGGCAATAGACAGACTTTAAATTTTTTAACTGATTTTCTATATTTAGAGCCTCTCAGTACTTGGGCTTGATGATGAATAATATATCAACGTAAAAGAGCCACATGTTCCAAGAAGTATCAACTTTAATAGTATGTGGTTGGGGTTCTATGTAAGTTTCAGGGAAAATGGTTGACTTGAAATACCTGCCTCGCTGCCCAATCTAACACATATAAGGTTGATGCTTTTTGTCACATTGTAATCTAAGCTGTTGGATTCTATATAGGTTATCACTCAGTTACATGCATCATTGGTCTTAATTGAACTACTTTAAAGGGGTCATCCAATGGAAAGAAAAATGTTGGCCCTCTCACACAATCTTACATCATGAACAATAACCAACAAAAATGGCTCCTGAATGCTTTGTTTGTGTTGTAAAACCTATTGTGATATTATTCACCAAATAACCCCCTTTAAGGTTCTTCAGAAACGAGGCCTTTCACCAAACTTTGTACATTGTAGAAAATACATACATTTACCCATATCTATCTGTTTTCAGGTTCAGAATGCAATCTTGCATATGTGGACTGTGAAAGCTCCCTGACTATTGAAACCTCCCCAAGCTGGATTAATGTTTTGCCTTATTGAACCTTGACTGTGCCTGTTATTTTTTAGTTAGGGTTGCATGAATTAAGTAGAGCAACTAGAGCAAAACAAGGCCGTTTTTCATGGGTTACATCATGCATTGGAGTGATCCGGGCTCCAGGCATGGATTCCAACATTTGATAACTGTACCTTTTGTTGAAAATTTAGCCAGTCGGTATACATACATTGGAAGGATAGGCATTCTTTACTTGGGTTTATTGTTCTCTGGATCTTATTAGCTTCTTTCTCCTTGGTAAATTGTGTTACCTATACCACAAAATATTTAAACAGGGGGTCCTAGGGACAATATTTTAAAGACCAAATGTAATGTCATCCCCACTCTAAACCATGAATAACACAAGAAGAAAAAACGTGGGTCTAAAAGAACTGAGCACTAACAGAAATAAAAAAACAAATTGATTAAAGAAGTCCTCTTAAAGAGGACGGAATCCCATCACCCACCGAAGTGGCATACTTCATCATCTGGAATCTCCTCTTAGTTGCAAATCCTAGTGCAACCAACGGCTAAAACCTTCTCAACAGAGGAAGGGAGCTCACTGAGGTTTTCGAGGTAATGTAAGATGGAATCTACTAAGATCCCTCAGAGGTGGAGCATGACCAAATGTCACAGGAGTATTGGACTCATTCCCGTCTTTATGCAGGAGCACTCCCCACCTCACCTGGCATCCGCTCAGGAAGTGAGGCACCGCTATGTCCGTCGGTACCCCTGGCCGGACGTGAGCTGGAAGGGGAGGTCCAATACTCCTGTGACATTTGGTCACAAATTTTGAATCACTGGTGAATGTAGGTTGTTTCGAACCAACCACTTTATTGAGACTGTACGTGTTTTGCACAATTTCACTATTTGCAGTAGCGATATTACTTCTAGGTCCTGATGAAAGCCTTGATCGGATTAGGATCAAGAGGCTGAAACATGTAGACCTGCCATTGAATTGGACCATTGCAGTTATTTGTTTGAAACTGCAGACACGCTGTTTTATTCTTGACACCTGGACAGCGCCTAATAAAATTGTTTTGTGTCCCGGTAGCCAATTCTAAATCACATTTTAGTTACATATTTTCACATGCACTGCAACAATCACCTTTATAAACTATTCATGCTCCACTTCTTAGGGATATTAGTAGATTCCATCTTACATTACCTTGAAAACAAGACGTTTTTTCTTGTGTTATTCAAAATTGTGTTATCTGCCACTTTTTGGTCAATCTTCATTGTAGAAAAACCACCTGTTGTTTTCCAAATTGAGAGTTTTAGTATTTCCTAGAAGAAAGGTAGGCCTTGATTTTGGAATTTCTGTTGCACATATTTTAAAGTGAACTCTGTAGGAGCCAGGACAGTCTCAGCAAACAGTGAGCAATATAGTTGAATATCCTTGGACCTGTGACAGCTGCAGTTTAAATGCTTGGAACTGGGAGAAAAATACATGTTCATAGTTCACACCTTCATCATACCCAGATTTATGAAAACTGAGATGCAAAGGCAAGATAATTCTCTCCAGAACTGGTAATTGCAAGAAACGGATACCATCAACCCATATGGCCTGAAGGGCAATTGGTAACTTTGAACAAGTTTGATATTGTGCATAGGAGTCAGGGTGCAATGCTGTTCATTCCTCAAATGTATCAATTTTCAAAGTTCTGCAGGGGGAGGCCTGCCCATCTACACAACCATTCAATCAAGTAATTGGCTTGTTCTGAGTCATAGAGGAAGAACATTGGTGTAATCAGTATAGCTGGAAGCACAAAAGAACATATGAAACAGACCAGAGGCAGAAAATAAACGTAAAAAAAGAAGGAATAGTTGGGGGTCCTAGGGTAAACAACAAGTCAAAGTAGTGCTTTGGGAAGGGAAAGTGAAACCAACCTCATTTGAAATCTATATCATAAGAGCGGAACTAGCTCGTCAGCTGAGCACCCGATTGGGCTGGAATTATTGACAGTGTCAAATGTGGCTGATAGATAGATAACATCAGTGCAACAGAAATTCTACAGCCACTTTTAAAGCGTGGTCATCGAGCTCTAATAGTAAGCCTAGCATTGTCTTTCATGCACGATCTTAAATCTTCAAAAACTAGAAACCTGACTTGAAAGGAATGTTTTTTACATGCCCAGATGGTCAAATAGCAGTATTATTATAATTACATAGTAGATTGTATGCCCATTATGTCTAGATCTAAGCACATTGCCCACATGACTAATTATTAACTAATTAAACACATGTATTTAATATCAGAAAAAAATATAGACCTAGACACAAAGAGAAGGGTATAAAAATTCCATTCCATTTAATAACTTTATTTCGGTCTCAAGGACCATAAAAGTACAGGTCATAGCAATATAAAAAGGACAATATATACATTTAAATCATGGATAGTACCCCATCATAGAACTACTATGTATGCCAATGTATAGAAAGAAAACTGTGCATTTGAAGATGAATGAACCTAATTTGAAATACATGTTTGAATTCTCCACCAACCCAGACATGATTCTTTATTAAAGTGCAGGTGCAAATAAGTCTGTTAACAATTAAAACAAATAAAATTTGGCAACTGTCCCAAATTAAAACAGTAAAGATATGTGCAAAATAATAGAGACATAATTTCTAGTTTAAGAAGGTCCGCCGAGCGTGCCACATGGAATTTAAGAAGCCGGAAACAGCAATGACAGTGAGGCCGTGAGTATCATATTTTAGAACTCTGTATGAGCCAGCGCATTGCGTAAAACCTAGATTCTTGGATAGTTGGATAAGCCAGCGCTGGCGTATTGATCTGCAGGCGGGAAAGAAGAAGAGGACATGCAAATCTGTCTCCTCCTTGTGACTGCAGGCAGGGCATCCATCAGAATGAAATTAGGACCATTTATTAGTGAAACCGCGAAGCGGCAGAATCCCCATTCTAAACTACATATACAGTTTTCTAGCCAAACTAAGTTGGATGTCATCCAAAAAGGACTCCATTTAATATTCGTCTTTAATTTGGATAAAATCAGCCTTCAATCGGCCATAGGACGAACTTTGGATGACTGATAATGTATGCGTTATATAAGATCTTATCAGTTCCAGCCGTGAAGTTGATGGGCATGATTCTTCTGGTTATTTCCAAAATTCAACTTTTTCCAGGTTACTACAAAGAACCTTAATATGTTTGAACCAGGGTAACTTAGCAGAGCCCGAGTTGTTCAATATCTTTTTAAGCTTAGCTTGATGTGTGGCCAGTTCCGGGGTCACCCATTGCCGCCGCCTGTAGGTTAGGGGTCTAAGAGCTATCTCTTAATAAATAGGCCTAATGCCAAAGTCCAAGTGTTGGGGAATGAGGGGTGTGCTGGGGGGGAGACCTAACAACTGTCTCATTAAGTTGTTCTCAACTTTGTTCAAGCTGATAGTAGAGCAACGACCCCACAATTCCGCCCCATACATTGTAGCAACCCTAGCTTGGGTTTTGTAGATTTAACCACTGGCCCTGCAGGTTGAAATGTAGAGGTTCTATAAAGTTTCATAAGCCCTCCCACCGTCTGCGCTAGCTTATGGCTTGCCTTGGTCATCTGGGGCCCCCATTCCAGATGCTCTGTAAGAATAACGGCCAGGTAATCAAAGACCGACACTCTTTCCAGTGGTGTACCATGTAAAGATGGGTGGGAGCGAGACTTGTTGGCAGGGTTGAAGACCATATATTTGGTCTTTGATGTATTAATCTCCAGCCTGTGGATCTTACAAAAAGCGTAGAAGCTGTCAAGAATACGCTGGATTCCCATGGGGGACTTTGAGAGTAGGAGGGTATCATCAGCGAACATCATCGCAGGGACCCTACCAGAAGCTAGCCTCGGGCATCATTGTCCTTCACCTCCCTGAGCTGCTCTATGAGTCCATTAATGAAGAGGCAGAAGAGGGTAGGAGCGAGCACACAGCCCTGCTGCACTCCCTTACCAACGGGAAAGCGGGGTGTTAATTCACTGTGTTTCCCAAACCTTACTTGGGCAAAGGTATCTTCATGGAGCCTTACTAACATACTGAGGAGATAAGGTGGGATCCTCAAGTCTCTAAGCACATCCCAGAGTTTGCTCCTGGCAACAAGATCAAAAGCCGACTTCAGATCTACAAATATTAAAAAGAGGCTACCACCCTCTATGGCCACCCTTTTCCAGTACAGGAGTTGAAGCCTGAATAGCTGGTAAATGGTGGAAGTATTCTTTCTGAAGCCGGCTTGCTATGGACTCAGGATCTCTTCTTCTTCTATCCACGCCTGTAGGCGGTCAAGAACTACTCAGGCAAAAAGTTTCTGGGATATGTCAATTAGGCCTATAGTTTGTAGGCAGGAGGGGACAGCCTTTTTTGAAGACCCGGACAATTTTTGCCACTCGCCAAGTGTCAGGGGGATCCATCCAGTTCATATTTGCATTAAATAGGGACCATAAATACAGTCTACATACTTTCAGTTCCTCCCGAAAAAGATCCCCTGGTATTTTGTCTAAGCCCGGTGCTTTATTGCTAGAGAGCTTGTTAATGGCATTTATGACTTCAGACAGGGTGACCTCTGTGGCTACCTCCTCAGCAAAGGATGCTGGCAAGGGATCATCATTTGTGGTTATAGGTGCCATGCTATTATACAGGGAGCGGAAGTGATTCTACCAAGCTTCAGACGATATATTTGGTTCAATGGCTGACCTCCCTTGGTTATTGCCTGCACTAACTGTTGCCCAGATGGTCTTCAGATCGTTGTTAGTTAGTGCAATTTTGAGGGTTTCCCACTTTTCCAGTTCCCAGTTCTTTTTTCCAATTGAATGGTCTAAAATAATTCACTTATACAACTATCGTACAGGTAAACCAAAAATGTTTAAAGAAATGCCAAAGGTGCAGGGTGTGAAAGAGAAGGATTAGGTGAGATTGCTTATATACAAATACAAGCACACATCATCACTGTTTTCACTTGGACAATATAAAGCACTTTAGGGTCCAAGAGCTTATTCTCCATTTGCTGTGCCTGTACATTTTGCACCAAAACCTATGATTTGGGCTTGCATTAAAAACATGATTTTTGTGGATTTAGTAACCCTGTGACTTCTAAGACACTGCATGCTTCAATTATTTTAGGATTCCGCTTTTCTATTGTACGATGATACCTAATACAAAAAGAAGCATAAATCCGAACAAGATAAGTATATGATGCATATCACTACCAATAACATTACTGTTAATAGGTAATAGCTCGTTATGAGGCACAGTGGCGCTGTGCTCATGACAAGCTGAGCTCGTCTTGACCGCCGCAGCACTCCCACGCGGGGATAATTCCCCTGCTGTGCTGAGCATTCTAAAGAAACGGGCGTATGTCATGAGCACAGCACCACCGTGCAACGTAACGAGCCGAGCTCGTCACAAGCACCGTGGCGCCGCGCACTGCCCCCTCCCCTCCGCACCGCCGGGGAATTAGCCCAGCGGCGAAGAGGTTAAAAGGGGTGTCCTTAGTAGAGACAGTCATCAGAAATTTTTTAATATCCTTATTATTATCATTATTATTATATACCCATTTTAAAGTATGATTGTCTAATTTGAGAGGCAATAGGATGTGAGGTTTAGTCCACATATGCAGGATTTCAGATACATTATGCGTCTTTTTAAGACTGTTTAGAATAGTGATAAGGAGAGAATTACCATAAGCTTAAAAGGAACGGTATTCATGTGGTAGGGGACTGAGAGGTATTATAATTAATATTAATATACATATTATTACTATAATAACAAGTAGTAAAAATACATAGTAATTATTATTAAGGTACTATTTTTAGTAGTAATATTATTAGTATTATTCAAATTTTTGCATAGGATAGAGAAAGAGAAAGGAGAGAAAGGTATGTAGGTGACAAGGAAACCTAATAATCACAAGACTAGATAATACAATATTCCATTATACATTGAGAGTCTATGTCCATATAACTACTAGGTGCTTTTGTGTTGGTTCTTCTTTGACACTTTCAGTCCTTTGACAGTGGGCCGTTGGACTTTTTAGCATAAGCCTTTTGTAATAAAGAGGATACAAAAACATGTAATCAAAATAGGAATAATGAAAATGAAACATATCAAGAACATCGATATTAAAAAATAAGGAGAAGGAAACTAAAAAGGATGGTCCCATAAGATTAATTACTACATACTCCGCAGAGGAGAAAAAAATATAGAATTCTAAGAAAACTTTGGAACATTCTAAAACTGGATTCACCAGTGGCAAAATAGTGGTAAATCATCCAAATGTAACATTTAGAAGAGCAAAAAATCTAAAGGACTCCCTAATGTACAGTCACTTTAAGAAAAATATACCTACTTGCTGGCTTACACATTCAGGCTTTCCTAGATGTAATAAATGCAATGTTCATCAAATAGCAGTTAACAAACAAGAGGTCACTTTAGTGACAAATCAAAAATGGAAAATCAAACAACATATTACGTGCAAAAGTCAATTTGTAATATACGTCATAGAATGTCCTTGCATTCTACAAAATTTAGGAAGTACAGTCTGTGAATTGAAAAAGCAGATGCTAGAACATGTGAGAGCAACTATAAATAAAGCTCGGAGCAATGAGGTGGCAAAACACATGGAAACATATCACCAAAGTGATTGGAAGAAATTAAAATGCTATGCAATTGAACAAAGTGAACCAAATGAATCAGGAGGAGATCGAGAGCGAAAGCTACGACAAAGGGAATCTTGTCATATACTTAATCTGAGAATATTAGCACCTTGTTGACTGAATCTGGATGAATAATTATATATTCATTTATAAGTGGCATGGATAATAGTTGTAACTTCTTCGACTATTAACTGTTTTGTTTATTATTTTTTCACCGGATGCTTTTATGTTTTTTTTTTACAATTTTCCTAATAGATGTTGTGTGATTTGCACTGGAATTATGCACTTTATTTGATTGGCAAAACCTAAGGTTTATACCATCAATGAAACAATTGACACAATCTTGCTCAGGTATGAAGAGATGCTAGGATCAGGTATTTAGCTGAATGCAAGCCCACTAGAGGACATAAATGTCAGAGAAACATCAATAGGAATACTATAACTAATCTAGCCGAGATTTACCATCATGCTGACGGGAATCAGTAAAAACAAAAAGAATTTGACACACGATGAATAAATGAGAATATTATTAAAGTAAGGGTCACCATGAATGGACATCTTGCTAGAGTACAGGCCCACCAGAGGGCATAATTCTTATATATAAATAACAGCACACATGTTGAAAAGATTGTATAATTAATGTGACATGTAACCAAAAGAAAAACATTCAAAAACTACTGATCCCAACATGCACTAAATGAAGTCAATCACGACTAATAATTATTGATTGTTTTTTTCAAAAACTATATAGGTATGATATTTAAATCATTTCATAATGGTCATTATATAATATGGGTTTTTACCAAAAGTTTATATATTGTTACTCACGTTTTTTCACTTTTTAAATACATAATACGACACCTCGTATGTATGTTTGGAAATGATGTGGGTGGAAATGACGAAAAATGTAGAAATAAAAAAAGTATAAAAAATATCAGTATTTGTGGTATTACGTAAATGCTGTATATCGAATGTGGATCGTATTGTTTACAGCCTGGATTTTCATTAAAGCATAAAGATTGGGAATTCACCCGTGAGTGCGGGTCATTTCTATCCACTGGAAGAGTGATAAATAAACACAGCGTGGCTCTATTGCTTAAGAGGATCACACCACCGAGAGCACTTTTACACCTGCGAAATTGAGCCCACTTGTGATATATATATATATATATATATATATATATATATATATATATATATATATATATGTTTTATATACATATATATGTATATGTATATATATATATATTTTGCTACACAATTTAAATCATGGCTATCAAATTTGAGGATCAGGAGGACCTGATGTTTAGTCCATATGTATAGGATGTCAGATTTATATGATGTCTTTATAAGGCTGTTTAGAAATGTGGGATATTGGCAGCTTACAGTGGGGGCATGTCACTAATAGTTTAAAAGACCAGTGTCAGTAGTTTGTGTTGGGATCAGCTGCGAGCTGAGTGCCAGCCTTTTTTGAGCAAGCAAGGGGAGATGGGATAATTGCAAAAAGTGTAGCAAACTGTTGAGTTGCAAAGTTGATAAACGTGTTTATTGGAATGAGGGTTTATTTGATGAGGTCCATGAGCAAGTTGTAGCTGTAGTTTAGATTACTCGCCACAAGTGCACTTTCCTCCAGTGCTGGAAGGAAGGTGGGCCTGTGTTTTCACATTTAATACTGCTGATATTGGGCTGCTGACAGGCAATGAAATAAGGAGTCCAGTCTTATTTGTGAATCAGTGAGGAGTCCAAAATTCTGGCACTGGCATAGCAAGTGAGGAGTCAGGGAGGATTCAATCAGAGTAGTAGAGGGAGGAACGTTGTTGGAGGCAGGGAAAGAGAAGATTTCTATTTTTACATAAAATGAAAAGGAAGTGAGTTGTAGTGATAAAGAGCTTTAAGGCTATCAAAGATATTTTGCCCCCATATGTGAATATGTGAAAGTTATCAGCACATTAGCAATAGAAACAGTCAAATCAGTAGATGATTTTACTCAGGCAAGAAACATAGTGGGAGTATAGCATGGGACCAAATACCGAATCTTGGGAAGCAACATCACAAGGAATGCCTGAACCTTGACTGATTGGACACCAGGACACTAAGAATGAACTTCTGGAGAGGTCAGATTAGAAGCAATTTACAGCTGTCACTGCTTTATTAAGTTGTACCAAGATTACTGTGGTATTGAAGGCAGCATAAAGGTCGAGGATGATAAAAAATGGAAGACAATTAGTTGTGTTAACCAAAGGTGAAGGTGGATACATGAATGAAGACCATTTCATTTGAGTGGACGGGGTAGAATCCAGATCCCTGTATATGGAGATCTCAAAAGTGTTTTATTCATCAACACTTACTCTAATATGTATCAGAACAGATTTCATGTGAGTCCTAAATTTAAAAGTCTGTTTAAAAAAACAATGCATTCAAGATGTCTTGTTAGTTTGCACTTAGTTTAAACTTTCTAATGCACCTTGCATCTATTTTCAGGAAAAGAGCACTGGTCTGCACAAGTCCAGGAAGAAGTCAAAAGAGGAATTAAATTTCTCTGAGGACAATGAGCCAGCAGGCTTTATCTACCCTTACAATGACCTATTGGTATGGGCAGTATTGATGAAAAGGCAGAAGATGGCAATGTTCTTCTGGCAGCATGGAGAGGAGGCTATGGTCAAGGCAGTGGTGGCATGTAAACTGTACCGGGCAATGGCACATGAAGCAAAGCAGAGTAACATGGTGGATGACACTTCTGAAGAGTTGAAGAAGTACTCAAAGTAGGAGTTCTCCCTTCACTTCAGTTAATAAAGATCTTATAATGGTTAGAATTTTTTCTCTCTGTCCAATGAAATGCATTTTTCACAACTGTCAGTTAAGTGATGACGTACAGTAGTACTATTTTGCAAAATATCAACACTACCAAATGATGCTATTATTCAAATAGGAATGTCTTTATGCCAATTCAGTGAATGAATGCTACTCTTTAGCCAAGTGTAATGAGTAGCATAAGATTACATTTTTATGTAACTAAAATAAAATAGGATATAAATGAGCAGAATAGTATAGAACAGAATAGAATAAACATCTGTGATAGCCGTGTATCGCTGGAGCACCAAGAAAAGGGAGAAACAAGGAGAAAAGGAGTAGTTGTACAAAGACAAGCTATGTTAATAAAAGGAATTAAAATTCATGTAACATTGTTAGCTTACAAACTGCATGCATGTTATCAAAGTGAGCCACTTAAACTGTGTACCGCTTATTAATCTTTAATACAGAGGTAGGGAATCACAGATATATCAGTTTTGTGAATTATTGATTTTATGTTTTTTTTTGCCTATGTAGTTAATGTTAAAAAAATATGATGTACGGAAAGTTGTTTCTTTTTTAAGAATGTTTGTGCTCTCCTTGAACAATCTGCACCATGTTTTCAGAAACAGGATTTAAAATTCAAAGTACAGACTCAAAGGCAAGAGGACATGTCTAGGAGGAGTTCTAAAAGTAGTGATTCGAATAGAAATTCACACAGGGATATTTATTTAAGAAAATTGAAAGTAGGCTGATTTAATATATAACATATTTAGAAATTGCCTGGGGTAGGCCTATTTCAATGCCTTCTTCATTTTGATTAATTTTGGTTCAGTCATCTTTGAGAAAATCCCACAAATGTAGCTGGCCAACATACGTAAATATGGTATGTAGGGTCCTTCAGCAGCCAGGCAGGGGGTACACGAGAATTGTGATCTAGTCCTGTTTGATCACTCTCAAGAGTGAAAACGTTTTGCACATGCCTCAAACAGGCCTTTCAGGTAGGATTTTACACTGTTCTGACATTAGTGGGGGCAGCAGCCCCCATGCTGAATGTCCAGCTGAGCTCGTAGAAGTCATCCCTGCCCATTCAAGTGACCTGTCAATCAAAGTGGTCTATTGTGTGGCCCTGGGAGGAATGACATACCTCATTAAATGCTAAGTGCAGGCTGTAGATCTGCTGGAAAGCTAAAGCAAATTAGCCTCCTGGACCGTCATGCAGGGTAAAGTGAACTTACTGCTTTTCAATACTTATTAAAAATCTGACTTCACCATTGAATTTCACTTTTAATTACTATTAATAATAGTAGTTTTATTATTTATCTAGACAGTTCCAAACCTGAGATAGCTATATTAATATTGTAATATGTTCTGTACAAAACAGTTTGTCCTGCAACACTAAAAATAGTTTTTTGAGCCTTGTCACTGTAAGGGCATGGGTACATTATTTTTCTACATGTTCCATTTGTAAAAACCATTTACCCTACCTTGTGGGCTATAATGCCTGCATAGAGGTGATTTATTTATATTTAAAAGGGCGGCGTTTGCCTTTCATAAAGGATTATTTTGGCAGGTCTCATTGGAGGTTTTATACTGCACCAGTCAGGTTACAATAGTAGGCTGGTATACATTTTTACATGCTCACTCTGTAGTTGCTGCAGTCTACAGGTCGCATTTAACTTTCAGACCCTGGGTACATTTTCTACACTATATACTAAGCGCAAGTTAAGTTTGTCAATTAGGTAATAAGGCATTTTAACTATGTTTAAGGGGGAAGCACAAACACTTTACTCCTGTTTAGCAGGGGTAACAGTGAACTGAGTTTTAAGTCCTGCAAAAAGGGGGGCTGTAAAAAGACGGACAGTCTGGGGGAGCCATGCAGAAAATGCAGGTTTCTTACAGCGAATGGTATAGAAGCCCCCAAATAAATGGAGAAAGATGATGAGGCAGCTATATCCCTTGTCCAGTATTGATGCAAATACTTGTGATTCTGCTGTTGTAGGGTGGAATATTCATTCTCACCCATGCCCTGTTAATTATGTATCATTCACTGGCCGACATACTGAAAGAAATATTCAGAGCGTTCAAAGATGTGATTTTATCCACAGGTCCAGCATCTTCCCTACTCTCCAACCCAACTATAAAATCACAGTTAAGGTCAAAATATACTTAGAATGTCAATAATTAGATGAATGGGGTAATTAAGGAGAAATAATGAGGTATTCCTATTTAGACATGCCTAAACTATACTGTAATATTTCAACTCTTTTGGAAGAACACTGTTTCAAGTGAGAAATGTAATTTGCCACACTGCAGATCTGGTCTGTACCAGAATATCTATACTTCCAAATTGTCTGATGAGAGATGAGTTCAATTAATATTAACAGTCTTTGATGTCTGCCGTTTTATTTTGTTTTTATAGGGAATTTGGTCAGCTTGCTCTGGACCTCTTAGACAAGGCATTCAAACAAAACGAGCAGATGGCTATGAAGCTCCTTACATATGAACTAAAAAACTGGAGTAATTCAACCTGTCTGAAGCTAGCTGTTTCTTCAGCACTAAGACCCTTTGTGTCTCACACATGCACACAAATGTTGCTCACTGATATGTGGATGGGGCGCCTTAAAATGCGGAAGAAGTCCTGGCTTAAGGTATGTCTTTGTGGTGCATTGAACCCCTCCTTAAACATTGGTCTGTGAGTGATCAATTCCAAAAAATACATCTCCAAGTTTTATGATTACCAAACACAAAATTGTTAACAGGCACAGTTATGGGTTTACTCCATGGTGCTTCCAAGATTGTATTACTAAATCTGTCCTTTGTATTTCATATAGGTACTGATGTATGCACTACTTGTAAACGTCCCCACAGAATACTAGCCTTAATTTAAGAGGTTTGCCCTAGGTAATTTCTTTTGGGTGACTACTTTTGTCTCTGATCATAGACATGTGTCAGCCTATAGTGAAGAATCGTTTTATAATCCCTTATCTCTCTGAAAATATATATTAGTTCTTTAGTTTGCCATATAGTAAAATAACCATTAAAACACATAAACAATTATTTTCCTAATGAGTGGATTGAAACTATTAGCTCTTTCTGAAAATGTCATGAAATGTTTCAATTTTTTAACAGTGCATTAATAATTGACGAGCAAACACAATACATTGAATTGGAATGGAAATGTCCAATGAACTTCAAGTGAGTTTGGATTAGTTACGTTCTTTAATTTGCTTCACAATATGTGAGTTTGCTTTTAGAAGATGAGCAACTGAGTGTGGTCTTTGATGCGATGGAAGGGCCGAAGGCTAACTGAGTACATTAATGTCTCTGCTGTGGAATTCAAGATGAACAAGCTGGAATTATGAAGCTTCTATCCAGGAAGCTTCCAGAGTGGCATCATTGAATGATGTGGATAATGTTGTTGTTTAAGATGTTATTGATACTCAAATCATTGAGGTGGTAAACGCTCCTCAGCTTATAGCCATGAATTATATGATGTTTGCACCTCCAGGGTGTTAGTAATTCATCCTATATTGTGTATAAGGGTAGTGTACTGGCTGACTTTCTTTTTAGAGCCGCTAGTGCGCCTCTGACCGCTGTTGCAGTGGTGTACTCTGGCCCGAAGGATTTATCATGAGTTTTGAGGTGCATTAACTGGCCCAGGACTGTGCCTCTAGTGTACTTTGGTCCATTGAGTGAGATGAAGAGTGGCTTGTCCCTGCTCGTGACAAGACTGCCTTTTGTATCCATACCCTATTGAGTTTTAGGCCCTCATTACGATGGTGGGTGGAATGCCAGCGGCATGCCGTCAGTGGCGGTTTACCCGCCATCTAGGGCATTGGTCTAAGTGCTACATTACAGTGCCGCTGGTCGGACCGCAGAGGTGGGGAGTAGGACCGCCGTATCTGACAGGATTAAAGATCCCGTCGGGACGGTGGTTGGATTCCTAATCCCTACAATGGGAGCAGTGCCTGCGCAGGCACCCTAGAGGGATTAGGCTACCCCTTTCTGATTGCCTGTTCATGGTGGTCCCACTGTTATTTCTACTAATGTGCTTCATGCTTGCTGCTGTGACTTGTTTTTATGTGGACCTCTTTTGAGTTCCAAAACATAAATAAAGAATTGAATTGAATTGGATCCAGTGACTTCAATGGGGTTTTAGGAAATGTGCCTATCCCTACCATTGATGTCTAGACATTGGGAAGTTATTTCTCCAGACCTGTGTGAACTGAAAGGTCTCTGCTCAATAGGTTAGAAGTGAGGCCTATCCAGGGAATTGACCTTGAGTATTAGCTTGCATGTGTGTGACTAAAGACATACATCCTTACATATAGGTTGGCTCAGCACCATCTACAATAAAGAGATTGTGATCTTACATTTCATTTCTGTAACCATCAGTAGTGCATAGACTAAATCTACTGGTCTGCTATTGGATGCCTCCAATTTCCACTCCATTGAGGCCCTTGATCCCTGATAGATCCATGATTTCAAGCATCTACTCCTTCCACAGTTTCAGACACTTTTGGTGGTGGGGGGCTAACACCTGGGGTCTGGGGCTCTCGACAGCCACATATGTTTACCTTGCACTCTACTCTTCAAGTTGTTGAATCATTTCATCCAGCACCTTGGGTAAGAAGAGGCAGCAATAACTTCATCACGTATTACCTGACACAGCATTGTGAAGTGTTTTAATAGTGTTTTCAGCGTCAGCCCACACACAAGGCCATGCTTACAACTTCCGTTGTCGGTACTACTTCCTGTGCCAGTACGCCCTAGTCCATACATTTGTTTTTCTGTGCCTGCCGGTGCAATTAAGTGGATAGTAATGTTTGTTATATAATGCATGCAGTAAATATCTGAAGCGTTAAAGATGGCATGCGTTTTTTCTCTACATGCATTTTTTTAATGTCTGCAGTACTGCATATGACACACACTGCAAGCATAAATGCTGATACCGCGGATAATGATGTTTTGAAAACAAATTGTATTTGTCAAGTTGCACATGTATTGCAGAGCTCCGTACCCCAGAGACAGCTGCACAATCAAACCATATAGATATGTTGACTTTGACTTTTTCAGGTGAAATCCAAACATGTATATGTAACAATGAAATGAATACCCCAACTCCCCCTCCCATCCCTCCCCCCTGATCGCACAAGTTCTGCATAGTCCTGACCGCAAAGTATAATCATAACAGATGGGGTGTACCCCTCCGGGCCCCCTCCCCCACATCATATCACCACTGTCCGGAGATGCACATGTGAGTTATCCCAAGGCAGGAACCTCTGTTGCAGGTGACGGATCTAAGAACAGCCCCCGATAATCCGCCCTGCGTTTCCAGATCTTATAGTGTTTGTGTGGGCCCCCCTAGCAACAAAAATAGGTTGCTCCAGCCCCATGCAGAAATCGAGCCAATGTTTCCATGCAGCAACTGATGGGGCCCTTGGCGCCTTCCATGCCCTGGCAATGTCCCTTTTCGCCAGAGTGAGACCGAGTTGCACGAGGTGTTGCTTATAAATGTTGCCTCTTATTCCCTCCATGACATGAAGTAAGGCCAGCTGTGGTGTGCGTGGGAGCTCCCACCCCAGGACCTCTGAAAAGCAGGCAGAAACCCCCCTCCAAAAGCTATCGAGGGAGAGACAATGCCAGACTGTATGAATAAATGTACCCTTTTTTAGTGCAAATAACAAGGACCCCCTGATTTGGAAATAGAAGTTCCAGAAGACAGGGACAAATACTTTGTATAAAAAATTATTAAACTAGGACAGCTGGCTAGGAAAAATTCATAAAATACAAAAATTCATAAACATTATATGTAATCAAAAATAAAAATAAATTAGAGACATATCTACTTCATTTACTCAACTTTTAATTTTTTACAGAATTCAAAAATCAGTTAGGGAAGGAGGCTAATACACATATATATAACATAAGAAAAAATTTACATCACAATAATTAAAAATGGGCAAAAAGACACAATTCATAAAAAAATTTCATATCAATTCCTATCTCAAATGATTAAGTGACACATACTCTCAGCTGGTAACAGCCAAAGTTGTCCCTACTTTACAAAAATAAAATCAACCATGTCACAATAGGTGGCAAAAGCTTAATCTGTTCTGAATAAATGTACCCTCCTCTCGACTATAGCGAAGACACATAGGCGAAGCGATCAACCTTGCCCTCCACAGATGCACTTGAGTAAAGTAAACCCTGTGTAAATACTTGAACTGGACTAGGCGAAGTCGCATTGCTATGGCCGCCCCCGAGGGGCCGCCAGGGCCTCAGTCCAGTCCTCCTCCTCCAGTCTGCCTATGTCTTCCTCGTAATCCCCCCGAAGCTTCTGTAGTGTGGAGAAGCAATGTGTAACCAGGGACTGGTATATCCGGGAAATCTTCCGGTCAGTTAAATCTCCCATGAAGCCTTTTGCCTCCAGTGGAATAAATTCGGGCAATGACTCCAGACCCTCTAAGCTGGGGGACAGGGCATGTTGAAATTGAAGATAGCGATAAAACTGGGACCGGGGAATGTGGAATTCTTTCTGAAGATCTTGAAAAGATTTGATCGCCTGGCCCCTCATAACATCACCCACGACTGAGAAGCTTATGTTGTCCCACCCTCTGAACCCCTGCAGGGCTGCCATCCTGGGTAAACGGCCATTGTCCCAGAGGGTGGTTTCCCGAGTCAGTGTTTTCCACCACCCCATGCGTCGCAGTGCTTGCCTCCAAATCTGGAACACCACTTGCGTAACCGACGGAAGCGAGCCCCGCAAGGGCACCGAGTATAAAATCGCATGTAGTGAGTGGTGCCCCATAAGCTGCCACTTCATATGCCAGGTCTCCCCTATCGCCGTACCACCACTCGTTGGGTACTAGCAGATGCGATGCCTGGTAATAGGAAAGAACATCGGAGGACGCTAATCCCTTGCAGTAGGTGAACAGAAAGCGTGTGCGTAGAGCTACACGCACCTTTCCCCCCTCTCACAAAAATTGCCCAAGCGCCGCATTCACCTGGCTAAACCATCGGGCGGGATGGTTTTGCAGCTGATAGAGGAGCCGAGGGAGCGCAACCATCTTGAATATCGCCGATCTGCCATATAACGATAGGGGCATGCGAGACCAGGACTTGAGATCTTTGCGGATCCGCTCCTATGGATGTATGACGTTACAACGCATACTTTTACAACGCAAGTTTTACAACGCTATACCATTACAACGCATAATGCTTTTGGGCGCTGGATAGTGAATAGTTTAATTTACTATTCCAACTCCAGTCCCCGTGGACACTAGGGAAGGTTATTGGATAGTATATTAACCTATTCCCTATCCTAGAGCGCCCCCAAGCGCTATGCATTGTAATAGTTTGCGTTGTAAAAGTTGCGTCGTAATGGTAGTGCGTTGTAAAAGTTTTGTTGTAAAGGATGTTTCCCCGCTCCCATACTGGAACCAAATCACGCTCCCAGGAGTCTGCGGGTACATCCGATAAGAACACACCCAGATATTTCAGTCCCCCAGCCGCCAACTGAACCGAGGAAACCTATGCGCCCATTCCCGACTGCTCCCAAAGAACCCATAATGTCGACTTATGAGGGTTCATATATAGTCCTGAGGTCTCCCCAAAGATTTGCATAATGCGCAATAGCCACGGCCCCGTCCTGTCTATATCTGTCAGAAAAAATAGGACATCGTCTGCGTATAGTTCGATTCTATCAGACAGGCACGGCGCCCACTCGAATCCCCGGACCTGCGCATCAATATGCACCCGTGCAGCCAGAGGCTACGTAGCTAGCGCAAATAAGAATGGGGACAGGGGACAGCCCTGCCGCATGCCCCGTTTAATAGAGAAAGTGCATGAGATCGCCCCAGCCACTCGCACTGACACTGTCAGATCTGTATATAAGAGCGTTAAATATGAGAGAAAGCGTGGTCTCAGATTAAGTCTTCTCAACAGGGCGAATAGATACACCCAACTGAGGGAGTCAAACGCCCTGTCCATGTCTGCCAGTAAAAGTGCCGCTGGTTCCCCCAACCGCCGGATGGCCACCATTGCCATGTGCGCTCACTTAATATTGTGCCTGGTCGCCCTCTGAGGCATGAACCCAGCCTGGTCAGGGTGTACCAGAGTGGAGTTGTGGGGCAAGAGGCGATTGGCCAAGGTTTTGGCCAGAACGTTTGCCTCTACATTTAAGAGGGAAATCGGATGATACGAAGCATGTTCCTCCGGGGGCCTGCCTGATTTGTGGAACACCACCACCTCCGCATGTCTCCAGTCTGGGGATAGGGAGCCCCGTTCCCGAGCCTCCTCCACTGCAGGTTAAAAATGGGGGGACAGCTGTGTAAAATAATGTCGAAAAAAGTCACTGGGGAATCCATTGGGTCCCGGTGCCTTCCAGGGGTTGAGCTCCCCCAGGGCCGTGTCCAATTCTTCATCCGTCAGTGGTAGCTCCAATTGCTCTCGCACCTCATCTGACACAGTTTTAGGTGGGAGGTAAGTTATGAATTTATTAATCACGGCGGCCGATAGGCATTCTCGGGGAGCGTACATCTCTGCATAGTAGGTGGCAACTCTTTCGGCTAAGGCCCAGGGGTCTTTAAGCAACTCTCTCTCTTGGCCCAAGGATCCCGGCAGGGTCTGGGAATGGAAGGTACCTTGACAAAGACTCTGCTACGCGTCACCAGCCAAGCTTGGCGGGCCTCGTCCATCAGAAGAGTCGCATAAGTTTTGTTGAGCCATCAATAATTGCCTCCTGGACTGGCCTCCCCATCTCCCGGCTCTTGCCTTCGAGTTCCTTCATTCCTGCTTCCGCTCGCAGCAGCTCTGCCCTGCGCTCCCTACGTGCCGCCGCACACCAGGATATATCCACCTCATCAGTGTGGGCTTCAGTGCCTCCCACAGTGTCTTGGCACTAGATACAGACCTCACGTTAGCCGTCAGGTAGTGATTAATAGCTTCACTCATGTGATATTTGTAGTCAATATTCTGCAGGTGCCATACCGAGAGGTGCCACTTAAACAGCTACTGTCCCCGACCTATCTGGACTGTGAGGGCCTCGGGGGAATGGTCTCACAGGCCCCGGTGCAGAATCTCCGCCGACACTACCCTGCCCACCGCCACTCTGGGAACAAAGAGATAGTCAATTCTGGAGTATGAATCATGAACTGCAGACAAGTAGGTAAATTCCTGACTATTGTAGTGTAGTTCCTATATTCCCAATAGGCTCTGCGCATTGGAATAATATATTCAGCAGTGTAGACGTAGGACTGAGGTCGACTAGGTCTCTACTGACTATATTAGACTTAAGTTTTTGCCAGCCAGCTCAGAGGTCACTAGAAACTTTCTCGAATAAACGAGGAGGAGTTTAACCTCCCTGGATAGACAAGAAGGGATTAGCTTCTGACAACCATATAACATGACAACTTTGCTCCCTCAGAATAAGAGTGTATCTCTAGAGTCGTGTGAAAACAATAGACAGCTATTTCACTCAGTCAAGTGTGCATACTTAGTTTCACCAGAGTGCAGAGAAAAGAGAGACGGGCGTTTTCAATAAAAGATGTTATTTATTGAGCAGTCTTCTTTCTCATGCAAGAGAAATGAATTGTCACAATTGCAATACCCATAATAAAGTAAAGTGCGTACAGTAAAAGGAGGATTAAGAAATAATACTGTAAAAGCATTGATATGGTTTCTTAGCCATAAGATACTTTAAAATAGATAAAATATATACATACTTATATACATTGACTAACGTACTCAACTGGTGCTTCTAAATAAGCCTACCCCGGTGTACCTGACCTAAGCCTAATACGTGGGAAGGAGTAAGTAAGTAGCAGTTTAAGTTAAGTTGGTTTTGCCAAGAATCTGACTCAAGCATTCTCTCTAAGGTTTTAGTCAGCTCCGTACATGGGTTAATAGAAAGCAGGAGGTCTTGTATCTCTCTCTCAGGACTCGATATCCCAGTAACCCGTGAAGGTATCTGGAAACACTGGAGCTGGATTTCTCGACAGGAGAAAAGACAGCGTCTCTCTCAGTGCGTCAAAGAGGAGGGGCAGCGTCCGTGGGCTCTCGCATCAGCTGGGCTCTCGGGCAAGTAGATAGCTGCTCTGCTCCAAAACCACCACCGTGTGTTTGCTTAAGGCAACGTTGGTATATTTATACCTGAAAGGTGCCGGGTTTGACGTAAGGTGGGACATAATGTGATGTATTCCTATAGGTTCTGTATCGATCCCCCTATTCCTGACCCTATTCTGGTTAACAAGCTAACTAGCAGCCATCCCATGATGCAGAAACCGTTATCTGATTACGCCAGACCACGGCTCAGGAGCGCGTTATCTGATTAGGTCATAACGCTTGCCATCTAATTAGGCAAAGCAAATATTCCTCCAGCCCCTGATAAGGCATACGGAGTTCTCAAAACAAATCAAACCTATGACAACCTGGGAAAAACCCTGCGGCCATTGTTTTGATTTCCCCGAGAACTTCAGTAAAAGAATGTGCTAACGACCAGCTCGTATGACATCCTTATTGACGTATCTATGTCCATCCTAACGTCAGTCTCGGCACCTTACAGGTATAAATATTAACGATATTGCCTTAAGCAAACACACGCGGTGGTGACGAGATCGGAGCAGCGAGACTTGCCGAAGCCCAGCAGAGAGCGAAGCCCACTGGCGCTGCCCCGCCTTCCTGACGCGCTGAGAACGAGGCGTTGCCTTTCTCCTGCAGAGAAATCCAGCTCCGGCGCTTCCGAGCAGCCCTCGCAGGCAGCTTGGAATATCGAGACCTCAGACGAGAGATACTATCCCTCAACCATCCTAGATAACAGGTACAGAGCTGAATAACCCCTTGCAGAGAATTCTTGAGTCAGTCACTTGGCAAAACAAACTTAACTTAAACTGCTACTTTCTATCCCCACCCACGTATTAGGCTTAGGTCAGGTACACCGGGGTAGGCGTGGTTAGAAGCACCAGTTGAGTACGATTAGTCAAATGTTTATATGTATGTATCTATTTTATCCATTTTAAATAACATATGGCTTAGAAACCATATCAATGTTTTTACAGTATTATTTTATAATTCTGCTTTTATTGTATGCACTTTACTTAACCATAAGTATTGCAATAATATCGATTCATTTCTCTTGTACGAGAAAAGAGACTGATCAATAAATAACATCTTTTATTGAACACGCCCGTCTCTTCCTTTTCTCTACAATCTGGTGAAATTAAGAATGCACGTACTGACTGAGTAAAATAAGTTGTCTTTTGTTTTCACACGACTCTAGAGATATACTCTTGATTAGGGGAGAGCAAAGTTGTCATGTTCTATGGTTGTCATAAACTAAATCCCTTCTTGTCTATCCAGGGAGGTTCAGCTCCTCCTTGTCTATTCGAGAAAGTTTCTAGTGAACTCTGAGCTAGCTGGCAAACCCAAAACTTTAAGTCTAATATCGACAGTAGAAGACCTAGTTAACGTCTGGTCTAGGTCTATACTATTGGAGGTATTATTCCAATGCGCAGAGCCTATTGGGATAATAGGAACTACACTACATGGCGCCCAACGTGTTTGGATAGGCGATAAAACTAACGCAAGACTGTAGAGTAACTCAGTCGTGCTCTTTCACTCAGACCCCTTTTTCCCATAATACTCCAAAGACGTCTGGAGTGGGTGAGAGGTAAAATCCGCCAAACCTCGCAGGAGGGAACTCCTATGTATGGTTCTTGGTTCAATCAACATTGAAGGATACACTGTTCCAAAATATTGTGCATCTAATCTTTGTTTCCGTAAGGAACCTGATCTGCAAACAAACATAACCTTCCTGACAGTAAAATGCCAGAAAGTGATGATGAAAGAGAGAGAGTTAGATTAGCAGCTGAAATAATAGAAGCTGATAATACTATGCAAGAAGCAGACCCGGATATAATACTCATCCCGGTCAACAAAAGAAGATCTATAACGTTAAAACTTATAAACAATGGACTGACACCAAGAGGTGGTACAGTCATATTCGTAATTGAGGCACACGAATATCGGCAGACAGAGGTATTCTATTCATGGATAAACTTTCCAGCAGCAAATGCTGTAACAAAGGAGTTCCACTTTTATAAAATAGAGGAACCTCCTGATGACTACACTCCTTTCGAGGAAGTGGAAGTACCACTCAAATTCCAAGAGCACCTGCTCTTGTTTAATGGCGCCCTAAAACATAATAATCACATCACCAGGCTCGGTCCACTAGGTAGACCAGGAGCAACGTGGCCGGTCCTAGCCGGATACACACCACATACAGACATCGAAAGGATGTCTGCAGCAGATGTTTTAGTACAACTAAAACAATTAATTAAAATATATAGACAATTAGTCCAATATGTAATGCGGACTTCAACCATCCAACCTGTAGTTAAAATTCCACAGCTGACCCCACATCAGGGGAACACAAATAAAATTACACCACAGAACATACAATCCTGCCTAGGAAAAGTACCAGCTAAACGGGAACAAATACCATTCTGGTTAGCACAAAAAATCACCCAAATAGAGGCGGTGTTTCCAGACACCACCCCTGTGGATAAACACAGGATTCTGACTATCTGTCTTCCAATGGGAATCACACCACACGTGGAGGACTGTGACACTTGGGGTACAGTCTTTGCTTCCATTTACACAAAAACACATGGAGTTCCATCCATGTCAGTAATACCAGATGTGCTAAAACAAATTCAAGACGAATACGGCCAGAACCCGCTTTAACTCTCGGTATGAAATTACTAAAAGACTTCAAGCAGGTCTCGGCAATATTACTAGCCAACATAAAAGGGGAAGCAGCGAATGTGGCGATCCGCCAGAGGTTAAAAGAGACAGATATAGCGGACCAACCAGCTGAAATTGCCAGAATTATAGAAAAATCCTATGAAGAACTAGGTAGAGATAGTTTGGGTGGAATACCAGTGAAGCCCCAACTAATTGAAAGTCCTGAAAAAATATTTATTAAAAATAATCTAAACAGTCAAAAGAAAAACTGGGATGGAAACAAACAATCCAATCCAAAAGAAAAGAGATTCCAGTCCAGAGGAAGGTCTCCTCGGCGGAGAGAAAGATCTCCAGACCAAGGACCCAAGTCTCCCCAAAGGGAGCCCTCTGTGAAAAAATACAACCTTAGAAATAGGGATAACATAAAGAAACCGGATAGATATCAAGATTTTGATACACGTCCCTCTCAATCTTTTCAGACTTCCTCGCAGAAATCGGAAAGAAGAGGACGATCGGAACCCAGGGAAGAGCACGTCAAGTCCAAAGACAAGGAACCTGCTCATCCAAATAAAAAATTACAGTTTCCAAAAAAGAAGGTAGCCAGTATTAAAGTATTCAACAATGCCGAGAATACTGAGGACACAGCTGAAAAACGGAGAGTGGGCTCAGACAATGCTAGACAGCGCAGCAGAAGTGAGCATAGCACGCAAAGTCCTTATGAATCATCTGGAGACAGTGGACACGAATGAATACATTCAGGTGGAAACTGCAGACACCAGAGTTAGCAAACCTCACAAAATATATGAAATAACATTACGTATAGAAGGGGATAAGACTAGGAAAATAAGGGGCCTTTTTTGGGATAATCTCTCCAAGGGCTATGACATCCTTCTAGCTGAAAAAGATTGGCCACCAGAGTTCGTCAGGGAGTGCCCACATGGCGAAGAAATAATAATGCCTGCCTTCTCAAATCACATTCCAATTCATAAAAAATATACACTTGCAAAAAAGTGGGCAGTAGCTCAAGCTCCTGCTTTATATAAAATTCATGTAGGATGGGATGAGGACTCTCCTCCTCACAAAATTCAGTTAAAATCACAACCTACTGCACAAAGGCAGTATCCAATCAAGCAAGAAGCTAAAAAACAGGTAAAAGAAATTCTAGATCAACTAGAATACCAGGGGGTGATTGAAACTTGCACCTCACAAATGAACAACCCTTTGTTTCCTGTCTCCAAACCAGACAATTCATATCGTCTAGTTTTGGATTACAGACACCTTAACTCATGTTGCAAAACCTTTGCAGTACAAAACTCGCATAGTGCTGCACTAATGAATAACATAGTGCGCAAAAAATACAAAACAACATTAGACATCTCTAATGGATTCTTTTGTCAGAATATAGCACCAGAGAGCAGATACTTGTCTGCGTTCTCAATAAATGGCGCTCAAAAAGAATTCTGTCGGTTACCCCAGGGGTACAAGAACAGCCCAGGAGTATTCTCAGCGAGAGTAACAGAGTTACTACAAACATATGATGACGAAGCATTATCTTATGTCGATGACATATACCTAACAGATGATGACTTGGATACTCACTTGAAGAGAGTGAACACCATAATACTTGGGTTCGCAGCAGAGGGTTACAAATTCAACTTTAAAAAATCTAGAATTGCCCATCTAACAGTCCTGTTCTTAGGATATGAATTATCAAGTGAAGGCAAAACCCTGGCTGACAATTTCCTAGAGAAATGTGCCGTACTCCAAGCACCTAGAACACTAAAAAACCTACAGTCAATTCTAGGCTTCCTAAATTTCGGAAGAACATACATTGCAAACTACGCAGAAAGGGTCAAACCCCTTTATGATCTAATAAAACCAGATTTTAAAAAAAACAATTGGACTCAAAAACACACAGAAATTCTGAGATCCTTACAAACAGATATGTTAATTAAAACAAAATTAGAAACACGTGATAACACACGCAACCTTGTGATTCGAGTCATCCCAGGAAGATGCGGATTCACATACCTGACCTCTAATGAGGGAGAAAAGGTACCAATTGCATTCAAATCACACTTATACACAGAAGCTGAAAAGAAATTCAGCATTAAAGAAAACATTGTTCATGCAGTTCAAACCGCAATAGCTAGAGAAAAAGATAAAGCTGACGGTAGACACATCACAGTCAGAACAGCAGAATCAGCCTTTGAGGCATTAACAACCCCGTGTAATTTACCAACAACAGCATTGAATCCGGAATGGATACAATGGGTAAATTCCATTACAATGGACAAAGTAAAATACTACTTTGATCCAGAACTAGAGGAACTAAAATATCTAGAATATGAAAGAATATTCCCTCTGCCAATCGACATTCTGCCATTACGACAATACGCATGTGTAATCTATACAGACGGACATGCTCAACCATCCGTTTGGGGAGAACAAGCATACAACCCCACATGTGAGATTACAAAAGAAGTGTGGTGCGGAGGTATACTAAGACCTCTATTAACAAAAACACACTCAGTAGAAACTAATTCAGAACAACAGACTGAAATAATAGCATTGAAAATGGCGCTAGATAATGCAGATCGCGAATTCCCGACACTCATAGTGTCCGATTCATATTACTGCGTCAAATCATATAACAGCGATTTACATAAATGGTTTCAAAACGGTTACAAAGATGACACAGGTGCAACAATAAAGCAAAAACTGCTTTGGGAACAAATAGTTCTGTTAAAGAAAGAACTACCAAAGACTCACGTGATACACTCACTGAGTCATCAGCGTGATGGCGTTCACGTTGCAGGGAATTCATTGGCTGAGAAAGCCACAGCGGTAGCAACTAAATCGGCTTCCGTAGCAAGAAAAAAGCGTGCAGTAAAATACATTGACGGTGAAACAATGCTGGCGGTGAAAACGTCATCAAAAGGCGACTGCTCAGCGTTACCGATCAGTTACCCACTCAAATATACATACATAATCGATGCGAACTCTGTTCCTTTTGCTCGAATCCCTGGAGTGGGGGATAGAGTAATTCCAAACAAGGACAGGAGAAATTTGTTAATAGCAGACGCACATATGGGCGAGGGTCTCAGACACCTCAAACTGAAAGATTCTCTGGAAGAACTACAATCAGTGTACTGGTGGCCAGGCATGAGCCTGCATCATCACATTTTTGTAAAAAAATGCCCGGGCTGCAACAGAGATCGCAGCGGCGAGAGGAACGGGGTAATACCATGGCGTTTCACTCAATAAGGGTTAAACAATAATCAGTGAAACAAGTGTAAATAATGCGTCCCATTAACAAATAAAGACTAAGTTTCCACTTATAAATGTAGACCCCAGCACTCGGCTGACGTCGGGACTGTTATACAAAGATTTGCGAGTCTAAATGGCATATACGCTAGGAGCATGCTACGTTTGACCAATGTTTTCACTTTAGCCCTCAAGCTTGTGGGAAAGCATGGCCAAATGAGCATGGCGAAGCGGGATTCTTCTCACTTCCTTCCTGAGGGATACGGGATGGTGTAAAGAAAAAACCAAGGCATAAAGCAATCTATAACAGCAAAGGTATTAGGTTCGGGAGCTGGGTGGGTCAAACATCTAATAAGTGTCCAACGTAGTCTAAACAACTTGCCAAGAAATTCTCTGAGGGGATTCAGTCCGTACGAATTACTGTTTGGGACTAGGATGCTAGACTTAGATCTCGACAGTCAGACTTCAGTGGTAAAAGAGAAAAGCTTTGATATCAAAGATCGTTTGGCTATTTTACAGGACTTAAACGAAACAAGAAAAGACCTGAGCAACATAAAGTTGAAACAGCAGCCAACAACCACTGAAGAACCACCACCTGTCCCAGCAAGACCTGTCTGGATTCCAAAAGTCGGGGATCTAGTCAGAGAAAATATTGCGGTAAAGAAGGAATTTGGGCCTTCTTAAAGAAAAGCAATTCCTGTCTTGTCCATCAACGGGACACGATCAGTTGTACTACCGCCACTTGCTGGTAAAAAGGAGAACCGAGTTGTATCCATCGACCTGGTAAAACCACAATCATGTGGCCGATAACAAACAGTAGGCCAAGTGGACTCCCGATAAGTAGTAGAACACCAAGGTTTGCTACAAGTACAGAGGTGCTAACTAAAAGGCTAATCACATTCGAAACACCTACAGAACAACAACAAGGACTATGCAACAATGCAATGGAACTCACACCTCTGAAAACCCAAATAAAAACATTTAGTAGAGACACACCAACCTACAATGAAGTAACAAATGAATATGCTGAAGCTGCAAGAAACAGTAATCCTGAAGCTATTGGAACAATAGACAGAACGGCATCCGGCTACTTCATCAACTTTGATGATTCTTCTGAAGATCTAAGTGAATCAAAGACACAGCCATCAACAAAAACTTTTAAAGATAAAGCTAAGGAACTCTTGAAAGCGCTGAAAGAAACCTATCTGATTTCTCCATGGATTGAATTTTGGGTGTCCTTTGGTGTATTTATCCTCATACTTTGGCTCATCATGATACTATGCTTGGGACGCTTCATTGAGGGAAAATATGCAAAAATGGACACAGCAAGCCAGAAAATCAACTTGATCCTCAAGCCACACACGTCTTCACACGTCAAGAGAAGAGAACTTTCTTCAGTCAACTTCACAGCCAATCCTATACCGGGTGGGGTAGCATGGGACAATACTGACTATGAAATTTATGGTCCGGTTGAGATCCTCAAATATCCACACCAAATTAAGATCTCGTTGAGTGACTTTGTAAAACCAAACTCATTTGCTGATGATTGGGACTTTGAAAGTATTAATGACATGATGTCTGATCTAGTGATGTCTGCTAAATTTACCAAACATGATTATTTGCAGGGTTCATCTAATTATGATAGTATGTACTGCTACAACCACTATGGTAACCATTTTTTACATAAATCAGCACAACCTAGAAATGTTTTAAATTATAATCAATGGGAACATTGTGCAACCCCTCCCAAAGGAAGCTCAAGAACCTTTTATGACAAATATTCATACTTTTCAGGGTCCAACACAAGTAATGCTGAAACATTTTATTTCAAATTGTCAAATAAGACAGGAACAAAAACCATGCTTAGAAATATGAAATTGATATATTCGGACTCATTTTTTGAACAAATGAATACATTTGGTTTTGATTATTGGGATAAAAATGTGGAAGTTAAAAGTGTTTGGGGTACAAAAGAATGGCAAGTACAAGGTATAGAATCATTGTTTAGAGCCTGTATGATCCCAGAACAAATTATATTCTTGAATGAAACTATTCAACAAACTACCTGTATTGGCCTAGCCAAAATCAAAGACTTAAATAAACCGTCTATCCCAAAACCAACAATGAACAGCAATAACTCTGCGGATGAAGAGATAGACGTAAACTATGTATTAAACCAAAACAGAACAAATCCTGATTGGAAACAATGGTTAATCTGGCCCACAGATACTAATAACTGTCAAGACAGATTCCTGAACAAAACACAGGGGTTCACATTGACCAGGCCAGACCCTAGATATTCCCAAAGACAACACCCAGGGATAATCACCACCTACAGTTTGGGCAAACTCTGCCTTCAATGGCTAAAAACTTCCACACTGACAGAAATTAAGCAACACCTAACTTTATTTACTGATGGTGCTGACTTGCGTGATTTCATTATGGGACCGCGCAAACAGCGTCAAAAACGCTTCATAGCAGCCTCTATATATGCAGCTTACAACGAGGCCTGGAAGATAACTCAAATTGAGACAGCAGAAAGTATACGGGAAATTGACCGTATTAATTTGGAAAAATCGCTTTCTGTAGTGGACAATGGGTTAATGACTCTGTCCTCCAGAATCTTATCATTGGACAGCATTGTGTCATCAGCATTGTGTCATCAGCAATCGACATTATATCGCAAGACTTACTGTTGTTACAACACGGTCAGTCTCAATTGTGTTCTATTGTACAGCTTGGCTGGACGTTACAAAATCTGCGTTCTGGCTATGTGCCTTGGCGTTTAATCAACACAACGTCACTATTCAATATCTTTAACCTTACTGATAAACAAATCAGTATGGCACAAAAGGGTGCTGATTATACAATCCTGAGCATTGAGAAACTCGAGAGATTACCATTGACAATGTCAGAACGACCTGTCATTGAATGGATAATACATGGGATAATTAATATTCCGATATCTACTTTCAGGTTTCAATACTGCCAAAAATATATACAGGCTGGCATGTACGAAAAATTGGGAAAAGGGTACATTAAGACAACATGGAACTTGCCCTATTCACATGCATGTGTCAGTAATAAAGGACAGAAAGTGTTTCTTAGTGGCAATAATTGTGCAATGTCACTAAGCGGTACACTTCTGTGTAATGGAATTAGTTTGCATGGAGCCTGTGAAGGGAACTCAAATAACCTTTCATGTCACCAGCTAGGCACACCTGCAACAGAGATAGAACCATTCTTTAAAAGACTCTATAACGGGAGTTACATTCTAATTGTGGATCGCACATGTTGTAGTCTACTGCCCGGGGTTCCTTATCTCGTTAGTACGACTGCGAAGGTCATGTGCTGTGGACGCTTATTGTTCCCTAGCTCCTTTCCAAACAGGGAGGCAAGGGCATGGCCTCACTTGAAAATTACTTCTATTCGAGTCGATACTTTAAGCAGAATGAAAACAGTGCTTCTTCAGACGCCGACCAGGCTCACGTCATCAAAAGAAACGTATGATCTCCTAGTCGCAAGGACGACTGCAGAGATTCACTCATTGTTATCAACTAATTCCCCCATACATTTCGCAGAAATCCTGAATGAAATCTTAAATATTTCTGATACCAGTGGAGTCTCAAATGTATTTAAGACAGTATTTTCGATGGCATTAACACCATTCAAAGCCATACTGGTTATTTTTCCAGATTTCGTCCATTCGATTTTTGGAGGAGTTCCCCTCATTTTGGGACTAATTGCAGGAATCCTATTCTTAGTCCTTATATTTCGTTATGGCAAGCCATGTCACAGACAAAACACCCGCGACAAGGGAAGAAACAATCCGAGCCATTGGATACCGGGACCGGATATCAAAAATCCTGGGACTAACCCGGCTTAGAGACCTGAACATGACTTGGTTTCTTTCATTTCGACCGATATGGCAAAGATGTGTTTTACCTGTATTAAGGTGCATGCTGTGCGGAGAAGAATGCGTGTTGGACACCTGTCTGACGCTACAATCGGATGCGTCAATGGATGCAGAAACATTGTTGGGTCCGGTAAAGGCTCATGCATTGTGCTGCCCTCAACGGCTGCCAATCCTGATGACGGCATTCGTGGAAACTTCACCACTACGATTAAGGGGTAGTGAAGATCAAGATGAAAGCAGCATCGATCAGGTACAACCTTCTGTCAGCAATACTAATCAAAACGTCAATAGAGACAATCATGCACATGAATGCATGGTTACATCTTTTTCCGAGTTAGTAGAACTCTCACAGGAAGCTGTTGACAGCTTTTTCAGCAGTGTCAACGATATGATGTTCTCACCAGAGCAGAACTAATGACTCTTGAACAGGCTAGCACACGGCGTTCCCGACACCTTGAATTTGGCCTTCAACTTTAAAAATAAAGTAGCAAGATCGACTTTTCCTCCAGTCCACGGACAGCAATTTTTTTTAAAAAGCCCCATAAATAAAAAAAATTCGGAACACTTATCTTCTGCTTAAAGTAGGAACTATTCTTAGAGAACTAATTTCTGTTTTTAGAAACTTCATAGACATTAGCTGCCCGCTGGTATGTTCATAGACATTTTTTTCTAGAACTGATATGAAATGGTCTCGAACTTTTCTTCTGTATTAAGAGCCATTTCATGTGTAATTCTCATATTCGATTACTAATAATGTATACATATGCGTGATTAATTTAGCATTATTCTACTGCTTGAGTGCATATAGTACATATGACTATTTTTTTCCCCGTATATTACATAATTTCGAAATGCATTATATGTATTTTGGGGTGGTAAGGTATACACGATACTCTACAGTATGTTTTACTATGCCTAGATTCGTAAATATGGCCATAGTTAGCGTGGAGTGGGTGTGATGTATTCCTATAGGTTCTGTATCGATCCCCCTATTCCTGACCCTATTCTGGTTAACAAGCTAACTAGCAGCCATCCCATGATGCAGAAACCGTTATCTGATTACGCCAGACCACGGCTCAGGAGCGCGTTATCTGATTAGGTCATACCGCTTGCCATCTAATTAGGCAAAGCAAATATTCCTCCAGCCCCTGATAAGGCATACGGAGTTCTCAAAACAAATCAAACCTATGACAACCTGGGAAAAACCCTGCGGCCATTGTTTTGATTTCCCCGAGAATTTCAGTAAAAGAATGTGCTAACGACCAGCTCGTATGACATCCTTATTGACGTATCTATGTCCATCCTTACGTCAATCTCGGCACCTTACAGGTATAAATATTACCGATATTGCCTTAAGCAAACACACGCGGTGGTGACGAGATCGGAGCAGCGAGACTTGCCGAAGCCCAGCAGAGAGCGAAGCCCACTGGCGCTGCCCCGCCTTCCTGGCGCGCTGAGAACGAGGCGTTGCCTTTCTCCTGCAGAGAAATCCAGCTCCGGCGCTTCCGAGCAGCCCTCGCAGGCAGCTTGGAATATCGAGACCTCAGACGAGAGATACTATCCCTCAACCATCCTAGATAACAGGTACAGAGCTGAATAACCCCTTGCAGAGAATTCTTGAGTCAGTCACTTGGCAAAACAAACTTAACTTAAACTGCTACTTTCTATCCCCACCCACGTATTAGGCTTAGGTCAGGTACACCGGGGTAGTCGTGGTGAGAAGCACCAGTTGAGTACGATTAGTCAAATGTTTATATGTATGTATCTATTTTATCCATTTTAAATAACATATGGCTTAGAAACCATATCAATGTTTTTACAGTATTATTTTATAATTCTGCTTTTATTGTATGCACTTTACTTAACCATAAGTATTGCAATAATATCGATTCATTTCTCTTGTACGAGAAAAGAGACTGATCAATAAATAACATCTTTTATTGAACACGCCCGTCTCTTCCTTTTCTCTACAATCTGGTGAAACTAAGAATGCACGTACTGACTGAGTAAAATAAGTTGTCTTTTGTTTTCACACGACTCTAGAGATATACTCTTGATTAGGGGAGAGCAAAGTTGTCATGTTCTATGGTTGTCAGAAACTAAATCCCTTCTTGTCTATCCAGGGAGGTTCAGCTCCTCCTTGTCTATTCGAGAAAGTTTCTAGTGAACTCTGAGCTAGCTGGCAAACCCAAAACTTTAAGTCTAATATCGACAGTAGAAGACCTAGTTAACGTCTGGTCTAGGTCTATACTATTGGAGGTATTATTCCAATGCGCAGAGCCTATTGGGATAATAGGAACTACACTACAATAAGACGTCAATAAAGATGTCACTAAGAACTGGCCGTTCTTCGAGTGCTCACAGGAGTTCTAGGACGAAATCAAAACTAAAGCAGTGGGGAATTCCCAGGTTGCTGGAGGTTTGGTTTGTTTACAGAACTCGTTGTACCTGCTAGGAGCCTGGGGAAGTAGCCTTGCTTAATTTGGACAGCATGGGCTATGACTAAATATGGATATGTTTCTTATGCCTTTATAAGGATATTATTGATTATAACCAATCAGCTGAATGAATTACAAACGTTTACACATGAAATGGCTCTTAATACAGAAAAGAAGGTCGAGACCATTCCATCACATAATAATACAAATTCTTGTACACATGCTAGAGGCTGAGGTAATATATTGTCTCTAGAGTTCCTAAAAATAGAAGCTCTGTTCTCTAAGAATAGTTCTACTTTAAGCAGAGTACATGTGCCAGAAAAAGGTAAATATTTTGGAAGTGGAAAAAAAATAATTACGCTTTAGGGAAAAAAATAGTTCCAAATATTTTCTGTAGCTTTTGTTTATCAAAGCTGAATGCCGAATTCAGAGTTCAGGGAACGCTGTGGGCTCGCTGCTTAAAAAAGTTATTCTTTCTGTTCAGGGGAGAACATCATTTCAGACAGACTCTCAAAAAATTGGTCTACGGCTTCAGGTGAAAGTTCGACCAAGTTTGAAAATGCCGCAACAGTGCAGTCGTGAGAATGATTGCTATCATCGATGTCAGGATCAGCAATGCTCACAGAAGGTCGTACCTGGGTGATGTTGCTCTCATCTCGCACTTCACTAGCCCCTAATCGTAGTGGTGAAGTCTCAACGAATGCCGTCATCAGAATGGGTAGCCGCTGGGGACAACACGATGCATGACCCGTTACAGGACTTAGCAAAGTATCTGTATCCAATGGTACTGCTGATGATAGTGTAAGACAGACGTCCAACATGCATTCTTCTCCGCATAGCATACATCGAAGCACAGGTAAGATGCAATTCTGCCAGATGGGTCTGAATGAAAGAAACCAGGTCATATTCAGATCTCTTAGCCGGGCTAATCCAAGGACTTTAGTTATGCGGTCCCGATAGCGTATAGTTAGGATCGTTTCTTCCATTGTTGCCGGAGTCTTGTCTGTGACTTGGCTTGCCATATCGGAGCAGAAGGATCAAAAATAAAATGCCTGCTACGAGTCCCAACAGAAGTGGTAGGCCGCCAAAGACAGAATGGACAAAATTAGGAAAAATGCCCAGAACTGTTTTGAAGGGTGTTAACAGTCCCGAAAAAATTGTCTTAAATATATGTGGGATACCACTGGTATCTGACATATTTAGAATTTGGCTTAGAATTTCTACGAAATGCACGGGGCAATTTGTTGATAAAAGGGTATGTATCTCTGCCGTTGTCCTTGCAACTTGCAGATCATACGTTTCTTTTGATGACGTTAAGGGCACAGTTGTCTGCAAAAGTATACCTTTATTCTACTTAAAGTATCAATTCGAATAGAAGAGATATTCAAAGAAGGCCAAATTGTTGCCTCCGTATCTGGAGTGCTGTTTGGATACAATAGTTGCATACAGCAAGTGACCATGGAACTCACACTCACGAGATAGGCTTTTCCTGGCACCATGCCACAACAGCTGTGGTCCACTATTAGAATGTAACTGCCGTTAGAAAGTCGTCTAAAGAATGGCTCTATTTGTGTTGCAGGTGTGCCGTGCTGGTGACATGAAAGGTTATTTGAAGTCCCCTCACAGGCCCCATGCAGGTCAATACCTTGACACAGAAGGATACCGCTTAGTGATTTTTTACAATTTTTACCACTAAGAAGTACATTCTGTTTCTGTTCACTGTAACATGTGTGTGTATAAGGTAATTTCCATGATGACTTAATGTACCCTTTACCCAACCTTTCATACTGGCCCGCTGGTATATACTCTTGGCAGTAATTAAATTGGAAAGTTGTTATCGGAATTGTGATTATTCCATGTATTATCCATTCAATGACAAGTCTTTCTGACATTGTCAATGGTAATCTCTCAAGTTTTTCAATGCTCAGAATCGTATAGTCTGCTCCTTTTTGTGCCAAACTGATTTGTGTATCAGTAAGGTTAAAGATAGAGAATAATGACGTTGTGTTGATTAAACGCCAGGGCACGTAGCCTGAACGCAGATTTTGCAACGTCCAGCCACGCTGTACAATAGAACGTAATTGGGACTGACCGTGTTGTAACATTAGTAAGTCCTGCCGTATGATATCAATAGCAGAGGATACAATACTGTCCAGTGAATATATTCTGGAGGACAGAGTCATTAACCCATTGTCCACAACAGAAAATGATTTTTCCAAGTTAATACGATCAATTTCTCGTATTTTTTCTGCTGTTTTAATTTGCATCACTTTCCAAGCTTCGTTGTAAGTAGCGTATATACCCACCGCTATGAAACGTTTTTGACGCTGTTTGCGTGGTCCCATTATGAAATCACGCAAGTCAGCACCTTCTTTAAGTAAAGTCAAGTGTTGCTTACTTTCAGCCAGTGTGGATGTCTGTAGCCATTTGAGGCAGAGTTTCCCTACACTGTATGTTGTTACTATCCCTGGATGTTGTCTCTGGGAGTATCTTGGGTCTGGCCTGGTTATTTTTAACCCCTGTTTTTTGTTCAGGAATCTATTTTGACAGTTATTTGTGTCTGTGGGCCAGATCAACCATTTTTTCCAATCAGGATGTGTTCTGTTTTGGTTAAAAATATGGGATACGTCTATCTCAACATCTGTAGTGCTATTACTGTCAGGTGTTGGCTGTGGAATAGATGGTTTGTTTAAGTCTTTTATCTTGGATAGGCCAAGACAGGTTGTCTGTTGAATGGTATCATTCAAGAATATTATTTGTTCTGGGATCATGCAGGCTCTAAATAATGCTTCTAGACCTTGGACCTGCCAATCTTTGGTACCCCAGATGGTTTTTGTTTCAATGTTGTTTTTCCAGAAATCAAAACCAAATGTAATCATTTTTTCATAAAATGTTTCCGACTAGATCAATTTAGTATTAGTCAGCATTGTTTTCATTCCTGTCTTATTTAACATTTTGAAATAAAATGTTTCTGTATCACTTGTGTTAAATCCTGAAAAATATGGGAATTTCCCGTAAAATGTTTTTGAACTACCTTTCGGTGGAGTTGCACAATGTTCCCATTGATTATAATTAAAAACATTTCTAGGTTGAGCAGATTCATGCAAATAGTGATGTGCAAAGTGGTTGTAGCAATACATGTCTTCATAATTTGATAAACCCTGTAAATAATCATGTTCTGTAAATTTTGCTGACATTACTAAATCTGACATCATATCATTAATACTTTCAAAGTCCCAATCATCAGAGAATGTACTCGGTTTTACAAAGTCACTTAATGAAACCTTGAACTGATATGGATATTTCAAGAGCTCGACCGGGCCATAGATTTCGTAATCCGTTTTGTCCCATGCTACCCCACCGGGTATTGGATTGGCTGTGACATTTACTGATGATAGTTCTCTTTTCTCGATGTGAGATGACTTGTGTGGTTTTAGGACCAAGTTGATGTTCTGACTTGCTGTGTCCATTGTACTGTATTTTCCCTCAATTATTTTCCCAAACAAAGAACCATGATGAGCCAAAGCAGGAGGAAAAGTACACCTAACACAATCAAAAATTCAATCCATGGAGAAATCAGATAGGTTTCTTTGAGTTGATGAAAGAGTTCTGTTACTTTGTCTTTAAAAGTTTTTGTTGTTGGCTGTTCTTCAGCTCGCTTGGATCCTCAGAAAAGTCATCGAAATTGATGAAGTAGCCAGATGCAGTTCTGTCAATTGTAGGAATTGCTTCCAATTTTTCATTTGCTTTTGGATTTTTCTTTGTTTCATTAGCATAGTCTGAGGCTACATCGTTGTAGACTGGTGTTTCTTGACGAACTGTTGCAATTTGGGTTTCAAGAGGCACAAGTTCCATGGCATTGTTGCATTGTCCTTTTTTATTCACTGTAGGTTTATCGAATGTGATTAGTCTCTCAGTTTGAACCTCTTGTATTGTAGCAAGTTTTGGTACTCTGCTACTTCTTGGGAGTCCACTGGGCCTACTACTTATTATTGGCCACATGATTGTGGTTTTACCAGGTCGATGGATACAACTCGTTCTCCTTTTTACCAGCAAGGGGCGGTAGTACAACTGAACTTGTTCCGCTGACAGCTAAGACAGGTATTGCTTTTCTATAAGAAGGCCCAAATTCCTTCTTCACCGCGATCTTCTCTCTGACTAGATCCCCAATCTTTGGAATCCAGACAGGCCCTGGTGGGACAGGTGGTTTTTCTTCAGTGGCTGTTGGCTTCTGTTTTAACTTTACGTTGCTCAGGTCTTTTCTTCTTTTATTTAAGTCCTGTAAAATAGCCAAACGATCTTTGATATCAAAGCATTTTTCTTCTACCACTGAAGTCTGACTATCGAGGTCCTTAATATACATCCTAGTCCCGAACAATAGTTCGTACGGACTGAAACCTTTTAGAGAATTTCTTGGCAGATTATTAAGACTACGCTGGACACTTGTTAAATGTTGGACCCACCCATCACCCAAACCTAATACCCTCGCCGTTATAGATTGCTTTATGTCCCGGTTTTTTCTTTCCACAATCCCATTTCCCTCAGGATGGAAGGGACAAGAGTACCGCAATGCAATGCCCATGCTGGTCATGGCCTCCTTTAAGCTCGAGAGCTAAAAGCAGGACCCTGGTCAGAATGTAGCATGCCAATTGCGTATGTGCCGATAAAGACTCGCAAATCTTTTATAACAGTTCTGGAGTCAGCCGAGCGCTGGTGTCTGCATTTTAAGTGAATCTAGTCTTAAACATAAAAGGGACGCATTTCTCCTATTGGATTTCTGCGTATAGATAGCCTTATGCTTTCTAAAAGAAGGGTCCTGGCAATACTCCGGCCGGTTCGCCACTGTGATCTCTGTTGCAGTTTTGACAACCCTTTGCAAATTTGTAGTTATGCAGGCTCATCCCCGGCCACCAGTATTCTGATTGTAATTCTTTCAGAGATTCATTAAACTTTTGGTGCCGTAGACCTAATCCCATTTGTGCTTCTTGAATCAAGAAGATTCTCCTGTTCGTGTTTGGAATCACTCTATCCCCCACTCCAGGGATTCGAGCAAATGGAGCGGAGTTTGCATCTATTACGTATGTATAATTGAGTGGATAGTTCACGGGTAATGCTGCACAGTCGGTTTTTAAAGACGTTTTTACCGCCAGCATGGTCTCCCCGTCTATGTATTTTTCTGAACGCTTTTTTGTGGCTACGGAAGCCGGATTAGTTGCTTCCGCTGTGGCTGTGTCAGCCAATGAATTCCCTGCAACGTGAACGCCATCACGCTGATGACTCAGTGTATGTATCACGTGAGTCTTTTGTAGTTCTTTCTGCAAAAGAACTACTTGTTCCCAAAGCTTTTTATGCTTTATTGTGGCACCTGTGTCATCTTTGTAATTGTTTTGAACCCAGTTCTGCAAGTCATTATTGTAAGATTTGACGCAGTAATGTGAATCGCACACTATTAGTGCGGGGAATTCGCGATCCGCAATATCAAGAGCCATCTTTAAAGCTAGCAGTTCAGTTCGTTGATCCGAACTATCTTTTACAGATTGAGTCATGGTTACCAATGGTCTCAATTTTCCTTTGTGCCACCGGCATTTAACAACTGCGCACGCAGCACTGTAATTGTGTTTACCCCAACTGTGGGTTGTGCTGATCCGTTTGTATATATTACACAGGCGTAAAGTTGTAGAGGCAGAATCTCGATTGGCAGAGGATATTCTAATTCATATATTAGATCTTTTAATTTTTTCATTTCCGGGTCAAAATAGTATTTCACGTCTTCTGCAGCAAGAGAATTTTCCCATTCAATCCATTTTGGATCTAATGCCACGGTAGTCAAATTGCGTGGGCTTGTTAATGCCTCAAAGGCTGATTCTGCTGTTAAAACAGTTATTCTTTTGCCTTGTGCTTGGGCTCTTTCTTTTGCTACAGCAGTTTGAACCGCATTTACAATGTTTTCTGTAATACTGAATGTTTTTTCAGCTTGTGTGTACAAGTGTGATTTGTAAGCTATTGGTACCTTTTCTCCCTCATTAGAGGTCAGGTACGTGAATCCGCATCTTCCTGGGATGACTCGGATTACAAGGTTGCATGTGTTTTCGCGTGTTTGTAATTTTGTTTTAGCTAACATGTCTGCTTGTAATGACCTCAAAATTTCTGTGTGTTTTTGAGTCCAATTGATTGGTTTGAAATCAGGTTTTATTAATTCATAGAGAGGTTTAACCCTCTCTGCATAATTTAGAATGTATGTTCTTCCGAAATTCAGAAAACCTAGTTTTGATTGTAAGTTCTTCAGCGTTTTTGGTGCTTGGAGGACAGCGCATTTCTCTAAGAAATTGCCCGCTAGGCTCTTGCCTTCACTTGATAATTCATATCCTAAAAACAGGACTGTTAGATGGGCAATTCGTGACTTTCTAACCCCTTCGATGCTCATGACGGAACGGTTCCGTCATGAGCTACGGTTGAGCTGTGCTCATGACGGAACCGTTCCGTCATGACCACGCCCGTTTTTATTAGGGCCCAGCACCGGAGGGGGAATCGCGGTCGCGCTGAAAAGGTTAAAGTTGAATTTGTAACCCTCAGCTGCAAACCCAAGTATTATGGTGTTTACTCTTTTCAAGTGAGTGTCCAAGTCATCATCTGTGAGATAGATGTCATCGACATATGATAATGCCTCATCATCATACATTTGTAGTAACTCTGTTACCCTTGCTGAGAATAATCCTAGGCTATTCTTGAATCCCTGTGGGAGTCGACAGAAATTTGCTGTGATCCCATTATTGAGAAAGCGGTCATATACCTGCTTTCAGGTGCAATGTTTTGACAAAAGAATCCATTAGAGATGTCTAATGTCGTTTTGTATTTTTTGCGCACGATGTTATTCATTAGTGCTGCACTGTGTGAGTTTTTTCCTGCAAATGTTTTGCAACATGAGTTAAGGTGTCTGTATTCCAAAACTAGACGATATGAATCATCTGGCTTGGAGACAGGAAACAAAGGATTGTTCATTTGAGAGGTGCATGTTTCAATCACCCCCTGGTATTCAAGATGATCTAAGATCTCCCTGACTTGCTTTTTAGCTTCTTGTTTAATTGGGTACTGCCTTTGTGCAGTGGGTTGACATTTTAACTGGATTTGTGAGGAGGAGAGTCCTCATCCCATCCTACATGATTTTTGTATAATGCAGGAGCTTGGGCTACTGCCCATTTTCTTGCATATGTATATTTTCTATGAATTGGAATATGATTTGAGAAGGCAGGCATAATCATTTCTTCGCCATGAGGGCACTCCCCGACAAACTCTGGTGGCCAGTCTTTCTCAGCTAAAAGGATGTCATAGCCTTTTGAAAGGTTATCCCAAAATAGACTCCTTACTTTCCTAGTCTTATCTCCCTCTATACGTAATGTTATTTCGTATATTTTATGAGGTTTGCTAACTCTGGTATCTGCAGTTTCCGCCTGAATGTATTCATTCGTGTCCACTGTCTCCAGATGATTCATCAGGATCTTGCGAGCTATGGTCACTTCTGCTGCGCTGTCTAGCATTGCCTGGGCCCACTCTCCGTTTTTTAGTTGTGTCCTCAGTATCCTCGGCATGTTTAATTATTTTAATACTGGCTACCTTCTTTCTTGGAAATCGTAATTTTTTACTTTGATGAGCAGGTTCTTTGTCTTTGGACTTGACGTGCTCTTCCCTGTGTTCTGACCGTCCTCTTCTTTCCGATTTCTGTGAGGAAGTCTGAAAAGATCGAGAGGTACGTGTATCATTGTCTTGATATCTATCAGGTTTTTTCAAATTATCCCTATTTCTAAGGTTGTATCTTTTCTCAGGGGGCTCCCTCTGAGGAGACTTGTGCCCTTGGTCCGGAGATCTTTCTCTCTACCGAGGAGACCTTCCTCTGGACTGCAATCTTTTTTCTTTGGGAGTGGATTGTTTATTTCCATCCCAGTTCTTTTTTGGAGTGTTTAGATTATTTTTAATAAATATCTTTTCAGGATTTTCAGTTAGTTGGGGTTTTACTGGTTTCCCACCCAAACTATCTCTTCCTAGTTCTTCCTAGGATTTTTCTATGATTCTGGCATGTTCAAATGGCTGTTCTGCACTATCTGTTTCTTTCAATTTCTGGCGGATCGCCACAGATGCTGCTTCTCCTTTTATGTTGGCTAATAATATAGCCGAGACCTGCTTAAAGTCTTTCAGTAATTTCATACCCAGAGTTAAGGCAGGTTCTGGACCGTATTCATTTTGAATCTGTCTTAGTACATCTGGTATTACTGCCATGGACGGAACACCATATGTTTTTGTGTATATGGAAGCAAAGACTGTGCCCCAAGTGTCACAGTCCTCCACATGTGGTGCGATCCCCATTGGAAGACAGATAGTCAGAATTCTGTGTTTCTCAGTAGGGGTAGTATCCGGAAATACTGCCTCTATTTGAGTTATTTTTTGTGCTAACCAGAATGGTATTTGTTCCCGTTTTGCGGGTGTTTTACCAAGACAGGATTGTATATTCTGTGGTGTTATTTTGTTTGTGTTCCCCTGATGAGGGGTCAGCTGTGGAATGTTAATTGCTGGTTGGACTGTTGTAGTCCGCATTACATATTGGACTAATTGTCTATGTAATTTAATCAGTTGTTTTAGCTGCGCTAAAAGTTCTGGTACTGACATTTTTTCAATGACTGGATGTGGTGTGTAACTGGCTAGAACCGGCCACGTTGCTCCTGGTCTACCTAGTGGACCGAGCCTTGTGATGTGATTGGTATGTTTTAGGGCGCCATTAAACCAGAGCAGGTGCTCTTGGTAATTTAGTGGGATTTCTACCTCCTCGAAAGGGGTGTACTCTTCCGGAGGTTCCTCTATTTTGTAATAGTGGAAGTCGTGTGTAACAGCGTTTGCTGCTGGAAAGTTTATCCATGAATAGAATACCTCTGTCTGCCGATATTCATGGGCCTCTATCACGAATATGACTATACCACCTCGTGATGTCAGTCCGTTTTCTATAAGTTTAATAGTTATAGTTTTTCTTATGTTGACCGGAATGAGTATAGCATTCGGGTCGTTGTCTCGGAGACTTGTGTCATCCGCTAGGAATTGAGCTGCTATTCTAGCTGCCTCCCTTTCGTCTTCACTTTCTGACATTTTTACTGACAGAAAGGTTTTTGTTGCAGATCAAGTTTCAAGGAAACAAAGATTAGGTGCACAATATTTTGGAACACTGTATCCTTCAACGTTGACTAAACCAAAAACTATACATAGGAATCTCTTCCTACTAAGTTCCGGCGGATTTTAACCTTTTACCCACTCCAGACGTCTTTTGGAGTATTTACGGGAAAAGGGTTCTGTGTGAAAAAGCACGACTGAGTTACTCTAACGTCTTGCGTGAGATTTATCGCCTTACCAAACGTTGGGCGCCATGTAGTGCAGTTCCTATATTCCCAATAGGCTCTGCGCATTGGAATAATATATTCAGCAGTGTAGACGTAGGACTGAGGTCGACTAGGTCTCTACTGACTATATTAGACTTAAGTTTTTGCCAGCCAGCTCAGAGGTCACTAGAAACTTTCTCGAATAAACGAGGAGGAGTTTAACCTCCCTGGATAGACAAGAAGGGATTAGCTTCTGACAACCATATAACATGACAACTTTGCTCCCTCAGAATAAGAGTGTATCTCTAGAGTCGTGTGAAAACAATAGACAGCTATTTCACTCAGTCAAGTGTGCATACTTAGTTTCACCAGAGTGCAGAGAAAAGAGAGACGGGCGTTTTCAATAAAAGATGTTATTTATTGAGCAGTCTTCTTTCTCATGCAAGAGAAATGAATTGTCACAATTGCAATACTCATAGTAAAGTAAAGTGCGTACAGTAAAAGGAGGATTAAGAAATAATACTGTAAAAGCATTGATATGGTTTCTTAGCCGTAAGATACTTTAAAATAGATAAAATATATACATACTTATATACATTGACTAACGTACTCAACTGGTGCTTCTAAATAAGCATACCCCGGTGTACCTGACCTAAGCCTAATACGTGGGAAGGAGTAAGTAAGTAGCAGTTTAAGTTAAGTTGGTTTTGCCAAGAATCTGACTCAAGAATTCTCTCTAAGGTTTTAGTCAGCTCTGTACCTGGGTTAATAGAAAGCAGGAGGTCTGGTATCTCTCTCTCAGGACTCGATATCCCAGTAACCCGCGAAGGTATCTGGAAACACCGGAGCTGGATTTCTCGGCAGGAGAAAAGACAGCGTCTCTCTCAGTGCGTCAAAGAGGAGGGGCAGCGTCCGTGGGCTCTCGCATCAGCTGGGCTTTTGGGCAAGTAGATAGCTGTTCTGCTCCAAAACCACCACCGTGTGTTTGCTTAAGGCAACGTTGGTATATTTATACCTGAAAGGTGCCGGGTTTGACGTAAGGTGGGACATAAGACGTCAATAAAGATGTCACTAAGAACTGGCCGTTCTTAGAGTGCTCACAGGAGTTCTAGGATGAAATCAAAACAAAAGCAGTGGGGAATTCCCAGGTTGCTGGAGGTTTGGTTTGTTTACAGAACTCGTTGTACTTGCTAGGAGCCTGGGGAAGTAGCCTTGCTTAATTTGGACAGCATGGGCTGTGACTAAATATGGATATGATTCTTATGCCTTTATAAGGATATTATTGATTATAACCACATAAGGGCATAAATCAGGACTATCGAATTTAGGGTCCTAGATAGAACTACAACACTATCACCGTGAAGTCGCCTCCGTACATCAACCCAATCAAGTCCCGTCACTAGGGAGTGCAGCCTTGTGGGGCGACCACTCTCCGGAGCACCCCCCCCCGCCCGCCATCTGTCCCTGGCCAGCTCCATGACATTGTTCAAATCCCCACCTACTACAGAGAGTGCCTCTGGCATATCCGACCATAAAGTCATAAGCCGTTCTACCAGATTCCATTGCAGGGGAGAGGGAGCGTACACACTGCCCAGCACTAGGGGGGTCTTCCCCTATCTTGCCCCGAAGAAACAGATACCGCCGCTGTGTGTCCGTCCATGGTTTATCATGGTTATGGGGGACCTTGCGGTGTATCAGTATCGCTACTCCCCGTGTACCGCTCGTAAAGCCCGAGTGAAAGACCTGCTTAAACCCACCCCACTGGAGGCAGAGGGCCTTCGTACCCATGAAGTGTGTTTCCTGCAACATAAGTATATTGACCCCAGCCCGCTTGGCCTGTTGAAATATGGCCCCACGTTTTATTTTGTTTAGGGCTCCATGAACGTTCTAGCTAACAATGCGAAGGGTACCCGGGGTCACCCTCCCTTTACTAGATGTGCTGGCCATCTGAGCGGGCATCCACTACTATTGTAGACCCAGGGACTGTGCGGTGCATATGCGAAGAGCAGCAATCTAGTAGCAAAAGAGCGATCTGTGAATGTAAACAACCTCCACCCAACAAACCCCCCCCCACCCTATACCTCAAAATCACTGAAGCATCTGTCGCGGTGGGGCTGGACCCGAATCCCCAATGGGGGAATGGGAGCTGCCCCAACCAATGGATCCCCAACTTACAGCCCATGCCTCCTGGGCCTATTCCCCGCCAGGAAGAGCCTGGCAAGAAAACCAGCCCGTGCCAGAGTCTCTCCGATTAGCAATGAGCAGTCTAGAATCCTGCAGTTCCCCGCGGATCCATAAATCAATCTGCCGACATGTGCCGCCCTGAAGTGGAGCCTTCCGGCGAGGAGGCACTGCAGGACTGCAGGACTAGGAGCAGCGCCGAGATCGCGAACATCTGTTACCCCTCAGCTGACCCCGGGGAGCCTTCCAGACCATCTCGCTTGATGAGGAATAAGATTCTCTTCCAGGTGGTGTGTGCACTCTCACCCGCACCGTCTCATCAGTCCATTTGAAGACCTCTTCAGGAGTGTCAAAAAAGTGTGTGTGGGAGTGGTATACAACCCTCAGGCGGGCAGGAAACAGGAGAGCATAGGGGAGCTTAAGGTCCCTCAGACGGGCATTTTCATGGAGCAGCGGATCCTTGGCTCGGGACTGCTTCAATATGGCGACGCGATCAAGGTAGGTCAAAAGTTTTGCTATAACTGGCCGTGGGCAAGCCCCTGGTGGGGGCTTCTGCATGAGCACTCTGTGGGCCCACTCTATAACAAAGCAACGAGACAGGGCCTCCGGGGGGAGCCAACTCTCCAGCCACTGTGTCAGGAAGCGCTCCATATTGCCCCCCTCGCAACCCTCCGGGACCCCAACAAAGCTGAGGTTGTTGCGTCGGGCCCATCCCTCCGCATCCTTCACTCGCAATGCAAGCCCCTTCTGAGCATTCTCCATGTCAGCCACTTTTTTCTTTAGTGAGGTGACATCGTCCTCCACTCCAGAGATACGAGTTTCAGCTTCCGTGATACGCGACACTGTATTGCACAAGTCTTGTCTCAGCAGCATGACATCAGAGCCGACTGCTCCAATTTTCACATCCAGCATTTCCCTGGATTGAGTGATGGCCGCCATAAGAGCCGCATTATCAGGCATCGCCCCCTGCTGTCCACCGGGTGCCCCAGCAGCCACTCCCGCACCTGTATATTTGTCAATAGGGCTATTTGTCAATAGGGCCTTGCTTGGCCGGGCCGCCACCGCCCTTGTCCTGTGTCATGGCCTCTCTCAATGCTCCCCACTCAAGTTCGCTGAAGCCCGGGGAGGAAGTAAATTCAAGGATAGTCCAACTGTGAGCTCCCGCGGCCCGGTCCAACTGCCAAGTTGGGGCCCGCAAGAAGCCGCCCCAGAGCTGAGGCCAGCACGCAGCCCAGTGGACCACACTATAGACGGTCCCACCAGGGATCCGCTGCGTCACTCAGTCCACACTACGGTGTCCTGGGTCCAGGATGGGGGCCCCCAGCGCTCGCGGCTCCCCAGGCCCACAGCCTGTCTAGCGCAAACGCCTCAGAGCCGCCCACCCCCTCTAGCCACCGCCTGGCCCAGGGTCTTCAATGGCACCCACACTGCCCGGCCAGCTGCCTATAGGATTGTCTCTTGTGGCCTGAGGGGGGTCCCTAAGGAGGGAGAGGGCCTGCCTCTTCTGTGTCCGGACGTTGGTCCAGGAGCCTTCCCATACGCGCCTCAGTCCTCCACCTCCGATGCGTCCATTCCCTCAGCGGCTCAACAGCACCGCTGCACTCCTTCTACGCAGCAGGCCAGGGGGGATGGGTCCAGGTGAATATGCCCCTCTATGCCAGGTCTGTAGGCCGCAAATGCCTCGGGCCCCCACCGCCGCCGGGGGGATCGCTAGGGAGGCCGCTTGGGGCGTGGGCGCCCCCAAGGCCAGGAGATCACCAGCCCGTGGACAACGACCCCCACTCCCCCGCTTCGCTCCTTACCTCCGCGGCCCAATCTGGCCGCCGAGCCTTCCCGCCAGATTTCGCCGCAGGCTGCACCACAAAGCAGTGGCCGGCCCCCAGCCGGCTGCCTCCACCCGCCCATCTATATCAGCGATATTCTGCTCCGTTCCCTCACGGGACGCCACGTCGAGGCTGCCGCTCTCTCCCGGTAGCGGGCTCTCCGCAGCGCGGTGCCTCGATCAGCCAGGCCTCGCCCCCTCATGGCCCGTCTCGGCCGAAACTTCAGTATGCCGCCACTAACCCCCGCGGGTGTCCCAAAGTCAGTCAGGGTGATGTTGGGGACACCACGGGACCGCCGGGTCATTGCTATGGTCTGTGCGACATCGGAGGGGTAGGATCATTGCAGGCTATACGGCGGGCTGGACGAAGCTCGTTCAGCAAGCGTCCGCCATGCTGGCCTGCTAAGCCACGCCCCGCGGGTAATGATATTAATTTTTTTCAACGCTGTGGGCACATAATAATCCAGAATTTGGGTGCAATATTCAGCAAACTCTTGTAATGAGTGCTTAAGAAGAAAAGAAAGCAGTTCTTCACACCAACAATGAGCAATTGAGATAGCAAGAATAGACAATTACATTCTACATGATACTATAGAAGTGTTAAGACAATATAGGTAGCGTTTATAGAATAAAAGTACCAAGATGCTTTAGATAGATGTTTTATAGACAGGACACAGGTCACAGTCACTATATTGGGCAGTCTAGCTTGATACAAAGGGTAATAGCTTACCTTCTAATGCATAAATCTGCAATTTTGAAAGTAAATTTCCATTCAGTTTTAGTTGTAGAGTTTGGGCTAACCCCAGACCTCGTTTTGTATTATTGCCAATAGTTTTCTCTCCAGTTTTTCACTTACATTGTTCTCTAGAATTTTGCAAAGGAATGCCACGTTCCTACTTGCCAATACCTGGGGCTTATAATTAGGGCACCCGGTTTCTGGTATTCATTTTTCAAACATTTCTTTCTGTATTCATCCATATTTATTTTTGGGCCATTTTATCTGCATAGAACTATGTGTCACTTCCGTACGCGCAGCGGACGGGCGCAGCGGGCGCGCCGTCTGCGCGCCGAAGGCGCGCCTAAGGCAAGCCCGTCTGCGCCCGTCCGCGCCTGGACCGTGCCTAGGGCCAGTCACCCTGCCCGTCCGGCTGGCTCTGCCCGCATGTGCTGGACCAAAACCCAACTACTCCTTTTAAACCCCACTACCTGCCCGGTTACTACTCGCTGCAGCCCTGACCACTTGGAAGATGCTCCCTTCCACTGCCCTCACTGTAACTTTACGCTCCCGCCTTATAACCTTCGTCGTCCCCCCCGCCTCAACTTACAGAACCGCCTGTCCAACCCCCTGACGCTGAAAGCAGGCCTGGTCAACTGCCGGTCATTGCCCCGCCATGCCAACGACATTTGGATGTCAATCACCTCTGACGATTGGGACATTCTATTCCTCACTGAGTCTTGGATCACAGACTCCTCTACCCCTGATATCCATCTTGCCACCCCGCCAGGATACACCATAAAGTGCATCAATCGGGCTGGGGGCAAATCAGGAGGCGGTTTAGCCGCCATACTCAAATCCCATCTTCATTTGACTACCACCAAATTAACTAACATCGGGATAATTGAAGCTATGTATTTCTCTGTCTCCGACTCTGCGGCAGTAATACTGGCGGGTACTCTAGTTTACAACCCCCCAACCGCTTCCACCCTCTCACTTACTGCACTTACTCACCAGTTGGCTGACCTCTCCCTCAAACACCAACACTTTTTGGTGCTTGGTGACTTCAACCTTCACGTAGACAACCCTCTCTGCGCGAAAGCTAATAACCTGTTGGAAACTATGAAAAGTATGAATCTTTTACAACTAGTCAATGGCCCTACTCACACTGGGGGTCACACCCTTGATCTTATCTTTGCCAACTTCTCTAACATCACAGTCCTCCCCCCCCTCCCCCTCACCTGGTCTGATCACTATCTCGTCCCTTTCGACCTTGCCTTGGGCTTGAAACCTGCCCCTACGGTCCCCAGAAAAGAGCTGGGAAGAAAATGGCATAAGGTCACCAGTGCCAGCTTAGACCCATTATTCCACTTCCAACCGGACCATCTTTCCACTGACATTGATGGAAATGTTTCTAGGCTCAATACTGCTCTTCTCCAAGCAATCGACTCCATTGCCCCCCTTAAATCCATCTCCTCTGCCAGATCCCGCCCCTCTGCTCCCTGGTTCTCTACCACCCTCCGTGAGGAAAAAAGCAGATGTAAAACACTCGAACGCAAGTGGAGGCAGAACTACGATCCTGAAGCCAAAATCATTTACAAATCCGCTCTGAAAAATTTCCTCAAACAAAAAAAAACTACTATGAGAGACTACTTCTCACTACAAATAGCTAACGCCAAAAACTCATCAAAAATCCTCTTCACCATCGTCAAAGACTTCATCAATCCCCCCGCTAGGACCACGCAGAACTCTGCCAGTCAGGCCCTATGCGATGGACTCTCTGATTTTTTCCTCGAAAAAATAAACTCTCTTTGTGCCTCATTCCCCAATGGGCCATCTCCCCAGCCCCCCCACACTAGGTCCCCGTTACCCTCTTCCCTACTATCCTTCAACAATCTGACCCTTGATACCGCACTTAGGTTATTCACCCAATGTAGATCTGGAGCCCCCTCCGACCCTGTCCCTGCCAAACTAATGGGTGAGTTGGCCCCTTCACTAGCCAACTCCTTTCTCTCCATCTGGAATGCTTCCCTCCACCATGGCTTCTTCCCAACCACCTGGAAGGAAGCGCTGGTGGTCCCCATCCTGAAAAAGTCCGATGCCGACCCCACAATTTTCGCTAACTACCGCCCCATCTCCCTCCTCCCCAAACCCGCTAAAATCCTGGAAAAGGCCGTGCAACTGCAACTTACGGAGTATTTGGAGAATAACTCTCTGTTGCACGACTCACAATCGGGATTTCGAGCAGGTTTCAGCACTGAGACGGCTCTTTTGGAGGTGGCTGAGACCGTCCGTGAGTGTGTGGATAGGGGCGAGGAGGCCATGCTTGTCCTCCTCGACCTATCCGCCGCTTTTGATACGGTCTCCCACTCCATCCTCCTAGACCGTCTCAAACAGGCCGGCATTGGCGGCACTGCCCTCACCTGGATTGAATCCTTCCTTACTGGAAGAAGTCAGAGGGTGTTGCTGAGGCCGTTTAAATCAGAGGATAAACCCTTGATGTGTGGTGTGCCACAGGGTTCTGCTCTCAGCCCTCTATTTTTCAACGTCTATCTCACCCCCCTGGCCGCTGTTGTGGAGTCCTGCGGAGTCAGAGTGGTCTCTTATGCTGACGATACTCAGCTGATATTTTCTTTCAGAGACCACTCGGACTCCACGTTCTCCAACTTCCGCCAATGTCTTGACAGCATTAGTGTCTGGATGACTAACAATCATTTAAGGCTCAATGCTGATAAGACAGAGGTGCTGTTTTTTAACCAGAAAAATCCTATCCCCCCTCACGGTGGTGGCCCACGGCACTTGATCCCGCTCCCTCCCCTGTCCGCTCAGTCCGCAACCTGGGATACCAGTTCGACGACTCTCTCTCATGCAAGGCTCAAGTCAACAAGGTTACATCTGCCTGCTTCATGAAGCTGCGCATGATTAAGAAGATACTCCCCTATCTCCCCTTGGACGCCCGCCGAACGGTTACCCAGGCTCTCATAACGTCTCACCTGGACTACGCAAACAGCCTTTACGCTGGTGCTCCTCAGTATCTGATCGACCGGCTTCAGATCGTTCAGAACGCGGCTGCCAGACTGATTGGAAACATCCCCTACCGTCAGTCTGTCACCGCCTATCGCAAAGAGCTCCACTGGCTTCCCATTGCTAGCCGCATTCAGTTCAAGATCCTTACCCTTGCTTTCCGAGCTATCAACGACCTTGGACCCAACTACCTTAAAAAACGAGTATCAATATCTCATTCCATTAGATCCCTGAGATCTAACAACTTACGCCTCTTGATCTCTCCCCGCTTTAGACGCGCTAGAATGGGCGGCAGAGGGTTCAGTGTTATCTCTGCCAAACTGTGGAACGGTCTTCCAATCGATCTCAGATTCTGTCCCTCAGAATCCATCTTTCGGGCCAGACTTAAAACTTGGCTGTTTTCCGGACTTTGATCCCCCTCCTGATGATATCCTCCCTTTCTTTTTCCCTTGAGGCTCTGGTTCTAGCGCCGGGACACCCCTTCGGGGGTAGCTTTGCGCTCTATAAACTACATAATAAATACATTTATCCATATTTATTTTGTGTTTTGCGTATAAATGAAGGTGTAAAACTGTACATTTCAATATTTACTTAACTGATAGACGTGCACTTATCCTTTGATGTCTGTCGTGTTTTAGCTATTTAAGCTGCCAAATGTTACATAACAATACATCCACTGGTAAACACTAGCATTACACCACAAATGGATATTGAAACATACGTTATGTAAAGAAATTTCATCCTGTATTTTAATTTCCCATGCTGTCCATCTGCACAGCTGTTCATGAAAGAGAGCACAATATTCTGTATTTATCCACTTTTAAAAATAAATGCAGACAGAAAACACATTGTTTTCTGTCTGTTTTTATCTGTAAAAATCGGTATAAACGGAAAACAGGAAGCCTTACTTATAATCAGTGGCAGCCAGTAATTAGAGCGTGGGTGGGACTTGCGAGCCTCACACATGCACACTCACTCACACCCATGTATTCACACGCACACGCACACACACACACACCCATTCACAACACTCACTCACAAATACACATATACCAAACATTTAAAAACACAAAACTTACTGACTGCAGCGTCTCAGGGAGGGAAGCCTGGGGTCCAGAATGGTTGGGACCTCCACCTCCTCTCATTGGCTGATCTTAGGTCAGCCAATGAGAAGAGGGGCATTCCATTTCTTGTCATGGAGTGGGATGTGATCAGTGGAACTGCTGACCCCACCCCACATTATGATGCACTGTCACTGATAGACCCTCCTCCCTGGGCACTTCTAGACTTGGAACGGAGGTACCCTGGTCTGAGGCCATCATTGGCGCAGAGACATTTTAAGGCATGGGCAAAGTGGGCTTTGACCCAAGGACCCAGCCTTTCATAGGGCCCCATGAAAGAGCAAGCAATATTCTGCAGAGAGTCTTGCCCTGATTACATTGAATAATTCTTAAACAGATTGTTTTAAATATTGTTTTTCTTTCATTTGTTTTGAATGCAGGTGATGTTGTATGCTGGTCTATTACAGGCATTTTGCAGATAAATGTTGTGTTTATGTTTCATGCAACACTCATAAAAAAGTTTCTTTTAGATCATAACAGGACCTCATATGCAATAAATAGAAGAGTGTCACAGATATTATTTGCAGTAATATTACTGAGCTGCTGCTATATTACAAATATGAGAATTTGGACCAGTGTTTCAGTGCACTGTCAGTGACCTGGCCAAAGAGTGCTTCAAAGAGCTCAAACTGGATCATAAATTCAGAGATGTTCAGAACAAGGGCCCCCCAAATATGTTTGGCCCAGGGCCCCATAAATCCTTAAGATGTTCCTGCATTAACGCTCCCCCTCATCATGAGGGGATGTCCTTTGCCCAGCTGAGGACGCCATGCCCACTGGACTGTAACATTTTCAGCTCAGAAAAGTTCAGCTCGGACAGTCCTCTTAGTTATCTTTACAAATATACAGTTGATAAAGGAACATTATTTTGTATTGTGGTAGCTAGTTTAAGGTAGTACATAATGTAACACTGAGTCTGTACAAACCCTAACAAATTATCTAAAAATAGGAGACTAAGGAGGTTATTTAGAGCTGGGAGGAAACAGGGTAGCTGACAAAAATCAGCTGTCCAGACCACCAGCCTTCCTGTTTCTTTGCCTCATTTAGAGCCGCGGGAGCCTCTTGGTTCCAATAGTAGACTGTCAGTTGGCTCCGCTTCTGGGAATGCTTTGCTGGCTGCCACAGGGACACAGGCGTAATTAGTACTGAGTGGCTTGTACTAAATAGGACCCTGGAAAATCCACAATTCCTCCCACAGTATGGGGGAAAAACATGGTCTCAGGTCATTGCTATTTTGTTTTGCGGAAACTAACCCCAGCCATCATGACATGGTGTTGCGCCTCGAATTGCAGTTTTTATTTAAATGACTCTAAACCGTCTTTATAATTTGTTGTTTGTGCTATGCAGGAGCAACATGTATAATGGTGTATTACATTGGTCTTGAGTCATTCCAGATTTTCACAATATTCACCGACTATGTAGATGATTCACATTTAAATGTATTATATCTACAAGTGTCATGTGGATATTCTAATGTTGTGGCATTCAATCAATCAATCATGGATTAGTGAAGCGCGCTATTCACATGTGAGGGTCTGAAGGAGCTCGGGGGGAGGTTGTGTAGCTCTGACTAACCCAAAAAGCTAGGTCTTGAGGCTCTTCCTAAAGATATGCAGAGTCGGGGAACGTCTGATGTTGAGCGGTAGTTCGTTCGAGGTCTTTGCTGTGATGTAGGAGTAGACTCTTTCACCCTCTCTGGCTCTGCGGATGCGGGGGGTTTCGACGAGGTCGGCAGAGCGGAGGCTTCTCTTGGGTGCGTGGAAGGAGACTCTTTCGCTGAGGTTTTGGGGTCGGGTATTGTGGAGGGATTTGTAGGCATGAGTGAGTAGCTTGAAGGTTACTCTCTTCTCGACGGGGAGCCAGTCGTAGGTGCTGGGTGATGTGGTCATGTTGTGGGATGACTAGGATGAGTCTGGTAGCGGTGTTCTGGATGGTGTGGAGTTTTTGGAGCAAGGATTTGTTGATTCCAGTGTAGAGGACATTTCCAAAGTCCAATCTGCTGGTTATGAGTGCATGGGTGACGGTCTTTCTAGATTCGGGGGAACCCTTTGAAGGTCTTGCGGAGGACACGGAGAGTGTTGAAGCACATGGAGGAGACGACGTTGATCTGTCGGGTCATGGTGAGGGCGGAGTCAAGTATGATGCAGAGGTTCTGGGCATGGTCCGTGGGTGTGAGGGGGTTGCCGAGGGCAGTGGGCCACCAGGTGTTGACCCATGTGGAGAGGGTGGGTCCGAGCATGAGGACTTCTGTCTTCTCCGAGTTGAGCGTCAGGCAGCTGCTGCTCACCCAGGATGCGCTGTCTTTCATTCCTTCCTAGGAGCTGAGTCTGTTAGTGTTGGGTTCCTTTGTGATGAAGAGGATGAGCTGGGTGACATTGGTGTAGGGTACTATGCTGAGTCCATGCTGGCTGCCTATGGTGATGAGGGGGGCCATGTAGATGTTGAAGAGCCTGGGGCTGAGCGAAGATCCTTGGGGTACTCCGCAGCTGATCTCAGTGGGTTTGGAGAGGAAGGGCGGGAGTTTGATTCTTTGGGTTCGGCCGGTGAGAAAAGAGCGGATCCAGTCGAGGGCCCACATGCCGGTGGCGTGGAGTCTGGTGTTGAGTGTGCGGTGCGAGATGGTGTCGAAGGCTGCAGAGAGGTATAGTAGGATGAGAGCCGCCGTGCGGACCTGGTTTAGGAGAGTGCGGATGTCGTCTGTGGCGGCGAGGAGGGTGGTCTCGGTGCTGTGGTTGGTGCAGAATCCAGATTGGGAAGAGTCGAGGATGGAGCTGTGTTCAATGAAGTTTGTGAGCTGGATGTTTGTGATCTTCTCAGTTACTTTGGCTGCAAAGGGGGAGGAGTGAGATGGGTCTGTTGTTTTTTATGTCTGTTGGGTCTGCAGAGGGCTTCTTGTGGAGGGGCTTGACTTCTGCATGTTTCCAGTCATTGGGGAATGTGGCGGTTTGGAAGGTCGAGTTGATGGTGTGTTTTAGTTCGAGTGCTATGGCGGCTGCAGCTCTGTGGAAGATGTGTGGCGGGCAGGGGTCTTTGGGGTCTCCTGAATGAATGCTCTGCATGGTCGTGGCAGTGTCTTCTGTGGTGACTGGGGTCCAGTCTGAGATGGTAGGCTGACTGGCGTTACTGGAGGTAGGTGTGATTTTGGTGTCTAGTATCTGTTTGTTGAAGTTGTGGTAGAGGGACTCGATCTTGAGATGGAAGTAGGAGCTGGGTTTGTTGCAGAGGTCCTGGAAGGGCTCGATGTCTGAGGCTTCGCTGGGGGGTTTGGTGAATTCCTGTATGATGCTGAAGAGTTCCTTTGATTTGCTGGAGTTGGCAAGGATCTTGTCCTGGATGAAGTTCCTTTTGGTAGATTTGAAGCGTTTATGGTATTCTGTCATGGTGTTCTTGTAGCTGGTCCGTGCTTTTGGGATTTTGCTGTTTCTTCATACTTTCTCGAGACGTCTGCAGGTGCGGTTAAATTTTCAGAGGTCGGTGGAGAAGCAGGTGGCTTTCATGGGGTGCTGTCTGTTGAAGTTATGGAGGGGGCGAGCTTGTGTGCGTAGTCGGTGATCCATCTGTGTAGTTTGTTGGCTGCAGAGTTGACTTTGGTTGTGGCGGGAGGGAGTGTGTGGTTGAGGGTGGAGTTGAGGTGCTCTTCAATGACCTTGCTCCAATTCCTGCGCAGAGGGCATGATGTAGGTTTGTGAGCGGTGGGTTTAGTGAATGAGAAGTGTACGCAGTGGTGGTCCATCCAGAGGGGTTGCGTAGTGTGGCTGAAGTGGATGTTGTTTCCTCCTGCGCAGATAGGGTCGAGGGTGTGTCCTGCCTTGTGGGTGGCGGTAGTGACGAGCTGCTTTAGTCTGATGTTGGCGAGGTTGCCTAGGAACGCAGGGAGTTGGGGTCGCTGAGGTTGTTGTGGTGGAAGTTCAGTTCTCCGAGCAGTATGAAGTTCATGGGGCACAATGAGGTCAGTGATGGTTGTGGCGAATGCACATTATGGTCCAGGAGATCTGTAGGCGAGGGTGCCACATATGGTCATTCTGTATCTGGAAGTGGAGATGTTCCGTGGCGGATGAGGAGTCATTCCCTCTGGATGTGGTGAGTCGGAGGGAGTTCTTGTGTACGATGTTGAGTCCTCCTCCCGGGTGGTTGAGGCGGTCCTTCCTCTGGATCTAGTATCCGTCGGAGATGGCGGTAATGATGTCGGGGGCGGAGGTGGCGTTGGTCCACGTTTCTGTGAGGAAGGTGTCATCTGGCGACAGGGTGTCGAAGAGGTCCCAGATTTTTACTGCGTGTCTGGGCAGGGAGTGACATTTGTGGAACTCAGGGGTTTGTGTGCACTGGCGTCCGGTGGGTGGGCGGTAGCCATGGGGATCTGGAGGTGGGTAAAGGTGCGACAGCAGTGTCAACAGGAGAACTGACCATGGTTGGTATTTGACTTCGACTGCTGGCAGTTGTTTCTTCTGAGGTTGAGTGCGGGAAGGGCAGCTAAGTCATAGCAGTGGGAGGTCAGAGAACCAGGGTCCCTGGCACTGTTCGCGGTCGAGTCGCGAATGGGCGCAGATGGGCTTGCCTTTGGCGTGTCTTCAGTGCGCCAGTAGCACGCCTGCTGCGAAACCACACAGCAGGCGCCATTAAGTGGGGAGGGAGCACAGCTGGGAAGCAGGAGCGGGAACCGGTAGGGGGGAGGGGCCGGGCGGCAGCAGCGGCGGGAAGGGGAGCGACAGGCGAAAAACTGTCAAAATATGGAAAAACACCAGTGAAAGCAGCAACAGAAACAGAGAAGAGGCACAGACAGAACAAAAAGGCACACATAGACCAAAAAGGTAACAGACAGACAAAGGCAGAAATAGACAAAAGAACAGGCACAAATAGACAAAAAGCTGAAAAACAACAGAAAGGCTGGCAGAGCGGACCAGCAGAAGAGCAAGGCTCTCCCAGTGGACCACCAGGAATGAGGCGCAGACAGAAGCTTTCGGGTGGAGGAGGGCCTCGAACACCTACCTGCAACCAGAGAGGTGCTGTGGGCAGCGGCGCAACAATGGAGCAGCACAAGGAGAGAGTAGAGTTCCCTGATCAGGAGGTCAGAGATCTTGCTCAACCTGTCACGCAGTTGCCACCATTAAGTAGGGGACGGGGAGGGAGCGTAGCTGGGAGGCAGGAACAGAAACCGGCAGGGGCAGCGGGGGAAGGAGGGGCGGGAAGGGGAGCAAAAGGCGAAAAATTGGCAAAATATGGAAAACCAACAGTGAAAGCGGCACAGACAGAACAAAAAGGCACAAATAGACCAACAAGGCAACAGACAGACAAAGGCACAAATAGACAAAGAACAGGCACAAATAAACAAAGAGCAGAAAAACAACAGAAAAGCTGGCAGACCAGACCGGCAGAAGAGCACGGCTCTCCCACTGGACTACCAGGAATGGCGCGCAGGCAAGAGCCTGCGGGTGGAGGAGGGCCACAAACACCTACCTGCAACCAGAGAGGAGCTGAGGGCAGCGGCGCAACAACTGAGCTGCATGAGGAGAGAGAAGGGTTCCCTGATCAGGAGGTTAGAGGTCTGGCATTGCTTAGTCTGAGACTATTTTTGACATCCTGAGTGTTTTGTATTTGAAACTTGGGAAACCTTCACTATACTTCTGTTTGCTTAACAAATGTTATTATTTTTTTTAAAGGTGATTGTCTGTATTCTTCTTCCACCCTCCATCTTAATGTTGGAATTTAAGAGCAAAGCCGAAATGTCTCATATACCCCAATCACAGGACTTCCATCAATTCACTCGGCTTTATGTGGACTCGAACCTCAGCAACACTAAAGATGAACTGTCTCTGGTTAGTAAGATATGGCATGTCACTTTTTTTTCTAAAGCCTACAGTGTGCACCAATTCAGAAATTATTGAGTTTGCAACCGCGCACATATTTGCAGGTGTACGAATACTCTCATTGGTTGATGTCTTTTTTTTGCTAAATGAATGCTATAAAATTGATTTACTGATTTATGTCAGTTCTCCCTTCCCACTGGGCTCTACATGGCATGTATTAAGGGAAATTGAAAGCGGTATGAAGATCCTAAATAGGAGTAAAATTGCTAGCATTCATTAATTGTACCGACTGGGAATAGCGCTTTTCATTCTAAACCTTCCAAAATATAGACCTTTTTTTTTTTTTTTTACAACTTATTGTACTAAATTGTAGAGGGAGAACAATGATCCACATAAATTTTTTGGGAAACTACACATTTTTTTAAACAGATTGTATTTATGCTAAATCAATGGGAACCTGGTTAAGGAATTGCACTTGTCCATGTAAGTAATTTAGATAAAAAATAAATATTCAGTACTTTTCTTTCAAGGCAAGCTCATCTTTGACTAAAAGTATTTAAACATTGTTTAAATAGACAGCAAGCTTACCTGAAACAGAAACAAAAGCAATAAACCGTAACATCATGAGAAAATATGCCGCCTTCCAATTTTATTTTTTATATTTTCCAAACACTCTGATGCATTCACTTTTCCATAAAAATGTTAAAAGACTAAATTGCAAATTCTTAAATACGCAAGCTAGGGGTTAAAACATGAAACACAGATGTATCCTGGGTATGCCCGCCACATCAGATATATAGCATACCATGTTATAATTAAATAATTACATTTGTATTTAATAAAATAAACATTAGTTCTAATAATGTAATTGGTATCTATGGAATGCCAAACACCTATATATTTTTTCTTTGGACTCAAACGAAAGCTGGTGTCTTTAAACATAGGAGTAAACATACAGAGTTAAGAAATTCACATATTGATTAAGGTAGCATCTGCATAGATGAACAATTGAATAATATCAACATTGAAATCAACTGTTTTAATGTGGTTATTTTTTTCTAATACAACTTAAGCAGAAACCGTGCTATATTTAAGGTATGGCTTGCTATCTTTCACTCCTATCATCTATCATCTTTAGATTCCCACCTAGCTCTACTAGTAAATTGATGGAACTTAAGGGAAGAGAGACTCTCTGTGAGAAAAGGACTGAAGGGAGTGAACTCTAATGAACTTAGCATCAATAGTGCTACTTCTTCCATCATCCTATGTGATAATAAAGGTTCTAAATCAAATTTATCTTCCAAACTGATTAATGTTCAATATCCTGCAAAACGCCAATTGGAGATTTTTACTTTGATCTTTCACACCTCTTATTATTTTCTTTTCGGAAACCTGGCTCCATGAAGCCTCTAGCCCCCACCATTCTCCACTATTTCTTAAGGTCATTCTTTCCTTTTTTTGTAATAGAAATGACTTTTTCTTTCTTTGCAATCTACCTCTTGGATTGCATTCCTATCATACCACCGGCCAGTAGTTGTAGGCAAGAGTATGTGGAATTCTAGGTGAAAATAAAAATATTTAAACTATAACTGGCCAATCCAGAGAGTGTGAAAATGATTGTTCCCTCCTTGCGGCAGATATGCAGTAATCTAGCACTTTTTTACAGTAAGATCAAGGTCCTACACAATAGTAGGAGGCTATTCATCTTCTACTTCCCTGTTTTTGGAATCTCTCCGATTGACTTCTGGACCCTTTTTACGAAATCAGGTTCTCCAGAAGATATTAGGACTTGATATCGCTCTTACAACCATTCTGACCTCCTCCACCTCTTCTCTTCCTCAGCGTCCACTTCAGTGGGAGTTTCTGTCCCTACTGGTAATTCTTGCTTTCTGAGATCCAGATCTGGGAATTCTCGTTTTCTGTCCACACATCCTTTCTTTGGAACCCCTTCCTTTTTAAAATGTGTGCTACACAGGATCACTCCAACTTTAGGAGGGTTTTGAAACCTCATTCATTTTAGCACCCAACAGCAATCGTTTGAGTTTTACAAGCTTTCTCACTCGCTCATTCACTTCTAGATATAAAATAAATATTAAAGGATGAAGAGGGCAGCCTACGTTCGCTTAAACATTGTCACAAAATGTTCAGACAACCATATTCACTTGCAGCCACTGGATATCTTAATTCTTCCTGTTCTTTTAGCTGGGCTCAGCTGCACTGCATATCTAAAACAAAAGATAATGTGTAACTTGTAGTTTTTCACCATTAAAGTTCGAAAACTACTATATCTAGTATGACATATGATACACCGTGTGACAGTCACTGTTAACTAACAGTAATTCCACTGCTGGAAATTTCCACATGGAATTCAACCTAACCTGCAATCAGGTCCTTTGTGGTAGTCAATATTCTGCCACTTGGTGCAGGTTGATATCAAAAACTCGATGTTATGAAAAAATACTACAGGGCAATAATCCGCAATGGGGAGAGAGAAGAGCACTTATCACTCCCTGTTATCAATAATCAGAACTCCAGTGACATGTTGGTAGTAACAATGGACATGTCCGGTAAATGTGGCCCAGTTATGATTGACATGCCACCAACCTCACGCACGCACTCACGCAGGCAGGCACGCACTCTCTCTCCCTCCTGAGATAAAACCCTTGACTGCAATCCATGTGAATTACCACCACTGACAGTGGCTTGTTTTCATGAGGTCTTGGGTGGCAGGAGTGCTCACGAACAAAAGATTATCTGTCCCTCATGCAGTGTTACTGCAGCAATGCTGTGAATGCCCGTGTTGTGGTCTTTGGAAAAAACGTTGCTGGTGTTGCTGGTGTGTGTGGTTTAACAGCCGGTGGCATATAATTGCATCTCGTGGCATCTTTTGCCAGTAGCATTCTGCCCATGGCAATATTCTTAGGGCTTCTTGTTGCGATCATTAAGTAGCACTAACGAGAATAGATGACTCAGGCCGCGGTAGAAAGACCACTGTGGCGCAGCAGTTAATCGTTAACCACGGGCAGCCTAGCTTGTTGGGGTCCTGTATGTCTGAAGTAGTTGGTTCTGGGTATTACGCAGTGAAGTATCCTCACATCCGTGTGTGCCAATAATTTGTTTTTAATAAGCGTTTAAAAGAAACACTTTGTTCCCACAGGGTTATGATGAAGAAAAAGGATGCGAAACATCGGCTGAAAGTCAAAACCGCAGCCCTGGAGGCGGGCATGGAAGCCTTCCTTTGTCCAGGAAAGCCTATGAATTTTACAACGCCCCCATCGTGAAGTTCTGGTTCCACACCGTGAGTTTTATTTTATTTTATTTTATTTATTTATTTATTTTGAAGGTTTTATATAGTGCGAACCAGACTCTTGCGAGTATCAGAGCGCTTTACATGACAGGTAGAAATATATACAGAATATATAACGATATAATGAGTCACACAATAATTAAGTACTAGATACATCTAGAACAAGACAAGGCGGTGCGAAGCTAGTGCAAAATGGCAAAGATATAATCGAAGGAAGAATATAAGCGAGGAAATGCAAGTAATAAAGTACAGCGAATAGAACAGCAAGTTCACGTGGATTGAGCCATGAGGATAGCTTTTACTTCTCTTTTGAAGGAAGCCGGGGAAGGGTTCATTCTAGTTTCACTGGGTAGAGCTTTCCAAATCCTTGGAGCCATACCGGAGAAGGACCGGTTGTACGTTTTTTTCTTGGCAAATCGCTGAGGTTGTAGGAGAAGAGTCTTGGCACTTCTGGAAGCTCTGCTGCCCGCTGAGAGCACCAGTTTCTGAGCTAGGTATTGTGGGGTGTTGTGGTAGAGAGCCTTATGAGTCATACAAGCGATTTTTAAATGAATTCTGCCTTCAAACTGTCGCCAGTAGAGGGCTCTCAGGTCTGGGGAAATGTGGGTGTTTCTCTTAGAGCCTGTAATGAATTTTGCAGCTGAGTTGATCGTGGCTGTTAGTGGGGCTGTCGAAGACCTCGGGAGTCCGCATAAGGTTACTGCTCCATATTCCAAACGAGGGATAACTAAGGCTTGAACAGCTTGTTTGAAATCAAAGGTGGGCAGATAAGGTTTCAGATTTCATAGGGTCTTTAGGTGGAAGTTGGCTTCCTTAGTTGAGGCACTGATGTGTTTCAGCATTTTGAGGTTATTGTCCAGCGTTACCCCAAGAGATTTTGCTGAGACGACTATGAGCTATGAGCGGTTGTCCATTGAGAGTTGTTAGATGCTTCAACCAATCTGTGATAGTTTGAGTTTTGTTAGGGGGGGCGATTACAAGGAATTCCGTTTTGAGGGAGTTAAGTTTCAAGTGGTTTTCGGCCAGCCAGATTTGGGTTTTTTGTAGAGTGGAATTGAGTGATTTGATGTCTTCCAGAGAGTGAATTTTGATGTAGATTTGGGTATCGCCAGCACACATGCGGAATTGTATATTGGAAAGGATGAGAAGATAGGTGAGGGGTTCCATGAAAAGGTTGAAAAGGGTGGGAGAGAGGGAGGAGCCTTGAGGAACTCCCAGCGTGACAGACGAGGGGAAGTACAGGGATTGGTTGACCTTGAATCTTTGGGATCTGTTTTGAAGGAAGGAGGCGAACCAGTTAAAAACACTTCCAGATAAACCCATTCTGTGTTTCAAGAGATTCAGCAGGTTGTCGTGTTTGACGGTGTCAAATGCTGATGACAGGTCGAGTAGGATTAACAGACAAGCTTCGTTTTGGACGAGGATTTTTAGAGCGTCATCTAATACATGTGTCATGGCTGACTCTGTGCTGTGACCAGCTCTGAAACCAGATTGAAATTGGTTCAGGAGGTTGAAGCGATCAATGTGACAGTGTGGGAATCCGAGGGGGGGCAGGGAGCGCCAAAAAAGACAGTCACACCGGACTCCACCAGCGCTAAAGCCCGCCCTGTCACCAAGGACACGTAAATGCGCCAGTCAGCAATGTTCTATGACCCAGCCTCTTGACTCGGCTACTCTGTGAAATAATGCAATGTGTGTCCACCACTCACTCGCAGGGTTAATTAAAGAGAAACATGCAGAGTGAAATACTCCTGCCATGATATGTACATGTGACATGCTGTGTGTGTTTCGCAGATGGCGTACCTGGTGTTCCTGATGCTGTTTACATACACAGTGCTTGTAAAGATGGAGCCCCGGCCCACGGTACAAGAGTGGTGTGTCATTGTCTACATTTTCACCACAGCTATCGAGAAAATCCGCGAGGTATGCCCTAGATGTGTTTTTACTGTTTACTCTTGTTTACAGACAGCTCACTAATATGCTGTTTTTCCGAAGACAATTGAATACAGCATGCTACACATATATTGCAGTGTTGGTCCCTTGCTTTGAATGGTTTTGTCAGAAAATATAAATATTTGGCCAAATATTGTTTACTGAGCATGCTTGCTACCTATAAATCTAATTACATTATACACCTCAGTTTCGAATTTCTGATTGCCATACCATCATTCGAACCTGGAACCGTGACAGCCTATAACTTTAGCTATCTCCATACACTACTAAAGAAGTCTGATAACAAGAGCACTCTCCATGGTCACTAATAGCTGGATCACAACATGTTTTGACTTGTGCTGTTTCATGTCTTGCTGGTCAGTTAAAGCATCACTTGCTCCCAAAGACCTTTAGCCTCATATTGTGAAAACAGGTTTCTGGAGGTGGTAATGTGTGACGTTTGTGCATATTTTTGTGTGGCTTATGGTTGTGGTGGTGGTCTGTTCTGTTGTTTTTGTTCTGCTTTGTGTTCGTGCTGCATTATTACAATATGATTTTGTTGTGTTGTACTGTCATTGTGTTATTGTGTTTTGTTTTGACTTTTTTGTGATGTGCACTGTTATGTTTCAGTTGTGTTGCTATGTTGCTTAGTGTAGGCTCTTGTTATGTTCTGATGTTTTTTCAGAAATGTCTCTAATGCTGGTACCTTTGAAGCCAAAAGTAGCACATGCCTTGAAAGTCCCTGTGACAAGCAACCATTTACCACTGCCAAAAGTGGTAAAATAGCGTTGCTTCAGCTCTTCAACTACTGAAGACCACAGTCAGCCCAGAAATGTGGCAGAGACCGTCTTACCCTAGTGCCTCTGTGCTCACTCTATGTGATACAGCTGTGCTTGACATCCCTGCTCACAGTGCTTACCCCATAATCATTAGTATTCTCTATAGCAACCCCAAAAGTAATCTCATGCAATTACATTATACAGCGCATGGCTCCAATTTAGGGCTTTTCTTCTCTTAGTGACTCTAATTTATACTTATTTGCTAATATGTGCTAATGTGTAATCCCTTATACACATCTCAAGCAATCAGTCCATCTCCTCGATCCAACAATCCGAACCTTCTGATCACTCATCAAACATATGTATTTATACCAGTTAACATAATTATGATCCAATAAGAAATGTTGTTTTACAGTAAATGCAGTAATAAAAGTAGATTCACAGATTAAATATCACAGTGCAAAAGTCATATCCCATATTGTTACCATGCTAGAAGTGATCAACATGATAATCTTAATCTTCACTGCTTTAACTAGGGTCTTTGCTATACAAATGTGTTCTGGCTCTCCTTTAATATCTCTTGTTAGAAATGGGATTCCTGGTTGGCTGAGTTATGCACCCAGGCCAGGCAGGCACCACCAATCTAGTCAGGGTAAGCTAAGCACATGCTAAAAGATAACCTGTGCTCACCCTCTTGTAGCTTGGCATAGAACAGTCAGGCTTATCTAAAGAGGCAATGGGTAAAGTATTTGTGCATCACACACACACACAGTAAAACAATGAATACAACACAAAAAATGCTCCAAAAAGGTTAGTATTGTATTATGAACTAAACAAGACTAAAATGACAAAATTCCAATGTAAAGAAGTTAAGATATTGAATTTTAAAAGAACAAATGCAGTAAGGCTCTTAGAAGCAAGTAACGCTAAAAAGGTTACTTTAGGTCCCGCTGGACTGGGGCAAAGTCAAAATACGGACTGACCTTGTGGAAGCGCATGCTGGCTACAGGTCGCAACTGGCCCCGGTGGACAAAGTACCTTTCCTATTTGCAAGCAACGAGATGCGTCGATCTTCTCCATGCAGTGAGGGCGATACATCAGTTGCGAGGGAGGGTGCAGGAGTCGAGAGGCGTCCAGCGATGTGCCGGTTTCTACCATGCAGCTGAGGGGATATGTCGATCTCACCAAGCTGCAGAGACAGAAATATGCTGTCCGATGCGTTGATCTCTAGAGTCAAAGCGCTGGTTCCGATGCCATGCACTGATTTTTCACCTGCTACCAGTTCGATGCTCCGGTTCTGCTACCAGCATTCAGGAAATGTGTTGAAATCCATGTTGCAGGAATCTGGGCCACTTTATGTGAGCCAGGCACAAGAGCTGGGGTAGAGACTTTGATATACCTGAGTCTCTAGCAACAGGTGTCAAGCAAACAAGCCCTTGGAGATCACTTGGAGGGAAGGCCGAGTCCAGCTCTCCTTCAGCAGAGTCAGAGAGCAGCAGGCAGCAGGGCAACCCAAGAGAAAAACAGACCTTCCAAGTATGCAGTCCAAAGATTAGTCAAGTCAAGTCAAGTCAAAAGATCTTTATTCGGATTATAAAACATCCATAAAAGTACATATCAAGCACAGCAAAGGTAATAACACAGTCATAGAAGATAAAATATAGACAAATAACAGCTTACAAAAGTACAAATTCATAGCAATGGATAGCTTTGTCATGTGCAAAGAGGCAACCACTAGTGCAAAATATGCAATGTGCAAAGAGCGCATAGTGCACATTTCTCAATCAATGAGCAGAGTAGCACGGGACCGGACAACTGCTTTGAGGAAGCAGCTCACTCTAAAAATTACTTCATCCGAGTTTAACATCAATAAATCTTTAAAAGCTAATTTAAAATCCATCAAAGCATTCTTTCTACAATACGGTATTAAATAGTGCTTAGTGTACATTCTATAAAAAACATAAAAAAGGTAAAATGGAGCAGACTTTGTTTTCCACCAAGGTTACAGGGACAGCTTAATTTTTCCACATGTTTATTGAAGCCTATCGGGAAGCAGAGTAGATTAATGATGCTCCCGTCCCTGAACCGAAATAACAGGCTCCTGTTCCACCTGCCTAGCTTTTTACGGAGATAACCCTGGGGCAAAGCATAAGGCCTGTCACATGGCTCCAGAAGGGAAATGTACCTTATTGTGGTCAACTTTGCAAAGTCGCACTTTTCCCTCTCTTTACGATAAAAATCATACAAAGCCCTTTTCATTAAATTCTTGTGTGTGCAATCAATCAATTGGGGGGAGGTAAAAAGATGCCCCTGCCCCACGCTTGATAAGCTTTTTCCACAGCCCTAAACCATGGTATAAGATTGGCCCTCTCACATTTTAAACAATCCGAAATAATGTCACAGGACAAAAAGGCAGCAGAGTTCCTCCAAATTTTTATCCAAAAAAGGGCAGGTCTGGATCTTATGAAATCCTCTATATAATGGAGATTTAATTCCCTGTGACACACATAAGTTGGGGCTGTAATAACCCCCCCAGAACCTTCCGACAGAATCTATTTTCTTTGATCTGTGATTGGGTACAATTCGAATAACCCCACACCTCAGCACCATAGGTTCCTGTGGGTAAACATTGTGTTCTATAAATTTGTAACAATGATGTAATCACATCTGCCTGGTTGGGTTGGCGGAGGGAGATTATAGAGGTTATAGCTTTGCCCAATTTGCTACTTCCCTGAGCAACATGAGGCTGCCAGGATCCAGTATTGGAGAACAACAAGCCAAGGTAGGGAAAAGTGCAAGTGCTTTTTAAAATGTTGTCCCCCGACAGAATCTGGGTTATTTTATAACTTTTTGGGCCACATGTCATTATAAATGATTTCTTAAAGTTAGTACATAGGCCCAAGTCTGCCATGTATGTGACAAAGCCAGAAATTAAAATACGCAACGCATTGGGTGTGCGGCCCATAAGGACCGCATCATCCGCATAAAGAAGTGCGGGGACGGGTTTACCATTTACTTGCGGAACATCGTTAGTTAGATTACTCAAAGAATTACTCAATTCATTTATGTACAAGATAAAAAGCAGGGGGGCCAAGACACAACCCTGTCTGACCCCCCTGCCAATTAAAATATCATTAGAAACTTCGCCGTCATTGTTAATGCGAACGAGGGCTTTCAAATTGCTATGAAGATGGGCCAAAAAATAAACTAGAGATTCATCCAAACCATAATTCAACAGGACTGACCATAGACGGGAGCGATTTACAAAATCAAAGGCAGAACTTAAATCCATAAACCCAAAATATAAAGGGGATTTTTTAGCAATTGTATATTTAGCCATGAGCAGATTTAAATTTAGGCATTGCTCCACCGTTCCCACTTTACTTCTGAAACCTAACTGGCACGGGTGTAAAATGGTATTTTCCTCCGCCCAGGTTCTAATTCTGTTAAAAAGGACCCTGCCTAGAACCTTTAACGTATTATCGATTAAAGATATCGGGCGGTAACAGCCAGGGTCGAGTCTGTCGACTTTTTTGAAAATTGGCACAATGGTACTATAAGACCATGTTACCAGGACAGGGGTATGGGATAGATTATTAAAAATGTTACATAGTAGGGGTGCCCAAAAATCAGGTTCAGATTTGATTTGGTCGATGGATAAACCATCGGGTCCGGGGGCTTTATTCCCAGCGCTTTCTGTGATGGCATCCTCCACCTCCAACAACGTAATAGTCAAGGGCCTGGCTGGAAAAACGGTTTCTGTGGGGTTGCCAGAAGCATCATAGATCTTAGAAAAATGGTCAACCCACACATCCCCTGTTATGTTGCAATTTATAGGGGTGATGTTAGAGCCCAATGATCTCAGGTTTTTAACCGCCCTCCAAAACCCGGCTACATCTTTTAAAGCTGCTGTGCGAACAAGGGAGTCCCCGTGATCTTTTAGTAACTCATCAGATCTGATTCTTAAGGTGTGTTTGTATCTAGATCTCAGAGTCCTTACCAGGGACAAATCACGCGGTTCAGCTGTACGGGCGGCCCTAAGTGCCCGATTAGCTTTGGAGCATGAGGTGTTGAACCACCTTGGATTACTGTTGTTGTTAGCTAGGACAGGTTTGGAGATTTCCTTTTTTTATAGCCTTACATAATTCACAAAATGAATTAACGATATCAAGCCCAGGGTTGTCAATTGATAGGCAAACCAGTGCTAATGTCGGGTGTTTTTTAATGACTCGAGCTAAAACGCACTGGTTGTCTATCCCCTTCCAAACCACCCTTAACCTGTCGGTCGATGCCGTTAGGTTTTTTGCCCCAATTTCTCATTATTATAAAAGTTAATGAGACATAACTTTACCCTGCCGGTATATGTCAACGCCATGAAGTTTTTGTTATTTCTCTGCAATGGTTCGATTTTAGCTGCTGCAGTAATTTTAACCCAAATAGATAAACCCCCGCTGGGACGACCCATAGGCTGGGAAGGTACAATCAGGTTGTGGCAACTGTATCCTTCGTGAAGCAGAGAACTCGTGCACCAAGTTTCCTGCAACATTAGGACATCGAAATTGGTTACCCAATCAGTCCAGGCCTTAATTTTCATTTTCGCGTTGAGGCCTGCAATATTCCAACTCAAGAGAGACAAATCATCGGACAATATGGGGGAGAGGGAGCCCTGGACACCTGTTGTGGAGTCAGATGACGCCCGGGGCCTTCTGGGTGATTTGGGCAACATAGTAATAGGACAGATTGACAAATTTCCTACGGGATCATGCGTGTTAGTGTAATCACTAACTACAATGTGAGGTGAAATAACTGATGGTCAGTCCAGACTGCCCGTTTCAGCTAATGCAGTGTATCTATTGTAAAGTAAAAAAGGCGGTGGGGCTGAGCGAAATGGTCTTTGTGGGGGCCTATAGAAGTAACTCAAAGGCAATGGAGTAACAACAGTAGATAGACCCGGGTAGATATTGTTGTTGTTGAGTATAAATTTAGCAGTGCCAGGGCGCCTAAAATTAATAACAATACAATCCCCATTAAAGTTTTTGTATAGGGGCCAACCCAGCTCACCCGACGGGCAGACAAAATTTCATTTGCGATGTCATGACCTACCCCTTTATGTTTGGTCAGCCTGTCGATGCACTTGTTGTTCAACTGAACCCAGGACTCACCTTGTCCCTCCCTAAGCGGTGGGGCGCCTGCTAGGACTAGAACATAAGGGCAGGCGTCAGGGGTTAAATGGAGGGCAGGTTCCTGATGTTTTATGGGTCTGCTAACAACCGATTGTCCCTTGCCACCGTTGCTGCTACTAGTGGCCACAGGTTTCACAGTAGTTACAGTAGGGCCATCCTTCTGTGTATTACTAACTATAGTAGTAGTACGAGAGGGGCCAGCTGCTACGGAGGGAGTAGGCTGGGCTTTTGTGGCAGGTAGAATTTGCTCTACAATGTCGCATCTGGGTGTAGTGTTAAATATTGGTGTGCTGCTGATAGTTTTAGGCCCACCCTTGGATGTGAAACTACTGCTAATATTAGGCCCACCACACAAGAAGGCCTTACTAGCAGACTCTAGATCTTTCAAAATTCGATCACCCCTCATTTGATCAAGACTAATCGCCCCTTTCCTTTTTGCTTCATCCTTTTTTACAAGATTTTCTAATTTATCAAGTCTTTTAAAAACAGTATTAAATTGTTTGATCAATTGACTTTCCAATTGTTTAAAAATAGTATCAACAATTGTTTCAATGAAGTTCCCGTTAGGCTTAGATTGAATGATACTTTCAGTTAAAAACTCAGTCTGTGTGCATACTGAATTGTGGTCTTCTGTAGAGGGGGTTAGGGGAGCGGCAACAGAGGCCACCTCTACTGGTTGCAAATGTTCCATATTGTCTGTATCACTCCCAGATTGATGATGCTTCCCTCTGGACCACATGCTCTGGGGGGTTGGTTGGTTCTTATTATGGATAGGTTGCTTCCTCTTATTTACTGTAGATTTCAAGGGGCCCCTTTTCCTTTTTCCGTCGACAGTCCTATTGCTTGGGGATGGGGGGGGCAGTAACAGTCTGTGCAATGGGGTCAAGCTGGGAGTTAATAATAATAACTGGGCTACTACCCCCATGCAACACTTGCAACCGAGTAGCCTGGGTAGTAGGCTTCAACACAGTAACCACTGGTGAGAGCGGTAAAGTATTCAAGTTCAAGTTTCCAATCTTTATTTCGGCCGGTTGGCCATAAAAGATAAACAAAACAAATACATCACAGTGAATCAATTCATGAAAGATAAGAACCATTGGAAAACATGTAAAAATACATTAAACTATGCATCTTAAAAAAAAAATTTTTTAAGAAAGGGTCAGCGTTTTTAAAATACGGTTACGCGTGTACCAAACCTTAGTTAGAAATTTTGTTAGTGCGAACACTATTGGGGGAGAACCCTCAGATTTTAAAATCCTGTACATTGGTGCATATTCCCTGCAACCCATGTTCCTTATCAATGGGAGGAGCCAGTATTTTCTAGCTGCCTTGTAAGCAGGGCAGAAAAAAGCCACGTGTAAATCGGTTTCCTCCATGGCATCACAGGCTGGGCACTGCTTTGTGGCAGAGCATAGTGACCAGGTGCTTGTGAAGGACCGGAAGGGCAGCGTGCCGTATCTCCATTGGAGATACAACTTCCTAGCAAGAACAGGATAGATAGGATCCAGTACCTTCTCGAACCTATAAGTGTCCTTGCTCTGCAAAAAGTCAGAGGACAAGGACCCTTCTGCCTGCGTTGTTCGAGCCCTGGATAGTTTGTGTTCATAATGCAGATTAGCCAGTGACTTTTTAGAGATACTTAATGCGGCCTTCGCCGGGTCCGTCCATAAATCAGGGAGCCCCAATTCCATACAGGTAGCTTTGATGTTTTTGACCCACGGGATGTGGAGCGCTTTCGGATGGGTCAGTAATTCGGCCAATTCCGCCCTATATTCTGCAAGATCGTTACTGCTCCACAGCCTACGCCAGAATGCTATAGGTCTCAGACTTATTTCATCCGCTAACGGACGTAGGCCCAAATCCAGCCTCAGGGGGAGCAGCGGAGTACTAGGCGGGAGTGCAGTTATCCGTCTTATAAACTTATTTTCCGTGAGTGACATAGTCCGACAGGGTGTATGCCCCCACAATTCTGCCCCATACATAATCGCACCCCTAGCCTGAGCTTTGTATATCTGAATTATTGCCCCCAGTGGGCGATATGTCGAACCAGTCATCAACCGGGCAATACCTCCAGTAGTTTGTATGAGCTTGAGGTTTGCCCTAGTTTGATGGGATCCCCAAGACATGGTTTCGTTAAGAGTCACACCAAGATATTCAAAGGTGGATACTCTCTCGAGTCGCACAGCTCCCAGTTTCGGATTAGGCCGCAATTTTTGACTCGGATTCAGAACCATGAATTTGGTTTTTGCTGCGTTGATTTCTAGCCCTCTGTCGATACAGAAGGCCAGAAATAAATCAAGGATCCTCTGTATCCCCATAGGGGTTTTGGATAGCAGCAGGGTATCATCCGCAAACATAATTGCGGGTACCCTGCTGCCATTCAGTTTGGGGGCATCGGTATAATCTGTGGCATTTAGGTGGGCGATTACCCCATTGACGAAGAGGCAAAACAGGGTCGGTGCCAACACACAACCCTGTCTTACCCCGCGTCCGACGGGGAATCTGTCCGTCAGTTCCCCCGAACGGCCACACCTCACTCGGGCATAATTATTTTGATGGAGCCTCTGCAGGATTTGTAGGATGTCCGGGGGAACGCCCATCTCCGCCAGGACGCTCCACAGTTTCCCCCTAGGCACCAAATCGAAGGCGGCTCGTAAGTCCACAAAAATTGTGTACAGACTGCCGCCCTCGAATTTAGCTGCCCTCCAATAAATAAGGTTCAATCTAAAAACCTGATCCAATGTGGATACCCCCCTCCTAAAACCCGCCTGATAGGGGCTGAGAGCACCCACCTCCTCCATCCAATCCTGGAGCCGATTGAGCAGGACCCTGCCAAACAGTTTCTGTGCCACATCTATTAAACTGATGGGTCTGTAGTTGGCTGGGAGCAGAGGCGAGCCCTTTTTAAAGATGGGGACCACCTCTGCCCCCAGCCAAGTGCTAGGGATTTCCATGCCACGTATGACTCCATTAAAAAGGGCAGTAAGGTAAGGCGCCCAAACAATGGGCTCTTGTTTAAACATATCTCCAGGTAGGCCATCCAGTCCTGGCGCCTTACCAGAAGCCAAGGCTGAGATGGCAAGATTTACTTCACCCAGCGTTATGGGCTCGCCCTCATGTCTCTGCCAGCACACCTCCGTAGCTGCAGTGGATTCTCCCGGTTCAGAACTATATAAGGCCTGAAAGTGTGCCTGCCACACCCCTGGAGCGATGTTAGGCTCCAGTGCCGAATATAGATTCCCTGACCCCCCACTCACTAACCTCCAAAACAAACGCTGGTTCTTGATCGCTAGGGCCTTTGTGAGTTCTTCCCACTGGTTTTCCTCCCATTCCACCCTAGCATAGGCAACAAGCTTTTTATAAGCTTTCCTACTCTCTTTTAGACTATCCCCCCCTACCCCCTCCTTGATTAGTCTGAGCAGTTCTGCTTTTGCCCTTCTACAAGTTGCGTTATACCATAGAGTTTTGCCTCGTTGCACCTCCCTAGGCTTTCGTGAGCTGGAGGAGAGATGGGGGGCCGCTACATTTATAAGGTCCTCATGGGCCCTATACAGTTTGGCCTGATAATCTTTATTATTTTCCTCGCAATACAGCCCCCCCACAATTTCCAAGATGGGAGTTATCCCGTCATAGAGTAGGGGGAGTTTGTTCTTGCTTGCAACTAAGTGCTCCCATCTAATTCTTCTCCTGGTGTTATCCAGGAGAAGAGCCGGTTTGTTCCCTTCCGCGTTAATCGCGGATGGTTGGGGGCACGGATGGATAAGGTCAAGCTCTAGCGGGTTATGGTCACTCTCCGCCCTCTCCAACACCCTGAAGTCCTGTATAACCGGCCACTTCACTATTTGGACCATGAGGTAATCCAAACGGGATTCCCTTCCAGGTTTGTTGTAAGTAGTTTTACTGGGTATATCCGAGGTCAAACGCCCATTACAGGCTCGTATTCCAAACTTGAGGGTAAGGGCTGTAATTTGTAATGCTAGTGGGGTCCAAGCCTTCGGCGAGGGCGCTTCCACTGGGGGCACTGCCCATCTGGCCTCTTCTTCCGCAGGGAACCCCTCCAAAAGATCGGGTAGTGGCTCGAAATGAGAATTAAAATCCCCTCCCACCACATAAAATGAATCATTCGGTAGTTCGGATAAATAATTTGAGAGTTCCTCTATGGTCTGCGATTCCCTTGCAATTCCCACTGGCCTAGAGTAGATGTTAATACAAACAAGTTTCACTTGGTTAGGCCAGGACAATGTGACCGCAAGAATGTCTTCAGAGTTGGTCAGCAACCGAGTTGCCACACAGCCCAGATGGGATGCAACCCAAGTCGTGAGACCACCCGATGGGCGACCTTTGCCTTCCCACCTAGCTGGAATGAAAAATGACATATAGCCCTGATGCCCATGGTCCTCTCTGGCCCAGGTTTCCTGGAACATGCATATGTCCCCAGTCTCAATGTAATTTGTCCATTCCGGGTCACCCAATTTATTGGCCAGCCCGGCAACGTTCCAGCATATTAACCTCAGATGGTCAGGTGTGTTGGTTGCCTGGTCAGCTAGGTTAGAGGAAGTAATTTCTAACACCGTTTCATTCAGGAAACCTGGCAAGTTGTCATCAATAGAGGCGGGTGGATCGAGAAGTCTGCAAGATGCATTGTCCACTAGCACTGGGCCATTCAATGTGCCAGATGCATACTCAGCGCTATGTACAAATTCGTCCAAAGGTCCCGTGGAACCAATACCCAGGGTCGCTGTATCCTTTGATAGTCCAGGGTTATTGCCAACGGTTGGAATAGATGGCTCGTGGACTGAGCCAAAGCTGTTATCCCGGGGCATTGAGTTATATGCAGAGAGTCAATCAACCCCATCCAGGCTATTCAAGCAGTTGAAACGATTAAAATGGGAATAGGGTGTATCCGGCACTTGAGCATTTGGACGTTGTACAGGATTCTTTGGTCTGCGCCTATATTCCACCCTTGTCCATTCGTCATGCAATTGAACATTATGCATGCGAATTGGAGGAAAAAAAAAGGCTACAGGAAGAGTCTGAATAGTTGAATCCAGTGATCGATTTACGCCTTGGCAGATATGGAGAACAGTGCCTGGGTCTTTGAACGATACCAGAATACAATCCCCTATTATAGTCTTTCTAGACCTCCCTAACCAAGGGACCCTTCTAACCATGATGATCTCGTTATTAAAACATGATGGTAGGGGTCGGTTCCAATTTAACCATTTGATAACCTTTTTCTTTAGAGATTGGTAGTCTTCGTGTTCTCCTGCTCTTAGCTGAGGGGCGCCTGCTAGGACCACCGTTATACTATTAGTTTCTGGCGGGAGATCTGGTCTTCGTGCTCTTGAAGGTGGCAAGCCCGGGGAGTGTACAGGAACTCCACCAGCTTCTTGGTGGCCATCGTTGTTCCCCATCTGGGAGCTTTGAGGGGCAGCCACTGCTGTTTGTAGGGGCCTACTGTGTTCGATGTTACGCGGTATCTTTGTTGGAATAGCCATTAAGGGCTGCAAAGGAGGGGCAATGGCCACACTCTGAGGGTGGACTACACTGGCACCCTGGGATACTCCTCGATTAGGAGGATTGCCTGCGATGGGTTGCTTACTCACTAGGGTAGTTAGTGTAGTGAGGGATGTCTCTAGTAAAGTGAGCCTAGTCTCTACTTTGATTAGGCTATCATTAAGTGGCTGGAGAAGGGAGCGGAGTAAAGATTCTATACTCCCTATGGATATGGGCGGGGAATTTGTAGTAGAAATGTTAACCTTTGGGTCATTAGTGGTGCAAGCTGTATTCGAGATGGGGGCCTTAGGGGGTACAACGATAGGCACCTGCTGATTATCCTTCCCAAATTGGAAGACGCTTAGGTTTTTCTTCCCAAAATCTAGATGGGAAGGTTTGGGTTTCCCCCCTCCCCCCAATGTCTTCCTACAGCGTTTACTTGGAGGGGGCCTATGTACCTCTACCACAACACTTTGTTTTTGCTTACACTTCTTGTTTGCGCTCAAAGCGGGAGACTGCGTAACCAGATTGACAGAAGTGGGACAAACCGTAGGGAGAGTTGTGTCTGTAATCATTGTGGACGCCATACCCGGGGTACCTAGCGTATCCCGAAGTAAAAGAGGGAAATCGTCCAGGGTGGGGGGGTTTAAGCTATTTAGAAGCGTACCTTCCTCTTGAGATGTAGGATATGGAATGATTTCTGTTAGGGATCGGCTCTTTATGGATTCAATTGAGCGCCGTCGCTCCACCCTGCGTCTCTCTAAGGAGTTTTCTTTAGTCCCATCACCTTTGGCCGATTTAAAATAGGTGTCCAGCGTCCCTACGTTACTACCTCCCTCCCTTAATGGGGTTTCGGATGGTGCCGGCGAGGGCATCCCCTAGGGCAGAATACAATTGGCAGATAGTAGTTAGAGGGGTGGCCCTGCCCGGCCTCCTTCGGCCCCTGACGGCCACAGACGGTCCCGCCCTTGTCCCGGGCTTAACCCGGGCGCTCCCGCGCGCTCCCGCGCAGCGTTGTTCACAGATTTTTATAGCTATGGATCTGGGTTAAGCTGGGCGGGGCGGTCAGGGAGAGCGGGCCAGGTGACTTGGCCGTAGGATTACCGGGACTCCTGGGAAAGCGAGTCCCGGCTCCTGCGCTCGCAGCCCTGTCTCTCGCACACACGCCCAGCTGATGCCTGCAGCTCCTGTGACTCCTTGCACTCAGAGGCGAAGCGGGACCCGCGGAGCGGGTTCCGCGAGTTGTGGTGTTGTCCTCCCGCTGAAAACGGCAGCTGGCAAAAGATAAGGTCAGCGTCCCCACAGGAAGTTGAAGGCGGGGTCTTTTAAAGGTAATGAGCCGGGCGGGGCGGTCAGGGAGAGCGGGCCAGGTGACTTGGCCGTAGGATTACCGGGACTCCTGGGAAAGCGAGTCCCGGCTCCTGCGCTCGCAGCCCTGTCTCTCGCACACACGCCCAGCTGATGCCTGCAGCTCCTGTGACTCCTTGCACTCAGAGGCGAAGCGGGACCCGCGGAGCGGGTTCCGCGAGTTGTGGTGTTGTCCTCCCGCTGAAAAAGGCAGCGGAGGATTTCTCCACAAAATGCGATACTTAATAGGGCTTACTTGTGATGACTGCAGGTGACTGGTGGTAGAGCCCAATGACATCCTCCTTTCAGTATTAGCGATTTCATTTGTGACCATGTTAAGGGCGTTCTCCAGTAAGCTTTCAAAGGAAGGGGGCAGGGCAGAGGGGTCTACAGGAGCAAACATAGTAGTACTGATGTTACGTTTCCCCATGGTGATTTTCCCGGGCTCACCTCTTATAGTATATATTAGAGGGGTGGCCTGCCCGACCACTGATGTCCTCTGAGGGCCTAAGAGGGCCCGCCCTTTGCCTGGGCTTAGCCCCGGGCGCTCCCGCGCGCGTCCCGCACATCGGAGAAGGAGGCTGAATTAGTAGGGCGTGTGACAGCCAGGAGGCGGGGCTAGCAGGGGGCGCAGGCCGGGTCACTCAGGCCACGCAGGGGCTCCTGGATCAGTGAGTCCCTGCAATGCTCCACCCCTACAGCAGCTGTTCCACTCCACGCCACAGCGGGGGTCCTTACAGGCAAACCAAGCGCCACGAAGCGGCACCCACGAAGCGGGTGCGGCAAGGCGCTGCGGCAAAGGAAGGCACCAACACCCTCCAAACAAAAAAACACTGGACCGGCCTCCACAGGTAGGCAACCGCTTGCTGTCCTTTACAACACTCCCGAAGAGTACCTGGGAGTTGGGCGCTTTAACTCAATTTTTTAAGCCAGGAGGCGGGGCTAGCAGGGGGCGCAGGCCGGGTCACTCAGGCCACGCAGGGGCTCCTGGATCAGTGAGTCCCTGCAACGCTCCACCCCTACAGCAGCTGTTCCACTCCACGCCACAGCCGGGGTCCTTACAGGCAAACCAAGCGCCACGAAGCGGCACCCGCGAAGCAGGTGCAGCAAGGCGCTGCGGCAAAGGAAGACACCAACACCCTCCAAACAAAAAACACTGGACCGGCCTCCACAGGTAGGCAACCGCTTGCTGTCCTTTACAACACTCCCCAAAGATTAGTCCTTTACGCAGCAAAGAAGTCCTTCTGACAGAGGTTCATTTCAAGATCCAGAGGTGTCTGATTTTAGGGGGTCAGAGATCCAGAATTTGGTAGCCAAAAGTGCTTTTGATGTGGGGTGACTTCAAAGCAGCTCTCTGAAGTGCACAAGCATCCTTTTCAACCCAGTCCTGTCTGCCAGGGGTAATCAGTCCTTTGTGTGGGGACAGGACATTGCCTAGTCAAGTAAAGTGTTAGCCTTTCCCTCCCATTCTGCCCAGGAAGGCCATCAGAATGCAGATGTATGTAGATGGGTACTCAGACACACCTAGCCTTCCCCTGTTGTGGCTTCCTTTAGGGAATGCATAACATGTAGCTGTCACCCATCCTAGATGTGTATTGGAGACATGCTGTTTGGCACACAGAGCAGTAAGTGCAGAGAAATGTCCACTTTCAAAAACTAGTTTCAAGAACATGGGAAACCATAGGATCATGAGGGAACAAGGGTAATGTGCAATCAAAGGAACAATGGTACCTAAGCATTACATTTTTGTAAGCAATATTCATGGAAAAATAATAATTACCATTAATTGCTCTAATGACTGTAAATAATTCAATTTATTTCCCGAGTCAAAACAAGCAAAAGAACATCTAAATAATATACCCACACAGAAGTAAATGCAAAAATAGGTGTTAAAAGCAAAACAAACGAAAAATAGAAAACAAACAGGTAATGAAAAGTGTGACCAATAATCACATACAATAGAAGGGTCACATATATAAAAAAAACAGTTCACTTCTGCGCCCAAACTAAAGTTTTTTGCATAATCTAGCGGATCAGAGTGTGTGTGGATTGCGTTTCGATCCTGTATCAATTCTGGGATTATCATCAGGAAAATGAATCATATGCCTGAAACAAAGCTACATAGTACAGTAATGGATAAAACACCTGAAGTGTAAGAAAAAAGGAGAAAGAAAGATGAATAATGAACTAATGGAATTAATTACAAGAATAATGATTAGTCGAAACAGTCTTCGGTACATGCAAGGACGTGCATGACAATGCAAGGCTACATGCAACCATTAATACCAATATACGTTGGAGATGTGAACCGAACAATTTGTGTGTCAGGCTTGTGAAGCTTGGGTGCTCATGCAACCAATGTTAGCAGGACACATGCATGGCAACCTACTGTTGAGAGAACCTATATGCTGACCTGATGTTGTGTAGATCCATGAAAACCCAATCTGGCTAAGTTGTTGATAGTCAGCCAATGCTATAGAATAAACCACTATGGTAAGCGAGAGTACTGATTGTAGAGGATCACATGCAGGGAATTATAAAATACATACTTCAATTTGAGATAAGCTAGCCCCCTGTTCCAATACACAGTCTATTGAGGACTCCAGTCAAGTTTCAATGAGGTTCACAATATTTAGCCTAAAAACGTAGATAATGCTTGTTAAGACCATAGTTCATTGGTGGAAGGAACATAACGTTTATGCCAAGGTGAGGAATGTCCACCAGAAATGCCCAGCAAAGTGGCCACCAAAGAAGGAATAAAGTTTATGTCTAGCTTCACTAGCGCCAGAACACCTTAGAGGCATAAAAACACATAATTAACGGCACCCACCTGGAGAAAAGTATATCTACAACAAAGGTAGTGCGTTATGAGGCACGCCGATGGAGCTTATATAGTCTATGTGCAGGGGTTCTGTGAACCGCAGTGAGCAAAAACATTAAAATCGTCAATACCTCCAGGGGTGAGAATCTTACCGTATGGGCAACACAGGAATGGAGTAGATGTCCATCCGGAAGGAAGCGGTGCTGCCGTAGAAGTACGGCATGTAGTTGTACACAAATTGGCTGGGAGAAATAGAAATAGGACTGTGAGATTGGTCGTAAGTGAATGTCATCTTAGAAGATGAGAGTGGGCCGTACGTTCTGAGAGAGGAGTCAATGGTGAGAGAAATACAGAAGCAGGAGTTATCAAAGCATAATATGTTGTTTTTAAACATAACAATAACACACAAATAAATACTTTAGGTCACAGACAAATTATTGTGAATCGTTAGTGAAAGAAATGAGGGACATAGATCATCAGACACCTTATAGGAAAATCCAAAGAAAGTCAGTGAATGCATAAAATTTATTAGTATACTTGTTTCATAAATATCTAACATGTAATAATCATAAGAACCAATACTTGTATGACAATGTCCATTATCTCGACCTGTTAATACAGAGTACAGGTTAAGCCTGGTTACATTGTATGGAGAGAGTGGCAAGACAAGGAAAAGTATGAATTGTGAATCAGGACAAGGAAAAATATAAATTGCAATGGGAAGCACCCAGACCATACTGTGAGGGTCATAAAATGAATGTATTATATACTGAAAATAGAGTCTCCTCCAGCTGAATCAATAACCTAAGACATAGCGGGTATACACTCAGTGATTGATAAAGTCTAAGGAGTAATAAATAAGGCTTCCATACGTTTAAGAGTACATGAATACAAGAAGAATGAAATCAACGTGGTCCAATCCTGCATTCTAAGTAGCCACCAGACCACACACAAATATGAACTTGCAAAAACAAGTGGGTTGATAAAATAATATAAAAGCCGTAATTATAAAACTATAGCTTTAAATACACACCAACAAGGAAGTTCTGTTTGCAATTGCATGTTTCACCATACCATGTCTGCAGTGCAGGAGGGTAACACTCCTCCTACTTGCAGGGCACGAGTTGAGGGTACACATGGGTGGATGGCATCTACCCACTATTTTCACAGGATGGATGCCGCCTACCCTTCCAATAAGTTGCTCTCCAAAGAAATATGCTGAACTCGTCCCAGTGTAATTTTTACACATCGGGATACATTCAGCAGCGCCTGCACATTGTCTGATTTCATAAGGAGCAGCAACGGACAGGCAGAGAGGGAGACATATCAATTTCCAGATGGGCCTATAACAAAGGCTGAAGTTAAGGGTCCGTCAGGCCTCCTTTTGTTCGAGTATCCGGGCTAGGAGGTATCTAGAGCCTCACACCTAGATGCAAACGCAATGGATGGGAAACAAAGGCTCACAGCTTGTAATTACTTCACAGGTCTTGAAGAGAGGCATGGTTTTGACTTTGTTCAGTCCCTTTATATGAGTTATGTATGCACTGTAAGAAGTCAGATGTGTTGTTCGGTCACAGTATTTACGCAAATAAGAATTTAAATGCCACTATTTTATTTTATTTCTTTTATAGCACTACTGTTAGACTTGGCATCTTTTGGCGTGTTTCCCCTGAGTGTTTTGCTTTCTGACCTCCCGGTTTTGACTCTGTTTTTGCTGGCGTAGTGTTTCTGCACACTTTTCTCACTGCTGATCAGTGGTAAAGTAAAAGTGCTCCTGTGGTAAATTTTGTTATGGATTTGTGTTTCCATAATTGACCTGTTTGATTTTTGTGTCATTCCCTAGTAAAGTGCACTGTGTGTGCCAAGGGCCCGTAAATCAAATGCTGTTGGTGGGCTGCCGCACTGGGTTGTGCCACCCACGCAAACAGGCCGTAAAGTGCAACTGTGGCCTGCCATTGCAGAGCCTGTGTGCAGTCTGGGACTGCCATGTCGACTTGGCAAGTGCACCCACTTGCCAGTCCCAAAACCTTCCATTTTCTACATGTTAGCCAGCCCTAAGGTAGGCCCAATGTACCCCTGTGGCATTGTATCTGAAAGGTAGGACATGCCTTGTTGTGTATGGCATGTCCTGATAGTGATTTACAGCCAATTTCGTTATTCTCTATTGCAAGGCTACCTGTTCCCATAGGCCAGAATGGGCAGTTTGATTATAACACCTTATAATCCGAACTGACCCAGGGAACAAGGTAGAAGAACAAGTTTAGTATGCCTGAACTCAGAATGTTAAAGTACATCTTTTAGTGAGAGTGATTTTTACATCCTGTGTTTGAAAATACCACTTTTAGAAAGTAGGTATTTTCTTGCCTAACCATCCAGTATGCCTTTGCTAGGTTGTGTCAGGTTTGTGAGTGACAGGGGGCTGGAGAGGGCCTTGGCTCCAGCAGTCTGATGGGTCAGGGCAGGACTGAATAGGCCCTGTATTGAATTGAGAATAGGGGGAGGAGATTTCCTTTCACTTGCCTGAGCCTTCATAGAATAGAGAGTAGGGGGAGGAGTTTTCCTTTCAGCTGCCTGGGCCAGGTCTGCTTTCAACAATGCTGTCTCCACCTCCTGCAAGGAAGCTGCACCAGGGAGGACAGAACTGGTTTGGGCTGGGTACAGACACTCTCTGCCTTCAAAGAACAAATGATTTTGTGGTATACATATTGGGACCCAAACCCCAGAACTTTAGAACTCTTTTGGACTACGAAGACTGCCAAGAAGAAGAGCTGGAGAAGCTGTGAGGAGGAACTACCACTTTGCTGTGTTGGCCTGCAGTGGCTCCATCCATCTCGAGCAGTGAAAGGACCGGACTGAATTTTCTGCAATCTACTTTTGTGAGTTTCTCCAAGGGCTTGAGGTAGAGCTTGCCCCCTGTTCAAGAAGTCTCAGGATCAGCAAAGACTTCAAGTTCTTCTGCCCTCAGCACTGGGGACTGTGTGTTTTGTGTTGCAACAGAAGAAAAAGCAACCCGACTCCGTCCACGATGCAGCTGCTGACTCCGTGTCCTGACAGCACCGCCGAGGACACCGCCGGACTGTGACCCTGGTCTCACCAACGATGCCTGCTGACACCGCCACCAAGCTGCTGCTCGCACCGTGACCTGTGGGCACCACACTCCGCCCGCCTCACTTCACGACAACGCCTTGTGATCCCTGACGACATCACTCCACGCCGGAATCGACGATGCTGCTTGCACCGGGGTTCGAGGGACCCGCTCGTAAAGTTACCCGGCTCACAACCCTCATCCCACACTGCAGCCTTGGCCTACCGATGCCGGTGCCATAAACTCCAGTTTGTCAGCCGACAACAACGCTTCCGCAAGGATGATGCTGCTGCTTGCACCGCGACTTGCCAGCACCGTGACGAGCACTGCATCCACTTCGCACCGCGACCCTGGTCTCACCGATGACGCCATCTGATGCTGCCATCGAGCCGCTTTTCGTACCACATCCTGCGGGCACCGCACGTCACACCGCTGCACTTTGCACAACAGCACTCGATGCCTGACTACGCCTGCCGACGCCAGTGCTCCTGGCTTCAACAATGAGGAGTAAGACCTGCAACGCGTGTGACTTCGAGGGCCCCGACGACTCCTGCACCGACCTCCGAAACTGATGCCTGTGGACACCGTGCTTTCGGAAGCTCAATGAGAGGTCGCAGACGCCCTGCATTTCTAAAAGGTACTGTTTGCGGGTCCTCCCAACAATGTAGCTGCCCTGTGACTCCGCGGTCAGCCAGGATTGTTTGGATTTGTTTGCTCATGACGCCGTGATAGCGCCGGACAGAGCTATCGACATCAAGGAGCTGTTTTTCAAGGTTATTTTGATAACTGAATATCTTTAAGTACTGTATTGTAGATTTTTACCGTTTTTGGCCTTGTCTTAAGTATTTAAAAATATTGGATATTTTTCTAAACTGGTGTGGTGTCCTTTTGTAGTGCTTACACTATATTACTGTTGGTTATGTGCAAATGCTTTACACACTGCCTCTAAGATAAGCCTGACTGCTTGTGCCAAGCTACCAAGGTGGTGAACAGGGTTTATTTTAGGAGTGTAACTCCCTTATCCTGACTAGGAAGAAGGACCCTATTTGGACAAAGGTGCAAGCCCTTGCCAACTAGAGACCCCCGTTTCTAACAACTACCCATCCGAATGCTGGGTGTCAGAGTGCTTTATATCACAAGTACACATTATACATTGACAATAAATCACGCAAGTGTGTAAATCAATTTACAAGATGTGTTACATAAGGCAGAAAGAGTTACAAGGTGTAGTAGTCTCTTGTCCTTCATAGCTCACTGTGCTATATTAGGAGTACAATTTATGAACTGCAAGTAACAAAAGAATCTGTGTTAAAAGCAGTAACCCACTTAAATAAACAAGCATTGGAAATGCAATAGGTCTCGCATTAGAAAAGTTGGAGCTATTGGTCTTGTAAATGATTTTTTTTTATTTATGTGTTGTTTTTGAAAATAGCTAAATTAATAGCTTTGTCATTTACAATGCCAATAGTTATAACTTTTGCAAATGTGACACCTATAGCATTTGTAATGCAACATGTTTTGTATTTACGTGACTTAGATGTATTGATATTACAAATAACAATGGCTTTTAATTTTTGTAAATAATTAATACTTAAATAATTTTTTTAATTTATAATGGCAATAGCTTAAATGTTTGTAAATAACTTTTGTGAAGATTATGTTCAGTGTATTTTATTGTGACAAAAATCCAAGAACATTGCATTTGCACCTACACACACACAGAGCCACACACATATAGATGTGGTGGTGGTGGATCTGGGGGATATGGTGGTGGTGGATGTGGTGGTGGTGGTGGTGATGGTGGATGTGGTGGTGGATGTGGTGGTGATGTGGTGGATGTGGTGGTTGTGGATGTGGTGAAAGTGGTGGTGGATGTGGTGGTGGAAGTGCTGGTGGTGGGTGTGGTGGATGTGGTGGTGGTGGATGCGGTGGTGGATGAGGTGGCGGATGTGCTGGTGGATGTGGTGGTGGTGGATGCAGTGGTGGATGTGGTGGTGGTGGTGGATGCGGTGGTGGATGCGGTGGTGGATGTGGTGGTGGATGTGGTGGTGGATGTGGATGCGGTGGTGGATGCGGTGGTGGATGTGGTGGTGGATGTGGATGCGGTGGATGTGGTGGTGGTGGATGCGGTGGTGGATGTGTTGGATGCGGTGGTGGATGCGGTGGTGGATGTGGTGGTGGATGTGGATGTGGATGCGGTGGTGGTGGATGTGGTGGTGGTGGTGGTGGATGTGGTGGTGGATGTGGCGGTGGTGGATGTGGTGGTGGTGGATGTGGCGGTGGTGGATGTGGTGGTGGTGGATGTGGTGGTGGATGCGGTGGTGGATGTGGCGGTGGATATCATGGTGGATGTGGATGTGATGGTGGATGTGGTGGTGGTGGATGCGGTGGTGAAGTGGTGTTGGATGTGGTGGTGATGGTGGATGTGGTGGTGGTGTTGGATGTGGTGGTGGTGGTGGTGGTGGTGGATGTGGTGGTGGTGGATGTGGCGGTGGTGGATGTGGTGGTGGTGGATGTGGTGGATGTGGCGGTGGTGGATGTGGTGGTGGATGCGGTGGTGGTGGATGCGGTGGTGGTGGTGGGTGTGGTGGATGTGGTGGTGGGGAGAGAGTGGGCAGGGCTTCAAGTCCATACTCCAATACAGCACACCTTGCATAGCAGTGCATGGGCTGACCAGGCTCGACCTATTAAATGAAATTAGAAGAGAGAAGTACGTTGGGAGTAGATAACAAAGGAGTAAAGGGAAGAAAAGTCGGGAGAAAGAATGAGTTACGGAGAAGGAGGGCAACATAATGATTCAAAATTAAAAGTACGGAGGATATGGAATGTGGAGGTGACAGCTGGCAGGAACGAGAGGAAAGTGAGAGATGTCTCTTTCTTTATAAATAACTTTTCGAGCTGTGGATAGAAGCATCACAGAATTTGAGTGAACGCGAACGTTGTCTATTTTTTCAGCTCTTAGAGCGTGCACTCTTTCTCGACATTAAAGCCTTGCGGACCCTAGTGAGAGTGACTTGTTTTGAGTTTCGTCCAAAGCCACTTTGCCGCTGTCTGCATTGGCTTCACAGTACATATAGCTCAACTTTAACAACTCTGGCTAGTCCCCCAAAAATATGGCTGGTGTGCTGAAGAGTGAAGAAGGTGACGTTGTTCGTGTGCCAGCAGGAGAGGTCCGCAGTTGTGCGTCTCCTCCCTCATCATCAGGCTCCTGGAGGAGGGTTAGCGGCTCTCGTGATGTCCTCGGGCAAAGGGAGGAGGGTGGGAAGAAGCCGGGGGGAGGGAAGGAAGGGGGAGGAGAGGCGGGATGTATTTTCATGCTTTAAACAAGGGGCGGAGCGAGGGGGAGGTGTGCTGGGAGAGAGAGTGGGGAGGGGAAGAGCTGCTGGCGGAGCATCCTTGTTATGGGCGATGTGTTGCTGTAAAGTGGATTATAGGCTGATCGACTAAGAGTCGGCAGGCTGGGGAACAGATGCTGCTGGGGAACGGATGAGGGGAGGTGCTGGCGACTGGGGAGGCAGGGGGCGGAGAGCAAGGGGCGGAGCGGGAAGAGCTGCAGAACAAAATAGTGTGTAACTTTCTTTCTTTACCGAGCAGTTTATGCAATCTCTACAAGTTGCGCTATAAGAATCTGGGAAATTTTCCGCATGTCCAGCTGATGCCTGAATTCCGTGCTGTATGCTAGAGTGCTGGGGGGGAGGTGGCGGAGCGGGAAGAGCGTCGTGAGGGGAGAGAGAGTGGGGAGAGGGCGGAGCAGGAAGAGCTGCTCTCGGCAGGCTGTGTCAGTGTGGAATGCTGGCGGCTGGGGAGGCAGGGGGCGGAGCGAGGGGGAGGTGTGCTGGGAGAGAGAGTGGGGAGGGGAAGAGCTGCTGGCGGAGCATCCTTGTTATGGGCGCCCTCGGAAACATGCCCCGTTCTGTGAGAGGAATCGGTGTGGAGAGCAGAGGCTTCCGCCAACAGATGGGTAGGAGAGACTGAAAGCTATCGGGCAGGGGCTGTGCTGGAGGCGACTTGCAACCAAAGAAGCCGCACTGTAAGCGGTGATGCATAGGTGTATGACACAAGAGGCAAGCTGCGTCTTGAGCCTCCTTCCGCTCGAGGCAGAACAGACAGTTTCACGGAAGACAAGCAGTAAAGTGGATTATAGGCTGATCGACTAAGAGTCGGCAGGCTGGGGAACAGATGCTGCTGGGGAACGGATGAGGGGAGGTGCTGGCGGCTGGGGAGGCAGGGGGCGGAGAGCAAGGGGCGGAGCGGGAAGAGCTGCAGAACAAAATAGTATGTAACTTTCTTTCTTTAGCAAGCAGTTTATGCAATCTCTACAAGTTGCGCTATAAGAATCTGGGGAATTTTCCGCATGTCCAGCTGATGCCTGAATTCCGTGCTGTATGCTGGAGGGGGAGGTGTGCTGGGAGAGAGAGTGGGGAGGGGGCGGAGCCGGAAAGCATTGTGAGGGGAGAGAGAGTGGGGAGAGGGCGGAGCAGGAAGAGCTGCTCTCGGCAGGCTGGGGAACAGATGCTGCTGGGGAACTGATGAGGGGAGGTGCCCTGAAGAAATGCGACACGGCAGGCAGGGGAGGGGGCGGAGCGGGGGTGTGGGAGGAGTGCGGCTGAGGGAAAAGACATGCAAGGCAGGCGGCTGGGGCATGTGCACGCGCTTTTAATGTCAATGCGCATGCGCATTGAGCTTGAATTTCACGGGCACTGCAAGGAATCGCCATCGATTCCTTGCAAGTTGGTTAAAGTCTGTTTAAGCCCCCATAGTCTCGCAAGCTCAATGCGCATGCGCATTGACAGGCGAGACCTAAAAACTGCATTTTACATGATGTGCTTTGCAGGAGACATATTAACCCTCTATGCTACTTTGATTAAAAATTGAGACTAGACAAAACAGAGATCTCTCCAGAAAATTTGTTAACCTCCAGAGTTATGTTTCCATTATTATTATTATTCCCTGAGATATTCTGAGCTCACAAAGATCTCTACAGCAGGTGCCTTAACCCCATAAGATATATTAAAATGCAGACTTTGCAAAAAAATGAGCAGAATAGATTTACTCTCTACATTTCTCCGTGCAGGCAATTTCTTTGTGGCAGGGTTTAAAAAAAGACAATGTATAATTTGAAGTCCACATTTTGCATCGGGTTGCATTACTTTTTTGGCGCAACTCCGACGCAAAATCGATTTTGTTAAATCTAATAATGTTCTCAAACATACTCATGATGGACCTGCTAAACATGTATGTGAGTTGTGTGGAAAAGTAAATTTTGCCATGTTCTGTGTCCCTACGTGTTCCCCATGTTATGTTATATGTGCACGATTAATATGCATATGTATTCCTCATGATCGATTAAAGACGCAATTACAGCTGTGTCCATCTCTAGTATGCCAGTTCCTAGTTTTCGTGAATACAACGAGCATCAGGCCTATGTAAAGTTATGTTGCCACGTTTTACAGTGTGCACGTTAAATTCATTGAAAAGTCTCAGTTTCTAGGCCTCAAAAGGGCCCGGACTCAGATTCAGCCCCTGTCTCCTGAACCCTCTCCGAGGAGCGATACAGCCCCCACCTGTATCCCTGACCCTTCACTTACTTCCTGCCTCACAGTGCCCGGCTCGGCCTGGCTCTGCCTGTCAGTCTGCCAAGAGTATGTTATGATTCTAGTTATCAGTCCAGCTCTCCTTCTCTGCATTCCTAAGCTACTGAATCGCATCAATAGTTTCAGTCATCGTCTAGCCTTTACGTCTCCATGTAAGAGAAATACTGTATTAATGATCATTTAATATTCCTCAACACACACTACATGTAGAATAATGCATGCACCAGTCTTAGTGTCTGTTAGCCTTTGCCCTGATAACTTTTGGATTCCATCAACATGTTCTCTAAACATCAGATACTAGATAGTGTTTAGGTACATGTCGCTCTGACTCTCCAGACTTTAGTCTCTCCTTCTAGCGCAGAAGTCATAGCCCCCAGCTTCTCCTAGTAACACGTCATTGTCAGTTTGCGCGCACCACTAGGTTAGAGGTCCCGGCTCCTTAGGTAGCCCCCTCCATGTTTCCGCCCATTTATGACATATTCCGTTACGTTTACATCACATGTCTATGTATACGCCCTGTTCACGCCTCTTGTTACCCCTACTTTCCGCCTTATCTTTCGCGACTGCTACAGGCCCCGCCCACTGCTACGCCTATTGTATTGAACACCATGTATTTTGTTTAACTATATATGCTTGTGCACTGTTATTAAAAGTTGCTAGCCATCCCAGATCTTCCCCGTGCAGGTTGTCCTGTTCCTGTCCTTTATGCTGTATTAAACCTGCAAACTCCTACTACCTCGAATCTTGACTCTTATTTATTGAGCTATCTGTTATTGTTATATCTAGTCAAAAATAGAGGTATTATTTATTTATTTACCACATAATGGCGCCCGAACAGGGACTTGCCCTTTCCCCACGCGCCGGTGAAGCCACGCAAGCCCCCTGATCCTCTGCAGCCGTGACGGAACCATACCGTGCACGTGCAGATATTTCTGCTTCAAGTATCCCTCAGGCCCACGGAGGAGACGGAGGTTGCGGTCCAGCATCCAGACGAGGCGGTGGAGGAACGCGGCGAGTCCCGACCAGAGCCCAAGCCGAGAGTCCAAGGTCCGAGGTATCCGGAGGCCCACCCGTAACAGAAGTCCGAAGTTCGTCCGTCCGGCGTCGAAGCAGTCCAGTCCAGTCCGAGGCCTTCCGTTCTTGCTGCCCGGTGAGTACCATTGCTGGGGTAGTATCTAGACAGGGTCAATTGCATTGTCTCTGGTCCGTGGGTTTGGGTACGCAGATCCAACACGAAGTGTCCACTTAGGTGGATGCGGGTCCTGACGTGTCTCTTTATGAGACCGGTAAGTTTCGTACTGTTTTAGCAGTGCATCTAGTTTCTGTTCTAGTCCGTTCTGTTCTCGAGAAATTCATGTATTCTGTTTTCAGTATTCCAGGTAGTGTTTTGTCCGAACTGTTATCCTAAATGTCATTCATGTATTTCAATGTCGTGGTATGAATGTGTTGTTTAGTAATCATCGTGTTCATTGTGTATTGTATTGTGTCTAGACTCCAGCCCAGTCATGCCATTGTTTTCCAAGTTACGTCAGTTAAAAACTAGAAAAGGTCTGTTAGAAGAAGCAGTTCCTGTCCCGCCTAGGGACAGTCCAGGTCATTTTATGTATCAAAAGCATGGCATAAGTGCCATATTGTATCTAGATTTGTGGGTGGAGTACACCAAACAGTTAGAAGAAAAGTATAGATTGCCCGTATAGGGTACATGGGATGCCGAGTGCATCATGCGAGTAGAAGAAGTATTATGGAAAAAGAAAGCCAGACAGTCACAGAAAGATGCCATCGAGTTATGGCGCAAAGAATCTCATAAAAGAACCGAAAAAGAAATCAGAAAGTCAGAATTAAGTAGAGAATCCTTAGAAAAAGCCCAAGAAAAGGAACTAATCGAAATAGGTGAACGAGTTAAAACCGAACAGTCAGACAGGCAGAGAAATGCCCTTATTAAGGGTATGTACCCTCTTCTTGCCGAGGGCTTGCCAAAAGCAACCCCGGAAGCATCCAGTAATTTTCCGCCACCTTTAGTTCCGACCAATCTGCGTCACAAACCGACCGCAGCTGATATTTTTCTCTCGTCCTATTTGGACGACACAGTCCCAGAATATGCAAATCCTGTTCCACCAGCTCCTGTGAATAATGTAATTCATGGTCTTCCAGCCACCGGGGCACCTGTTGCAGTACCTGTTACGGTACCCCCGGTCCAGCCCGTAGTACAAATTCCCGCTACTTCAGTCACTCTGCCAGCTCGAAGAGTATCAGTCGACGATTCCAGTTTAGGGGCCGCGGGAGGAGGTCCTCCTGGTACCCCGCCGCCAAGTAGACGTCTAGGGGCAGTCGAGTTACATGAACGTGCGTTACAGCGTACGCCTAAATATAAGTCCATTGCAGAAATCAGGCGACTCCTTACTGAATGCTGTTATGATCCAGTCCCAGGCGAGGATAGTATGGTTATATATTCCGTACGTATAAGGCAGGTGTCCGAGTATTTGGTCACCCTACCGAATATGAAAGAAGATCTAGACAGAATGTATCGTTTCATTCGTACAGGACAAGATCCAGAAAGTATTGCTGAAGTCATGTCTCTCAGGAAATCTGAGATCCAGTTCATGTTATTAAAGTTTCTGATCAATTGTTTAATTAGGGAACAAGATTCCCCGACTAAAGATCCGAACGAAATGAAAATTTTGACAAAGTGGAGTGATAATATAGCCGAGGGTAAGCACAAGACACTCAATAGTATAGAGAGTATGTACAAGAAAATACGTAAAGAAATAATAAGGTTACACGAACAACGCAAAGAAGCACAAGTAAGCGAGAAAGAAAATGACTCTTCTACTGAAGAGGTAGACGACGAGACTACCGCCAGAATAGCGTATGTAGGTAAATCTAGATTTCCAGACCGACATTTACGCCTAGAACACAAGAAAGTCTTTCATCTTCCAGCACCAGAACAAGGTTCTCTAGAACAAGTATTTCAAGCTACCGATCAAATTCTGAAATCACGAATCGGTTATAGTGAATTAAGTACTATGCATGAACAAGAACTAGCCCGATCAGCAGTCCGATGGATTACTGATTCTACCACTTTTCCAGACGAAATAGTGGCACAAATGTTTCTGAAATTGCCCCCAGCCGAGCAGCGACTGGTGGGTATGTATATGATCCAACACCTCATTACACTGTATGAGGGTCAACATTCTGATCCAGGTCCGTTACATGATGTCCTGAACGAGTTACTCCAGTATAGATGGAAAGGTTTAGGTACTGATTTAATTAGTGTCATTCTAGAACAGCGCCACAAATACAGAACGTTTTTGAACCCGCATTTTGTTCATGTCTCACCTCCAGAAAGTAAACCGTTTTACATAGACAGGCAGCATCCGTTACGAGAAGTACACCCAGTTAGGACACCAGATGGTGAAATGCAACGAGTATTTGTTTACACCCCAGTTACCAAGATGGAACTCTTAGAGATGAAGAAATTAATTCCCTGTCACGACAAAGATCCAGCAGGGTTCCACCGAGAATTAAAAGACATGCTCCGTATGGGAGAATACACGTATCCAGATATTATTAAAATGTTAAAAGTCCTGTTGCCCGCAGGGGTATACGAAAAACTCAAGGAAAAAGATTGGGAGGTGGGAGAGAAAAAGATCGATTGGACAGCTCTAGAAGCTGAAGATAAGATACGAGTACCAGGTACCGGTCTTGGAGATAAATGTAAAGAATTACCAGAATTATTGATACAAGTTTTGCCTAGGTTATTAGCCACGAAAAAGGAAGACTGTGATGCAATCTCAGCATGTAAACAGAAACCAGACGAAGATACTAGTGATTTTTATTCTAGATTTGAGAAATGTTTTATAATAAACAGTGGTTTGAAGACGAGTAGTGAGTCATACCCTCATCTTTTTGTTACTAAATTAGTCGAGAATTCAAGTCCACAAGTTAAAAATCGAGTTTTGAAAGTCGAAAGTACTTGGCAAGCTAGTACCCCGTCACAAATGCTTCAAATGCTCCAGTATCACCAGAATAGAATCAGAGAAGAGCAAGAACACGAGAGAAGACGTATGAAAGACACGAAAATGAAAGTACTAGTTGCACAATCTGTTCCTCAAGACAGTCAGAAGAGGGGTCCGAATCAAGCCAGTCATCCTGCAGCTCCCGTTAAAGGGACATGCAATTATTGTAAACAGCCAGGTCATTTTATAAACGAGTGTGCAGTTCTGAAACACAATATAGCCACTGGTAAGACTAAAGAAAGACCACGTCCGCCTAGACAAGAACAAGTTTCACAGACTTCTCAGTCACCACAGAATGCACAACAGACAGTTCCAGCACCGCAGCCTATTGCTGCAACACAGCATGTTACACAGCAGATGTACCAGTATGCTCAGTCAGAGTATCCAGAGTATCAAGCGTATTCATGAAACAGCCTAGAGAGGGAGGTAGGCTTGCCTCTCATCGAGATTCCTGTAGATCAAGAAGGTCCCTATGTACATAGTCAAGTATTGGGGAAAGACAGAAAGTTTTTGATTGATACAGGGGCAAGTAGGACTACTATTAGTCACGACGAGGTTCCAGGGGCTCCGCTCTCAGGCTCGAGAAATGTTTCCCTTGGATTTTCAGGAAAGCCAATTGTTAACGAGATTTCCAAACCAGTTACTCTAGAAGTAGGTCCATTGTCCCGAACTACTGATCTATTGCTTACGAAGTCATGTCCAGAAAATTTGTTAGGTATTAAGACACTGAAAGAATTAGGTGCAGTTATTTGCTGTTCCCCAGAGCGGATACGTTTGTTTTTACGTGACTTCAAGGGTCACTATGTATTACGAGATTTTGATCCGAGATTGTCAAATGTCCCGCAACATCTATGGGCGCAAGGTCCAACTGATTCATGCAAATCACACCCCATCGTGTGACTCTCAAGCAAGGTGTAGTGTTACCACGAATCAGACAGTACAGATTGCCACCTGAGGCTGTAGCAGCCTTATCCAAAATTATTGACGAGCTTATGGCTCAAGGAGTAGTTGTAGAAACTGACTCCAATGTATGTAATTCTCCTATCATTCCAGTCATGAAACGTACTGATCTAAATGCACCTCCAGTATATCGATTAGTGATTGATCTTCGAGAACTTAATAAATGTATCATCCCCCAGTATCCAGTAGTCCCAGATATCTCATCTCTATTGACAGCCATTGATTCTGAGGCTACATTTTTCACAGTCATAGACCTCAAAAACGCATTTTTCAGTGTTCCAATTCATCCAGACAGCCAGTACCTTTTCGGTTTTTGTTTAAATGGAAGGAGCTATAAATTCACACGAGCTCCTCAAGGTTTCACAGAAAGTCCTAGCATTTACAGTCAAGCACTTAAGAGACAACTAGACAATATTCACATGCCAACTGACACTGCCCTGCTCCAATATGTCGATGATCTACTGATCACAGCCCGTTCTGAACGTGCTTGCGAGCGAGCGTCACTCACAGTTCTGTATTTCCTAGCCGAGATGGGGCACAAGGTGTCCCCTTCAAAGCTTCAATTCTGTGTCCAGCAAGTGATCTACTTAGGCCACTTACTGTCCAAGTGGGGTAGGCAGTTGACACCTGACCGTATCCAGTTAATAGCGAGTCTTCCTCAGCCCAAGACCCAGAAGGAGGTACGTGCTTTTATCGGCCTTACTTCCTATTGCAGACAATGGATTCCTCAGTATGCATTTCTAGCTAAACCACTGATACAGTTAACGACACAGGAGGCAGCCGTATCGACTGTCCTCCCTTGGACATCTGAACATACACTTAGTTTCAATGAGTTAAAGAAAGCTTTATGCCAAGCTCCCGTTCTAGCTACACCGAACTACAGTAAGCCTTTCACACTTTTTGTCACAGAACGTGATAGTACTGCATTATCTGTTCTCACACAAGATCAAGCAGGACAATACAAGCCCTGTGCTTATTTTTCGAGCACATTAGATCCAGTAGCCCAGGCTCTGCCTGCGTGCCTCAAGTCAGTTGCAGCCACAGCACTAGCTATCAGACAAAGTGATTCCATAGTATTAGGACATTCCCTGACAGTACAAGTTCCACACTCCGTGGAAGTTCTTTTAAACCGAACACAGACCCAGCACTTGACAATTGCACGTTTGACAGGTTATGAACTAACACTGTTCCAGCCACACATAGAAATCAGACGCTGCAACGTTCTAAATCCTGCTACACTGTTACCGTCAGTTACTTCAAATCCTGCCACACATGACTGTGTGGAAGTAGTTAACACTATGACTAAGCCGAGACAAGACCTGACAGATATTCCATTACCAGACCCCGACCTGACACTTTATGTGGATGGTTCATGTATGAGAACGAGTACAGGAGAACTAGTAGCCGCGTATGCAGTGACTACTGACACTGAAGTTATTGAAACACACCGTATTGACACCCTGTCTGCTCAGGCAGCAGAGCTAGTTGCTCTGACACAAGCCTGCATACGTGCCAAGAACCTGAAAGTTAATATTTACACAGATTCACGCTACGCATTCGGAGTCGTACACGACTTCGGAGTGCTCTGGCAGGAGAGAGGTTTCATGACTTCTCATGGAACCAAGATTCAGCATGGTTTCCTTATTCAAGCTCTGTTAGATGCAATACATTTACCGACATCTATCGCTATCATGAAGTGCAAAGCACATACGAAAGTCACTGACATTATTTCCCAAGGTAATGATCTAGCAGATCGAACAGCCAAGCTTACAGCACAGACACCAGACATACCAGTTAACAAGACACCGACATCCACTCTAGAACAGACTACTTGTATGACAGTTAAGGACCCTACTCAGGATGTCATAGATATCCAGTTACATGCTACTCCCGAAGAAATCAAGAAATGGTCCGAACAAGGAGGGGTCCAGACAGACCAGGGATGGGTGACGAAGGGAAAAGCCACATGGTTTCTCCCCGACTCAATGGTTCAAGTCATTATCAATACCGCACATAGTCCTGCACATTTAGGAGAAAAAGCCATGATAGACAGTATCCAGAACATCTGGTTTAACAAGCATTTACGAGCTGCAGCCAAGCAGAAAGTCCGTACTTGTATGATATGTTGTCAATTCAATCCAGGTAAAAGTGTCCCGGTGGAACAAGGTGGGTTCCAACCCCCTGACCACCCTTTTGAAGTCCTCCAGATGGATTATATTCAGATGGAGCGATGTCGAGGTTTCAAGTATATCCTTGTAGTTGTATGCGCTTTGTCCAGGTGGACAGAAGCATATCCAGTCCCAGATTATACGGCCGCGACCACTGCCAAGCAGCTGGTTCGTGAATTCTTCCCCCGTTATGGACTCCCTAGGGTCGTGTATTCTGATAACGGCCAGCCATTCTCATCCGAACTAATGAAGCACGTTTCCCTTTTGTTAGGGTACCAGTGGAAGTTCCATTGTGTACGCCATCCAGAAGCAGCCGGTCTTGTAGAGAGACATAATCAAACCCTGAAAATCCGCATTGCCAAAATCTGTCAAGAAAAAGGTGTAGACTGGTTAGTTGCTCTGCCAGTCGCTTTGTTTTATATGCGCATGATCGCACATTCCAGATCAGGTCTGTCCCCTTATGAGGTCGTATTCGGCCGTCCCCCGAATATGTGGGGTACACCTAGACCCCGAAGTATTACAGATGTTTCCAGTAATATGCTGACAGATTACCTAGCTTCCTTGATGTCTGCCCTACACTCTTGTCGTTCACAGGTTGCCGCCGCATTTCCAGACAATACCGAGGTGAAACCGCATGAAATCGTTCCAGGAAGTCTAGTGCTTGTCCGGAATTTTGATCGTTCGAGTCCGCTGGAGCCTCGCTGGAAGGAGCCGAAGTTAGTCCTTCTAACCACCCGCACAGCCGTGAAGTTGGAAGGCAGGAAAGGCTGGGTGCATCTGTCTCACGTCAAGAAATTTCACGGACTAAGACCTAAAACTTTAAATAACACTTCTACAGATACTATTCTTAAGGACTGTCCCGCCAATGACATTGATTCAAAACCTCCCCTGTTAGAGGAAACTCCGCAGCAGGAGTATAAAAAGATGCTTCGGTCTAGTAAAATAAGTCAGCCAGTTTAATTGTCTAAGTCCTCCCCTAGGTGAAACGGTTAGACAGGTATCTGACATGTATGAAATAGACCCCCATAGTGAGAGAGTTAGTCAAAACTCTATCCGATGTATCGTTTTTCTAAGTTTTATATTGTTTCTCAGCCTGATGGTTACCTGCACGAGTTATGCATTTCATTTATGTTTTCCAATTTCTCATGTAAATAAGTCTTCTAATGCTACAGTAGAGCACACGTTTAGTGATCTGCCTCCTCACGAACTATCCTATCGTCTTGCTATGCGCAACAATTCATTTATCCGTATGTTACATTATTCACACCAGACCAGCAATGCCACTAATTGTTGGGTGTGTGGTCGACTCCCCCCTTTCCAGACACCTAAGGGAGTTCTGCCACTCTTTCCTTATCCGTTTTCACATAATGGTTCGTGTGGAGCATGGTCCACGTTAACGTCATCCTCGACTGATATGTCCCTTCTGAACAGTACATGTTTTCCAGACAAGCAAGGTCTTCCCCACAGAACAGGGTTAGATCTAGAAAATGAAGTTTATAATTTGGGTAATTATTCTTCGAATTTCATGGTTCTGAATGTTCAGTCTGATCCTACTCCAGACTTACCTGCTATTTCAGTATTACCAGTCAAAGGCGAATTATGTGTCAGAAATAATGGTTCCGTACATGTAGGACATAGTGATTGTACTACTATTGTCAAGTATAGTGACAGTGGGAAATCTATTTTTAAAGCTTCACGTCATTCTTATTTTGTTTGTGGTCAGACCGCATATGTTCGTCTGCCCCTCAATTGGGAGGGAACCTGTTACATTGCCTTCCTACTGCCACCAGTTTTCCTAGCCCCATCTGATTATCATAGAAACACACATCTAGTACACATTAGACATAGAAGGGAGATTGAGTCCCCGATTGTCGATCAAACTGAAACTGCTCTAGAACAGTATACAGATTTCAATAAAGGATTCTTTTTCTTTATAGGACCTATCCAGAATAGTAAGTTAATACGTAGATTAACCAGAACCCTTGAAGCAGTAGTGAATGAGACTGCTTCTGCCCTAGGTAACTTAACCGAAGAGCAATCTGCTATGAGATTTGTCGTGCTCCAAAATCGTCTCGTTCTTGACGTCATACTGGCCGATAGAGGAGGAGCATGTAGAGTCATCGGATCTAGTTGCTGCATTTTCATTCCTAATAACGCGCCGTCTGTTTATTCAGCTATAACCAGACTTCATAAAATTGCCCATCAGTTACACCAGAATCCAGGCACCTGGACATGGTCCGGTTGGTTTTGGAGTATTATTTCTGCCTGGGGATGGAAAATATTGTCATTTCTAGGTATTGCAGTAGCGATCATATTCAGTTGCTGCCTCTGTATACAATGTGGCCCTGCGATTTGCGGCATTTGTGCTACCTCTTGTATTCCTAGTCCCAAGTCCCGTCCTAGATCCCGTTCCAAGAAAATTCGAGACGAGCAAATGATACTGTATGAAATGATAGATGGTATCATGAATATTGATGTTTCTTGATGGAAACGCAGTGACAAGGAGGGAATGTGGAAAAGTAAATTTTGCCATGTTCTGTGTCCCTACGTGTTCCCCATGTTATGTTATATGTGCACGATTAATATGCATATGTATTCCTCATGATCGATTAAAGACGCAATTACAGCTGTGTCCATCTCTAGTATGCCAGTTCCTAGTTTTCGTGAATACAACGAGCATCAGGCCTATGTAAAGTTATGTTGCCACGTTTTACAGTGTGCACGTTAAATTCATTGAAAAGTCTCCGTTTCTAGGCCTCAAAAGGGCCCGGACTCAGATTCAGCCCCTGTCTCCTGAACCCTCTCCGAGGAGCGATACAGCCCCCACCTGTATCCCTGACCCTTCACTTACTTCCTGCCTCACAGTGCCCGGCTCGGCCTGGCTCTGCCTGTCAGTCTGCCAAGAGTATGTTATGATTCTAGTTATCAGTCCAGCTCTCCTTCTCTGCATTCCTAAGCTACTGAATCGCATCAATAGTTTCAGTCATCGTCTAGCCTTTACGTCTCCATGTAAGAGAAATACTGTATTAATGATCATTTAATATTCCTCAACACACACTACATGTAGAATAATGCATGCACCAGTCTTAGTGTCTGTTAGCCTTTGCCCTGATAACTTTTGGATTCCATCAACATGTTCTCTAAACATCAGATACTAGATAGTGTTTAGGTACATGCCGCTCTGACTCTCCAGACTTTAGTCTCTCCTTCTAGCGCAGAAGTCATAGCCCCCAGCTTCTCCTAGTAACACGTCATTGTCAGTTTGCGCGCACCACTAGGTTAGAGGTCCCGGCTCCTTAGGTAGCCCCCTCCATGTTTCCGCCCATTTATGACATATTCCGTTACGTTTACATCACATGTCTATGTATACGCCCTGTTCACGCCTCTTGTTACACCTACTTTCCGCCTTATCTTTCGCGACTGCTACAGGCCCCGCCCACTGCTACGCCTATTGTATTGAACACCATGTATTTTGTTTAACTATATATGCTTGTGCACTGTTATTAAAAGTTGCTAGCCATCCCAGATCTTCCCCGTGCAGGTTGTCCTGTTCCTGTCCTTTATGCTGTATTAAACCTGCAAACTCCTACTACCTCGAATCTTGACTCTTATTTATTGAGCTATCTGTTATTGTTATATCTAGTCAAAAATAGAGGTATTATTTATTTATTTACCACAGTTGTTAAGATCTGAAGTCACTTCTTTTGATGTAACTTCCTGTGAGGTCTTGAGTTGTGATGCCACTTCCTGTGATGCCACGTGGGATATCACATGCCTTGATGTCATGCGTTGGGATGCCATTTGCATACCGCCTAACTTGGTTAGTCCAACCACTTCTTTTTTGAGGACTTGTGCTCTGCATACATGGTACCCATAACCGTGTCGTGGGCCTGTCATTGTCAAATAGCAGCTTTATTGAGAACGTCCCGTCTTATACATGCCTGCCGGAGATTAGCTGCGAGAGGCTGGTTGTATGTGACAAGGTCAGTGTGTTCCTGCAGATGTTATCAGGAAATTGTGAGAGGCGCACGTAACAGCACACCTGTTCCGTCTGCTTCTTATCGGTTCTCCCTAGAATAGTTGTAATTGTATCGAGCTTAAATGTGTAAAACGTGCCTCGTGACCTTTTAAATGTTCCACTTTTCCTTCTTGCCTAATATAATAGAGTCATTCAATTAAGCATTGTTAATTGTTCTAAAACGCGGTGATTCGCCTGATTCCAGTCACTAAACGCTTCTGTGTTTTAATATGTCCTTGAGGTACAATTTCGTATTAGAAAACGTGCAGTAGAATTTAGCTTTTCCTGTTACACAAGATTCTGTTTTCACCAATAGAAATGCATAGTACTGGCTGGCCAGTGGTCGAAGTGCATTACAAGAAGTATGGGTACTATGATGCTGTGTGCAATGGGGGCGGGGTCAGTGAGTGTAGAGGCGGGGTTAAAGGCGTGCCTAAAAAATAACATATTCTGTAACTATTTTGATCTTTCACTTTCAGGAATTTATATATAAAATGACACACAGCTTAAAGGAAAAAGAAATACAAGTTGATCAGTGGGAAATGCACTATCGTGAACAATGACAATGGAATGACACACCAAAGAGCAAATGGCAAAGGACGAGATAGTAATAGTCCTCAGGAGGAACCATAGCCCACTCTATGCAGTTTTTACATATATTTTAATGATACTTCAGCTGATAGATCCTCTGCCACGCCAGACCTAAAATCGCACCATGTTGCTTCCTAACGCAGCTTCCACTACTACCTTCCATAAAGCACAATCAGATACCTCTGCAGCCCTCTAGGACAAGCCAATGCTTAATTTGAGCTGGTGGTTACCGGTGGGGGTGACCTGCACTCATTTTTGTAGACTAGCACCTATTTTTTCTCATCAGTCTTTGACCCAGAGCAAAAGAGAGAAAACTCAAAAGGGGAAAAAAGAGGAAGACTGTAAAACAATGACAAAGAAAGAAAGCAGGGATGAAAACGAACCTGAAAGAGTGAGCTAAAGGGACAGGGAGTGTCAGAAAGAACAATAAATTAGAATCAAGATTGTGCAATCTTGGTATTTGACATCCCTGACATTCGATAGCGCTGGCCACAGCTTCTCTGCAAAGCTTTGGGCCCTGGCTCTTGAAGTGGACTCCCATACTTCAGGGAGGGTGACAGCATCACTCAGCTCCGAGCAGGGCGGACTGGGAACTCTAAGCAGTCCTGGCATTTTTTTCGGACCAGCCCCCGGGGGCAGGGCGGGGGGCAAGTGTGAAACACTTCTGCTTTTGTTTCTGTGGGACCAATATTGCAGCACCGCTGGAAAACCTGCCCCAGTATCAAAACCAGCCCCAACCCTTCAAGCCTTCCGGGGCAATGCCCGATGCCCGTCTGGCCAGTCCGGCCCTGGTTCCGAGTTCGCTCACATTTAAAAAAACAGTAGGTTCGTGTGTGACTCCCAGCTCATGCGTAAACAGAAGTGCTGAGAATACTGTACGCTGCTGTGTGATTCATTTGCAATTTAAAAATGTTTGAACTTATTTCGCTGGAAAGTAGCGAATTTCACTTGCTGGGAATCGAGCAGTAGATTCATATTAATTACCTGTGGTGAACAAAGTATTTTTTATCCGCCGAACCAGTTATAGCCCACTTTTCGGCCTTATGTCCAATTAAAGGTTGTGCACTCTGAAACTTTTGTTACTGGAGGCTCACAAATCGAAATTCATCCATGTGGGAGGGAGTGTGTCTGCTGTGCCGGGGGACGAGACGACTCCAAAAGACAACTCATGCTCACGGAAACGTGTACGGCCTAGCAGGTGCATATAGTACACACTGGTCATCCTAAAAGGGCATCACATTATCTCCATGGGAAAAATATTCTTCCCTGTGGAAAACCCATCTCTCATACTTGCAGCAGTTTTAGGGGTGTTCCCTTCCCACATTGGAGAGACTTTTGCTCCTGCCTTTTGCATTAGTAAATGTCCTAAACATTTCCGGGATGAGTTTGGATTGAAGAAAACTTTGAAAATACCAACAAACTCTTGAGATTGTGAATGTTTTTTAAATTTGCAGGAAAATCCCACCCTGGAACTGCTCACTCCCTACCTCTTCATTGAAATGGTCTCACACCCTGTCTGACACCATTCTTTGGAAATATGAGGCAGGAGTAAAATGATTTACGAGTGCAAGGTCACCTTGTGTGAATATCTTGCACTCACAAATCAAGCCATTTTTGTGCATCTAAATTGGACTTCCAACCTCAAATGGTTTTGTGACCAGGCCTTATAACTCAAGATATCTTGTTTTAAGCATTTTTACATCAACGAAAAAAATCCCCTTGAACTAATAATGATCTTCTCAGAGTTACTCGGTGTTTCAACCCCAATACCGGACAGATTTACGTTCTCAGTATAAGCTCCTTGCTTGCAAACTAGCAACATGAACTTGGATCCCTTTATCAACACTGTAAGCGATATCTATTTCTAAAAATTGCAAATGGAAATACTGTGTAATGAAAATTCCTACCTGAGTAGAGAAAACATGTTTTGGAAGTTCTTGACCTAACGCTTCTGAACCACTTGGAATACCTTGCGTAGCATATTCCAGAATGACGACAGCGTGTGTCACATTATCAAACAACCACTGGCAAAGCCATTAGTTCTCCCCTATGTAAGAGCTATTGACTTTTCCAAAATGTTTTAGTCATGTTGTACACCAGCGTGACGGCTGCTCAGCATGGCTAAAAGTTAGTGGTTAAAGGAGAGTGCTGTGGAGTAGAGTTAAGTGTCATAGAGTGGCGTGGAGTGACGTAGAGTTGAGTGGCGTGGAATGTCACGTAGTGGCGTGCAGTGGTGTAGAGTGTTGTGGAGTGTCATGAAGGAAGTAGAGCAGGGGGCATTGAATACTGAGAGGATACCTAAATAACCATGATAGAGTTCCAAAGGTGAACTGAGCATTAAAGATGACTTTACGTTTGTTTTTATCTTGTCACATTAGCACAAAACACAACAGGTCAAATGTCAGTCAGTCAATCATACATCTTTACTCAGTTCAAGGGAACCATAAAAGTAAACAGGATATATGTTAAAAAACACGATAAAATATAGGTCACTGTACAAAAGCATAAAATAAAATTAAATACGTTTAACAGCATTTTACTACAATAAGATACTGTTGTATAGCTCCTATATATCCTTATATCGTGTTAAGTTAGCATAGGTACATTTGAGATTTAAACGCCATTTTTCCTTTCTTGCAACTTCTGCACACGACCCTTAATTGTTGACTTAGCTTTCAACCTAGTGGTTTGCCGTGGTGTATGTGAGAAAAATATGTTATTGCTCTGATATCAGTTTTGTTTAATAAACCATGTCTGCACGGAGAGTGCTGAAGTTTCAGGAGCAACACGATATGGTATTGTTATGAGGTCTGATCTCCACGCCTTCATAGTCATAACACAAGTGCAGCCTTTGCCAACTTGGGCTTGAGGCGGGATTGATATTGCTTTGCACGAGAATTGTTAACACACTTGATGCGGTGCACATGCAGAGAGAGCTGGTGTATGCTGATGTGATTCCTTCATGCTAGGACACTAAGGTATGGGCCCGCCCTAAAACAACCCAAAGAGACCTTCTTAGCTAATAATATAATATATGTGTTAGGGAGGGTGAGATATAAGTGTTGTTAACTCTTATTCATTACAGCATGTTAACATGCTGTCACCATTCGCTTTTTATGTCTTAGTAACTATGCTGATAATTTTGATACTGATAATAAGTATACTTGTATTATCTAAGATACTGCGCCTGAGAAGACGGCATTAGTAAATAAACATTTCAAATGCACATGTGTCTTCTTTACTCCATGTTCTGGTTTGTAATGATAATATAACGAAAGAGTGTTCATGAGTCCCACGTACCCTGAGGTACTGTAAGTTCATGTTCTGGTTTGTCTAAACATTGGGAGTTTGACATGTCCAATGAGACACTGTAGCTAGCTCGGTAAGGGGTGAGTTGGTTGCTAAGGTAAGTTTTGGGACACCCTAATTTGCCGAGGTTCCACTCCTCTGTGCACAGTTCTGTGTGAGTACAGAAACCCTGCAACATGGCGCCAGACGGTTTCGGTGGTCTTATATCATGACACTCGAGTAGTTTATCGTTCATGCCTTAACCCCTTCACATCCGTTTCCGGAAAACGGGGTGTCGGTGAAACCTACCTATTTTTTGAAATAGGTCTTTATTCAAGCTTGATTCTTTCTCAAACGGTTTCTTTGAATTACTACCCAGTTGTGCTACAAAGTATTCTTTGTGTGTTCTTGTTTCCAGTGTTGACATGGCGGCGGTGGCTATTGCGCAGCATAGTCGCGTAGCGGTACGCAATCATCTTCAGACGTACCAAGTCCCAGTAGATGGGATGGCTGTGATTTTCGTGGTATGTGCAGATCCGGCGTTTCCTTACGAGTTGTTTTACTCTTGGGTTACGTTTCCGGCTGTGGACGCTAATTCTGGTTTGTTCCACTCCTACACCGCCTCGGATGTCCCGGCTGAATATACGCCGTACAGGGCATTGGAAATACCTATTGATCATTGGCAGCATCGAGTTTGGTTTGATGGCGCCCTCCCCCACTCTTTGTCCGCTGCGAGGTTAGGTCCACTCTCAATTCCAGGTACAAATTGGCCTGCGTTGGGTGGCTTTACCCCGCACCCGAATCACGGGGCTTGTACCCTGGCAGAAATTCGCAGGCTACATGTTGTTTCCATTTCCGTGATTCGTGCTTTAGTGCAATACATCGGTCGACATCTTCCTGGTGGTCCCCAGGGGGGTGCAGCCGCTCCCATGGAACGAGGCGGAATGCGTCTCAATCCTGTGATGGTTAATTCGGTTTTTGGTGCGCGTCCAGTTGACAACGATGACTTCCCATTCTGGCTAGCGGAGAAGTTTGATCAACTGGAGGCGGTTTTTCCGAATTCTACTCCTGCTGATAAACATAGAATGTTAACGATTACTCTACCAAAGGATATTACTCCTGAACTTGCTGACTGTGAAAGCTGGGGAAAAACTTTTGCGGCAGTTTATACGAGGTGCTTCGGCACCCCGTCTATGAATGCCCTGCCTGAAATCATTAGACGTGTTCAGAATGATCACGGTCCAGAGGCAGCGGTTGAATTGGGTATGCGCCTGTGTGGTTCATTTGAGATTGTAAGTGATCTCATTCTCTCCAATGTTAAAGGAGATGCAGTTAACTTTCAGGTGTCGAATGCTTTGGCTGCTCTGCCCGATGCCGACAAACCCCGCCAGTTAGCAAAGATTGTGGTGGCCGCTTATAAGACAATTGGCCGCACAAGTAGAGGTCTGAAATATTTTCCAGTGAAGGATAAAAAACAACCTCAGGGACAATCTGCAGTGACAGATGTCCAGCCCGAGTCCAAAAAACAGAATTGGCCTAAAAAACAGACACAGGGGAAGCAGACTAGGCAAACTCAGGATTCTGTTCCTGCAATACAAGCTCCTGCGCCGGCAGACAGAGTTTATGATTTGCGCGATCGCGCGATGATTAAATCACCTGATCGTTTTCAGGGTTCTGATCAACGCTCTCCTCGTTCCTTTCAGGAAACATCGGCCCAGAAGACCGGTGGTGGAGGAGTGGGTGGACGTGGACGTGGTGGCCAGCAAGGACGTGGTCAGTCCCGCCAGACAGACGGCGCAGTGAAGCTGGAGGATTCTACGCCTAAGCGTCCGCAGTTTGCGAAGAAGAAAGTCGCAGCCTTAACAGCGCATAGATATGCCACAGATAGTGAGAACGCGGCTTCGGAATCTGACGTGGGCTCTGACCTTGCTGGACAGCGCGGCGGAGATTACCATAGTCAGAGAGGCGCTCCGTCCACTACTGAGGGTGACAGCGACTGAAGTGTTTGTTGTAATAGAAACAGCTGATACGAGATTAGCTCCCCCTGAAAGACTTTTTGAAATTGTCCTGTTAATTGAAGGTGACATACAGCGTACTGTCAGAGGGGTATTTTGGGAGAACCTTTCGTCTACGTACGACATTTTGCTTTCCGAGGCTGACTGGCCCCCACCTTTTGTGCTCGCAGCGCCGCGAGGGGAGGAGGTAATCCTTCCCAGTTTCGCGCACACTGTCTCGACTGAGCATGCGCAGCATTTTGCAGAAGAGTGGGCTCGGGCTCTTGCACCGGCTCTCTACCGCAACCAATGTGGTTGGGACAAATTGTCCCCATGCCACGAAATTCCTTTGCGGTCTGAGCCGCAGCCTCAGCCTCAATATCCCATACGGCGTGAAGCTAAAGCGGCCGTCGCAGAAATCCTTGAACAATTGGAATATCAGGGAGTTATTGAAACGTGTGTGTCACCAATGAATAATCCCCTTTTTACTGTGACCAAACCTGACGGATCATATCGTTTGGTATTGGATTACCGGCATTTGAACTCGCATTGCCGTAACTGTGCAGTACAGAATACTCACGGCTCTGCCCTAGTGGATAGTCTAGTGCGTAAGCGTTTCAAGACAACGCTTGACATTTCCAATGGTTTTTATGCCCACAGACTGGATGGCTTTAGCTCCCAATGGACAAGTTTTACGTCCGCTGGTGTGCAAAAATGCTTCCGGCGACTCCCAATGGGCTACAAAAATAGTCCTGGGGTCTTCACCTCCAGAATAGTCACACTATTGGAGGGAATCGATCCGGATGCTTGTTCTTATGTGGATGATATTTATCTCACAGACGACGAAATTTGGATGCATCTGTGTCGAGTGAATTCCATAATTTGTACCTTTGCAGACATGGGTTACAAATTTAATTTTGCAAAATCGCACATTGCTGAACACACAGTGTTGTTTTTGGGCTATGAGCTCAACAATGAAGGTAGGGGTTTGGCTCCTCACTTCTTAGAGAAGTGCGCACAATTGCGCGCTCCAACAACACTGAAAAAATTACAATCTTTACTGGGCTTTTTGAATTTCGGCAGAACTTACATTCCGGATTATGCCCAGCGTATCAAGCCTTTGTATGCTTTGATACAACCAACTTTCTCAAAATCATGCTGGCTGCCTGAGCATTCAGCCATTTTGCAATCCTTGCAGGCTGATCTGCTCGCTTCTAAATATTTACTGACTCGTGATAACCACACCAACCTGGTAATAAGAATAATTCCTGGGACGGTGGGTTTCACATACCTCACTTTTAATGAAGGTGACACAGTACCTATTGCTTACAAGTCACACTTGTACACTTCGGCTGAGATGCGGTTTCCCACAGTGGAAAAGGTTTTAACTGCTGTACAGATGGCTATTCTGAAGGAACGAGCACTGTCCCAGGGGAAACGCATGCTAGTGGTAACACCCTGTCCTCACTTGGAGGCAGTCACGAAAGCCAGTGTACCGAATTCAAAGGCTTTGCACCCTCGGTGGATTCAGTGGGCTGCGTCATTGTCATCCACGGATGTCATGTTTATTTTTGACGCTTCCTTACGGTCGCAGGAGTACTTGCAGTATGAATTCGTTCATCCTGCTCCTCTGGCTATGCGACCTTTGGAGGACTTCCATTGCATCATTTACACTGATGGGTCGGCGCAGGTTGCGCATGGCTCTAAACATGCCTACGTTTCCGCATGCGCCATTGTGGTCGGTGCTATGTTGAATGATGAGTTAGTTTCCAGGGAAGTGCACACGTTGCCCCTGGGCGATTGCACCGCACAATTGGCAGAGCTTCGTGCTCTCTTACTAGCTTTGGAGTACGCAGATCCAAGTGTTACTACTCTAATTGTAAGTGATTCTTAATACTGTGTCCAGTCTTACAATGAAAACTTGTTCTTTTGGATTCAAAATGATTTTCATGATTCCAAGGGTAGCACAATAAAACATAAAATGATCTGGGTTCGAGTGGCAGAGCTTAAGGCTAGGTTGCCACTCGTCTATGTGATTCATACTCTCGGTCATCAGCGCGTGGGAGTTCACGCTGTTGGCAACTCGCTTGCTGATGAAGCAGCGAAATCAGCAGTATCTACATACTTAGTTGCAGCAGTTACTAGGTCTAAAGCCAAGATTGATAGCGACATCTTGGCAGCGATTGCTGCCTCTGAGAAGGGAAGTAAACATCCTGCGGGATTCCCTTCGAAGTATAAATACCACTTAAGTCCCGAAAAGGTTCCTTTTGTGACAATTCCTGATGTTGGGGAACGGCTGATTCCCAACTCGGATCGCAGAACAGACTTGATTACAGCGGCTCATGAAGGTGTGGCGTCTGCGCATGCGGGCGTCTCAGCCACTGTAACGCTACTACAACAACGTTTCTGGTGGCGGGGACTGTACAAACAGACGCGTGATTATGTCCTTCTTTGTGACATATGCCAGCAGATTAAACCTTCATCTGCTACGCGTCCGCCACAGACTCAGTTGTACATTTCTAATAAACCACTAGGCTGTGTTTATTTAGATCACTTCGGTCCTTTTTCATCTGATACTGCGTATAAGTACATCTTAGTAGCAGTTGACTCATGCACACGCTTTGTGTGGGTATGGCCACATCGCAGCGCTGATTCACGGACTGTCATTAGAGATTTGCGTATCTTTATAGGGATTTTTGCCTGTGGTACCTTCCATTCGGATCAGGGTCCGGCTTTCGCCTCTAAGGCGTATAAGGATGCCATGACTTCGATGGGGGTCCAAGTCAAGTTTTCGTCACCCTACAGACCTGAGGGTAATAGTGTAGTTGAACGAATGAACCGTGATTTAAAGCAATCTTTGACAGCCCGAGTTATAGGCACTGGCAGAAACTGGCTGGCTCACCTCTATGGCGTGCAGCGTGCTCTTAATAATCTCCCTAGAAGGTCTCTGGGTGGGCGGACCCCATACGAAATGCTCTTTGGCATCAAGATGTACGTCCCTGACCTTGACGGTCTAGACTCTGTGGTTCGCGCCACTTCCTTTGACGCAGATGAACATTGCAATGTTTTACAGAATCTACAAAAGACCAGAGACAGTCTTGCAAAGGAACATTTGCCCTCCACATCGGATGATGCGTTGCAGATCCCGGTAGTTGGCTGGCTACCCCAAGTTGGAGAACTGGTTCGAGAGAAGATCGACAACAAGAAAGAGTTTGGTCCCTCCTATCGAGCTCCGGTCCCAGTGCTTGGAGTGAAGGGCACGAGAACAGTCATTTTACCACCACTTCCAGGTCGTAAGGAAAACAGGTTTATTTCTATTGACAATGTCAAGATACACAGAGTGGCCGATTCTTCTTAGCATGACACCAGCTGTTTCCTGTCCTTCCATTGTGAGAAATTCAATTATGCCCACTGCTTCTAATAATGAACCTGAGGTGGCCATCGAATTACCTGCAGTTTCCAGTCCATTATTAAATAATTTACCCGGAACTAACATTGATGAGACAGACTATACATACCCCACTGATTTGTCCATGCCTGACCTGCAAGCTCGTTTAGCCACGGAATCCAGATTTTCATTTGACTCTGCTTCCCTTGCCTCGATAAAACCCTCTCAAATTGCGGTATATGCTAGCCTGTTTAAAAAACATTTTTTGATTCCTCCTTGGATATACATTTGGCTGGTCCTTTTTTCGGTTTACCTTTTTATGTCAATTGGTTTTGTGTTTTATTTTTTTCGGATTATGAATGGACACTATGTCGAGGAGAGAACTTGCATTACTCATTTAAATGGAACATTGGCCCCACTTTCCTCTTCACATTCTACACACAGATTAAAAAGAGACTTGACTTTGGTTAACATCACAGCATGGCCTGTTCTGGATGGAATCGCGTGGGATGCAGTTCGTTTTCAGATTCATGGCCCAACGGAAGTCGTTAATGTTCCTAATGTACTAAGAGTTAATATGGGGGATGTGGTGAAACAAAACATTCGTTCTGATGATTGGGATGTTAATGCTGTGGAAAGTTTGTTTTCTGATTTGAAATACTATGCTGCTTTTGATGCTGAGAATTTATATTTAGAATCTGCTAATTATGGTGAATTGTTCTGTTACCAACATTATGGCAATCACTTCTTACACAAAACATCTTCCCGAAGGGATGCTGTTAATTTTACTCAGTGGGAACATTGCCCAGCTCCTACACAAGGGAGTTCAGAAACGTTTCTTAAAAAGTATACTTATTTCACTGACTTTAACCAGTCCAATCCCGAGTCCTTTTATTTTAAATTTCACAAACAGCCACTGTCCAAGGTTAGACTTACCGATACAAAATTGTTGTATTCGAAGGCCTTCCTAGATCAATTAGTTACTGGGGGCTATGAGTTATGGAAGGAAACAATAGACCTTAAATCGGTTTGGGGTTCAAGGGCCTGGCAGGTACGAGGCACTGAGGCTTTGCACCGTGCATGTCTCATCCCGAATCATATGTTGTTTTTAAATGAAACCATTTCCCAGACCACATGCTTTGGATTGGCTACATCTAAAAGGTTAAACACCCCGTCTTTCCCGGAGTTGGAGGAATATGAGGATTGGAGTAATTTTACTCGATTGTCCATTAAAGATATACAGGCTCTGCTTCTTAATTCCTCCTTTAACATTTCCAGTATGAATCCCAAGGGTTGGCTGCTTTGGCAACGTAGTGCTGATTCTTGCCAAAAAAGATTTTTAAATATAACTGACGGTTTTAAGACTGTTAGATCTGATCCCCGGTTTGATTTGAGTCATACTGTCACCTCTTACTCTGTGGGCAAGTTGTGTCAAGCTTGGCTGAAACATTCAACTTTACCTGCGGTTAAGTATCACCTTTCCAAACTGAATGCAGACGTGGATTTGAATGATTTCATTAAGGGCCCAGCTAGTGGCAGGTCGAAACGGTGGTTATATGGGGTTTACAATGAAATTTGGAAACTCTCACAGATTGAGGCTGCTTCACGCCTTAGGGCTATTGATCAGGCGAATCTTGAGAAAGTGCTTGCAGTTGTTGACAATAGCATTAACGTGCTTTCCTCTAGAATTTACACATTAGATAATATTGTGTCGTCTGTTGTTGATATTGTGCATGATGAAGTGTCAGTATTATACCATGGTCAAAATCAATTACGGTCAATCATGCAGTTTGCGTGGACACTTCAGACTCTGAAAATGGGTAAAGTTCCCTGGGGATACATGAACGTTTCCTCTTTATTTTCACCGTTTAATTTGACAGATAAACAACGCTTGCTTTCAATGCGTGATGCTTCCTTTTCTATGCTCCATATTGAAAGGTTGGAGTCTTTACCTTTTTCTGTGGCAGAAGCCACTACTGCTACGTGGCTTATCCACGGTTTAATAACACTGCCTTTTGCTTTATATAAGTTTTCAAATTGTATGAAATATGTGCCAATAGGTCGTTTTGAACCCCTAGGTAGCGGTTTTCTTCATGAGGTCTGGTCACTCCCATATACATACAGATGTTTCAAGGATGAACAAGAAGTTTATCTAACGGGGGATGAGTGTACTGAGACGCCAGATCATTCTTTAATGTGCAGACACATACAGTTACACGGTTCATGTAACAAGGACCGACCGAATATGGCTTGCGTTTTACAGGGCACGCCAGTTCCTGCTATCATCCCCACGTTTAAATTGTTAGAGAATGGTAGTTATTTAATGCTCAATAATGAAAACTGTTGTGGTTTAATGAAAGGTATAGCTTTCATAGTAACAGTTAGTGAGCGAGTTATTTGCTGCAGAAATGTTCTTTATCCTCCCACACGTGAACATAGGGAGTCTTCCATTTGGCCACAGATACCGACCTTGGGAGCAGAATTCAGCGGCATGGCTAGAATAAGAGCTCTATTGTCCCAGAAAGAGGTGGCCTTGAGCTCGGCCCGTGAAACTTTCGTGCTTCACATTGCTAACACCCGTACGGAGGTTCAGGCTCTTTTAAACACTGATTTGCCTTTGCATTTCGGAGCCATGGTCCGTTCTATCTTTAACGCATCCTCCACAACGGGCCTAGCGCATTTTTTTAAAGTTGTTAGCGGTGGTCTCGTGACTTCCTTTGAGAAGATTTTTGGAGTCATCCCTGCCTTCTTCCATTCTATTTTTTCATCCTTATTTGGAGGGTTCCCGTTTTTACTTGCATTAGCGGCTGGCGCATTGGTGGTTTTCTGCCTTTTTAAATATGGATGCCCTTCCTGTGCAAGACCACGCTCAACTGCTACTGACGCGGTTTCGCAACCGCATGCTTGATTATTATGGCACACTGCCGTTGGCGACTCTAAGCACGGCGTTTGGATTATCTTTTCGGTTCTCCTATTTCACCTGTGTCCAGCCTGTATTTCGCTGCCTGACCTGTGATTTCCTTTGGGCCATTGATTTGTGTCTCTGCGGACCAATATCTTCTGACGTCGATTTTGATCAACTGATGAGTCCTATCATTGCTCACGAGTTGGTTTGTTCTGACGAAAGGATTATGGCCTTGGCGGTGGCACATGGACTAATGGGTCCCTGGGATGTGTTGTCGGCAGCGCAAAGTTTCTTGGAACAAAGTTTTCTTGAAAACCCACCGAGCTGTCCTCTGATGGTTATAGAGGATCCGGTGCTGGAAGATCACGTATGTTCCTTTCATCTTTTAAATTGGATGGCTGAACTGTTTTCGGATGAGGACAGTGACTTCCTCCTGGAGGCTGTTGCAACTTACTTTTCATATACAGTCTTATCATAGACACTGCCTCAAATGGACATGCTGATTGATAGCATTTTCTTGATTTTATTGACTTTTGGTCAAGACATTTTATTTTTGCTTGCCTATTGGCTTGAGCCACATTATACTTGTGGGCTATTTTTTAGCATTAGTTTTTATAATTGAATTTTTATTCATGCTCGTTTATTGTTGGATTCTGCTCTCATGTGATGGCACTTCTGTTATCTTATTTAGTCCGTTCTCGGATCATGGGGGGGTGTTGTATAGCTCCTATATATCCTTATATCGTGTTAAGTTAGCATAGGTACATTTGAGATTTAAACGCCATTTTTCCTTTCTTGCAACTTCTGCACACGACCCTTAATTGTTGACTTAGCTTTCAACCTAGTGGTTTGCCGTGGTGTATGTGAGAAAAATATGTTATTGTTTTGATATCAGTTTTGTTTAATAAACCATGTCTGCACGGAGAGTGCTGAAGTTTCAGGAGCAACACGATATGGTATTGTTATGAGGTCTGATCTCCACGCCTTCATAGTCATAACACAAGTGCAGCCTTTGCCAACTTGGGCTTGAGGCGGGATTGATATTGCTTTGCACGAGAATTGTTAACACACTTGATGCGGTGCACATGCAGAGAGAGCTGGTGTATGCTGATGTGATTCCTTCATGCTAGGACACTAAGGTATGGGCCCGCCCTAAAACAACCCAAAGAGACCTTCTTAGCTAATAATATAATATATGTGTTAGGGAGGGTGAGATATAAGTGTTGTTAACTCTTATTCATTACAGCATGTTAACATGCTGTCACCATTCGCTTTTTATGTCTTAGTAACTATGCTGATAATTTTGATACTGATAATAAGTATACTTGTATTATCTAAGATACTGCGCCTGAGAAGACGGCATTAGTAAATAAACATTTCAAATGCACATGTGTCTTCTTTACTCCATGTTCTGGTTTGTAATGATAATATAACGAAAGAGTGTTCATGAGTCCCACGTACCCTGAGGTACTGTAAGTTCATGTTCTGGTTTGTCTAAACATTGGGAGTTTGACATGTCCAATGAGACACTGTAGCTAGCTCGGTAAGGGGTGAGTTGGTTGCTAAGGTAAGTTTTGGGACACCCTAATTTGCCGAGGTTCCACTCCTCTGTGCACAGTTCTGTGTGAGTACAGAAACCCTGCAACAATACCATATGATTAAGACAAGCCTGAGAAAATTAAAACCTCTAAATAACCCATAAAAGGTCACAAAAAGGGTTGACATGTTACTCAGGATGTCAATCCGGAAAAGAGTCTGACGAATTATTCGTCTGTTTTACTTGGGGAAGTGTAAAACCGTAATGGCGAAAAACATACCACTTGAGCAAAACGTATTACAATGAGCTACACGTATAAAACCTATAAAAGGGAATCAGTTATAAATGATACATGATAAAGTTAAAAGGGTCAATAATTCAAATGCAGTACTAAGTTCACAGTTTTAAAAATGCTGCAGTTATGTTGAACCAATTCTATTTCTGGGAATTTTTGATTTTCAAAGCTCCACAGGTAAAACTAGTAATAACAAAGCAACAAAGTTTTGATACTAGTCATAAAAGACAGGATAAGCTAGCATTATAACTCTGGCCCCAAATGACAGCAGAATGGGTCGTAAAAAAGACCTTCTGGGTTGGGAATAAAACTTGCAGGAAAATATAAAATGGACATGAGATCGCGATGCCATCTCAGGGACAAAGAAGTAAACTGTGGAACCATGGACCGTGGACCATGCTTAATTTAAAACGTGTAAGGTAGAACCTATGTTCTAAATTAGTGACCCAAAGGAGATGGCGTTCAACCCTGCCTCATGTTTGAAACCTAAATAGCGCAAAATTGAGGTTGTAAAATATTGGTTAATAAATCTCAACTGGGTTCTATGATGGTATAAAGCTGTTTTCGTCTCATCTTTTGCACTTCCAGTGCATTTGTTTTGGGGTAAAAAAGAAATAGGGAAGATCTGGTTCTAAAAAAGATTTTCTTACTTAAGACAACCAGGAGATAGCTTTAACTTGTTCTAATTTTAGCCATTTCTCAAAGAAATCAGGCCATAAACCAATCGAGGAGTTGATCGCCTTGTACAAAGTGAAGTGCATCCATCTGGGAACCTACAGGGCAGGAGTTTGGGGCTACACTTTTCCAGGTCCTTTACAAATAATTGAGAATACGTTCCTTTGTAGGCTGTTGGCTAGCCCCCAGAGCACAGCCAGATTAATGAACCATCTGGACTCTGGACTTTCTTTTCCTGAAGATGCAGTCCTAGCTACCCTTTGCTCCTGTGGATTAAAGTTTGGACCACCCCGCTTTGTTCCTTCACCAAAGATATTTTAAAGGACTGCCTTGTGGAGGATTACCCTACTGATGATTTTAGCCAAGGAGTCCTATAGGGATTTGGGCCTATAACAAATGGGTGAATTTTTGTTGCTTTTTAGGTCGAGCCTCTCAATGCCGCGCATGCGCTGCTCGCTTTGCGAGGCATGCAGTATTGAGTATGGCGTGGAAGCTCTGTGGAAGCCCCGCTCACTCGCCGCCCATCTTTTTTATTGGCTTAGGTCCTAAATGTTTCCTTCCCATTGGTTTTAGACTGGTTAGTCCCTCCTCCTGACGGCCATGTCATCATTTGTATCCTTCCATGGCTTCTAGCTTCTTTACTTTCAACACTATTTTGTTCCCATGGCTCCCCCCTACCCTTCCGCAGACCGTGACTTCTCGGGCCCACCACCCCTCCGCACTCCCGTTTGTGCCTTTATGCCCGCCCACACTCCTGTTTCAAATGCAATAGGTCTCGCCTAAATGTGATTCCTATTGCATTGCAAATGCTTGTTTTTAAAGTATTTTGTACTGAGGAGGAGGAGAGAGCTGGCACAGGATGGTAGAGTGTCTGTGCAAAAACATACACAGTCACTTCAATTTTACGTGTGCGCGATGCCCGGTCGCTAGTTACATCGTACGAATGTGCACCAAAATGTCACATTCCTGGGTCTCCTTCGGTTGTCATTACAGAGTCGATACGCACTCTGCACGTCCCACATGCTTCAGTATGTATCAAAGAACAGGATTGCACTGAAGCTCCTGAATGCACAGTGGAGCGCAGCTCAAAAATGAAATGTAATTATTGTGATGGTAAGTCAGATTTCGCGGCTCGTTGCGACAAAAGGAGAGCGTTTGTCTTCTCCAAAACGTGTGGCCCCTTGCAATGATTTAAGACCAGTATACAGTTGTGAGGGTGCTCGTACTTCGTGGCTTCCTAGTGGCAGGCAAAGTCTCCTTAAGTTACTTGGGAGAGCCTCCGGATGTCTAAGGCAAGATCAGGCTTGAGTCCTGGCTCGCCGGTCCGTTTCAATTTATTCAGTTCGCAGAATTATTTAGTGTCTATTGTCTGGCCCTCCAATTTTCCCGTACTCTTAGCCACCTTGTGCATATTACGCACCATCACTGTATCACTGAGCACTAGATGTCACCTTGTCACATATTATATTTCACTGTGCGTTTTGACAGCCTTACAAAATCGATTTGGGTATCTATTTATAAATGATGTAATTTATAAAAAAATTATAAAAACTACTTAATACCCCGTATGGTCTTTGTGTTTGTTTCTTTGAACTAAAGCAAATTGTTTTTTATGAATAACACAATGAATTGCTCGGTTGTTTAAGAAACCGACAGAACCAATTGTTTTTCTTACAAAGGTACGACTTTCAGCAGAGGAAGTAACTTATTGCAAGGGAAAGCCCTGGAGTGAAGTCGATCTGGTTTCCAAAGAGTTAATACCACTTGGCGTTTGCTGCTATGTCGCTATTTTTTTTGTTTTAAACTTGCATGCCTTTAAATAAGATCATTAATTCATTCAAAGGAACTGAAGGGGCCGCAAAATCCCATCTCACTCGCATGCCAGTTTTTTCAGTCACCGCCTCTCTCCTCGGATCTGGAAGCATGCATGAGATTGTTTAAAAAAAAACTTTCTGTGGCCTGCGTGGTCAACATTTTTGTGCACACAAACGCACACAAACTCGGTCTCTCCTCGTAAAGTCATAAGCCTAACAGCCTTTGTGGCATAGATGAAATATTGCATTTGCTGACGACAGTGGCTTTAGGTAGCGGTTGTTGAGTGTCTCTCGGAGACGCCGTAATGTGCACACAAGTGTACACAGCTGTTTTAAACAAGGGGCAATGGTGCCATTGGCCCTGGTGCATGCACTCAAAATGTCCCAACTATTTCCTCGTTTTAAAGTAAAAGTATCTAAACTTTGTTTCTGGTTGAGGAAGAGCACATTTTCAATATAAACAATACACAATAAAGCCCTCAAAACAGTTTTGATATTCTTTCTTTATTCTTGGTTAAAGAAGCAACAAAAACTGTCAACACATATCGTTCCATCTGACTGTGGAACTTCTTCAGGTGAGAGAATGTTTTTTTTTCACCACATTGAACTGCTGATGCCCTAATTCCTTGTCAATATGTGTTTTTAGATGCAGTCACAAGGCAATCAAGCTGCATGTGCTCCACATTTCATGTGCAATTTGGTTGCAATGGGCACCTCTGGCCTGGCAGCAGGGCACCACTGATAGCTATGCCCATTTTCCTCTCACAAAGACAATGTGACAGACCATGTCTGAGCTCTCTCGCGAAAACCCTTCTCTGCACACAGTATGTACACAATGACCGTGCTCTCAGCCCCTCAAAACCAAACATGGGGACTCCCTTGAGCACTTACAACCACCGTACTTTGCACACAGACAACTATGCACAATTCCTGTTGTCATAGAGACAGTATTCCAGATGCACTCTTCTGCTGTCTGCATGCCCAGACCCTGGTGTCTCTCAATTCCACAGGTTTTTTTCTCATGACATACATGCACACAACTTTATCATATTTTCATGAAATAGCATGGAAGCCCATCATTGGGTGTGTGGCCTTTCACCAGTGCACCTGAAGTAGCAGTAGATGTTTCAGCACCCAGGATAATGTGTTGCATGGCTAAATACTTATGAGGTACAAATGGCGAGACCTATTGGCTATGCCAATGCTTATTAAAAATGTTTACACTAAAGTAGAATCCTTCCAGTAGGACCAGATCTGGCCTAGTATTACGCAGCAGAAGACATAAATGTCAGTCTAGTCTTATAACAAATTCACAAGGAAAGTGTGAGATTAAGTGTGTAAATATTGTAAAGTGAACTGTGTGAAAATAGTGTTGGTGTGAAAGGAGAGGCTGTAAGATGTCCTTTTCTTCAAACACACAACAACATTTAAATACCTATAACTGAACTGCACAGAATTTCCAAATAAATAACCAGGAATGCACAAATGAAGCACTTTTTTCCTATTTTAAATTGTGATGGACACAAGTATTTCAATAGGGTTAAAGTAAAACAAGACAATTTAGTTGGTGATGTGCAAATGACAAATATTCGCTAAAACACAATTCCCACATATTGTCGTTTGTGCGCTACATAGCTTGATCAGTAAAATTGTATGTCCTTTCACATTTAGTGGTAATTTCAATGGGAAATCTGCTCTCTGTAAATGAGAGTGGCACCACCCATGCTTTAGTAATATATTTGTGACAGTGTGCTCCTAAAAGCAACAGCAGCTACTAACTACACCCTTATCACTCTCCTGCAGAATGGGCATGAGTCATAGTGCCCACACCGCCATGTGCTCACCCGCTTGACACTCACACACTTACACTTCCCAAAGAAACTCAGGAGACATATCTGTGGGAAAGAACTGTTGCAGGTTTTATTTCATACAAGACAGGTATGACGTTATGGTGGGTCATCTTACGGGCGATCCAAAGCAGGCAGCCCCTCGCTGTCCCGCATGCCTAAGGAGCCATCTTGCACGGCGAGACGATGCTCTGACGGTGCCTTCATTACCCTTTTGTTATACTCCCACCCCCCCTGTCAGGGCGGAGCAGTGGGCACATCCCCGGTCGGTTCAGGCCCCCCGACCGCCCGAAGGACTAACGGGGCGCCGTTGCGGTTTCCCGGAACCTCCATCGGCTCCAGGTCCTTGGCTCAGGCACCCTTACTGTGCCAGGCAGAGGTACCCTTACTGTACCCTTCTACCGCAGAGGTACCATTACGGTCCGTCTGCTTCCAGATCGCCCTGTGACTCCGCCTGCAACACAAAACCAGACCATTATAAAATTCAACATTTTAGCACTGTCGCTCTGCCGCTGGGTCAGGGATCAGGGTGGGAACAGCGCAGAGCCGAGGGAGATTCCCGCCGAGATAAGAAGCCAAGTAATGGTGCTGCCGCGCTAAATACCAGAGGGGCGCCCCTCCTCCCAGGTAAGCCCTCCCCATTGGCTTGAATAAGGAGGTGGGCACAGGGAGGGGCGCAAACAGGAAGCTCCTCTCGCCAGACGTGTGGGACTAAGGCGCTGCCCCACCCATGCTTCCCCTGCGGGTTGCGCGGTCAGCGGCATTTGCGACAGTTGTTTTTACATGTAATCTGTGAGAATGTGTAATGGCTCACTGATGTAACATTGATGGCAGCACCACCAAACTGAAAATTGTTCCAGCATCACTGCCTACTAGGGCCACAGAAGCTCTTACACCACTGGGAACTTGCTGCTAGCTCCCTCCGATTCTCTCAGCTGCAAGATTCAGACTCTGAGCTGCAGAATCTTCTAAAGCACCTGCGGGGGCACTGTGAAATCCTCAAAGCCTGCACAATGAATGGCCGAGGAGTGCATATGCTCACTTTTGTAAATGCAGAGTTCTTCATTCTGCCCTGGCTCTCTAACACCAGCAGAGGTCAAGAAGAAGTTTCTCCATGCCGCTGGATTCTGAAGAGAAGGCAGTCATGGTAATCACTGCTTCAGAATGACAGGGGGGGGGGGTAGACAATGACAGTTAGTAAAAGAACATAGACATACTTAGGACACCTGCTGGAATTGGTAATATGCGTGATTGGAGCATTGGTTGTTCTTTTTTCTGCTTGAGGAACTGCACACATAACTTCAAACAACTTCTTTTGGTTGCTAATGTGCAATTCCTCTTGATTTAAACCAGATGTATGAATAGTTCTCCTTCTGAGACCCGTAGGAACCAGCCAGAATCTCAGAAAACAAGATGTTGCTCCCAAGAAGAAGATACTGAGAAAGGGGGAACTCGAGTAACTGTTCTACACAGTACTGTAGAAGGAGATGGACAAGCCAACAAATTAACAGGGAGAGAGAGAGAGTTAAGGGTCTGTCCTGGCTTTAAAAGCCTGTCTTGGCTCTAAAAGCCCAGGCACCAGCTCAGCCATGGCAACATTTGGCATGGATATCGTGAAGCAAATCTTTTTTTAAATATGATAAACTTTCTTCAATTCAAAAAAAGTGTATTTCTTTGACAAGTCTTTCCCTTTAAGACTTCAGATAAAATCACTGCATTGAAACACGTTTATTAAGTTAAACAGGAACATGGAAACATTAATGCCCACATCCCCACCTCCGGCGACAATACCATTAGTGAATCAAGAGGCAGGTTGGTTGACATGTGCACCCTACATGTGGGCTGCATTCTTATTTTGCCCACAGAAGCATTATAGTCCCTTAAGTCAAACTTAAGAGTGATTTTTGTAAAGCACACATCCTCAAATATTCCAAGGTTTTCTCATATGCAATAATGAAATCAATAGGAAACACAATAAAAATATCAAATTGCCTAGGACCACACAAATTTGGTCAAGGGGCAGAGCCAGGATTGATCACATGTTTTTAGTCTCACATTGTGTACTTTAGCCTCTAGACTGGTATCACGGTGTTGCTCCTGCTTGAAATCAATGTTTTATGCTTTGTCTTTCATTCTTTGTGCATGAGGTTAGAGAATGAGTGGCGAGCAGGAGTCATAAGAAAGCTCAGTTCATCTAGGACTTGAGAGATCAAGAGGACCTCGATCTGAAAAAGAGCCTAGCATCTGGCTCGAGCCTTCATTGGCTCACCTTCCTATATACTTTACTCTGGATATTCTGTGCTTGAAACAAGCTTAGATGTTGCTGCCAGTGTGATAACAGTTTTTATGTGAGGATATGTTAGCTTGCCCTGTTGATGACCATTGCGTACCTGTGCTGCGTGCAAGAGAAATATACACTGCTGACAAAAGCTGCACATTGTGTGTGTGTGCCTATACACAGGCTTGGACTGCTGCTGCAGGTAGTGACACTGTTCTAAGCATGTGAGGGAATCTTGCATTGATTCTGACCATGTCCGAATGTGTTCTGTGAGAGTGAGGCAAGCGTTTTCTCCTGTCTGGTGTTGTACCTGTGTATGGAAATCTTGTCTTGCTATGTGTGTGAGTCAAACTTGAACTCATGCACTTCAATTCCATGCCTTACACTTGCATTACATCTGAAATGCTGCTTGTTTATGGTATCTAAGAGAGGCATTATATTTTGCTGCCAGTGCCACACGTGTTCCCTGTCTTTGAAGCAAACTTGAGGTGGCCCTTCAATACCACACTTGTTCCATTTCTTTGAAGCACACTTGCTCTGGCACTCAGCACCATTCTTGTTTCATGTCTTTGATGGAAGCTTGCAGTGGCTGGCACTGTTGTACCACACTTGTTTCATATCTTTAAAGAAAACTTGCACTGGTCCTGTAGTGCCACTATTGTTATCTGTCTTTCAGGGAATACTTTGATGCTCTTGACCAGTGCTGTAGGTCTTATGGGTGTGAGCCAAGGGCCCCCCTTGCACTCCTACTCCCTATGCTCTACTTCCTTGCATTTTAGGTCTCACCAAAAGACTGTTTAGCTGTCACATCAACCTCTAGTTTTCAAAATAATATATATAATCGTGCTTAGCAAAACTGGGCTTTAGGTAAGCCCACTTCAGTTATTCATCAGACAGGGTGTCATTCACATATAAGTTCAGCCATTCTGAACAGCATACATACAATTGGGCCTGGATCATCCCTCTTCAGCTATTGGCTTTGTTGCCAATATTTGGCTCTGGTTAGAAGATTAATGCTGGTCTTAAGGATGTAAGGTAGACTGACCAACAATATTTTGACTACTTACTCTATGTTACTCTGCATCCAGATAAGTCTGACCTAAAGAGATATTTCCTTTAGTTTGTCCCCCAGCGGGCTCACCTGCGAATGCAGACTGGTGCTATTTGAGAGTTCCAGCAGCGTTGCTGCCATTACTCCTAGGCCACAATTATTTTATGCAGAGAGCCTAGTTTCAAAACCTTGTCACCATCTTGAAATGGTATTCTGCATACTGACAGATCAGCATGAAGCTTTACTTTTTCATTTTTTATTGAACCACAGGGTAAGTGGTCTGTAGGGGGAAAGTTGTGCCTGTGAAAGTTCAGAGCGAGACATATACCTCTGTGAGTGCTGCATGAGGGATGCTCCTATGTGAGGGCAGCAGTGTGAATGCGGGGTCCCTGCATGTTATGTATTTGTGTGCATGTGCTTTACAGGGACCAAACCTATTGACTTTGGTAATGCCTTTTAGGATTATGGCTGAGAATGGTAGACGGTTTTGAAATGGCAGATGCAGACTTTGTCAAAGGAGGCTGAGTAGTGTCAGAGACAGCTTACAGACTGAGATGCAACCTTAGTGAGGGGTCCCAGTTACTTTGCTTGCACCAGGGCCCATGGCAACCTAGCTACGCTACTGTTTGATAGAGTGGGAAAACCACAAATTCACAGTGGTTCACCTGCTCACCTAAACTCTACATGCTATCTTGATACTGCTTTTCTGCTTGCAGTTATAGTGGCATTCTGGTACTCTGATTCTCTCACTGTAAGGCCTTGCCACCCTTTTGATAAGGCTCGGAATCAAAGGTGGTTCAAAGGCCTTGCCTTTAATCCCCTTGCGAGAATTGTGCTTTCGTTGAATTGACGTAAAGCATGTATTCTGTCTGTAGTAACTCCAGTGTCCTGCAGAGGTACAAAAGGTAGGAAGAACCAAAGGACAGTCCAACGGAGTGTATGAGGCTGACATGGGATTACAAACTGATGCTAACGTGGTATGACTATTTGATCATCAGAAAGCATTCATTTTGGGTTAGTAATTTTTGCTCGAAAACCCTTATGCTGTAAGGAGGAAACCTGGCTTGCGCTGCGCTCGCGCATGCTTCTAGGCGCTCGTTAGTTTCCCGTCTCAGGTGACTTGACTAAAACATTTGAACAGTCAAAATATTATGTTTTTTTTTTTACCTACATAGCAACCTAATTCATGACCATCAAAGATTCTATTCTAAATTATGTGATTTTATTTTCGGCAAATTGCTGACATTTTACCGGCACGCAGCGCCTTTTTCCATGGCTGCAAAATGGTACCGTACATTGTTGACATACCTCTTTCGTTTGCTCAACGAACGTAGCTCCAGGGTCCTATTTTCCATAAGAATCTTAACAGCAGCACATTGTAAATAAACGAATTAAAACAAATAGCCCAGACCATAGATACATGGGCGAGATAGCGATAAAGTGCATGATCTGGAGTCACACTTTCAAATCCGTGAAAGCTGCATGCAGGTTTACAGCAGATTAATGAAAATGACTTACTTTGTGTCTGTTAAGAAAGGATATATAAAACAAAGCTGCGCAGTATGTCTATAATTTATTTGTCGTTTGTTTTACCACATAAATCGGCTTCTGATTCGTTATCACCTTTCTTCGTAGGTATTCATCTCGGAGCCAGGGAAGTTCAGCCAAAAGGTGAAAGTTTGGATTAATGAATACTGGAACGTTACAGATTCAATAGCCATCATCCTGTTTGTGACTGGATTCGGCTTGCGCTGGGCTGATCCGCCCATGCAAACAGCAGGCAGGATTATTTACTGCCTAGATATTATCTTTTGGTATGTCCGACTGCTGGACTTTTTTGCGGTCAACCAGCATGCTGGCCCTTACCTCACAATGATTGGTAAAATGGTGAGTCTTATATCTGGTTCAGGACCCTATCTAATGAAAGTATTTACAGTTTTGCAAAGCAAAAATAATGATATCACACTTAGTGGCCTATTTAGAATTTAGGGACAGGATACTTCTTTAAAAGGTGATGGATTTCCAGTCCGCCATATTGCCAGTGCCATAGGCTATAACAGACTTATAATTCTGAGGGCGGGGCATCCTCCACATTAGTGGCGGAGTGCCCCATCTGCCAAACTCTAAAACCTTAGTTGCTTCACATGGTTATCACTGCTCCAATACCAACTCTTCACTCAGTAGGCTGTTACCATACTTTGAGTTTTATTTACAGATCACGTCTCTGACATAGACGGGAAAAACACACCGAACTATATAGAGCCATCCGCATTTCTCAATACCCAGGTAAACACATTTTTACACATCACTCAAGTGGGAAATATATAAATTATCACTTCGTTCACATAGGGCCATGTGGCTGAATTTCACTCTGAGATTATATAACATATCTTTCTGTCCCTTAGCACATACAGTAACACTTCCTCTCTCGTGGTCGTAAACACAGAAGTGTCCTACACCTCCAAGGTCTTCCCTACAATATGTGTGAAGTCAAGTGTGCAGAAAGTGTTTGAAGCTTGTATACCCTCAATGGGCCCAGGAGTGATGTTACTCCGAATCATTTGACAGATGTGACGACCATTTCTTTAAGGATGCAAGTAAAATGGCCTAATGTAAATGTAAATGTGCTGGATTTGTAAAGCGCACAGCTGCCCGTGAGCGTCCCGGCGCTTGCTTAGGGAACCCGTCCTGGTATTCCCCTGTGAGAAACCCCGGCAGGGTGTCCACAAGGTGAAAGCCAGGCATCCCGCCGCGAGGGGCCGTAGTGGAGATTAAGCAAGCTATTGCCCAGAGTCGCAGATTTTGACCCCGTGAGTTGAGTAGGCACCAGAGCGAGAATTGTCAAGACCGTGGAATTTTTGAGCCCGAGACCCGCCGAGGCGGGGAATCGAACCCTGGTCCACGGTCGATCTCAGCTTCCGGGTCTGCCTCCTCTAACCACTGAGCCACGCTTCTCCAGCCTAGATTCCTTGAATTAGAAACATTCAACACACTGGCTTGATTATTTAAAAAATAGTCAAGTCAAGATAGTGGATCAAGGTCCCTCCTTATCTCCTGACTCGCCCACCAGGGTCAATTGCTCTAACAGCTGCCACCCTCAGCACACCAGCCACTTACCGCACAGCCAGACATTAAACACAGTTCCCATGACTCCTGTTCATCTTCTTAGCCATTGGCCCAGTGAAGGAGGCCGGCTACCCCTGCAATTTTTCAAATGGTGGCTCAAACCCACCTAACTCGTGGGCTCTCAAGGCTCAGAGTGGCCATGCTGCTGTTAAGGATACTCCTAAACAGATATCTTGTTCTCTTCATCCCTCAAAATCTGGCGAGGTAAGGCTCATTCTCCAAACGGCTATCCATTGGGCTGCTCACCTACAAGCTCCTTGTTCCGTCTATGCCTTTCTCTAGGCCACCGCTAGCATCTTCCAGAACACTTATGCATATATTTAACAATAACTGCCCAGAGGACAGCAAATCACATTACTGCAGGCAGTGTAACTCCGCAGAGTTGGCACAAGCATGCCTGGCTACTTCACTCTTTCTTCCATACAAGAGATACATCGTTTGTGTTTCCACCTGGAGCCACTAATGGTATAGTAGCTGCAAACACTTTCTGCACACATCACAAATACTGTAGTCAAGGCAGCCCTACACTTTTAACCAGAAAGTCAGATCCCATGCTAAGGAGGCACCAATAACCAGACGTATGGCATCATTGCCCCAAGAGTGAGAAACACAGAATACACCACAAACTTCAGTAGATCTTGCCCTTTCCTGAGAGGAAGATTGATCCATGCAAGGATTAAAATTAGAGCTACCTGAAAAAAGCATTCACCCACAACTGAGGCCATTTGAGAATTGACATAAGCAACAGAGAACTCCTCCCACAAGCCTCCCTTGTAGCACATGCAACTCTATGCACACAGAGAGAAACTTTAATGGCAAAGTTGTTTGTGCCCAGTGCTGCTCTACCAGGCTTTGCTATTACAGGTAAGGTGGTACCAATATTATCGAGCCATTGCCACCACTGGGAAAGTTGTGTGCAGGTTTATTTTTCAAGGTACCACAATTATACACCAGTTTCTCCTATCATATGCCTGGATATGTCCGTCATAGGTGAGATACTACCATTGTAGTCCATGATAGCCCAGTTACATTCATTCTCAGATATACGGTAGGAAATTGGATTACTGGTTAATGGGATGAAACCCTATTCAAGCAGCAACCACAATTCTTGTCAGGGTGAAATGCAAACAAACCTCAAATTAACATGCCATGTTCTATCTAGATGTCCCAATGTGGGAGGATGATTTATCAATATTCCCACCCACTACACAGTTGAAATCGCCACCCTACAGCACCATAACCTGCATGTTATTCAGTAGTCACCTCATTAGTGTGTTCAGAAGCAGCACTAGTCAAACATTCAGTACATACATGCAAACTCACACAAGGGATTCCCATCCAGATGACCTTCCGCGACTACATAGTGACTATCTCTGTCAGTTACAAAGACTATTTATTAACGCAATAAATCGGACGATGTTAATGTACAATGAGCTGAAAAAGACTAATTTATCCCAGCAGCTGCATTTACTGCACAAATATCTGCATTATCTCAGTTAACATGAAAAGCATCCAGATGTTTAACCTGAATCTGTTTGTATCCTTTGCATTTTGTAATTCCATGAATCCCTTCATGAACACTTTAGAAGTAGTAAGAGGAATGTAAAACTCTATGAATTAAATTGTTGACCTTTGTAAATTTGGATACTTCAAGCGCTACCCAATTGAGAGCGTGCATGGCTTCTGAGAAAGCACATCTGATGGGCAGAGCCACACTTTGCATTTCTGTACTTGAGGAGCTGATGCCCGGAGCTCAAGCATGTCAACATTTTTTTCAGACATCAAATATGTTCTGCATTGTGATAATGATGGCAATAGTGTTGCTGAGCTTTGGAGTTTCCCGTAAGGCGATCTTGGATCCGCACGAGCTCCCTTCTTGGACTCTGGCTCGAGATATTGTTTTTCAGCCATACTGGATGATGTTTGGAGAAGTGTATGCTGGAGAAATTGATGGTAGGTTTAGTTATTTGTTTTAATGCTTTGTTTGTGTGTGTAGGCAGGCTTATTTAAAAAATAAATAGCACAGTTCCTTAAAAATCTACATCACATTGTACCTCGAATATATATTGATCAGCACTATTTTCTCTATGCAAACCATATGTTGTGAGTTTGAGACCTGACTATACGAAACCTTGCACTAAGGAGATATGTTTGACTCGTGAATTGGTTACCCACAAAATGCCTGATTCACAACTGTAACCCATGAGTAGTTTTGTTAGTAGTATTTTGATAGGTATAGACACCTGACAAAAGTAGTGTAGTAGTCTTCCTATTGCTGCATTCAATAGAGTTATTGATGTGCTTATCTATGCTTGTGATGTCACTGTCATAGTAATAGAATGTGATGGTCTGAATACTGTGGGATGTTTAATTGTGTCCCTGGAAGCTGTGGAGATGAACAGCCATTAAACTTAAGTGTTCCTACACATTCCTGCCTCTGTGTAGTCACTACAAATGGCTTAAAAATATGGTTGGGCCAAGAAGTGGAAATAGCAAAGGAACAATGGTTATTAACCTGGGGTCCGGGGACTCTTGGGGTCTGGAACTGCTTATAAAGTTAAAAAATATTAACAGATTAATACATTGTATTAATAAATAATGAAGTACAATTGAAAATTGGTAAATGTTCTATAAATGTGAAGGAATTTAAAGTGGGAGGCAAAAAATTTATCAGATTGTTCATGGACACTGCAAGTTCATCAAACAGAATATAGTATGGACAATGAGAGGCCTCAATTGAATTTTGAAAAGTTCCACCCTTCCCTTTAAAATATATATATTTTTAATATTTGTGTATTAAATACAATATTTAATTGGTTTTGTTAGTGCTTGTTTCTGTATTTTCGTTTCTTTTTTGTGGCTCAAATCATTGAAAATGCTTAGGTTGGATGGGGTTCCTGAATCCAGTAATGACTCCTTGGGGGATCCTATTACACTATACTGACATTATTTTGCCTGTTAGTGAATTCATTTACAAATGTAAACTAATGATTTCTGCATAACAAGGCTGAATTTTCAGTCACAAATTGCTTTGTGAGGCGGGCTCTATGAGATTAAGCCAGACTTTACCGGTATATTTGACTACGTGAGATCTGTCTTCGTTATATTTTTTTCTGTCCTATTTTGTCATTTTGATGCTTAAGTTGGCTTTGCTAAATATATTTAAATTCACCAGAATAAACATTTCAGGGCTAGTATTTACTTTAACCTTGCTCATGTTAGACGTTTACATTTTCAATCTAGCATTGTGTGTGAATAGGACTGTAAGTCGGAGTCCTTCCGGCATCAAAAGAGGCCTGAGCAGAGAGATTATTGAATGTGTTAGCTAATATAGCCTTATAGCCCACCTAGCAGGTTATGCCGGCCATTAAAGGCCCGAGCCAAAGGCAAGGGCTTTTAACAAGGGAGCAGAACTTTAATGGCTGGTATACCACAGCTAAGAAGGGCTATAAGGCTATTAGAAAAGTTTGCCACTAGAGCGCAGAATGTTCTAACAAATAAAACAAAGTCCTCTCGAGCCCGTGGGGGTTTAAATCCCCTCGGGCTCCTACAGGCCTTTGATCACAGCACTGTCTGTGAGCAAAAGCAACATAAGAATGTCGCTCTGCAGGCTTTTTACCACTCAATGGAGTGCTCCACATTCCATTGTTCTAAGAGAGTTAATGTGTTGTTCGCAGTCAGCAAATGCTGACAACTGAAAGACAATAGGTGCAAAATATGTTGTATACAGTCAGTGAATGTCGTCTTGTGTAGAGTTGTGCAGAATTATGCAAAATTATGGCACTTTCACAAATTTTGTATAAATAAATAAAACACATGAATTACTGATGTATTTTCAAAATATTAGCAACATTTTTAATAAATTGTGGGGCACAAATCAATAAAACACGTTTTGTGCAAAAAAACTGTATATGTTGCTGAAACGAAAATCTGCACAGCAGCTTTTTTTTTTTACAGCTGAGCATTTCTGCAGAAACTCAAGGTTTTAGGCAGTGTAATTAAAACATTCAAACTTGAGCACTTTCTTTCAATTGCAAAATGATAAAAGCCACCCAGTTATACAAACACATTTTTTTTTCATAACCATGTGGTCCCAAGTTTTTGCTTGACCATTGTAGATCAATTGCTTTTGTTTTTTTATAGCATACCTACAAGTCTCAGATTTTGTTGGCCTAGTTTTGCTGATTACAACAGATTTGTGGTGTCTCAGCACCTTTATTAAGCCAGTGATCTCTTCACTCTAAACCTGGCACAGCACAGACTTGTTCTGGTGTAGTGATGCTACCTCTTTTAAGAATATGTATAAAACATGAGTGCACTCTGTTCCACACTGGTTCCTGTAACACTAGCAGACGGTTGCCAGTTTAGCTTGAGAACAAAGGACCTGATTACAGTTCGGTGGACGTGTTACTGAGTGTGTTTAACATGATGGATATCCCATCTATTGTATTACAAGTGCATTATATCAGGTGCTTGAAATGGAAAAATAGAAGGGTGACCAACCGTCCGTAAATTTTACGGACTGACAGTAATTTGGGCCTCTTGTCCATGAATAATTCTTCCACGAACGCCTTTTGTCCGTAATTTCATACTTTAGAGCAAGCTGCCCCCTGCAAGCAGCCTGGGAGTTCGGTAACTCTCACTGCAGGCGCCAGCTCGTGCACCTGCTGTGATCAGAGGCCTGCAGGAGCCCCTCCCCAACCAGGCTATTGGCCCATTATCATTCTGTATGTTGGCCTAATTATCACATACAGAATGATAATGGGCCAGTGACAGCATTTACTGGGCCACCTCCTGCCACAACCGAGGGCATGGCAAACTGCTTTTGTTAATGGGCTCCTGTCACATAACCATGGTCCAATCTCTGGGGAGGGGTAGAGGTTTCATTTTGACACGTTACCCAGGTGCATCCAATATGCAAATGCAGGTATATAAGTTTCACTCCAACACACAACAGACGCAGTGCAAGGTTATCTCAACCTAAAATAAACTTATTTTGACTTGTGCTTTTGTTGGTTGTTTATTTACTTATGTAGTATTATTGCACAACCTCCTCTGATGTGTCTGTTAAATGTACTTTTATCCCAAGTTTTTGCCTTGAATTCTGACCTCCTGTCCTGAATTCTGACCTTTTATCCTGAATTTATTCACTCACTGTCCTGAATTTACACCCACGCCAGTTGGTCACCCTACAGAGTACAAGGGCCGATCCTCCACTACTGTAGAGGAGTGTTGCCCCACTGCTTTCTCGCAGTGCGAGAAAAAACATAATCTGGTAATAACTTTTGGCTATCACCATTTAATGTTTCTTTCCGCAATGTGGGTGGGTGGGTGAGCGGAGCTGCCTAGGCAGGAGTGATTTGCCCACTCATGAGTACGCAGGACTGGTTTTGTCGGCCCTTTCAGGCCGCCCAAACCAGTCATGCGCACTCTGCACTTCTCCATGCAGGCTGCATTGCAGCCTACATCGAGAACATGCCATCCCCTACAGCCTACAGCCCCTGTCTGGGCGGCATCCTGACCAAGCACAATGCCCCACTGGAGCGTTGTGATTGGCTTGAGGTAGGGGAGGGAGGCTGCCTGCTTCCTGTTCCTGCCAGAGGCAGGATGGCAGGAGCAGTGAAAACGCGGGACACTTGCCCGCAGAAAGGTAGAGTTTTAATTCTTTTTTTATTTTTTATTATTGAACCACTCCTCCCCACGTGATCCCCCCTCCCCGAGCGAACTCGCGCTCACCCTCCTACCCGCGAGCCAATGCCGGACGAGACTGCCAGAGTACCTGCTTGTTTCTGATAACTTCTGATACTCTCCAAATAAAAGTATTATGTTTCTCTTGTGAAGTGCAGGTACTCTCCCTCTCAAAATAAAAAAGTGCCGGTACTCAGTACCAGACAGTAGCACTGATTATATCCAACTTCACCTATAGAACGGCAGACAGAATATCCTTCACGATAGTGACGGAGTAGCGCGTCCTCCAAATGCTACCACAGGCCAAAAGTTAAAGGAGGGATGAAAACTGTAATTAATGTAAGATTTATAGCTGGACATTAAAACTTACAGCATCCAATTGACACACTATTTGCATACTGTTTTTTGTAGCTTGTGCAGAAGACCCTGATTGTCCCCCTGGCTCCTTCCTGACTCCTTTTCTGCAGGCAGTGTACCTCTTCATACAGTATATCATCATGGTCAACTTGCTAATTGCATTCTTTAAGTAAGTACAGAAAAGTTGCAAAATTGAGATTTTCCTTGACTAAACGGTGAATAGCAATATGTTATTAAAGACAAGGACACCGATGTTACCTGCAGTTTCCTTTTAATTGCCATACACACTGAAGCAACTATTACCAATCGTGAACGATGTATCTCAAACACAATTACACAATTCTTTTGATATGGCCTCTTTTAAATGCTGCTTTTGGTTAGCTAAGTGTACTTTACTCGTAGCCTATGCACTCATTTATATTCTATTGTTGCACATATGTAATATATATTTGCTGAATGAGGAGTTTGTTTAGAACCCGGTGGAGTCTTCAGTGGTCCACCAGGGGCCCACCATAGTGAAGGAATGTCCACCCTATTAAAACATCCCTGCTTTCATGGTGGCCTAAAGGTTTGCAGAATAGGTGCTACATTTAAAGTCCTCACCCAACAAGGCTATTTGTACTGGGAAAATAAACTCCCAAAGTAGGAGTCTGTTTTCTTAATATAAAAAAAATAGTATAGCATGCACAGACAGCAGGGAAAATGAGCGACAGTTGCCCCCCTTGAATAAGGTGGGAAGGCCATCATTGTGGTCGGGTGGCCCCCTTGGTGGACAGGACACCAGGTTTATACCAGGAGAGCTAGTGGTGGCTTTTCTGTTATAAACTTTGAACTTTCCTGGTCTCTAAATAGAGCAGGAGAGCTGTGAGTTTGGATGGTGGGCTCTGAATTGTGTAAAATGCTCTCACCACAGCAAGCTCTAATTAAGGTCCTACCTAGGGGGCCGATTATGATTGCGGTGAATCAGCATCCTCCGGGAGGATGCGGATTCACCTCTGCGGTGTTTGTAAAACCCCCCCGCCAGATTAGGATGGCTGGGGGGTCATCGGCAGACGGGGAGACCGTCCGCCGCTTTTCCGCCGCAGTCGCCTTCAGACCGCGGCGGAAAAGCTCTAATATGGTGGCGGTGTCTATCAGACACCGCCAGCCATATTAGGATTAGCCTTGGGACATGCCTTTCCGCGTACGGTCTTTTCTTTGGGGGCCCGTTGCGGGCCCCCAGGGTGAAGGGGGGGTGGGAGTGCACATGGGGGTACCTATGGTATCCCCCTGCATTTGCATGCACAAAGCGGCAGGCACCGCGCGGTGCCTGCCGCTTTGTGCATGCAAATGCACTGCATGCAGTTTTAACATTGCGGCGGGTGCTGCTTCGAGCAGCACCCGCCGCAATGTTAAAAATACAGGATGTGACCGCCAGGTTGGCGGTCACATCCTAATTCGCACGGTGGGACCGCCGCTGCCCCTGCGGAGGGACGCAGGTCCGTCCGCCATCCTAATAGGCCCCTAGGTTTGTAGTTTTATCTGGTTTTATCATTTTATTCATTGTTGCTCTGTATTTTCTCACTGTTTGCTACAGAATTATTTGCTTTTTGCAAACTTCTATTTGACACAATAGGTGTGTATGAATGCATGTGTTATTTGTATGGTGCTAAACTAGCAGTGATTAATCAGGTCCAATCTTCATACACTCTTATTTATCTGACTGTTACATTTCTGATTTTCCAGATCCCCTGACAATAAAGGGTCTTTCCAACATTGCATCTTTCAGACCCCCTCATGAGCTACAATACCTCATTCATGTCTACTTTTTGCCTGTAGTTTCAAGAAGAAAGCATCTGTTTTTGAACTTGCACCTGGAGCCAGACCTAGTCAAGCATCCTTGCTACAAATGAGTACTGGGGTCTTCTATTTCCCTCATCTCTGCTCAGTTCGAATGATTTCAGGAGCTCATTCCAATTCTCAGTTAAGATCAAGTTACCTTACTCATCCAATAGGATTTACATTATAAAGAAACAATTCAGGCTATAAAGGTCGATCACTTCACAATAGCATCCTTTTATCACGAGAGCGACTGTGATGCACACTGTTCCATCTTTGAAAAATAAAAAGGAGAAAAGGAATGCAAGGAATGCAAGGAATGCAAGGAAAGGAATAAAAGTTGAGAATGGGAAGTTGGGATCCTGGGCAGTAGTTTGAAGGAGACAAATGATGTACAATAAATATATATTTTTTAAAGAGATGTAGACCCCCAGCAGATCTACAACATGAAGGGGATGTGCCAGAAATCAGGGAATAGATGAACAGATAGAGTTCAGACAACCGTAGAGCACTGGGCATGTGGTCTAGAGGTCTATTGGTCTGAGGGATAAGTGGGTGAGATGGCACAGGGGATGGACTAGCGGCATGGATTACTGGAATACGCTCAGTGAAGGATGTTGTGAAAAATTGACAGAATTTGGAAGGATGGGGTGGACTCTAGATTGTGTGTTGTAGGGAGGCATTGGGGCAGTAAATAGTGTAGCCATAATGTTGCTTTAATTAATGATTTTTGAGAAGAACTATGTGGCAAAATCATTTGCTCAAACTTAAAAGGCAATTTTCTTTTATTCATTCTTATTTCAGTGTCTGCGTGTGGGGATACGAATGGCTGTCCTTTATAAGTGTCCTACTAGTAGTTGGGAGGGCATAGTAGTAACACCCACTTTATTATAGCCTAATTGCCCGCTGTAGCGTGCTATACCGACTATTAAAGGTCCGCTCCAGCATTAAAGGGAGCGGGACTTTAATGGCCGGTATAGCCCAGCTACGAAGGGCTATAAGGCTAATAGAACATTCTTCTATGTGGATCCCTTGCTCACTTTGCCACTGGATTCAAGCTAGCCTGGCTATGAAGGGTGTTACCCAGAAACCGGTCACAGGATGCTTGTTTCCGGTTCAGGGAAGACCTGGCTTGGCAGTTCGGGCTGGACTGTTCCCATGAGGCACAGGGTCAAGACTGATTTGCACATAGCTGGGTCTGAACTAAGGTGGCGAAGTGAGCTACAGAATGATGATGGGTTCAACCCAGATCTGTGACTGGGGATGAGTGTCTGAAAAGTTTCAGCACATCGTCCATCATCTCCTTGTGTTTGGTTTGTTTGCCCTAAGTTGGCAGGGTATGCCCAGACGTGGGTCCCTTGCTAACTTTGCCACTGGATTCAAGCTAGCCTGGCTGATGACGACTGATTAGCCAGAAACCAGTCCCAGGATGCTTGTTTCCGGTCCAGGGAAGACATGCCTTGGCAGTTCGGGCTGGACTGTTCCCATGAGGCACAGGATCAGCCTGATTTGCATATGGCCATGTCTGAACTGGGGTGGCAGAGTGAGCTAAAGAATGATGATGGATTCAACCCAGATCAGTTGACTGGGGGTGAGTACTCGCAATGTTCAACACTCCGTCCATCATCCCCTTTGGTTTTGCTTTGTGCGCCCTAAGTTAGCAGGGTATGCCCAGACGTGGGTCCCTTGCTCACCTTGCCACTGGATACAAGCTAGCCTGGCTGATGACGGCTGATTAGCCATAAACTGGTCCCAGGATGCTTGTTTCCGGTCCAGGGAAGACATGGCTTGGCAGTACGGGCTGGATTGTTCCCATGAGGCACAGGGTCAGACTGATTTGCATATGGCCATGTCTGAACTGTGGTGGCAGAGTGAGCTAAAGAATGATGATGGATTAAACCCAGATCAGTTGACTGGGGGTGAGTGCTTGCAATGATCAACACTCCGTCCATCATCCCCTTTGGTTTTACCCAGAAACCGGTCCCAGGATGCTTGTTTCAGGTTCAGGGAAGACCTGGCTTGGCAGCTTGTGCTCGACTGTTCCCATGAGGCACAGGGTCAAGACTGATTTGCATATAGCTGGGTCTGGACTGAGGTGGCGAAGTGAGCTAAAGAATGATGATGAATTCAACCCAGATCTGTGACTGGGGTTGACTGTCTGAAAAGTTACAGCACTCCGTCCATCATCTCCTTGTGTTTGCTTTGTTCGCCCTAAGTTGGCAAGGAAAGCCCAGACGTGGGTCCCTTGCTCACTTTGCCACCGGATTCAAGCTAGCCTGGCTGATGAAGGGTGTTACCCAGAAACCGGTCCAAGGATGCTTGTTCCTGGTTCAGGGAAGACCTGGCTTGGCAGTTCGGGCTGGACTGTTCCCATGAGTCACAGGGTCAAGACTTATTTGCATATAGCTGGGTCTGAACTGAGGTGGCGAAGTGAGCTAAAGAATGATGATGGATTCGACCCAGATCTGTGACTAGGAGTGACTGTCTGAATAGTTTCAGCACTCCGTCCATCATCTCCTTGTGTTTGTTTTATTGGAACATTCTGCCACTAGAGAGCAGAATGTTCTAACAAATTATACAAGGGCCTCTCGGAGCCTGAGGGGATTAAAATCCCCTATGGCTCAGAGAGGCCTTTGTTTAAACAACATTGGAATATTGCATTGCGGGCCTTTACCAGCCCGTAGAAGCCCGGAGTACTCCAATGTCTGCAATGGAGTGCTCCACATTCCAATGTTCTAATGCACGTTAAAGTATGTTTTTCGTTATGTGAGAGATCTGCTTTTATCTGATCACTGCATGGAATGAGGTGTACCTGTGTGAGTGGAGGCTGAGCAGTCTGTGCACGTGAGTGCAGTGTTAGCAGTGCACTCATGTGATTGCAGTTAGTGACCAGAGTGCATCTGTATGTGCAAAAGTGTGTCACTATGAGTGCTGGAAGAGGGACTAGAGTGCAGGGTGCGAGAGTAGCCCATGTGAGCGCAGGGTTAGTTGTGTGTAAGTGCAGGGGCGGTTCTGTGTGAGTGCTATATAAGGGATGTGTCAAATGGAGAGGAAGGAGTGTGGTTTGCATACAGGAGTGCAGGGTGAGGGATGTGGGCGTGTGAGTGCAGGTTGAGTGGTGGGCCCCTGTAAGAGCAGGTTGAGCAGTGTATAATTGCTGGATGAAAGTCGTGCTCGTGTGAATACAAGCTGAGCAGTTGTCCTGTGAGTGCACTATGCAGCCACACACGCAATATATATCTGTATTGCCAGTGTTTGTTGAAGTGTGTAATAAGTCAGGGCGTTGAGGAGACTAGGCAATGTTTGAAGCTGTATTGTACAGTAGGCCAGCGAAGAGTCAGATCAGATGGCCCCGGGCCCTGATCCTCGCATGAATGCTTTGAGTCTGTAAATAAACAATTCCGTTGGTTTTTGCTACAAAGTCCAGCGAAACGTGACTTCCACTGTGCCAACGTTTATCCTTTTAGTTTTATTACAGTTTATTTGCCTGGAGTCTGCAACGCAGTCAGGTCATGGATTTGCTGTCAGAGTCCAAAATGGAGGCGTCACCCGAAGGGCAATAATAACACCGCATGGTCTGATTGCGTCCCTTCCAGTGTGTTTCTTTATCTTGGCTCAGCCCGGTAACCTGCCAATTAAAACAAAGTTATTTGTGCCAGAGCAGTTTCGAGAATAAATAAATTAACCATACGCCCTTAGGTAGAAAAGCTTGTATTTCTGAACTGCTCCGGGTAAATCAGATACATACAAATGAAGTAAAGAAGCACGAGGACAGATTATTGATCGTTGTTGAGGGCATTCCAGTCACCTGGCTAAATCAGTGGTTAATTTGTAAAAAAAAAAAAAAAGAGAGTACCGGGGCTCTCGTTAGGAGACAGCTTGCACCAGCTCATTTCTCCTGTTGGGGCCGCCTAACACAAAACCAACTACTAACAATGAAAGTGAGGAGAGGATGTGGCATAATGGCCAGAACTGCCGACTTCAGTTTTGGACGAATCAAGTTCAATCATGGCGTCAGCTCGACACCCTGTGATTCTGGGCAAATCACTTAATCACCCCATGCCTACCATAATTTATGAATGTGTCCTTAACTGGTGCTTATGAAAAACGCCGGTGTTGATGATTAAGTGCACGGTGCTGAGCACTGGAAACCGCCGGCTCGAATTAAGCACTGAAAGTGCTGGAGCGCCCTTCACGAATGCTGCACAGGAGACTATTTAATTTTATGAAGTCCACGCAGAAGAGGATCCTAAGATGCTGAATGGCGAGGCCATTTTTGCGGAATATAGACTGATGGGAGAAAAGTCAAAAGTGTTCAAGAAAACATTGAATATAAAAAGTGTATTTTTTGTATATGAACATCAAAAGATACCACGGTCTGGATTACGAGTGTTCCAGAAGGTGGGGGCTAATTATGCCAGTGGTTAATTTGAGCTAGGGGTTGCAGGTGGTGTCCACGGTGCTCATTTTTTGGAACCAACACTTATTTTTCCTCACAAGACTTTGACCACTAGCAAAGGAGAGAAAAATAACAAAAAGGGAAAGGAAGGAGGAAGGAGGAAGAGAAAGAATAAAATTCAATGGCAAAGGGAGAACATGGGTGAGAATAAGAAATTGCAAGCGTGAGATAAATGGGTAAGGAGTGAATAGTGGTGGATGAAAGGGGACTGAGGCAGAATCAAAACTACTCAGCCTAGATATTCGGCAACCCCGACATTTGGCAGCACCGGCAGCGATCTCATGAGAAGCCTTAGGGCAATAGCACTTATAATTTTGCAAATTAAGGCCTGATTGCCCTGATATAATCTGATATTTAGTGGATGGGAATGTATCAGGTGTGATAAATAGCACCTATTACGGGTTTTCACTTAACAATGGAAAAAATTATGCAGATTTTGGGTCTTTCTGCGTCAAAATCCTCCTCTCCTGGTATCTACCTACCATTTTACACCCATTAAATTTCTGCCGGCTTGGCATGTTGAAATTTAAAAGGAAAAACTTTGGGGGTATTGACTTTTCGCACCTGGTAATAACCGGGTGTAGTAAACTCAGCAACTCTTGTAATTGCGATATCTGCACAAACAGGGATTGCAAAATTACGTGGCACTTGTAATCAAGGCCAAAAGCCACATTTGACCGAGATTAAAGACAAGTTGAGTACCAGTTTATTGTGAGTTTTGTATACTTGTAAATAATTTATCATTGCATTTCTATGAAGAAAAGTACACGTTTGATTCAGGAATAGCATCCTGGAAGTTGTTGGCAGTGGGACTATTTTGTTCAACACAAAAGGAATGTTCAGTACTTTTTCTGAAATCAATATTTTGAACAGTACGCAGTGCTATGTGTGTTTCTTCAGATTTTCTACTATAACCATGTGTTGTCGTTACAGCAATGTATACACAGATCTTAAGGCCATATCACACAAGCTGTGGAAGTACAACCGCTATCGCTACATCATGACTTACTACGAGAAGCCCTGGCTGCCGCCTCCACTCATCCTTCTCAGCCACATTGGCCTGCTCATCGGTCGCCTTTGCCACCATCGCCCTCTTAACGAGGTGGATCAAGAGGAGGGAGATGTTGGTCTAAGTAAGTGACACGCCCATTGTCTTATGTTCGTCAAATTAAGAGACATGCCTCAGTCCTCTAGCATGTCCTAAGTCTCTTGTTTAAAAAGGTTTATAGCTGGGTAGAATTCTATGGAACGAGGTGCATACACTGTAATGATTGGTTCTAAGTAGCACCATATTGCCCCATGTGCATCTTAATATGCGCACTAACTCGCTTTCCCATATTTACAAGATCATTATTCTGCCACTGCTGTGTTTTCCTTTGAGTATATTCTCTTCTTCATTTCATTGTTGCACAAATATTAGATTGACTAGTAAAATCAGTTAATGCTTTGCACAATATGAATAGCGCTGTAGAATTTGCTAGATAGTGCCTATTAAAATGATACCATTTAAATCTACTTACTACTGTTATTGCTTAGTGTGATATAGTTTCTTACATTTTTGAATCTTTGAGATTGCTACATAGTAGTCCATATTGCTACATGCATCTATGATCGTGCTCCTCAAAGCAAGTTACATGGACAACAATTTTGGATAAGAAGGGTTTTGTGATTGCCCATCTCTAAGTAGAAAACATGTGCTTCAACGACTATAAACTGAATATTCTTAAACAATGGACAAATTAATTTCATTGTTAATGGACTGCAGATGAGACAGTTTTATATAACCTATCTGGCATTGATCTGGACATGGGCCAGCACCATGACATAGGTCTTTTTTTTAAACAAACTTTATTGGGTTTTTCAATTTTCAATACTCTTCTACATTATACATCTGATAAACGTGTAGCATCTGTCATGCGGGTTCTGCATATATGACAGTATCACTCTTTTTGGTCAATCCAAGTCGAGACCCCAAATATAGTATACATCATTGCAAGAAATTGTATCAACAACATGCATTTGAATAGTTTAAACTTCGACCCATCAATTCCCCCCCTCCCTGTTCCCACCCACACCCTGGGCTCTGATTATATAAGTTCTAAAGTCACATTTCCATCCCTTTTCAACATCCTGTTTGAGGCAGACCCTCAGGTCGTGTAAGTGTCCTTCCCCTATTACCGTACGTCATCCCTACTCATTTACTATATTTCCACTTGTTGCTGGTGTGGAACATCCAGGATGTCGTCCAGGTTTCTTCCTTTGAAGGCCTCCAGTGTTGTGTCCCACCCTAATGATATTGGATTTTTGCGGAGTCCCCTGGCTGCCTCCCTACGCATGGGTGCGCATTCTGCCCACGCCCACCTGACCAGTTCACTGTGCCAGATATATAGTGAAGGATCTTTGGCTGATTTCCAGCACATGGTGATGGACCTTTTTGCTACTAATAACGTCAAATCTAGAAAACGCAACTGGACCTTTTGCGCTGTTCTGCGTTTACGGAGACACTGTAAACACTCCAACACTGCACCCCTATGGTAAGATGGGTAACTGCCTCAATTAGTTGTGTCACCCTTCCCCAGAACACTCTCAGTCCCGGGCATGCCCAGAGCATATGAGCAGGTCAGCCTCTAGTAACTTACATCTGGGGCAGTGATGGGCGGTGGACGGATACATCCTCTGTAGTCTGTGTGGGGTCAGATAGGCTCTGTGTATAATCATGCATTGTATAAATTTGAACTTTGCATTTCGCTGCATCTTCCATGGGTATTTTAAGATATCTGCCCATTCCGTGTCTGTTAACTCCCTTCCCATATCCACCACCCACTGCGCCCAGAGAGCGCCCAGAGGGCATCAAGGGGGAACCTCACATGCATGCGGACACTCAAGTACAGCCATTCAATGAGGTGGCTCCCCTGTCCATTAAAATATAAAGCTTTAACTAGTTCATGTGTTGGAGGTTCTGCCCGGTTGGGTGACCATTGCTTTTTAACATAGTGCAGTTGCGCAGCATGTGTCACATATAAGGTATTGAGAGCCCCCATGACATAGGTCTTAATCTCTGTTCACATCACAGGTGCCTAGACCCAAAGTTGGACCTACCCTCAGGAAAAGTAGTAACATCTCCAAGATGTGATGAACAACATAACTAGTAGAATCGTAATATCTGTTTGTGCTTGCACTCATGTTTCCACTCTAAAATTAATATGAAGCCTACTGTAGCATCCCATGTGGTAATACCACATTGTTTTTTGGGGACAAATCCTCCATGTCAGCCTGGAAGGCTTTGTCTCCAAAACTGCACAATATCATGAGTTAACATGCTGAAATTAAAGTTATTGCCCTGATTGACCCCAGGCTAGTCTGCCCTGATACCACAACATTGGTGTTCTGTTGAGTACATTCTTCAGCTGTTATACATCTCCTACTTTCTCAGGAAGACTGTGCATTTGGTTGAAGTCATAAACTTTGGTATTGTGCCAGACTGATTCTATGCACCCCCTAAGGATATGTTGGCCTATTGTCCTGCTACCTCACAGTGCCACCATATGTATCCTTAAACCTGAGAAGGTAACAAATGGATTGGGCAACCTCAGAAAATGACAACCCTGACTCCCCAAAGAAACGTGGTAACAGATCTAGAACCTTTTGACTCAGTCACTCATGAATACCAAGCGAGATATACAAGAAATACGCGAAGAGGCGTTTCAATATTATAATAGTAGGGTACTCCTACTATGCGCTCCCTAACCTAGTTACCTAGGGCAGTTGATCTGCCAAAATCCCTTACCGAATGTTCTAACTCTCCATTGCCTGTGGGTGAATGTGCTCAGGTGCCCGTCGTTGTCACAAGTTGGACATCGGGGAAAACAGGAATCAGCTGGACTGAGACTCCGGCAAACAGCGACCTCGCAATGACAGCAGAGTGCTCCTCTGATTTGGACACGGAAATGTGTGTGTGTTTATTTAATTACCACATCCATGCTTCCGTGCTGAGGCCTGAGCCAAGCTGTCATTGTTTATCCCCTTGTGAAAACTGTGTCCCCTATGGACGAACAACAAACAACATTTGCACAATGAACATTTAGGCCTTGTACTAAATGTTCAAGGTGTCGTGATAGTGTGCCTATGAACTGGAAATGTAAGAAATATGGCTTCAGAGAAACTAGTCCTGCACTGTCACACAAGCAAATGTGTATCAAAAGTCATTGTGTAGAAAAGAAGGCAACTTAAGAAACATGTGCATGTAAAATTATAGTCTTTCTTCCCAGCCAAACTTGTGACGTAGCTCCCCCTTGACCTACTTCCGTTGCTGCTTCACTTACATAAGAAAGTGAACACAAGTGTACTGTTTGAAAGTCTGCAACATGCAAGACAAAAATACTGACCAAGCCTGCCCTGCCTTTTACCTTCACAATGCCCATTTGCAGGCATGGCTAGGCCAGAAGGAAACACTATTTGAGAGCCATAGGGAGTGGTAGGTGAGCTGCACAGGACCCTCTCCTACTCCCTGTCATTTTGAGCCGAAGGGAGAGTACATTCATACACATGCCCAGGCGTATATGTGACACCAGGCCTGTGTCTCCCACCACTTAATAACTGAGTCAGATGCAGACTTCCAGGCCTGAGGTAGCTACTCCTCTGGTACCACCTGAATCACTGTAGCCTCTAGTAGTTTGTGCCTTGCTTCCCAAGCTGTTGAATAGGGTAACCTGTGATCATCCCTGAATAAGACAAAGGTACTGAAGGCCTTGACAAACCACCCCAGATATTCTCCAGTATCCTGGGAAAGGACAGGAGCCCCGTGCACCCCAGTATCTCCCAGCAGCCATAGTCAGTCATGGCCAAAAACAGGCTGGGCCTGTTTATTTCCACATCGCACCAAAAATTAAATTAACTTTATCAAACTCCTGTCTTCTCCTGTACGAGGCACTGAAAGCCAAGAATCATCTTTCAGCAAAGCACTCCAGTCACGGAGGGTTGTGTCATGGAACCTGGAACAAATGCTGACATCCATGTTGTTAATATGACTGAACAATCATTCCTGAGTCATGCTCATATCTAACGCTCTACTAAGTCTCTCCATAGCATGAAACTCAAGGTCAGTGCCATGAAAATGGCCAGATACCCGTACTTTGTCTGTATCAGGTTACCTTCAATAGACCAGAAATAGATGCAAGAGATTGTTGGCCTTGTGTAGCGTCCCAAGGGAGTTCTCCATCAAGAAGACAGATTAGCAGCCACTCATCCATCAATGAGCAACTGCTGACTCCTGACTGTTAGTGATCAATGACATTGAGTGGCCATAACCTAACCAACCATTGGTGTACTGTTGTGTAGCTCGAAGCCGAGATTTGACAAAGTACAGTTCTGAAGCAACTTCTACAAATCAAAAATCAGCAAGCTCAGAAATTAACATTCAGAGAATATACTCAGAAAGATGTAACCATAATACACTGGCCCGAGAAGTGATTCACAATTGGCCCAGCAGCAGCTCAACAGCGGTCTCAACTTCAGACTTGCTGATCTGTCGCAGTTCATACACAGTTTTGCAATGGCACTAGAGAGGCTAACAGTGACTGCACATTCAGTGCCACTCAACTGAGGAATGTGCAGATACTAATGTGATTCCAACAGGGATAGTGAAGCTTGAGGCCTATGTACATGTTCCATGTCCTCTTTACGCAATCTTAGACCACAAAGTGGAAATAAGAGCTTGCAATTTCTTCCTGGGGAAATGTGCCTGTATTTGCCTACTTGACAAAGCAGTATATAAGCAAACCAGAGGGACTGCAACGGGATTTTCCTTTTCACCGAGCTATGCCAACCTGACGATGGGTTGATGGGAACCACAGATAGCCTGGGTCTCTGACAATAAGCAATATGTAAAACAAATTATCTTGTGAGTGTGATTCATTGACAATTTATTTATAATTTGGAAAGGAATAGCACGATATTGTGAGACATACTTTAAAATTATCAATAATATTGAAAATTTGAGATTTACCTACGAAAGAAATAATACAAAAGTTACATTTTTGGACACTGAAATATTCATACAAGAAAACATAATACAAATCAGGTGACAAGCAAGAAGCCGACCACAACAAATGCACTTCTTCATGCAGAAAGTTTCTATCCATTAAATCTAAAACGAAGTATTCTGTACTTGTAATTTCTACGCTCAAATAGAAAAAGCTCGCAGGGAGAAGATTTTAAAAACTATAGTCAAGAAGTTGTTAAAAGATTAAAAAATAGGAAATACCAGAGTAAAATAATTTAAGCAGGATTGGAACGGGAAAAGAAAAAAAGTAGACATGTAATAATACAAACTAAGGTCATCGGACAAGAATCAAATATAATTAAAATGATAACTAATTACTCAGCAGAATAATTCAAAATAAAAAAAATATTACAAAACATTGGCACACCATACAGATGGAAACTCTATTGCAAATCAGTTGAGTGAGCATCCCACCATAACCCATGAAAGGGTAAGAAACTTGAGAGACAGACTAGTGTACAGTTGCTTTAGTAGCACAGAAACGAGTGACACCAAATGGTTACTCCAGAGGGGATTTTGGAAATGTTCAAAATGTAAAGCAAATACATTTGATGTGAACATAAAGTAATTCAAATTGGCGCAAGAACAAAAAAGTTAAAATTAAACAAACACATAACCTGCAAAAGTACATTTGTGATCTACATAATTATATTTCCATGTGATCTTATGTATGTGGGGAGTACTACCTGCTCCTTAAAAACTCAAATCCTAGAACACATCTGGGTCATACTAAAAAGAGACCGCGGTTACGCAATGGCTTAACACATGGAACAACATCATGAGAGTGACTGGCGGAAATATATTCCAGTCGATCAAGTAACAAAGGTGGAAAGAGGTGAGACCGAGAGAAAAAACTACACCATATGAAATCAAGGTATATCATTTCCCTTCACACTCTGACCCTGAATGGTATCAATCAAGACGAACAATTATATGTGCATACATAAACAGTCTTTTATAGTTGAAATTATAAAGCAACTAAATAACACTTTTGAAAATTTCATCAGTAAAAAGGACACTCAAAACAGATACCATTAATCTCAAAGCAACTAAATCACATAATTGAAAATCACATAAGCAGAAGAGACAAACAGAACATACAAGCAACAATAGAAATTGTAGCAGCCCAATAGAGGGCAGGATTTATAAATATATGAGGGGAATACAATGTTTCAAAAGCAGCCATTATGAATAAAGGTTTATTTATGTTGAAGAGTCAATGTGGTGATAAAAGAGCACGAGCAACATAAAAACAGTGATCTATTGGAACAATGATGTCAACCTAACAACGGAAACTTGGAAACTAATTTGTGAAATAGAAGAACCTCATCCACAATTCATTTAAAATGTGGCACACATCAGAAATATGAGATACATTGCACTGGAATCAATAAGAGGCAAATGGGAATAAAATATCTACAATACTTGGCCAATAGTTACAACTGGATGAATACAAAGAAAAAGAGCCCAAAAATAAATCACAACATAGAAGCAATGGTACTCATCACTAAGACTCTGCAATACTACATCATCCACAATGCAATATGCAAACATTGATTGAAAACCTCAGCAGACATGAGCAATCATTGCTCCAAATGAACAATTATCTTTTTCACAGGAAGATAACTCTGGTAGCCAAAGAATGATTAAGTTTAAGGCAATGATTTGTTGCCTTTTGCACATAAAAGTGTGCACAGTGATCCATATAAGCACTAATGTTATGGGTAGAATGGGAAATTATGTAACTCACCGTGAAAGCTTAATAATAGTCAGATAGGACAAAAGGTATTCTTGTGAACAAGGTCCAGGAAGACCGAAACGCATTGAGTTTTTAGTGTTGTGTTATGTTGAGGACAGAATAAAGCACAGAAAATGCCCCTATGAGGTCAAATCTCTTGCATAGTGCGATTGGGAGACAGGAGGTGTTTTGATAAGTAATGGCTTGGTTCAGCCATAATCCGGCACCCTCATCTAAATGCACCTCAACGTCCATGGAACCACACATTAATTTCTCCTTTTTTTCATGGAAAGAGGCAATCAAAACCAGAGTTGTGTTGCATACACAATTTATATTGTTCTCTCGTGTACTGCCACGATGCGGTTCGGCTGTGACAAGAGCCTTGTTCACATAGCGGAACACCATATTGAGAGTATTTTTAAAGTGCTCTTGTGCTTCGCCAAACCATAGACATAAAAACATACTAAATAATAACGGATACTCGCTAAACACATTGTAAAAATTCTGGCATAAACATGCACTGCAATCATACCCAAGTGGGCTTATAATCCTTTCTTGCTTAATTTCATCACCTGAAATTTACATGTTTTTTATAGTACCTTCCCTCTCACCACATTATTAATAAAGTGCTACTATAAAAATTGCACCTTTGCTCATAAATAGTTTCTAAAATACTCAATATAAGTCAGTAAGGATTCCATTTGGCAATTATACTTTGCAACTTCATTTTTTTAACACTCCTTCTTTCTTCCCAATTAGTACCTCTCCACACAGGGGTGTCTGCTCTGTAATGGCGGAGGACCAACGCCCCACTGGTCGGAGTCAGTTACAGATAAATAAAATGATAATGAAACAATATCATTTTATTTTTTTATGACTGGCTCTGGCATGCGTGTAGGGAGGGGCGAGGCGGGCCATGACAGACAGTTGGTGGGCAATTAGAAGTGCGCATGGACAGCCGACCAAACAGACACATGCACTTCTATTTCTCCAACCCAAGGGTGCAGGCTACAAGACCGTGTCTGAGCAGCAGAGCAGGCCGCTCAGACCAATCCTGGTGCTGCTCTCATAGAGAGAAGTGTCTGGATTGGCTGGGCAGTCTCTGCCTTCCGAGAGACTGATGGGAGAGCACTGCGGCAGCCGTCGAAGGCAGCAGCACAAGGTACGTTTAAAAAAAATATTATTTTCCTGTCCCTTGTCCTACCCTTCCTCCTGCCCGCCCCTCCTCTGATCTTCCACCTTCATGTTGTGGCGGCTGCCACTGCCTCTCCGTATTATGATTGCACAATCTTTTTTGCCTAGTACTCCAATTTATGACTTATCTTATCTTAATTTATATTCCTTACTGGCTGTGCATAGCTGCTCCTTCCACCTAAAATAGAGGAAATAGACGTGTATCAATGAGTATACATATCTTCCTCCATGTTAAGGCCCTTCGGTGTTTTTTTATATAGTTTGATTGTATATCTTGACTTCAGCCTCCTGAGTTCCTTCTCCAGATTTTCACCCCCGACGCTTCTTGGTACAGAGTCTACAACAAAGTATTCCCTCTATCAGTGCCCCTGTGTATCTATTCAAAATGACAGGCCTCTGGATCATTGTTATCCTTATTCTTTATTACTTAAATATGTTGCACTATTCTCTTATGAACCTGCAAAGTTGTGCTCCCCATATTTCAAATCACAGATACAACGTAAGATGTAAATTACTTGATCCCTATTGCAATTATATTTTCTTTAGATTTTTTGTGGGATCTTGTAAAGATGTGGACTTAAATTCTGTTCTATTCACCCCATACTTGCATGCTTTGTATTTACTGCATTTTCTTAAAACCATGGCGAGCTCCTTGCTAGGTCTACCTACACAGGATCTCTGTACTACTTTGTACCAGACCATATTTGGGTAATTTCGCCCTTGTAAAGCTAACACTAGGTTTTTTTGTGACTATGGGCCTGTTAGAAATGGGATTTCTGGTTGGCTAGGGCATGCGCCTAAGTGAGGCAGAAACCGCCACTCTAGTAAGGGCAAGGGAGTTACACGTTGAAGATAACCCCTGCTCTCCCCCTTGGCACGAGCAGTCAGGCTTATGCCAGAGGCAATGTGTAAAGCGTTTGGGCAACACACTAGGCACATCACAAAATAAACTCCACTCAATGTTATATAACAAATAGCCTTTTATTATCATAAACACATTAGAATCCTAATCACAACACTGTGCCACCTGGCACTAGACAATACTTCACAGGGGATTATATACATGATAGGGCCAATCGGGCCACTGTCAGAACCATAAGGGCAGGTGATAAAACACAACCAGTAACTACTAGTAAAATACTGTACTCCGCATCATCACAAGCAACATAAACACATTATGTCTGCATCACATTAGGCATAAACACATTATGCATCACCATAGGCATAAACACATTATGCATCACATTAGAGCTTTGCACCCTACCAGTACCGCAGGTACTCATCGGCCAACTGGCCTTCCTCGGGGGCCCATCTGGGTCTTCCCCTCAATGCCCTCTGTCCAAAAGTCAGGGCGCTAAATGGGGTGAGGGTGCAACCCACCCTGGTCTCTCCAGGGACCCAAAACAATGCCCTTAACTTTGTAGCTGCCCGCGCTCTCGCGGTGCAGCTGTGTGACCTGGCACCACAGTACCACTCAAGCCCCTCCAACTCTATGGTGGGCCTTCAAAGAAAAAGAATGGCCCCCTTGTTGCAGCTGCTCGTGCTCTTGCAGTGCAGCTGAGTAAATCAGCCTGGGCACCCCTGTGCCTTTGAAGCCCCACTCCAGGACTAAGCAAAATTAAAGTGCCCCCTTTTTGCAGCTGCCCGCGAACTTGCGGTGCAGCTGTGAAGTCAAATAAGCACTGGCACGAACCTCGATCGGCACCAACAATGCCCAATACTTCAGCCCCACTCACCGGGGCTCTTTGTGGACTCCTTGCGGTCTCTGGGGGTAGGAGGCAGACACCAACAGTGTGCCTGGCGGCCCCCATTTGCGTAGCAAAGTCTCTGTCGTCTTTGGGCGTTCACTAGTGCGGGCTAGGCTACCGCCTGATTCTGCTCCACATTACGGCAGTGCGACCCTCCGGGAGCCCCGCCCTACACCAGGCACAGGGTTGCTTGTCTTCTGGTGGCGCAGCGCTGCAATTGGCTGCCTCATCAGCTTCCTTGTCCCCAGCCGGCCATCAGCTTCCTTGACCAGGCCCGCCTTACACCAGGCAGCTTGCCTGACTTCCGGGGATGCCTCTTGTGGTGCAGCACTTCTCGAAGATGCACAAAAATGCAGGGTGGGCTCCCGCTCCGTTTCTGGACCACGGGGGAATCCCCACACCGGGATTTCCTCAGGACACTTCGCAGCCCAGCGCTGCAGGGCTCAAACGCACCTCTCATCCTCTGGAGTCCCCCTCTCTGGGGCTCCAGCAGTAAAGATGAAGCGCTCACGAAGCGCTAGAATCCAAGAGTTATAGAGGGGCCCAGGCAGGCCAGCTCACAGGGCCCTCCAGCAGAAGGGCAGTCCCTCGTGGCGGGTCCTCCTGGGGCCCAGCAAGCAGCACCCAAAAGCAGCACACCAACTTGGGATCACAGCCCCAATATTTATACACCCTTTTCTCTTTGTTCCGCCTTGGCACAGGGCCTGCAGAACCAGTCCCAACAGGTTCTGGAGGGCACTGAAGTACTTTATTTACAGTGATTCTACTCCTCTTTTTCAGGTGGGGGCTCGGTCCTCAGACACACCACCGGTGGGTGGAGCCAGCATTCAACCAGGCAGGCACAGACCTATTCAGGGTCAGGGACTTTTCCTTCCACTACTCCAAATGCAGATCTGCCCATTCAGCCTAGTGCTGACTCACCCAGCCCCTCTGGAGCCACATGCTTCACCAGCCCATGTCACGCCAGAGCCAGACCTGCAATACACATCAGGCAGGCAGAGACACATAGCACACAGAAACGCCAACTTCTAAAAGTGGCATTTCTAAAATAGTGATAATAAATCTGCGCATACCATTACGCAGCATTTATTATTACTATTCCAAACATACCAGACTTGATGACGCTGCTCCTCTCATATCAGGAATTACCACTGAAACACTTATCAGGGAATGCCCAATGCCTTCCTATGAGAGGGCATCCTCACAGCAGTGAGAAACCAAAATGGCTGTTTGTCACTACCAGGACATCTCACACCTTTTACCTACAATGCACCCTGCCCATAGGCTTAGCTAGGGCCTACCTTAGGGGTGACTGACATACAATAAAAGGGGGTGTCACAGACGTGGCACGCACTTTATGTGCCACGTCACAGCGGCAGTAAACTGCGCGCACAAGCCCTGCAATGGCAGAGGCCCGAGACAGGTTTGAAAGGCTACTTTGGTGGGTGGGTCAATCAGCGCTGCAAGCCCACCAGTAGCATTTAATTTACTGGCCCTAGGTATCTGAGATACCACTTTACAAGGGACTGACAGGTAAATTAAATATGCCAAACAGGTGTAGACCAATCTTACCATGTTTACCACAGAGAGCACATGCACTATACACTGGCTGCAGTGCTAAAGTGCACAGATGGCTAAAACAACCAATACCAGGTCAGAAAAAAGACTAGGAGGAAGGCAAAAAGTTCAGGGATGACCCTGCAAAAATGTCCAAGTCCAACAGGCTCCAATTACCGAATCATTTCTATCAAATGCCAGTATTTTTGTAACATTTTGCACATTGCCCCAAGCTCACTATTGTAGGTGGACACCAGACTAGGACTCATGACCTTAGATGGCTCATTTCTTTTTGTCTTCTGTTTGTTGAACACAACTGCCTCACGTTCTCCTAGATTTTCTTTTTTAATGGCATCTATATCTGAAGCTATGAAGTTTCCTCTCTCCCTAAATCGAGTTTTTAGTTCCTCTTGCACCAAATAGGCCTCCTCTTCTCACTACAGTTTCTCCTCACTCACGAGTTTTCACCATATGGTATGGTTTTTTTTTATATAGGGTGGAAGCTCGCAGCATGGAGAACTGTATTTCCAGCTGTTGGGTTTCTATACAATTTGCTTTCTGATTTGTTATCTTTGACATAAGCTCACAGGAAGTGACCTCCTATTTACTTATGCAAAAAGAACAATTTTTTTCTCACCACACCACCCTAGTTTGGAGCCAGCCATATGCAAATCAGTTTTCAACATGTGAGCAGTCCAGCCTGAGCTGGCAGGCCAGGTCCTCCCTGGACTGTACATAGGCATCTCAGGACCTGTTATGGGGTATCACCCCATATCAGCCTGGGTAGCCTAAATCCAGTGACATGACGAGCACAGGACCCACGTCTGGGCATCCCCGTCCCCTTGGAGTGCCAAATGCAAAGAGAACAGTTGATGGACGGAATGCTGAACAATGTCAAAAGTTCACCAACAATACTGAGAGCAGGTCCTAAATCCACAATTTTGTTTGCTCACAATGCCACCCTAGTTTGGACCCAGCCATATGCAAACCAGTCTTGATCCTGCTCTGCTCCCCATGGGAATAAAGTTTTCATAGGAAGAGCTTTTTATGTATTGCCAATGACTTTGGCTCCGCTTGACGAACCATTTTCAAGAACATTTTCAAAATGTATACATTTTAGCTGTTGTGTTGAAAGTTTCGGGGTGATCTGTCAAGCGGGGGCTGAGGAAAAAGGGGGGGCCCAAAACGTGTTTCCCTATGCATTTTCCCATAGGAATTTTTAACAGAACTACAGCCCAAACAGCTGAAGGGAATTGCACCAAATTTGCCAACAAGCTAGATGTTGGTCCAGAAAGCATGCTTTTTAGGTCTTGCATGAGCCAATGCGCTTGCGCATTACTCCGGCGAGATTATAGTAAGGGGAAAAGAACAGTCTACCAAAACGGCGGATTAGACACAGTTCATGTGATCTATGCGCGTGCACAAACCAGCCACGTCACACACCACCATTTGTCTGTGCCTCGCATCAGACTTCAAAGGCTGCCGCCCCCCCAATCAGACTTCAAAGGCTGCCGCTCCCCCGTCCCCCGCATCAGACTTCAAAGGAATGTGCTCCCGCTCCCCCGCCCCCCGCCACAGCAATGCAGAGAGCTTGTTTTGCTTGTGTGCTTGCATCTTCCTTCCTTAGCCTTGGGTGTTTTCCGTGTTCTCCCATTCAGTGCCTTCTCAACCCTGTACTTGATTGCTGTCCAAGCCCCAGCCCTAGTTGCCTCTATCATTATACACTGTCCTTGTGTTGTCCTATTTCCCCTTGCTTTTTCCCGGCTCCATCCTTCTGTGCTTTGAAACTGAACGCGCTTTGTAGCACTCAACCCTGCGTGTTCCTAGCTTCAGTCTCTGTGCTGCTGCACCACATCACTCAGGGACACCACCACATCACTCAGGGGCACCACCACATCACTCAGGGACACCACCACATCACGCAGGGACACCATCACATCACTCAGGAGCACCACTCGGGGGCACCACCACATCACTCAGGGACACCACCACATCACTCAGGAACACCGCCGCATCACTCAGGGGCACCACCACATCACTCAGGGACTCCACCACATCACTCAGGGGCACCAATACATCACTCAGGGGCACCACCACATCACTCAGGGGCACCACCACATCACTCAGGTACACCACCACATCTCTCAGCCCAACTACATTATCACTCAGCACCACAACAGCACTGTCCTTGCTTGCTACCAATAAGCATTGCCATAGCCAATAGGACTCGCATTAGGAAAGTGTAAGCTATTGGCTTTGTGAATAACAATGCTATTAATTTATATATTTTCAAAGCGAACACATATTAAAAGAAAATTGTCATTTACAATACCAATAGCTCACACTTTCCTAGTGCGAGACCTATTGCATTGTAAATGCTTGTTGTGCTTTGGTATAAATCCGCTTAGTAGTTTTAGAGATATTCAAGGTTAAAAAAAATATAGCTATGTAGGGACATGGATCCTTGCAGTGGACTCACGGATCCACAGTCCCCGTGTTGAAATTTTATTGGCTACCAACACTTCAACCATGGAATAATGTGACAGAGTGTGCAGTGGAACTATGTGGATAGTAATTAAGTGGTATTGAGTGTACTGGAATTATGTGGAGTGGGATTGTGTGTCATGGAGTGGAATTATGTGGAATGGTATTTTGTGTTGTGGAGTGTTATGTAGTGGAGTTTACTTCTGTGGTGTCTGTTGAATTTTGTGGCATGATGTGGGATTTTGTGGTGTGGACTGGATGTATGTGGTGTGTTGTGTAATTGTGTTGCTGAGTTGAATTATGTGGTTTGTTGATGGATTATGTGGTGTGGAGTGGAAATGTGTAGAGGTGAATTGTGTGGCATATAAGTGTGTGGCGTTGAGTGAAAAATATGTTGAGTGGCATTATGTGGCATGGTGTGGAGTGTATTTATGTGGAGTGTTGCTATGTGGCATACACTGGATTTATGTGGAGTGTATTTATGTGGTATGGAGTTGAGTGTAATTATGTGGTGTTGAATTATGTGGCGTTGTGAGCTGTAATGTGCAGTGTAATTATGTTGTGTGGTAAATTGTGTGGGGCTGAATTGTGGAATTGTGTGGCGTTGTGTGGAATTATGTGGCATGGTATGGTGTATAATTGTGTGGAGTGTAATTATGTAGAGTGTTGTGGAGTTGTAGTGTGTGGAGTGTAATGATGTGTTTTGGAATTGAGTGTAACTATGTGGCATGAAGTGAAATTATGTAGGTTGAAGTGGAATTATGTGTATTTGAATTGTTTGCAGTTGAATGTTGTTGTGTAAAGTGTACTTATGTGATTTGGAGTGATATTAATTTGCTTGGCGTGCTATTATATGTTGGGGAATTAGGATTTTAATTATGTGGCATGGATTGTTGTGGAGTGGAATTATGTATAGTTGAATTGTGTGGCATGGAATTATGAGATGTTCAAATGTGCTGTGTGTGGTAGAATTATGTGGTGTGGATTTGGATGAGCCGTGCACACCCTGTCTTTTATGTTATGGGGTATAAAGTTGTTGATTGTCTCTTTACGTTTGTAAAATAAATCCAGG